>NC_050102.1:156258328-156896764 GCF_902167145.1 Zea mays
ATGGGGTCGTTACTCCCACTACTGCTGCTTTCATGTCGGGGAGCCAATTGATGCCGAGGCACCCCAATTGGTCCCGTGGACTTGCGTGCCGTTAGCCTGGTACGTGGCGGCATCTTTTCTAAGGGGAAAATGCTATTAGTATAGTGCTTAGCATGATGCATGTATAATTACAGAATCAACCTTAGTCGATTCAACCTTCTATACGTTGCACTCTTCCTATCTGGTCTTTAAAATAGACTTCTTCAGAGTACTTAGGTAAGAAGAGAAAAGAATTTCTAGGTAAGACTTTCGAAAATTCTTTTGAAGATGCCTCATAATATCTGCCAAGAAGGGCTACGCTCCGATACCAGCTGTGACGGAACCTCCCAAGTAATTAGGCCCACCTACAGTTGTCCTTGTCCAACGGACATCAGACAACCCTGTAGGTGCCCCTGAACTACTTGACAAGTTCGGTATCTTTCCTTACCTCACCAGGAACGTCTCACCCATCTTGTAGACATTACAGAACATTGGAGATAAAGAAATGCGGAAGCGAATTACATAATCTTACATTTATTTCAAAAGCAAGCTTGAGTTAGGTTATTACAGACCAGTCTAAAAGTGAGTGCATAGGAGTAATATTATACAAACCAGGGAGGCACCAACTCCTCCCGAGAGGCTAAAAGCAAAAGATTCTTAAGTGGAGGACCGAGTCCTCCCGCACTTCAGTCTTGATTTTCTTCTTTTGGAACCACCTTGGCACAGAAGCAGCAAAAGTCTGCTACTTCCTCACCTAAAAACAACGAAGGGATAAACCCTGAGTATGGAATTACTCAGCAAGTCTTACCCGACTAAAGAAAAGACTCTCAAGGGTATGCTGGTTATATGGGAGTCAAGGTAAGGCTTTTCAATATTCAAAGACTCTGTTTTGCAGAAATGCTTACTAAAGTGGATCCTTAAAAATCCAGTTTTAATTTGTCAAGTTAAGTAAAATTACCTGCACTAGAGTTCTTTCTACCCTAGTTCAATCACTGGTCCTGCACTAGCCAATTTCTTAACAAAAACCCATCATCTTTAGTGGAATGCTACGTGTAGGGCAGTGACCAAGTCTTCATAACCGCGAAGGTACGGCGATCCGAATCGATTATACTCAGCTGAGGATCTCCAATCACACGACATATGTAGCACTTAACCCTTGCATATGTCAACCCGCCACCGGGGTTCTTAAGACCGGATCAGGTTCACGCAGACCGAGAGCACAGATACACCACCGTCCAGCCTCTTGCCACGGAGGGTACACGCTACTCTCGCCACCGCTCCACGCCCATCTCGTGTTGTCTTATTCCGGCCTTAGTCTGCCCGAGGCAAGGCTTACCCATGACGAGGCATGTGACCAGTTAAAGGGTCCTCGATCATCAAGCCTACATCGAGACGGTCCTTAATCGACTCAGACGGAGACACTACACCGAGACTCTCTTCTCGTGCAAGTCACCCGCCCGGTCTCAGCTTAATCAGTTCACCCAAAACTTGGTACCTGGCAGAGGTACATCTTTTCCGATGTTGAACCCATCATGGCCTTTGATAGATCCATCATCAAGTTTTATTTTCGAAAACATCCCACCCACTTTTGCCACATCATATTTTGTAAAAAACAAAACCTTTTGTTTTTCTAAAGCAAAGCTAAGCATCAAAAGCTTTTGTAAAACAGGTGATCAAGGAAGGTAATCAAATTCAAGGAAGGTAATGCAGGAATGGTTTTATCAAGCAACTCCTATCACCTAATGCAGCAATCAAGTGAGAAAGATTTTGAAATAGCAAGGGAGGTGGCATATGCACCGGGGCTTGCCTTCGTTTACAGGTGATTCAGGCTCGGATCCACAAATGTCGAAGTAGAAACTATTCCCGGCCTGAGTGTCCAAAGGTGGTTGCACTTGCTCTTCAGTTACTTCTACCTCTTCTTCTCGTTCTAATCATAACCATACGTATGTATAAGAATGGATGCCATGGGATGCTCATGAGGATGCAAAGACAACATAAACTTATTATTTATGTCTTGAATACAACTTGCCTTCACGGAGTTCCGGGAACTTAGGGTTTCCGGAGTCGGTAAAGGAGTTCATAGGGCAGGGGGGTGTTTTGGGGTTTGGTGATCAAATAAGGTCCAAATCAATTCAAACTTTACCCAAGGCTTCTCAATATTGAATAACACTCATATAAAAATTTTGGGCATTTTAGGACTTACCAATTATTTTCTAAAAATCTATAACCAAGACTTTTAACTACTTTAAATACCCTAAAATTTCTTACTTTCACTAAAAATCACCAACTTATTTTTATTAAATACTATGGAAAATAACAAACCTAGGAAAATTAGTTTCACAATTTTAGCATTTTTCTACATTTTTCTACACATTTTTAAAGTTCTGCTGAAAAAGAAAAAGGAAAAAGAGGAGCAGTACTGGGCCGATTCAGGTCCAGCCGGCCCAAACCCGAGCGGATTCGCGCCCGCGCCCGCGAGGCGACTTTGCGCAGAGGCCCTCGGCTTAACGGCTAAACAGAAATAGGTCCGTTTACTATTGTTTTAAGTCACTGACAGTTCACGAAAAGGCCCTCGGGGTTCTGTAAATTCACAACTTGGAGTCCTCGACGGTGCTCAAGCGCGGCCACGCTCCGGCGAGCAAGCAGTCCGGCCAATTGGGGCAGTGACCGGCGCTCTCGAGCGACATACACGGAATTAAACCCCTAAGGAGCATTTCCCCTAACCTAATTGCCCTAATGGTGGACTAGGGAGCTCCGGCCACGGTGGCCGTAAGCACAACGGCAATGTGATCGTGTTCCCGACGATGGGCGTCGGTCTAGTTTGATTAAAGGGGCCGGGGAGCATCACAGAGGCATGAGAATGCTCAAACGAGGAAGAAAAGGGCGGGCACTGACCGGAGTTGGGCTGGCGATGGTGAGTTCACTTCTACGGCGGCGGAGAACCAGTTTGGGGGAAGTGCAAAATTCAGGCGAGCTGGTGGACAATCGGGTGTGGGAACGGGTGCTAGAGCTTCACAATTTCATGGCGTAACTAGCCCTGCCCTCAATTTATAGGCTCCAAGGACGGTGGCTGGTGAATTTCGAGGAGATGCGCGGCGGTCGGAGGTGACGAAGGTTATCGGCTTCGCGACTACGTGTCTACCGCCGTGGCGGGCTCACCGGCCTTGATGAGACAGCCGTGAGGGGTCACGACGGCACGGAGGAAGAGTTGAGCCACGCGGCACCCGGCCGAGAGGCGGCGGTCGACGGCGAGCGCTTTACCGCGGGCGGTGAGCTAGAGGAGATGTACCATGGCCGAGCGGGGTGACTTCCAGCTCACCGGTGATGAAGACCTTTACCGCGACAGCCTTATCCGGTGACCGCCGAGCACGAATCTTGGCGAGCGGCGATCGACGGCGGCAGCTACCGGCGACGAGAATGAGTACGATCTCCTTCAGTTAACCGGTCACTGTACCATGGCATTGCCTCATCAGAGCTTCTGGCCGAGCAAGTTTAGCGTCCTTTTTCTCCAGATTTCATGTGACAACAGGTCCCAGTCTCTGTACCAAAGTTGTAGTGCTACATACCAGCTACAACTCAACTATAGGACTTGATCACATTTGAGCACTGGATCCAAATCAAAATCAAGCTCAAAGTTCACCCCATAGCACTGCAACTCTGAAATTCAGCTCCAAACAGTCTGACAGCCAGTTTTGGACTGGGTTTTTCTCCAAATTCTTCATAACAACTATGCTTACAACCTTAAGCAAAGTTGTTCTCCTATAATTGGTCTTCAACTTTGATGTGGTGACCTAGGGCAAAAACCCTATGCTTTGTAAGTTACAAAGCCCCAAAGTTGAGCCCATTCACTGATTTTCAGACTTAGAGCAAAACTCAAATGAGGTCCATTTTGCATTTAAGTCCAAAACTTTGGGTTTTGCTTTCAAGTCCTCATCTTTGTGAACCAAAGGACTTAAGAAACCTATTTGGCTTGGTTTTTGCACTTTAGCCCAAAAGTGGACTAATTTTGCATATAAGCCCCTAGGGTTTGGTTTAGGGTTTTCCAGGGTTCCAATTAGGGTTTCTGGTATCTCAGGGGTATAAAAGTGATTCAAGCTTATTCTTAGGGTCATTTTATGACTTTTACCCTAAAGTATTTAGGTTTTCTTAACTTGGGTAAAGTTTTACCCCTATAATCCCCATTTAGGGTTAAGTTCCTTAACCAGGGTTCTAGTTGCAAAACACTTAAAACAATACAACTTGTTTGAAATTTTTGCCTAGTGAATGCACTCTAGGTGTGTCAAACATATGCAATGCCAATGCTATGATGCCATGCTCAAGTTTTAGTTATAGTAACACCAGGGGTGTTACATCGTGGGCCCTGCCACCCTCCGCGGGTGGCCTGGCCCTGTGGAAGTGGCGCCGAAGCATGACGCACTCCTCAAGGGTGTGCTTGACGAGCCCCTGGTGGTAGGGGCATGGCTCCTTGAGCATCTTGTCGAAAAGGTTGGCACCTCCAGGGGGTTTCCGAGGGTTCTTGTACTCGGCGGCGGCGACAAGGTCCGCGTCGGCGGCGTCGCGTTTCACTTACGACTTCTTCTTGCCCTTCTTCTTGGCGCCGCGCTGAGTTGACGCCTCGGGGGCATCTTCCGAAGGGCGGCCCTGGGGCTGCTTGTCCTTCCGAAAGATAGCCTCGACCGCCTCCTGGCCGGAGGCGAACTTGATGGCGATGTCCATCAGCTCGCTCGCCCTGGTGGGGGTCTTGCGACCCAGCTTGCTCACTAGGTCGCGGCAAGTCGTGCCGGCGAGGAACGCGCCGATGACATCCGAGTGGGTGATGTTGGGCAGCTCGGTGCGCTGCTTTGAGAATCGCCCGATGTAGTCTCGGAGAGACTCTCCCGGCTGCTGCCGGCAGCTTCGAAGGTCCCAGGAATTCCCAGGGCGCACGTACGTGCCCTGGAAATTTCCGGCGAAAGCTTGGACCAGGTCGTCCCAGTTGGAGATCTGCCCCGGAGGCAGGTGCTCCAACCAGGCGCGAGCGGTGTCGGAGAGGAACAGGGGGAGGTTGCGGATGATGAGGTTGTCATCGTCCGTTCCACCCAGTTGGCAGGCCAGACGGTAGTCCGCGAGCCACAGTTCCGGTCTCGTCTCCCTCGAGTACTTTGTGATAGTAGCCGGGGGTCGGAACCGGGTCGGGAACGGCGCCCGTCATATGGCCCGGCTGAAGGCCTGTGGACCGGGTGGTTCGGGCGAGGGGCTCCGATCCTCCCCGCTGTCGTAGCGTCCCCCACGCCTGGGGTGGTAGCCTCGGCGCACCCTCTCGTCGAGGTGGGCTCGACGGTCGCGGTGATGGTGCTCGTTGCCGAGGCGACCCGGGGCCACAGGCGCTGTGTTGCGTGTGCGCCCGGTGTAGACTGAGGCTTCCCGCATGAATCGGGAAGTCACGGCATGATGTTCCGAGGGGTACCCCTGCCTTCGGGAGGCGGAGCTCGGCCCGCCGGACTGCGGCGCCTTCCAGGAGATTCTTGAGCTCTCCCTGGATTCGCCGCCCCTCGGTGGTTGATGGCTCCGGCATTGCATGGAGGAGCATTGCTGCTGCAGCCAGGTTCTGGCCGACCCCACTGGATGCGGGTGGCGGCCTGACCCTGACATCGTCGGTGATGCGGTGCTGGAAGCCCTGGGGTAGATGACGTATTTCTCCGGCCGGAGGTTGGCCCGCCCATGCCTGCCCGACGTCCCGGCGGATCGGCTCAAGCGCTCCTGCTCCCTCGTCGAGCCTGGCCTGCACCCCGCGGATTTGCTTGAGCTGTGGGTCATGGCCCCCCGCCTGAACGGGGACCACAGCTAGCTCCCGTGGGATGTCAACGCGAGGCACCGGCCTAGGGAGATCACCGTCCTCCGGCATGCCGAGATGGTTGCCTTCGGAGGGACCCCCTAGATCGACGTGGAAACATTCGTGGCTTGGGCTGCAGTCCTCGTCGCCGAGGCTACGGCTACCGTCGAAACTGTCGGAAAGGTAGTAGTCGCATGCGGTCATGAAGTCCCGCATGGCACTGGGGTTGCCAAGTCCAGAGAAATCCCAACAGAAGCTGGGCTCGTCGTCTTCCTCGGACCCAGAGGGCCCGTAGGTCGAGACGTCCGTCAGCCGGTCCCAAGGTGATCGCATACGAAACCCCAGAGGGTTTGGACTTGCCTCTACGAGAGCGCCCGCCAAAGCGAAGCCGCTAGGCGGGTCGAGGCTGAATCCGAAAGACGTGGGATGGGAATCGGTCGGTACCTCTTGGTCGATGGGCAGTGATGAAGTCACGTCAGGGACTGTCTGCACCGTCGTCTCAGGTACGAGGGTGACACCTAGCAAGCCTTCCACGAGCGTGCTGGCGTCGTCCGTTTGCTCGGGATTGGCGTGTTGCGGGGAGACGGCGCTCGTCTTCGTCTCAAGCGCGAGGTCGATGCCCGGTGCGCCCCCCGTTGGGGTGCTGGCGCTATCGACTCGCTCGACAGTCGACGAGGCGCTGCCTCCTGCTTGGCCTTGGTTGCCCCGCCTTCCCCCCGTCGACGGGGAAGAGGGCGGGATGAGCTCGAAGGTTGTTCTTCCACCACGCGGGGAAGACGTCGTTGATTCCGCCGCCGACGGGCGGGCTGTCGGCCGCCATTGTCGCTGTCGCCCGGCGGTGGAATGAGTATCATGTTGTAGCTGCCGTCGAGGGACATGAACTCAAGACTCCCGAAACGGAGCATCGTCCCGGGTTGGAGAGGTTGCTGGAGACTGCCCATCTGGAGCTTGACGGTGTCGGCGTTTCGAGACAGGGGGGTCCCTAAGCCGACGAGTGAGTGTGCTGCGTGCCCCAGCCCAGATGGGTCGAGCGCGTGGGCGAGCGCGAAGGGGGGAGAGGCGAGGTGGCCGGAGTCGAGCGTGAGAGAGGTGTAAGTCCCGCGGCCTTCGTGTTCGTCCCGCGCCCAGGTCAGGTGCGCTTGCAGTAGGGGGGTTACAAGCGTCCACGCGGGTGAGGGAAGTGAGCGGCCCCAAGAGAGCGCCTGTCCCGTCCTCGGTCCCGCGCGGCCAACCTTCCCTGAGAAGGCCCTGGTCCTTCCTTTTATAGTCGTAAGGAGAGGATCCAGGTGTACAATGGGGATGTAGCAGAGTGCTACGTGTCTAGCGGAGGGAGAGCTAGCGCCCTAGGTACATGCCAATGTGGCAGCCGGAGAGATCTGGGCACCCTGCTGGCGTGATGTCGTGGCTGTCGAAGGTGCGGCGGAGCCTGATGGAGGGACAGCTGTTGGAGCGGTCGAGTCCCTGCTGACGTTGTCCTGCTTCCGTAAGAGAGCCGGGGGCCGCCGTCGTCATAGAGCTTGTGGAGCGCCATCATTGCCCCTCCGGCGGAGCTGGCCGGATGGGACGCCGGTCTTGTTCTCCGTGACCCGAGTCGATTCGGGGTAGGATGATGATGGCGCCTCCTGTTGACGTGGCGGTCTATGCCCTAGGCAGGGCGACGTGGGGGTTCCTCCGAAGCCAAGGTTGAGTTTGCCTTTTGTTGCCGTGGCCGAGCCCGAGCCAAGGGGTCGGGCGAGGCGGAAGTCGTTCGGCCGAGGCCAGGGCGGAGTCCGAGCCCTGGGGTCGGGCGAAGCGGAGTTTCGTCGTCTTCCGGGTGCTAGCCCGAGTCCGAGCCCTGGGGTCGGGCGGAGCGGAGTTCGCCGTCTTCCGGGTCTTAGCCCGAGTCCGAGCCCTGGGGTCGGGCGGAGCGGAGTTCGCCGTCTTCCGGGTCTTAGCCCGAGTCCGAGCCCTGGGGTCGGGCGGAGCGGAGTTCGCCATCTTCCGGGTCTTAGCCCGAGTCCGAGCCCTGGGGTCGGGCGGAGCGGAGTTCGCCGTCTTCCGGGTCTTAGCCCGAGTCCGAGCCCTGGGGTCGGGCGGAGCGGAGTTCGCCGTCTTCCGGGTCTTAGCCCGAGTCCGAGCCCTGGGGTCGGGCGGAGCGGAGTTCGCCGTCTTCCGGGTCTTAGCCCGAGTCCGAGCCCTGGGGTCGGGAGGAGCGGAGTTCGCCGTCTTCCGGGTCTTAGCCCGAGTCCGAGCTCTGGGGTCGGGCGGAGCGGAGTTCGCCGTCTTCCGGGTCTTAGCCCGAGTCCGAGCCCTGGGGTCGGGCGGAGCGGAGTTCGCCGTCTTCCGGGTCTTAGCCCGAGTCCGAGCCCTGGGGTCGGGCGGAGCGGAGTTCGCCGTGGCGCCTTTGGCAAGGCCTGACTGCCTGTCAGACTCACTCTGTCGAGTGGCACTGCAGTCGGAGTGGCGCAGGCGGCGCTGTCCTTCTGTCAGACTGGCCAGTGGAGCAGTGGAGTGACGGCGGTCACTTCGGCTCTGCCGGGGGCGCGTGTCAGGATAGAGGTGTCAGGCCACCTTTGCGTTAAATCCCCCTGCAATTTGGTCAGTCGGTGCGGCGATTTAGTCAAGGTTGCTTCTGAGCGAAGCCAAGGCCTCGGGCAAGCCGGTGATGTGTCCGCCATAAAAAGGGGGCCTCGGGCGAGACGGAAGTCTCTCGAGGTCGGCTGCCTTTGGCCGAGGCTAGGCTCGGGTGAAGCGTGATCGAGTCACTCGTGTGGACTGATCCCTGACTTAATCGTACCCATCAGGCCTTTGCAGCTTTATGCTGATGGGGGTTACCAGCTGAGAATTAGGCGTCTTGAGGGTACCCCTAATTATGGTCCCCGACAGTAGCCCCCGAGCCTCGAAGGGAGTGTTAGGACTCGCTTGGAGGCTTTTGTCGCACTTTTTTGCAAGGGGACCAGCCTTTCTCGGTTGCATTTCGTTCCGGTGGGTGCGCGCGAGCGCACCCGCCGGGTGTAGCCCCCGAGGCCTCGGAGGAGTGGTTACACTCCTTCGAGGTCTTAATACTTCGCTTAACGCTTCGGCTGGTCTGGTCGTTCCCTCATGCGAACTGGCCGTAGCCCGGGTGCACGGTCGGGGCCCAAGCTCTCGGGCTGGTATGTTGACGCTGTCAACGATTTGGCCGGAGCCGGTTTTTGCGAGAGCAGCCCCCGAGCCTCTGCACAGGGCGAGAGGACGATCAGGGACAGACTCGACTTTTTACATACGCCCCTACGTCGCCTTTCCGCAAGGAGGAGGGGGGGAGTGCGCCATGTTACCCTCGATGGGCACCGAACATGGTGTCTCCGGTGAGCTGCAAGCGGGTAATCCGAGTGGACGTCCGTGTCCCGTTCGTTGGGGGTTGGCTAGGGGCCCAGAGGCACGCCCAAAATTACCTGCGGGTGATTTGCCGGACCCGGTCCCCTGGCGACGGGGTCCGAGGGCTCGATGCCTCCCTCCGATGGGATTCCGTTACAAGATCGTTCCCGCTGGTCTCGGAAATGTCCTAGGGTACCTCGGGAGCGCAGCCCGAGCCTTGGTTATGTATCGAACGTACCCCTGGTCATCCCTCGCTCGGTGTCTGAGGCGACTGTGAACCCTTCGGGGGCCAGCCTTCGAACCCCTGATCAGTAATGGGCGCGGAGCCCGAGTAGCCTGAGGCGGCCATGGAGCCCTTCGGGGGGCTGGCCTTCGAACCCCTGACCAGTAGTGGGTGTCGGGCCCACGCGATCTGAGGCGACTGTTGAACCCTTCGGAGGGCCAGCCTTCGAACCCCTGATCAGTAATGGGGGGCTTGGAGCCCGGTTCCTTCGCGGAGAAGGATCCCTTTCGGGGTATCCCCCTTTCCCGGTCCCTGTTGCAAGAGATAGAGAAAGAGGAAAACGGAAAAGGATACGAAATCGAACGACGTGGCGTACCTTTTCTGACGCGGTTATTACGGCGAAGGTGAAGCGTCGCGCGCTCCTCCTGCCAGAGGCGCCGCGTGTCCCGCCGCGGAGTTAATGCGACGGGGCGAGTGGTTGGCGAGGCGGCCGTTGCGCGCGTGCGATCCGTTCGAGGAACGGGTCACGGGTGCACCGTCTCCACGCCGTGAGAAGAGGCTCTCTTGCTGTCTCAGGATGGGACGTGAGCCTGGCTGACGACGTGACCGCTGCGCCCGCCCGCCTGCCACCGCTATTACTGCCGGCCCACTTTCGGTCGCTTTGACCGACGCGCCAGGCTGGCGCTGTTGGGTCGCCTCGAGTCGCGGCATAGGCTCCGCAACCGAAGAGGCGTGATGGTGGCACAAGTGGCGGTGCGGTTGCTTGCATGCAGCAACTGACGCACCGGTTGCTCGACGCGTGGGCCTGGGTTCCCAAGCTGGCGTGTCAGAAGTCGGAGAAGCGCGTCCATCTGGCGCGGTTGCATGCCGCCTGCATGGCTGCCCGCCCCTTCTGCCCGTTGGTCTGGGCGAAAATGGGGGGTCGCCTGTAACTGCCGGACGGTCGTGCGCATCACGCGCGGCGGTTTGGCTTCTTCTGCCCTGAGCCGGCTTGCACGACGTGCGGGACCCAGCCCCCGAGTCGCAGGGGAGGGCCTTGGAGCGTGTTGGAGAAGACTCAGCCCGTGGCGCCTGTGGGCGCACGTAGGGAGAGTTGCCTTTAAAAGGAGGGAGACTCCTTTCGTAAGGCAACCATGTCTTCTTTCTCCCTTAAGCGTCGTGTCTTCCCATCTTCCAAGCCCCCGGATGGGGGGTATCCACCGCCTTTCCGCCTCCTCGTTGGAGGAACGCAACCCCATGGGAGTTGGTACCTCTCAGCCATCGTTCGGCTTCAAGGATTTTCATCAGCCGGCCCGGCCGTACCCCCATGCCGACGATCACCCAGGATGGTGACCGCCGGTTTCTGGGTGGGGAAGAGCAAGCCAGGCTGCGATCTTGGTCCCACCCTCAGCTTCAAGGATGTTCATCATCCTCGCTGGGGCGGGAGCCACGCTGAGCCGGTGCTCTTCCTTCCGCGCGGGTCCGCGGGTCGCCCCTTCCCGCGGCGTTTGGGGGTGGAGGCGCTCGCTGGCCCTGCGGACGGCGCGGACTTAGACAACGTGGGGCTGAACGACGGCGGGCGTCGTCACCTCCAGCGTGTCGGAGTTGTCGGCCGGGCTTCCGGCGGCCCCTCCTGCCGGAGGGTGACCGCCGCATCGTGTGCACGGGAGGACCACCCAGGATTCCGCGCGCCGTTAGGGCGGCGTTCATGTTCTGGGGTGGTCCTGCTTTTGCACTGGGACGACGTCCTTGCGCAGAGGCCGGCGCCCCACTCGTCTGGGAGGATTTGAGTGGGGATCTGCCGGGGGGCTGGTGTCCCCTGCCATCGGCGCCGATGCGGAGGCGGCTCGAGAAGTCCTCGTCACCGACGGGATCACTGCCACCACCCACGCCCCGGGCCACCGCGCCGGCGTGCTTGTCCTCGCCCCTCGAGCGTCGGCGGGGGCGAGGGCAAGATCGCAGCAGCGCCGACCCACTGTCGCCGTAGTCAGGATGGGCGGCGGCGAGCCGGCCATCGGTCTTCTGTGGCTCCGCAGGCCTTCCCCATGGAGTGGGGTCGTTCGTACCTACGGAGGGGGGAACCGGAGTTCCATTTGTGATGGCACCTTGGATGCCGGTGTGCTTCGTTCATTGCGGCTGTCGAGGCCTGAACGTGTATGTAATTTCGGCACGGAGCCGTGTTTTTTCCTCATTTTCGAGCATTAAGTCTCGCCTGTTGATTATCTGAACCGCTTTACCAAGCATGAGTTGCCCCATGTCAAGGTGACGGGTGAGGTATCCGTATCCCGGAGGCGTAGGAATCCCTCGGCCCGTTCGGCCTTGTTGTCTGGGGCTCCTCTAGCTTAGTTGAAGAGACCCCTCGGCCGCCCTTTGGTGGACCGAGGCCAGGGGTAGCGATATCAGTATGAACAGAGGCGGAGTTGGCTCGAAAATGGGAAACTGTCTGGCCGGAGCCTAGCCGTGTTGTCCGTCAGCGGAGCCGACGCCGAAGTCGATCAGTCGAGGCCTCGGGTCGGGCTGGCGCCCTTGGAAGCCGGTTGACCGAGGCCCCAGGGGTAACCGATTGAGCCGCCTGCTCGGGCCGGATTCCCGGAGGAGTCCCTGGACCGCAGCGCCGCCCGAGGCTGGGTCGGGCTTTGCTGAAGACGTCGTCGATGCCGAGGGTGCTACGGCTCCCTTCAGCGTGAAGACCCGAGCCTGCAGGATCAGATCATCTTGTAGCGTGTGCTTTCTGCGGCTGCCGAGGCCAGAAGAACACACCCTCGCCGTGCTTGCGAAGCTGCGTCTTTTTTCCTCTCGTTTCGAGCATCTGGACTCTCGTCGTTTCCAGGACCCGCTTTTCCGAAGTAGTCAGGAAGCACGAAAGAAATCCTGCTAAAAAGAGATCCTTTTTCGAGGAAAAATTCGACGCAGAGGGGGTCTCCCCCCTTTTAGCCCCCGAGGGAGGGTCGGGCTTTGCCGAGGCTAGGCCGACCCTTCCTTGACGACTAAACTTTGCGTAGGTGCGAGGTATATAAACAACTTGAAAACATCTTAAGGGTAGAAGCGACGTAGCTGTTTGATGTTCCAAGCGTTGCCGTAGATCTCGCCTTGATTGTTGGCCAGCTTGTATGTTCCGGGCTTCAGAACTTTGGCGATGACGAATGGCCCTTCCCAGGGGGGCGTGAGCTTGTGCCTCCCTCGGGCGTCCTGCCGCAGCCGAAGCACCAGGTCGCCCACCTGGAGTTCTCGGGACCGGACCCCTCGGGCATGGTAGCGTCGCAGGGACTGTTGGTACCGCGCCGAGTGTAGTAAGGCCCTGTCCCGAGCTTCCTCCAGCTGGTCCAGCGATTCCTCTCGGCTAGCTTGGTTGCTTTGTTCGGTGTAGGCCCTCACCCTCGGGGAGCCGTACTCCAGGTCAGTGGGCAAGATAGCTTCAGCCCCGTAGACCAGGAAAAACGGCGTGAAGCCCGTGGCACGACTCGGCGTCGTCCTTAGGCTCCAGACCACCGAGGGGAGTTCCTTCATCCATCGCTTGCCGAACTTGTTGAGGTCGTTGTAGATCCGAGGCTTGAGCCCTTGTAGAATCATGCCATTGGCACGCTCTACTTGCCCATTCGACATGGGATGAGCCACGGCGGCCTAGTCCACCCGGATATGGTGATCCTCGCAAAAATCCAAGAATTTTTTGCCGGTGAACTGGGTGCCGTTGTCGGTGATGATGGAGTTCGGGACCCCGAAGCGATGGATGATGTTGGTGAAGAATGCCACCGCCTGCTCGGACCTGATGCTGTTCAGAGGTCGGACCTCGATCCACTTGGAGAATTTGTCGATGGCGACCAGCAGGTGCGTGTAGCCCCCGGGCGCCTTCTGCAAGGGACCGACGAGGTCCAGACCCCATACAGCGAAGGGCCAGGTGATGGGTATTGTCTGCAGAGCCTGAGCGGGCAGGTGTGTCCGCTTCGCATAGAATTGGCACCCTTCGCAGGTGCGGACAATTCTAGTGGCGTCAGCCACCGCCGTTGGCCAGTAGAAGCCTTGCCGGAAAGCATTTCCGACGAGGGCTCGGGGCGCTGCGTGGTGGCCGCAAGCCCCCGAGTGTACTTCTTGCAGCAGTTCCCGACCTTCGGCGATGGAGATGCATCGCTGGAGGATGCCCGAGGGGCTGCGATGGTAGAGCTCCTCTTCGTCGCCCAGCAAGACGAATGACTTGGCGCGTCGCGCCACCCGCCGAGCCTCGACTTTAGGGGTGGGCATTTTAAAACCGAAAACCGAACCCGAACCCGAACCGAACCCGAATAGACCGAATTGTGAGTCTATTCGGGTTTTCGGGTTCGGGTTCGGTTCCTATATGTGCTATATTTCGGGTTATGGGTTCGGGTTCGGTTCCTAACCTTTAAAACCCGAATAGACCTAATAACCCGAAATATAAAAAAACTCTTAATATGTGATGATATTATTATATGATTTATGAACTTATTAGCTAGAAATAATGATATCATCTTAACAATAGTATATATATCTTTGTATGCTAATTTTTATAGTCACTTGTTGTAGTAATAGTACTTTCAATTAATTATTCATTGTATATATTTTAACAAAATATACTAGTCTCTCTACAATTCGGGTCTATTCGGTGGACCGAATAGACCGAACCGAAATTGTGAGTCTATTCGGGTTCGGTTCCTAAAATATTTTTGGAAATTTCGGTTCTCATTTTTCAGAACCCGAAATTTCACAAACCCGAATAGACCGAACCGAATTACCCTAATAGACCGAATGCCCAGCCCTACTCGACTTGGTCGAGGGGTAGCTCTCCTCGACGGAGATATTGCAGGTACGGGGCCTGCCAATCTTGATCTGGTGTGGCCCCGCTCTGCCCTTCCTCGACGTTCAGTGCCCTGCCCTCGGGGGCCGAGGGTGCCTCGGGCTGAGCCGAGGGTGCCTCGGGCTGAGCCGAGGGTGCCTCGGGCTGAGCCGAGGGTACCTCGGGCTGAGCCGAGGGTACCTCGGGCTCGGGCGTGTCGTCGAGCTTGACAGAGGGTTGATGCAGATCCCGGGAGAAGACGTCCGGGGGGACTGTCGTTCGCCCCGAGGCTATCTTAGCCAGCTCGTCTGCGGTTTCGTTGTAGCGTCGAGCGATGTGGTTGAGCTCGAGCCCGAAGAACTTGTCTTCCAGGCGCCGAACCTCGTCGCAGTAGGCCTCCATCTTCGGGTCGCGGCAGTGGGAGTTCTTTATGACTTGGTCGATGACGAGCTGCGAATCACCGCGAGCGTCGAGGCATCTGACCCCTAGCTCGATGGCGATCCGCAATCCGTTGACCAGAGCTTCGTACTCGGCCACATTGTTGGACGCCGGGAAGTGGAGGCGCAGCACGTAGCGCAAGTGCTTTCCGAGGGGCGAGATGAAGAGCAGGCCCGCGCTGGCCCCCATCTTCATCAGCGACCCGTCGAAAAACATGGTCCAGAGCTCCGGTTGGATCGGGGTCGTTGGCAGTTGGGTGTCGACCCATTCGGCCACGAAATCCGCCAACACTTGGGACTTGATGGCCTTCCGAGGGGCGAACGAGATCGTTTCGCCCATGATTTCCACCGCCCACTTCGCGATCCTGCCGGAGGCCTCTCGGCACTGGATGATCTCCCCCAGGGGGAAGGATGACACCACAGTCACCGGATGGGACTCGAAGTAGTGTCGCAGCTTCCGCCTTGTCAGGATCACAGCATACAGCAGCTTTTGAACTTGTGGGTAGCGGATCTTAGTCTTGGACAGCACTTCGCTGATGAAGTAGACCGGCCTCTGAACGGGCAATGTATGCCCTTCCTCCTGCCTTTCGACCACAATCGCGGCGCTAACCACCTGAGTGGTTGCGGCGACGTAGACCAAGAGGGCTTCTCCGTCCGCCGGCGGCACCAAGACAGGCGCTTTTGTAAGGAGCGCCTTCAGGTTGCCGAGGGCTTCCTCGGCCTCAGGGGTCCAAGCGAAACATTCGGCCTTCCTTAAGAGGCGGTACAGAGGCAGACCTCTTTCGCCGAGGCGTGAGATGAAGCGGCTCAAGGCCGCGAGGCATCCCATGACCCTCTGTACCCCTTTTAAGTCCTTGATGGGTCCCATGCTGGTGATGGCCGCAATCTTCTCCGGGTTGGCTTCGATGCCTCGCTCGGAGACGATGAACCCTAGGAGCATGCCTCGAGGGACCCCGAAGACACACTTCTCAGGATTAAGCTTGACTCCTTTCGCCTTGAGACACCGGAATGTCACTTCAAGGTCGGAGAGGAGGTCGGAAGCCTTCCGCGTCTTGACCACGATGTCATCGACGTAGGCCTCGACTGTGCGACCGATGTGTTCGCCGAACACATGGTTCATGCACCGCTGGTACGTCGCGCCCGCATTCCTCAAACCGAACGGCATGGTGACATAGCAGTACATGCCGAACGGCGTGATGAAAGAAGTCGCGAGCTGGTCGGACTCTTTCATCCGGATCTGGTGATACCCTGAGTAGGCATCGAGGAAGGACAGGGTTTTGCACCCAGCAGTGGAATCCACGATTTGGTCGATGCGAGGCAGAGGGTAGGGAACCTTCGGACATGCTTTGTTGAGACCAGTGTAGTCTACACACATCCGCCATTTCCCCCCTTTCTTCCTCACAAGCACAGGGTTGGCAAGCCATTCGGGATGGAATACCTCTTTGATGAACCCCGCTGCCATTAGCTTGTGGATCTCTTCGCCAATCACTCTGCGCTTCTCCTCGTCGAATCGGCGCAGAGGCTGCCTGACGGGTCGGGCTCCGGCCCGAATATCCAGCGAGTGCTCGGCGACCTCCCTCGGTATGCCGGGCATGTCCGAGGGACTCCACGCAAAAACGTCGGCGTTTGCGCGGAGAAAGTCGATGAGCACTGCTTCCTATTTGGGGTCGAGCCCAGAACCGATCCGGATCTGCTTGGTGGTGTCGCCACTGGGGTCGAGGGGGGCGGCCTTGACCGTCTCCGCTGGCTCGAAGTTGCCAGCATGGCGCTTCACGTCTGGCACCTCCTTGGAGAGGTTCTCCAGGTCGGCGATGAGGGCCTCGGACTCGGCGAGGGCCTCGGCGTACTCCACGCACTCCACGTCGCATTCGAACGCGTGTTTGTACGTGGGGCCGACGGTGATGACCCCGTTGGGGCCCGACATCTTGAGCTTCAGGTAGGTGTAGTTGGGGACGGCCATGAACTTCGCGTAGCATGGCCTCCCTAGCACGGCGTGGTAGGTTCCTCGGAACCCGACCACTTCGAACGTCAGGGTCTCCCTTCGGAAGTTGGAGGGTGTCCCGAAGCAGACTGGGAGGTCAAGTCGCCCGAGGGGCTGGACGCGCTTCCGAGGGATGATCCCGTGGAAGGGCGCAGCGCCTGCTCGGACGGAGGACGGATCGACGCGCAGGAGCTTGAGGGTCTCGGCGTAGATGATGTTGAGGCAGCTGCCCCCATCCATCAGGACCTTGGTGAGCCTGACATCGCCGACAACAGGGTCGACGACGAGCGGGTATTTCCCGGGGCTCGGCACATGGTCGGGGTGGTCGGCCCGGTCGAAAGTGATGGGCTTGTCGGACCAGTCTAGGTAGACTGGCGCCGCCACCTTCACCGAGCAGACCTCCCGGTGCTCCTGCTTGCGGTGCTGAGCCGAGGTATTCGCCGCATGCCCTCCATAGATCATGAAGCAGTCGCGGACCTCGGGGAACTCTCCTGCTGGGCGATCTTCGTTCTTGTCGTCGTCGTGGGCCCTGCCACCCTCGGTGGGTGGCCCGGCCCTGTGGAAATGACGCCGAAGCATAACGCACTCCTCGAGGGTGTGCTTGACGGGCCCCTGATGGTAGGGGCACGGCTCCTTGAGCATCTTGTCGAAGAGGTTTGCACCTCCGGGGGGCTTCCGAGGGTTCTTATACTCGGCGGCAGCGACAAGGTCCGCGTTGGCGGCGTCGCGTTTCGATTGCGACTTCTTCTTGCCTTTCTTCTTGGCGCCGCGCGGAGCAGACGCCTCGGGAGCTTCTTCCGATGGGCGGCCCTGGGGCTGCTTGTCCTTTCGGAAGATAGCCTCGACCGCCTCCAGGCCAGAGGCGAACTTGGTGGCGATGTCCATCAGCTCGCTCGCCCTGGTGGGGGTTTTGTGACCCAGCTTGCTCACCAGGTCGCGGCAAGTGGTGCCGGCGAGGAACGCGCCGATGACATCCGAGTCGGTGATGTTGGGCAGCTCGGTGCGCTGCTTCGAGAATCGCCGGATGTAGTCCCGGAGCGACTCCCCCGGCTGTTGCCGGCATCTTCGAAGGTCCCAGGAATTCCCGGGGCGCACGTATGTGCCCTGGAAATTGCCAGCGAAGGCTTGGACCAAGCCGTCCCAGTTGGAAATCTGCCCCGGAGGCAGGTGCTCCAACCAGGCGCGAGCAGTGTCGGAGAGGAACAGGGGGAGGTTACGGATGATGAGGTTGTCGTCGTCCGTTCCACCCAGTTGGTAGGCAAGGCGGTAGTCCGCGAGCCACAGTTCCGGTCTCGTTTCCCCCGAGTACTTCGTGGTAGTAGTCGGGGGTCGGAACCGGGTCGGGAATGGCGCCCGTCGGATGGCCCGACTGAAGGCCTGCGGGCCGGGTGGCTCGGGCGAGGGACTCCGATCCTCCCCGCTGTCGTAGCGCCCCCCACGCCTGGGGTGGTAGCCTCGCACCCTTTCGTCGAGGTGAGCCCGACGGTCGCGTCGATGGTGCTCGTTGCCGAGGTGGCCCGGGGCCGCAGGCGCGGTGTTGCGCGTGCGCCCGGTGTAGACCGAGGCTTCCCGCATGAATCGGGAAGTCGCGGCATGAGGTTCCGAGGGATATCCTTGCCTTCGGGATGCAGTGCTCTCGGCCCGCCGGGCCGCACCGCCTTCCAGGAGATTCTTGAGTTCTCCCTGGATTCACCGACCCTTGGTGGTTGACGGCTCCGGCATCGCGCGGATGAGCATTGCTGCGGTTGCCAGGTTCTGACCGACCCCGCTGGATGCGGGCGGCGGCCTGATCCTGACATCGTTGGCGACGCGGTGCTGGAGACCTTGGGGCAGCTGACGTATTTCTCCGGCCAGGGGTTGGCCCACCCATGCCTGTCCGACGTCCCGACGGATCGGCTCAAGCGCTCCTGTTCCCTCGTTGAGCCTGGCCTGCGCCTCGCGGACTTGCTCGAGTTGTGGGTCGTAACCCCCCGCCGGAGCGGGGACCACAGCTAGCTCCCGTGGGATGTCGGCGCGAGGCACCGGCCTAGGGAGATCACCATCCTCCGGCATGCCAAGATGGTTGCCTTCGGTGGGATCCCCTAGCTCGATGTGGAAACATTCGCGGCTTGGGCCACAGCTCTCGTCGCCAAGGCTGCGGCTTCCATCGGAACAGTCGGATAGGCAGTAGTCACATGCGGTCATGAAGTCCCGCACGGCACTGGGGTTGCCAAGTCCGGAGAAATCCCAACCGATGCCGGGATCGTCATCTTCCTCGGACCCAGAGGGCCCGTAGGTCGAGACGTCCGTCAGTCGGTCCCAAGGCGACCGCATACGGAACCTCAGTGGGGTTGCACTCGCCTCAATGAGAGCGCCCGCCAAAACGAAGTCGTTTGGCGGGTTGAGGCCGAGTCGAAATGACGCAAGATGGGAGTTAGTCGTTACCTTTTGGTCGACGAGGAGCGATGTAGTCACATCGGGGACTGGTTGCGCCATCATCTCCGGTTCGAGGGCGACGTCCTGCAGGCTTTCCGCGAGCGCGCCGGCGTCGTCTTCTTGCTCGGTGTCGGCGTGGCGCGGGGGGACGGCGCTTGCCTCCGTCTTGAACGCGAGGTCGACGTCCGGCGTGCCTTCCGTCGGGGCGTCGGGGGCGTCGATTCGCTCGACGGCCGACGAAGCGCGGCCTCCCGTCCGGCCTTGACGGCCCCGCTTCCTCCTCCGTTGGCGGGGGAGGGAACGGAGCGAGCCCGAATGTTGCTCTTCCACCACGCGGGGAAGGCGTCGTCGATTCCGCCGCCGGCGGGCGGGTTGTCGGCCGCCATTGTCGTAGTCGCGCGGCGGTGGAAGAAGTATCATGTCGTAGCTGCCGTCGAAGGACATGAACTCAAGAGTCCCGAAACGAAGCGTCGTCCCGGGCCGGAGAGGTTGCTGGAGACTGCCCATCTGGAGCTTGACGAGGAGCTGTTCGTCAGCACGCAGCAGGCCCCTACCTGGCGCGCCAACTGTCGGCGTTTCGAGACAGGGGGGTCCCTAAGCCGACGAGTGAGTGTGCTGCGTGCCCCAGCCCAGATGGGTCGAGCGCGTGGGCGAGCGCGAAGGGGGGAGAGGCGAGGTGGCCGGAGTCGAGCGTGAGAGAGGTGTAAGTCCCGCGGCCTTCGTGTTCGTCCCGCGCCCAGGTCAGGTGCGCTTGCAGTAGGGGGGTTACAAGCGTCCACGCGGGTGAGGGAAGCGAGCGGCCCCAAGAGAGCGCCTGTCCCGTCCTCGGTCCCGCGCGGCCAACCTTCCCTGAGAAGGCCCTGGTCCTTCCTTTTATAGTCGTAAGGAGAGGATCCAGGTGTACAATGGGGATGTAGCAGAGTGCTACGTGTCTAGCGGAGGGAGAGCTAGCGCCCTAGGTACATGCCAATGTGGCAGCCGGAGAGATCTGGGCACCCTGCTGGCGTGATGTCGTGGCTGTCGGAGGTGCGGCGGAGCCTGATGGAGGGACAGCTGTTGGAGCGGTCGAGTCCCTGCTGACGTTGTCCTGCTTCCGTAAGAGAGCCGGGGGCCGCCGTCGTCATAGAGCTTGCGGAGCGCCATCATTGCCCCTCCGGCGGAGCTGGCCGGATGGGACGCCGGTCTTGTTCTCCGTGACCCGAGTCGATTCGGGGTAGGATGATGATGGCGCCTCCTGTTGACGTGGCGGTCTATGCCCTAGGCAGGGCGACGTGGGGGTTCCTCCGAAGCCAAGGTTGAGTTTGCCTTTTGTTGCCGTGGCCGAGCCCGAGCCAAGGGGTCGGGCGAGGCGGAAGTCGTTCGGCCGAGGCCAGGGCGGAGTCCGAGCCCTGGGGTCGGGCGAAGCGGAGTTTCGTCGTCTTCCGGGTGCTAGCCCGAGTCCGAGCCCTGGGGTCGGGCGGAGCGGAGTTCGCCGTCTTCCGGGTCTTAGCCCGAGTCCGAGCCCTGGGGTCGGGCGGAGCGGAGTTCGCCGTCTTCCGGGTCTTAGCCCGAGTCCGAGCCCTGGGGTCGGGCGGAGCGGAGTTCGCCGTCTTCCGGGTCTTAGCCCGAGTCCGAGCCCTGGGGTCGGGCGGAGCGGAGTTCGCCGTCTTCCGGGTCTTAGCCCGAGTCCGAGCCCTGGGGTCGGGCGGAGCGGAGTTCGTCGTCTTCCGGGTCTTAGCCCGAGTCCGAGCCCTGGGGTCGGGCGGAGCGGAGTTCGCCGTCTTCCGGGTCTTAGCCCGAGTCCGAGCCCTGGGGTCGGGCGGAGCGGAGTTCGCCGTCTTCCGGGTCTTAGCCCGAGTCCGAGCCCTGGGGTCGGGCGGAGCGGAGTTCGCCGTCTTCCGGGTCTTAGCCCGAGTCCGAGCCCTGGGGTCGGGCGGAGCGGAGTTCGCCGTGGCGCCTTTGGCAAGGCCTGACTGCCTGTCAGACTCACTCTGTCGAGTGGCACTGCAGTCGGAGTGGCGCAGGCGGCGCTGTCCTTCTGTCAGACTGGCCAGTGGAGCAGTGGAGTGACGGCGGTCACTTCGGCTCTGCCGGGGGCGCGTGTCAGGATAGAGGTGTCAGGCCACCTTTGCGTTAAATCCCCCTGCAATTTGGTCAGTCGGTGTGGCGATTTAGTCAAGGTTGCTTCTGAGCGAAGCCAAGGCCTCGGGCAAGCCGGTGATGTGTCCGCCATAAAAAGGGGGCCTCGGGCGAGACGGAAGTCTCTCGAGGTCGGCTGCCTTTGGCCGAGGCTAGGCTCGGGTGAAGCGTGATCGAGTCACTCGTGTGGACTGATCCCTGACTTAATCGTACCCATCAGGCCTTTGCAGCTTTATGCTGATGGGGGTTACCAGCTGAGAATTAGGCGTCTTGAGGGTACCCCTAATTATGGTCCCCGACAGACGGGAAGCTGTTCGTCAACACGCAGCAGGCCCCTACCTGGCGCGCCAACTGTCGGCGTTTCGAGACC
Organism: Zea mays; assembly: GCF_902167145.1. Classification (NCBI taxonomy): domain Eukaryota; kingdom Viridiplantae; phylum Streptophyta; class Magnoliopsida; order Poales; family Poaceae; genus Zea; species Zea mays. Next base: position 156,279,804 of record NC_050102.1, read on the forward strand.
GGGGGGTCCCTAAGCCGACGAGTGAATGTCGCCGCGTGCCCCAGCCCAGATGGGTCGACGCGAGGCCGAGCGCGAAGGGGGGAAGTGAGGTGGCCGGAGACAGGCGTGAGAGAGGTGGAAATCCCGCGGCCTCCGTGTTCATCCCGCGCCCAGGTCGGGTGCGCTTGCAGTAGGGGGTTACAAGCGTCCACACGGGAGAGGGAGCAAGCGGCTTCAAGCGAGCGCCTGTCTCGTCCTCGTCCCCGCGCGGCCAACCCTCTCTAAGAGGGCCCTGGTCCTTCCTTTTATAGGCGTAAGGAGAGGATCCAGGTGTGCAATGGGGGGTGTAGCAGAGTGCTACGTGTCTAGCGGAGGAGAGCTAGCGCCCTAAGTACATGCCGTTGTGGCAGCCGGAGAGATTTTGGCACCCAGCTGGTGTGATGTCGTGGCCATCGGAGGAGTGCTGGAGCCTGGCGGAGGGACAGCTGTCGGAGCTGTTGAGTCCTTGCTGACGTCCCCTTGCTTCCGTAAGGGGGCTGAGAGCCACCGTCGTCACAGAGTATGCGGGGCGCCATCATTGCCTATCTGGCGGAGCGAGCCAGATGGGACGCCGGTCTTGTTCCCCGTGGCCCGGGTCAGCTCGGGGTAGGGTGATGATGGCGCCTCCTGTTGACGTGGCTGGTCTGTGCCCTAGGTTGGGCGATGTGGGAGCTCCTCCGAAGCCGAGGTCGAGTCTGTCTTCCGTGGCTAAGCCCAAGTCTGAGCCCTGGGTCGGGCGGAGCGGAGTTCGTCGTCTTCTGGGGCTGAGCCCAAGTCTGAGCCCTGCGTCGGGCGGAGCGGAGTTCGTCGTCTTCTGGGGCTTAGCCCGAGTCCGAGCCCTGGGTCGGGCGGAGCGGAGTTTGTCGTCTTCCGGGACTTAGCCCGAGTTCGAGCCCCGGGTCGGGCGGAGCGGAGTTCGTCGTCTTCCGGGACTTAGCCCGAGTCCGAGCCCTGGGTCGGGCGGAGCGGAGTTCGCCGTCTTCTGGGGCTTAGCCCGAGTCCGAGCCCTAGGTCGGGCGGAGCGGAGTTTGCCGTCTTCCGGGGCTTAGCCCGAGTCCGAGCCCTGGGTCGGGCGGAGCGGAGTTCGCCGTCTTCCGGGGCTTAGCCCGAGTCCGAGCCCTGGGTCAGGCGGAGCGGAGCTTCCTATGGTGCCTGCGGCCGGGCCTGACTGCCTGTCAGCCTCACTCTGTCAAGTGGCACCGCAGTCGGAGCGGCGCAGGCAGCGCTGTCTTTTTGTCAGGCCGGTCAGTGGAGCGGCGAAGTGACGGCGGTCACTTCGGCTCTGTCGGCTGAAGGGCGCGCGTCAGGATAAAGGTGTCAGGCCACCTTTGCATTAAATGCTCCTGCGATTTGGTCGGTCGGTGCGGCGATTTGGTCAGGGTTGCTTCTTGGCGAAGACAGGGCCTCGGGCGAGCCGGAAATATGTTCGCCGCTGGAGGGGGGCCTCGGGCGAGACGGAGATCCTCCGGGGTCGGCTGCCCTTGTCCGAGGCTAGGCTCGGGCGAGGCGTGATCGAGTCCCTCGAATGGACTGATCCCGGACTTAATCGCACCCATCAGGCCTTTGCAGCTTTATGCTGATGGGGGTTACCAGCTGAGAATTAGGAGCCTTGAGGGTACCCCTAATTATGGTCCCCGACACCGATCTTCCGTCAGGTGAAGATAACTATCGATTTGGTGGAGATGTCACACAGACGATCCGGCTTCCAATCAATACGACTAGAACCCCGCAATCGCAGTACCACTTCTCCTCTGGTTATCAACCGTGCACTGCGTGATTGACCTTGCCACGAGGGCTAATTCCTGCTTGAAAATCGAAGACACAAGCAAGAACAAGAAAGAACACAATCTATAATATTGCGGATGAATGATTAAGCTCACAAGTTGGGGTCTCACAAACCGATCTACGACGACTGTTCTTGACAGATCTAAACTTAAGCAAAACCCAACCCTAATGTGATGGCGGCTGTTGAATAAATAGAGTATTAGGGCGTGTGTGACCTCTGGACTCACCCCTAATGGGCTCCGACATGATACACGGCCCAACGGCCCAACAGACGGTGTCGCAGCACCAAAACAGAATCTGAACTCTGACTTGTTTCGACGATTCCCGTTGACTCCGGACGAATTTTAGGGTGGAACCAATTGGGTTGGTTAGACAATCGTCTTATCTTTCCAACCATATCAAGTCCGTCTCAATCGGAGTCCGGATACATCTTGGGCATCCATTTTAGTGCAGACTGGTCCTAGAACCCGAGATGGAGTCGCAGCCGAGTCGGACTTGATCTCCTTCCTGTTGTGGCGCTCTTGCTACTCCTCCTCAACACCTAGGCCTTTCCCAAGTCCTTGATGGTCCTCTCCAAGGTTTCTAATCATCAAAACATCCATAGTCCCAAGCGTAAGCTCTGAAACACAATTGACTAGGGTAGAACGTACCTGGAGATTTAGCTGTCGTGCACGCGATCGTGTTATCGGTCCATTCATTGTATGTATAGAAGTGATGTCCTCATCACTCCTAGACACAAATCAAAAGATCAAAAGCCTCTCCAAGTGCCAAAATTCATTCCATCCACCTAGTGACTTGAGAGAGTGTTTGTTCGTGTTCTTTGTGCTCTTGTTGCTTGGATCGCTTTCTTCCTTCCTCATTCTTGTTCCCAAGTGACTTGTAATCAAGGCAAGAGACACCAAGTGTGTGGTGGTCCTTGCGGGGTCTAAGTAACCCGTTTGATTAAGGAGAAAGCTCACTCGGTCTAGGTGACCGTTTGAGAGAGGGAAAGGGTTGAAAGAGACCCGGTCTTTGTGACCACCTCAACGGGGACTAAGTTCTTTAGAACCAAACCTCGGTAAAACAAATCACTGTGTTCATCCATTTTATTTCTTGGTTGAATTGTTTTCCCCTCTCTTTCGGACTCGGATTCATTTCTAACGCTAACCCCGGCTTGTAGTGTGTGCTTAAGTTTATAATTTTCAGATTCCGCCTATTCACCCTCCTCTAGGCGATTTTCAATTGGTATTAGAGCCCAGTGCTTCATTAGAGTCTAACAACTCGAAGTGATGTCGGGAGGATCCGCCAAGAGGGAGATGGAAACCGGCGAGAAGGCCACAAGCCACGGGAAGGCTCCATCAAGGGAGTCCAGCACCAAAGCCAAAGAGGGATCCCCTCTCGGCGTCAAGTCACATCGGAGTGGCGACAAGAAGAAAAAGATGAAGAAAGTGGTCTACTACGAGACCGACTCTTCGTTGCCCTCCACATCCGGCTCCGACGTGGCTAGGGATGACAGTGGGTACGGATATGGGTAAATAATTGCGGTTATTTACCCGTTGGGTACGGATATGGTGGAGTTTTATATCCGCGGTACGGTTATGGATACTATACGGTATCCACGGGTAATAATTTCGTGGGTATGGATATCTGCTATCCATATTCGTCACCCGATGGACATATGACATGTGCACCCAAACAGTGGCCAGCACCCAGCAGTCCGCGGTACGCCAGTGGCCAGTAGTCCAAGTCCAAGTGGACTACGACCTAGGAGGCCAGGACCAGAAGTCCAGAGCGAACAGCTCGTGTCCCTGGGGCCTGTGGCATGCGCACAGCGCCCCTGCGGCCTCTCGGGCTCTCGGCTGGTGGTCTCTCTGTCACACAGTCTCACTTTCTCTTGTCTTCAACTCCAAGTTTCTAACCCTAGCCAGTGCCAGCCGCCAAGCTTGAAGACTTGAAGTTCCAGGCTTCTAGCCGTGCGGTGCGCCCGTGCCCGTGCAGGCGACCAGCGACCAGCTCGGCAGCGACCAGCAAGCCGCCGAGTGAAAGTCGCCTAGAGGGGGGGTGAATAGGGCGAAACTGAAATTTACAAAGTTAATCACAACTACAAGTTGGGTTAGCGTTAGAAATATAATTGAGTCCGCGAGAGAGGGTGCAAAACAAATCACAAGTGAAAAGAGTGTGACACGCGGATTTGTTTTACCGAGGTTCGGTTCTTGCAAACCTACTCCCCGTTGAGGTGGTCACAAAGACCGGGTCTCTTTCAACCCTTTCCCTCTCTCAAACGGTCCCTCGGACCGAGTGAGCTTTCTCTTCTCAAATCAACCGGGAACAAAACTTCCCCGCAAGGACCACCACACAATTGGTGTCTCTTGCCTTGGTTACAAGTGAGTGTTTGATCACAAAGAAAGAATGAAAAAGAAGAAAGCGATCCAAGCGCAAGAGCTCAAAAGAGCACAACAAATCTCTCTCACTTAACACTAAAGCTTTTGTGGAATTTGGGAGAGGATTTGATCACTTGGGTGTGTCTTGTATTGAATGCCTAGCTCTTGTAAGTGGTTGGAAGTTGAGAAACTTGGATGACTTGAATGTGGGGTGGTTGGGGTTATTTATAGCCCCAACCACCAAACTAGCCGTTTGGTGGGGCTGTCTGTTGCATGGTGCACCGGACAGTCCGGTGCACACCGGACAGTGTCCGGTGCGCCAGCCACGTCACCAGGCCGTTGGGTTCCGACCGTTGGAGCTCTGACTTCTGGGCCCGCCTTGATGTCCGGTGGCGCACCGGACATGCACTGTAGAGTGTCCGATGCGCCACTTCGCGCGTGCCTAACTTCTGCGCGCTCTGGCACGCATTTAATGCCTCTGCAGGTGACCGTTGGCGCGAGGTAGCCGTTACTCCGCTGGCTCACCGGACAGTCCGGTGCACACCGGACATGTCCGGTGAATTATAGCAGAGCGAATTCCCAAAGCTGGCGAGTTCCAGAGTTGCTCTCCCCTGGGGCACCGGACACTGTCCGGTGTACACAGGACAGTCCGGTGAATTATAGCGGAGCGCCTCTGGATTTTCCCGAAGGTGAGGAGTTCAGCGTGAAGTCCCCTGGTGCACCGAACACTGTCCGGTGGTGCACCGGACAGTCCGGTGCGCCAGACCAGGGCACACTTCGGTTATCCCTTGCTCTTTTGTTGAACCCAATTCTTGGTCTTTTTATTGGCTAAGTGTGAACCTTTAGCACCTGTATAACTTATGCACTAGAGCAAACTAGTTAGTCCAATTATTTGTGTTGGGCAATTCAACCACCAAAATCAATTAGGAACTAGGTGTAAGCCTAATTCCCTTTCACCGAGCAGCCGAGCCACCGAGCCCCCGCTGAGCGCCGAGTATTCTCTAGTAAATTAAACATACTTGGTCTCTTGGATAAATTAGTGTTTCAATTTAGAGTTTTGGACAGATTGCTTGTAGGGATTTGAAAAGATTACTTGTATGGATAAATAGATTTTGTTTGTACAGATTGTGATAAATTTCTGTTAGAATGGAATGTTGATGAAATTTTAGTGGGCGGGCGGGTAACCGATATCCGTTGGATAACGGATACCCGATGGGTACGGGTACGGATACAGATTCGTACCCATGAGCGTAAATGGGTATGGGTATGAGTTTGATTTTATCTCGTGGGTATGGATACGCGAACCATATATCCGCGTTCTACCCGCCCGATTGCCATCCATAGACGCGACATCTGTCACTTCTAAACGTTAAGAGCGCAAGAAGTATAGTAAGATGACACTTCATTATCCCCGTATTTCTAAGCGCACTCCATTACTTTCCGTTCCATTAGGCAAGCCACCATGTTTTGATGGTGAAGATTATTCTATGTGGAGTGATAAAATGAGGCATCATCTAACCTCACTCCACGAAAGCATGTGGAACATTGTTGAGTTTGGAGTGGAGGTACCTACGGTAGGGGACGACGGCTATGACTCGGACGAGGTCGCCCTCACCATTTCCTCCTCCCCAAGGTGCAGCCACCTCTCCTCCCTTGGATCTCCATCGAGTTGGTACAAGCCTCTAATTGGAGAATTGGTGGGAGGAAGAAGAAAGGGGTGAATGAATAACTCAAGGTGATCTTGTGTTTATTTTGTATTTGTGCTGCAATTACATTTGATTATCCGTCCACCTAGGCAAATTGGTAGTAGTGATGTTCTGATTTTGGTGGTGGGCGGACAACAGTAGTGTGGGTAGTTTCTTGGTTTTTTGCGGGGGCAATTAGCTGTAATCACTGTGAAAATCATGTAGAGCTTTGTCATATTTTTCCATAGAGTATTTATGCGTTCAATTCGGTGAAATATTCTAGGAGATATCGCATTTTAAACTCAGGTAGGTTGTTGTTAAAAACTGAACGCAGGGTGTATTTTGTCGGCTATTTGGGGCCATCGAGATGTAGGAATTTAATTATCTTTTGAATGCAAAACTTGTAGGGAATTTTATGTAGATGTTTCTGAAGTTTTTGTTTGATATCACAGCTGTAATAATTTTAATGTTATGAAATTATCAAACAACGTCGCTGCAGTTTGGTGGGTGATGGGGAGAGTTGTTGCTCGCGATGGGTTCGAATTGTGTATAGGTGCGGCGTTGTTTATTAGCGATTGTTATGTGAATATGTGCACTAAGTTGTGTGTCAAAACAGGTGGTGGACCTCCAGATCGTACTTAGTACCTTTCCAAATCACTGGTGAAGGCAAGTAAAAACAGTGATGGTTTATACCATTCGGTCGTATTATGTGTCATGTTCTTGATTCATATAAGTATCGAATGTGTTTAACATCGAATTCCATTATAAGAATTTTTGTTTGAAATTGTTCATGTTCTACTATTTTAAATATGTTGAGGGCATTGTTCGAGCATGTTATATGTGTTGATTCTTGTTTTGAGGAAATGGAAGTATCTATTTAACACATGTTAAATGGGGTGGACTTATGTTGGTTTGTTATGCATAGTGCATCCATCATTCTTTGCATTGAAGTTTTATCGCGATCATATGGTTCGACCATACCGATACAATAAGCATCTTACGTTGCTCGAGGAGGGGTACGACGCAGCTTCATATCCCTAGAGGTATGAAGGCAGAAGTCATTATTGCATTTGTAGTCATGTGCACTCATGAGGAATATGTGGAACCTGTCATGGATATGTTGATATTGTTGATCTCCTCTTTGTGATTTTTGAACTAGGTGTTTGGTACTTTGTATACTTGCTGCACTCTAATATTTAAGAAGGGAGTTGTGAACTCCGTGGTTGGTAAAACACTATTTTTTTACGTTGTCCAACTATTGCTTGATCATTTTACTTGCTGAGATGTGTCATATCGCTCTTGCATTGTTTGATGCGGGCACTTGAACCTTGCTTGGGGTTAGGAGGGAAGTAGCAGCACGATCACTACACCTCTAAACAACTTTACCACTGCTTAGTAATGATTTTAATCAGGGGCTTCGGGTCAAGGATGTTGGTCATTTTTAATCATTATGGTGGTCGTATTTTTGGTTAGCTGAATTAATCTTGTTCTGAATGGTTACTTTTCTCTTGCATCATGTTTATACACTATGGATTACCTTTCTCTTGCATCATATTTAAACACTTTGGTTTCCTCGTTATGCAACTTTCAAGAGAGGTGTTGCCGAATTTTTCCTTTTCGTCTTCATCGTTTTATACATAACAATTTGGGGGAAGTGTTTTTGGTGACATCCATTGTGTTTAGGAAAATGGGGTGTTACATTGGCCATGAGACATTTGTGGCCGACGTTGTAAAGAGAAGGCCTTTGTTGACGGCGATGTTGGCGGCGTCCTCGTCGGAGGAGGAGTCGATGGAACTCTCGTCGGAGTCTCATTCCCATCCCATGTGCACCTTGAAAGTCGCCTAGAGGGGGGGTGAATAGGGCGAATCTGAAATTTCCAAACTTAATCACAACTACAAGCCGGGTTAGCGTTAGAAATATAATCGAGTCCGAGAGAGAGGGTGCAAAACAAATCGCAAGCGAATAAAGAGTGTGACACGCGGATTTGTTTTACCGAGGTTCGGTTCTCGCAAACCTACTCCCCGTTGAGGTGGTCACAAAGACCGGGTCTCTTTCAACCCTTTCCCTCTCTCAAACGGTCCCTCGGACCGAGTGAGCTTCTTCTTCTCAATCAAACGGGAACAAACTTCCCCGCAAGGACCACCACACAATTGGTGTCTCTTGCCTTGGTTACAATTGAGTTGTTCGCAAGAAAGAGTGAAAGAAAGAAGCAATCCAAGCGCAAGAGCTCAAAAGAACACAACAAATCTTTCTCACTAATCACTAATGCTTTGTGTGGAATTGGGAGAGGATTTGATCACTTGGGTGTGTCTAGAATTGAATGCTAGAGCTCTTGTAAGTAGTTGAAAGGTGGAAAACTTGGATGACTTGAATGTGGGGTGGTTGGGGGTATTTATAACCCCAACCACCAAACTAGACGTTTGGTGGAGGTTGCAGTCGCATGGTGCACTAGACAGTCCGGTGCGCCATCGGACACTGTCCGGTGCGCCAGCCACGTCACCTAGCCGTTTGGTTCCGACCGTTGGAGCTCTGTCTTGTGGGCCCGCCTGGCTGTTCGATGGTGCACCGGACAAGTCCTGTAGACTGTCCGGTGTGCCACCTACGCGTGCACTGCTCCTCTGCGCGCGCAGGCGCGCATTTAATGTGTTGCAGTCGACCGTTGCGCGCGAAGTAGCCGTTGCTCCGCTGGCTCACCGGACAGTCTGGTGTGCACCGGACATGTCCGGTGAATTTTAGCGGAGCAGAAATCTGAAGTTGGCGAGTTCAGAGTCGCTCTCCTCTGGGGCACCGGACAGTCCGGTGAATTATAGCGAAGCGCCTCTGAGAATTCCCGAAGGTGAAGTGTTCAGCTTGGAGTCCCCTGGTGCACCGAACACTGTTCGGTGGCACACCGGACATTCCGGTGCGCCAGACCAGGGTATACTTCGGTTGTCCCTTGCTCTCTTTGTTTGAACCCTTTTCTTGGTCTTTTTATTGGCTTAGTGTGAACCTTTGGCACCTGTAGAACTTATAGACTTGGGCAAACTAGTTAGTCCAATTATTTGTGTTGGGCAATTCAACCACCAAAATCAATTAGGAAATAGGTGTAAGCCTAATTCCCTTTCAATCTCCCCATTTTTGGTGATTGATGCCAACACAAACCAAAGCAAATATAGAAGTGCACAATTGAACTAGTTTGCATAATTGTAAGTGCAAAGGTTACTTAGAATTGAGCCAATATAGATACTCATAAGATATGCATGGATTGTTTCTTTAAAATTTTAACATTTTGGACCACGCTTGCACCACATGTTTTGTTTTTGCAAATTCTTTTGTAAATTCTTTTTAAAGTCCTTTTGCAATATAGTCAAAGGTAAATGGATAAGATTTTGAGAAGCATTTACAAGATTTGAAATTTTCTCCCCCTGTTTCAAATGCTTTTTCTTTGACTAAGCAAAACTCCCCCTCAATAAATTCCTTCTCTTAGTGTTCAAGAGGGTTTTAAGATATCAATTTTGAAAATACTTCTTTCTCCCCATTTTGAACACAATGAGATACCAATTTGAAAATCATAGTTTTAAAATTAGGTGGTGGTGCGGTCCTTTTGCTTTTGGCTAATACTTTCTCCCCCTTTGGCATGAATCGCCAAAAATGGATACTTTGAGTGAAATATAAGCCCTTAGTAAAACTACTTTCTCCCCTTTGGCAAATAAACCATGAGTGAAGATTATACCAAAGACGGAGAGTTGCTCGGAGCGACGGCGAAGGAAGAGTTATGGAGTGGAAGCCTTTGTCTTCGCCGAAGACTCCAATTTCCTTTCAATATACCTATGACTTGGTTTGAAATATACTTGAAAACACAGTAGTCATGACATATAAAAGAGACATGATCAAAGGTATACTTATGAGCTATGTGTGTAAGACATCAAAAGAAATTCCTAGAATCAAGAATATTTAGCTCATGCCTAAGTTTGTTAAAAGTTTGTTCATCTAGTGGCTTGGTAAAGATATCGGCTAATTGATCTTTAGTGTTAATATATGCAATCTCGATATCTCCCTTTTGTTGGTGATCCCTTAAAAAGTGATACCGAATGGCTATGTGTTTAGTGCAGCTATGCTCAACAGGATTATCCGCCATGCGGATTGCACTCTCATTATCACATAGAAGAGGAACTTTGGTTAATTTGTAACCGTAGTCCCTAAGGGTTTGCCTCATCCAAAGTAGTTGCGCGCAACAATGACCTGCGGTAATATACTCGGTTTCGGCGGTAGAAAGAGCTACGGAATTTTGCTTCTTTGAAGCCCAAGACACCAAGGATCTTCCCAAGAACTGGCAAGTCCCCGATGTGCTCTTTCTATTAATATTACAACCCGCTCAATCGGCATCGGAATAACCAATTAAATCAAAAGTGGATCCCCTAGGATACCAAAGCCCAAACTTAGGAGTATAAACTAAATATCTCAAGATTCGTTTTACGACCGTAAGGTGAGCTTCCTTAGGGTCGGCTTGGAATCTTGCACACATGCATACGGAAAGCATAATATCCGGTCGAGATGCACATAAATAGAGTAAAGAGCCTATCATCGACCGGTATACCTTTTGATCGACGGATTTACCTTCCGTATCGAGGTCGAGATGCCCATTGGTTCCCATGGGTGTCTTGATGGGTTTGGCATCCTTCATCCCAAACTTGCTTAGAATATCTTGAGTATACTTCGTTTGGCTTAGGAAGGTGCCTTCTTGGAGTTGCTTCACTTGAAATCCCAAGAAGAACTTCAACTCCCCCATCATAGACATCTCGAATTTCTGTGTCATGATCCTACTAAACTCTTCACATGTAGATTCGTTAGTAGACCCAAATATAATATCATCAACATAAATTTGGCATACAAACAAATCATTTTCAAGTGTTTTGGTAAAGAGTGTAGGATCGGCCTTTCTGACTTTGAATCCATTAGTGATAAGGAAATCTCTAAGGCATTCATACCATGCTCGTGGGGCTTGCTTGAGCCCATAAAGCGCCTTAGAGAGTTTATAAACATGGTTAGGATACTCACTATCTTCAAAGCCGGGAGGTTGCTCAACATAGACCTCTTCCTTGATTGGTCCATTGAGGAATGCACTCTTCACGTCCATTTGATAAAGCTTGAAGCCATGGTAAGTAGCATAGGCTAATAATATACGAATTGACTCAAGCCTAGCTACAGGTGCATAGGTTTCACCGAAATCCAAACCTTCAACTTGGGAGTATCCCTTGGCCACAAGTCGGGCTTTGTTCCTTGTCACCACACCATGCTCATCTTGCTTGTTGCGGAAAACCCACTTGGTTCCTACAACATTTTGATTAGGACGTGGAACCAAATGCCATACCTCATTCCTAGTGAAGTTGTTGAGCTCCTCTTGCATCGCCACCACCCAATCCGAATCTTGAAGTGCTTCCTCTATCCTGTGTGGCTCAATAGAGGAAACAAAAGAGTAATGCTCACAAAAATGTGCAACACGAGATCTAGTAGTTACCCCCTTATGAATGTCGCCGAGGATGGTGTCGACGGGGTGATCTCGTTGGATTGCTTGGTGGACACTTGGGTGTGGCGGCCTTGCTTCTTCATCCTCCTTGTCTTGATCTTTTGCATCTCCCCCTTGATCATTGCCATCATCTTGAGGTGGCTCATCTCTTTGATCTTCTCCTTTATCAACTTGAGCCTCAACCTCATTTTGAGTTGGTGGAGATGCTTGCGTGGAGGAGGATGGTTGATCTTGTGCATTTGGGGGCTCTTCGGATTCCTTAGGACACACATCCCCAATAGACATGTTCCTTAGTGTGATGCACGGAGCCTCTTCATCACCTATCTCATCAAGATCAACTTGCTCTACTTGAGAGCCGTTAGTCTCATCAAACACAACGTCACAAGAAACTTCAACTAGTCCTGTGGACTTGTTAAAGACTCTATATGCCCTTGTGTTTGAGTCATATCCTAGTAAAAAGCCTTCTACAGTCTTAGGAGCAAATTTAGATTTTCTACCTCTTTTAACAAGAATAAAGCATTTGCTACCAAAGACTCTAAAATATGAAATATTTGGCTTTTTATCGGTTAGGAGTTCGTATGATGTCTTCTTGAGGATTCAGTGTAGATACAACCGGTTGATGGTGTAGTAGGCGGTGTTGACCGCCTCGGCCCAAAACCGATCCGACGTCTTGTACTCATCAAGCATGGTTCTTGCCATGTCCAATAAGGTTCTATTCTTCCTCTCCATTACACCATTTTGTTGTGGTGTGTAGGGAGAAGAGAACTCATGCTTGATTCCCTCCTCCTCAAGGAAGCCTTCAATTTGAGAGTTCTTGAACTCCGTCCCGTTGTCGCTTCTAATTTTCTTGATCCTTAAGCCGAACTCATTTTGAGCCCGTCTCAAGAATCCCTTTAATGTCTCTTGGGTATGAGATTTTTCCTGCAAAAAGAACACCCAAGTGAAGCGAGAATAATCATCCACAATAACTAGACAGTACTTACTCCCGCCGATGCTTATATAAGCTATCGGGCCGAATAGGTCCATGTGTAGGAGCTCCAGTGGCCTGTCAGTCGTCATGATGTTCTTGTGTGGATGATGAGTCCCAACTTGCTTCCCTGCTTGGCATGCGCTACAAATCCTGTCTTTCTCAAAATGAATATTTGTTAATCCTAAAATGTGCTCTCCCTTTAGAAGCTTATGAAGATTCTTCATCCCAACATGGGCTAGTCGGCGGTGCCAGAGCCAACCCATGTTAGTCTTAGCAATTAAGCAGGTGTCGAGTTCAGCTCTATCAAAATCTACCAAGTATAGCTGACCCTCTAACACTCCCTTAAATGCTATTGAATCATCACTTCTTCTAAAGACAGTGACACCTACATCAGTAAAAAGACAGTTGTAGCCCATTTGACATAATTGAGATACAGAAAGCAAATTGTAATCTAAAGAATCTACAAGAAAAACATTGGAAATGGAATGGTCAGGTGAAATAGCAATTTTACCCAAACCTTTGACCAAACCTTGGTTTCCATCCCCGAATGTGATAGCTCGTTGGGGATCTTGGTTTTTCTCGTAGGAGGAGAACATTTTCTTCTCCCCGGTCATGTGGTTTGTGCACCCGCTATTGATGATCCAACTTGAGCCCCCGGATGCATAAACCTACAAAACAAGTTTAGTTCTTGACTTTAGGTACCCAAATGGTTTTGGGTCCTTTGGCGTTAGACACAAGAACTTTGGGTACCCAAACACAAGTTTTTGACCCCTTGTGCTTGCCCCCAACATATTTGGCAACTACCTTGCCGGATTTGTTAGTTAAAACATAAGAGGCATCAAAAGTCTTAAATGAAATGTTAGAATCATTTAATGCCTTAGGAGTTTTCTTCTTAGGCAATTTTGCATGGGTTGATTGCCTAGAACTAGATGTCTCACCCTTATACATAAAGGCATGGTTAGGGCCAGAGTGAGACTTCCTAGAATGAATTCTCCTAATTTTGCTCTCGGGATAACCGACAGGGTACAAAATGTAACCCTCGTTATCCTGAGGCATGGGAGCCTTGCCCTTTACAAAATTAGACAATCTTTCAGGAGGGGCATTAAGTTTGACATTGTCTCCCCTTTGGAAGCCAATGCCATCCTTGATGCCAGGGCGTCTCCCGCTATAGAGCATGCTTCTAGCAAATTTAAACTTTTCATTTTCTAAGTCATGCTCGGCAATTTTAGCATCTAATTTTGCTATATGATTATTTTGTTGTTTAATTAAAGCCATGTGATCATGAATAGCATCAATGTTAATATCTCTACATCTAGTACAAATGGAAGTATGTTCAATGGTGGATGTAGAGGGTTTGCAAGATTTTAATTCTACAACTTTAGCATGCAATATATCATTTTTACTTCTAAGGTCAGAAATGGAAGCATTGCAAACATCTAATTCTTTAGCCTTAGCATGCAATTTTCATTTTCAATCCTAAGGCTAGCAAGAGAAGTATTCAATTCTTCAATCTTAGTAAGCAAATCAACATTATCATTTCTAAGATTTGGAATTGAGACATCACAAGCATTTGAATCAGCCTTAGCAATTAAACTAGCATTCTCATTTCTAAGGTTGTCAATAATCTCATGGCAAGTGCTTAGCTCACTAGATAGTTTTTCACATTTCTCTACTTCTAGAGCGTAAGCATTTTTAACCTTAACATGCTTCTTATTTTCTTTAATAAGGAAGTCCTCTTGGGTGTCCAAGAGATCATCCTTCTCATGGATAGCACTAATCAATTCATTTAATTTTTCTTTTTGTTGCATGTTTAGGTTGGCAAAAAGAATGCGCAAGTTATCTTCCTCATTACTAGCATTATCTTCATCGCTAGAGGTTTCATATTTGGTGGAGGATCTTGATTTTACCTTCTTCCTTTTGCCGTCCTTTGCCATGAGGCACTTATGGCCGACGTTGGGGAAGAGAAGTCCCTTGGTGACGGCGATGTTTGCGGCGTCCTCGTCGGAGGAGGAGTCGGTGGAGCTCTCGTTGGAGTCCCACTCCCGGCAAACATGGGCATCGCCGCCCATCTTCTTGTAATACTTTTTTTTCTCCTTCCTTCTCCCCTTCTTGTCGTCGCCCCTGTCACTGTCACTAGAAATAGGACATTTTGCAATAAAATGACCAGGCTTACCACACTTGTAGCAAACTTTCTTTGAGCGGGGTTTGTAATCCTTCCCCCTCCTTTGCTTGAGGATTTGGCGGAAGCTCTTGATGATGAGTGCCATTTCCTCATTGTCGAGCTTGGAGGCGTCGATGGGTGTTCTACTCGATGTAGACTCCTCCTTCTTCTCCTCTGTCGCCTTAAATGCGACCGGTTGTGCTTCGAACGTGGAGGGGCCATCAAGCTCGTTGATCTTCTTTGAGCCTTTGATCATCAATTCAAAGCTCACAAAATTCCCGATTACTTCCTCGGGAGTCATTAGTGTATATCTAGGATTGCCACGAATTAATTGAACTTGAGTAGGGTTAAGGAAAACAAGTGATCTTAGAATAACCTTAACCATTTCGTGGTCATCCCATTTTTTGCTCCCGAGGTTGCGCACTTGGTTCACCAAGGTTTTGAGCCGGTTGTACATGTCTTGTGGCTCCTCCCCTTGGCAAAGTCGGAAGCGACCGAGCTCCCCCTCGATCGTTTCCCGCTTGGTGATTTTGGTCACCTCGTCTCCTTCGTGCGCGGTCTTTAGTGTGTCCCAAATCTCCTTAGCACCTTTCAACCCTTGCACCTTATTATATTCCTCTCGACTTAGAGAGGCGAGGAGTATAGTTGAGGCTTGGGAGTTGAAGTGTTGAATTTGGGCCACTTCGTCCTCATCATAATCTTCATCCCCTACGGATGGTACCTGTACACCAAACTCAACAACGTCCCATATACTTTTGTGGAGTGAGGTTAGGTGAAATCGCATTAAATCAGTCCACCTAGCATAATCTTCACCATCAAACGTTGGTGGTTTGCCTAATGGGACGGAAAGTAAAGGCGTATGTTTAGGAATGCGAGGATAGCGTAGGGGGATCTTACTAAACTTCTTGCGCTCATGGCGCTTAGAAGTAATGGATGGCGCGTTGGAGCCGGAGGTGGAAGGTGATGAAGTATCGGTGTCGGTGTTTCGAACCCGGGGGGTCCCTGGACCGACGAGTAAATTGTCGTCGCGTGCCCCAGCCCAGATGGGTCGGCGCGAGATGGAGCGCGAAGGGGGGAAGAAGCCGGAGGGAGACAGGCGTGAGAGGTGAAATCCCGCGGCCTTCGTGTTTGTCCCGCGCCCAGGTCGGGTGCGCTTGCAGTAGGGGGTTACAAGCGTCCACGCGGGAGGGAGCGAGTGGCCTTACGCGAGCGCCGTCCCGTCCTTCCCTGCGCGGCCAACCCTCTGTAAGAGGGCCCTGGACCTTCCTTTTATAGGCGTAAGGAAAGGATCCAGGTGTACAATGGGGGTGTAGCAGTGTGCTAACGTGTCTAGCGGAGGAGAGCTAGTGCCCTAAGTACATGCCATCGTGGTAGCCGAAGAGGTTTTGGAACCCGGTTCGTGTGATGTCGTGGCCGTCGGAGGAGCACCGGAGCATGGCGGAAGGACAACTATCGGGGCTGTCGAGTCCTTGCTGACGTCCTCTTGCTTCTGTAAGGGGGCTGAGAGCCGCCGTCGTCATAGAGCGTGCGGGGCGCCATCATTACTCGTATAGCGGAGCGAGCCAGATGGGACGCCG
Source organism: Zea mays (assembly GCF_902167145.1). Taxonomy (NCBI): domain Eukaryota; kingdom Viridiplantae; phylum Streptophyta; class Magnoliopsida; order Poales; family Poaceae; genus Zea; species Zea mays. Next base: position 156,295,867 of record NC_050102.1, read on the forward strand.
GTCTTGTTCCCCGTAGCCTGAGTCAGCTTGGGGCAGGGTAATGATGGCGCCTCCTGTTGACGTGGTCGGTCCGAGCCCTGGGTTGGGCGAGGTGGAGGCTCCTCCGAGGTCGAGGTCGAGTCTGTCTTCCAAGGCCGAGGTCGAGTCCGAGCCCCTGGGTCGGGTGAGGCGGAGACTGTCGGCTGAGGCCAGGGCTGAGTCCGAGCCCTGGGGTCGGGCGAAGCGGAGTTCGTCGTCTTCCGGGGTTGAGCCCGAGTCCGAGCCCTGGGGTCGGGCGAAGCGGAGTCCGTCGTCTTCCGGGGCTGAGCCCGAGTCCGAGCCCTGGGGTCGGGCGAAGCGGAGTTCATCGTCTTCCGGGGCTGAGCCCGAGTCCGAGCCCTAGGGTCGGGCGAAGCGGAGTTCGTCGTCTTCCGGGGCTGAGCCTGAGTCCGAGCCCTAGGGTCGGGCGAAGCGGAGTTCGTCGTCTTCCGGGGCTGAGCCCGAGTCCGAGCCCTGGGGTCGGGCGAAGCGGAGTTCGTCGTCTTCCGGGGCTGAGCCCGAGTCCGAGCCCTGGGGTCGGGCGAAGCGGAGTTCGTCGTCTTCCGGGGCTGAGCCCGAGTCCGAGCCCTGGGGTCGAGCGAAGCGGAGTTTCCTATGACGCCTGAAGCCGGACTTGGCTGCTGTCAGCCTCACTCTGTCGAGTGGCACAGCAGTCGGAGCGGCGCAGGCGGCGCTGTCCTCTTGTCAGACCGGTCAGTGGAGCAGCGAAGTGACTACGGTTACTTTGGCTCTATCGACCGTAGGGCGCGCGTCAGGATAAAGGTGTCAGGCCGCCTTTGCATTAAATGCCCCTGCGATTTGGTCGGTTGGCGTGGCGATTTGGCCAAGGTTGCTTCTTGGTGAAGACTGGGCCTCGGGCGAGCCGAAGGTGTGTCCGTTGCTGGAGGGGGTCCTCGGGCGAGACGTAGATCCTCCGGGGTCGGCTGCCCTTGCCCGAGGCTGGGCTCGGGCGAGGCGTGATCACGTCCCTCGAATGGACCGATCCTTGACTTAATCGTACCCATCAGGCCTTTGCAGCTTTGTGCTGATGGGGGTTACCAGCTGAGATTTAGGAGTCTTGAGGGTACCCCTAATTATGGTCCCCGACAGTAGCCCCCGAGCCTCGAAGGGAGTGTTAATACTCACTTGGAGGCTTTTGTCGCACTTTTTTGCAAGGGGACTAGCCTTTCTTGGTTGCGTTTTGTTCCGGTGGGTGCGCGCGAGCGCACCCGCCGGGTGTAGCCCCCGAGGCCTCGGAGGAGTGGTTTGACTCCTTCGAGGTCTTAGTGCGTTTCGCAACACTTCGGCTGGTCTGGTTGTTCCCTCGTGCGAGCTGGCCGTAGCCCGGGTACACGGTCGGGTCCCAAGTTCTCGGGCTGGTATGTTGACGCTGTCAACGGTTTGGCCAGAGCCGGGTTTGCGAGAGCAGCCCCCGAGCCTCTGCACAGGGCGAGAGGACGGTCAAGGACAGACTCGACTTTTTTACATACGCCCCTGCGTCGCCTTTCCGCAAGGAGGGGGGGAAAGCGCCATGTTGCCCTTGGAGGGCGCCGAACATGGTGTCTCCAGTAAGCTGCTGACGGGTAATCCGAGTGGACGCCCGTGCCCCATTTGTTAGGGGTCGGCTAGAGACCCGGAGGCGCGCTCCAAAAGTACCTGCGGGTGATCTGCCGGGACCCGGTCCCCTTTTGACGGGGTCCGAGGGCTCGATGCCTCCCTCTGATGGGATTCCGTTACAAGATCGTTCCCGCTGGTCTCGGAAATGTCCTAGGGTACCTCGGGAGCGTAGCCCGAGCCTTGGTTATGTATCGAGCGTACCCAGGGTCATCCCTTGCTCTGCGTCTGAGGCGGCTGTGAACCCTTCGAGGGCCAGCCTACGAACCCCTGATCAGTAGTGGGCGCGGAGCCCGAGTGGCCTGAGGCGGCCGTTGAACCCTTCCGAGGGGCTGGCCTTCGAACCTCTGACCAGTAGTGGGCGCGGAGCCCAAGCGCTCTGAGGCGGCTGTTGAACCCCTCCAAGGGGCCAGCCTTTGAACCTCTGATCAGTAGGGAGGCTCGGGGCCTGTTTCCTTCGCGGAGAAGGATCCCTTTCGGGGTATCCCCCTTTCCCGGTCCCTGTTGTAAGAGAGAGAAAGAGGAAAAAGGAAAGAATACGAAATCGAGATGACGTGGCGCACCTTTTTTGACGCGGTCATTATGGCGAAGGCGAAGCGTCGCCCGCTTCTCCTGCCAAGGGAGCCGCCTGTCCCGCCGTGGAGTTAATGCGATGGGGCGAGTGGTTCGCGGGGCAGCCGTTGCGCGGGTGCGGGCCGTTCGAGGAACGGAACACGGGCGCGTCGTCTTCACGTCGTGGGAGAGGGTTCTCTCGCTGTCCCACGAGGGGACGTGAGCTCGACTGACGACGTGACCGCTGCTTCTGCCCGCCTGCCACCGCCATTACTGTCGGCCCATTTTTGGCCGCATCGACCGTCGCGCCTTCTGCTGCGGCTGACTGGCCCATGACCGCTTCACCAAGCGTGAGTCGCCTCGTGCGAAGGTGACGAGTGAGGTATCCGTATCCCGGAGGCATAGGAGTCCCTCGGCTCGGTCGGCCTTGCTGTCCGAGGCTTCTCTTGCTTAGTTAAAGGAAACCCTTGGCCGCTCTTCGATGAGCCGAAGCCGGAGGTAGCGGTGTCAGCACGAACAGAGGCAGAGTTGGCTTCGAAAAGAAGATTTGGTCGGCCGGAGCCTGGCCGGGTCGTCCACTGGCGGGACCGACGCCAGAGTTGAGTTACCGAGGCCGCAAGCCGAGCCGATGTCCTCGGGGGACAGCTGGCTGAGGCTTCGGGGTGACCGGCCCGAGCCGTCTGCTCGAGCCGGATTCCTGGAGAAGGCCCTGGCAGCGATGGCCCGGGCGTGGTGCTGATGTCGTCCTTCGGAGTGGAGATCCTCCGACCGCGTCGCCGTCCGAGGCTAGGTCAGAACTCGCCGAAGGTGTAGTTGACGCCGAGGGTGCTGCTGCTCCCTTCAACTGTCAAGATTCGAGCCTGCAGGATCGGATCATCTTGTAGTGTGTGTATGTTTTCTGCGGCCGCCGAGGCCCAAACACACTGTCGTTGTGTTGTAAAGTTGCGTTTCTTTTCCTCTTGTTTTGAGTATCCGGACTTATTCGTTGGTAACAGAATTGTTCGTCCGAGCGAGAGTTACTTTTCACGGAAGGTGATGAGTGAGGTATCCGTATCCCGGAGGCGTAGGAATCCCTCGGCTCGGTCGGCCTTGCCGCTTACGTGCACTCTTGCTCGTCCATAGGGTTCTGTCACCGACGCAGTCGAGAAGGCCCGAAAAATCGTTTCGGCAGAGGAGTTTTCGAGAGTGAAGACTTGTTCGGTCCGCGGAATCACTTATCCGAGCGTGAGTTACTTATCGCAGAAGGTGATGTGTGAGGTATCCGTATCCCGGAGGCGTAGGAGTCCCTCGGCTCGGTCAGCCTTGGCTGCTTACGTGTACTCCGTCGTTTTCAGGATCAACTTTCGAAGTAGTCAAAAAGCACGAAAGACATTCTGGCAGAAAAGATCTTTTTCCGAGGAAAATTTTGATGCAGAGGGGGTTTCCCCCTTTTATCCCCCGAGGGAGGGTCGGGCTTTGCCGAGGCAAGGCTGACCCTTCCTTGATGACTAAACTTTGTGTGTGAACGAGGTATACGAACAACTCGAAAGCATCTTAGGGGTAGAAGCGATGTAGCTGTCGGATGTTCCAAGCGTTGCTGTAGACTTCGCCTTGACTGTTGGCCAGCTTGTACGTCCCGGGCTTCAGAACTTTGGCGATGACGAAAGGCCCTTCCCAGGGAGGCGTGAGCTTGTGCCGCCCTCGGGCGTCTTGTCGCAGCCGAAGCACCAGGTCGCCCACCTGGAGGTCTCGGGACCGAACCCCTCGGGCGTGGTAGCATCGCAGGTACTGTTGGTACCGCGCCGAGTGTAGTAAGGCCATGTCCCGAGCCTCTTCTAGCTGGTCCAGTGAGTCTTCTCGATTAGCTTGATTGCTTTGGTCGGCGTAGGCCCTCGTCCTCGGGGAACCGTATTCTAAGTCTATGGGCAAGACGGCCTCGGCCCCATAGACTAGAAAGAACGGTGTGAAGCCCGTGGCCTGGCTCGGCGTCGTCCTCAGACTCCAGACCACCGAGGGGAGTTCCTTCATCCACCGCTTGCCGAACTTGTTGAGGTTGTTGTAGATCCGAGGCTTGAGTCCTTGTAGAATCATGCCGTTGGCACGCTCTACTTGCCCATTCGTCATGGGGTGAGCCACGGCGGCCCAGTCCACCCGGATGTGGTGATCCTCGCAGAAGTCCAGGAACTTTCTGCCGGTGAACTGGGTGCCGTTGTCGGTGATGATGGAGTTCAGGACCCCAAAGCGATGGATGATGTTGGTGAAGAACGCCACCGCCTGTTCGGATCTGATGTTGTTTAGGGGTCGGACCTCGATCCACTTGGAGAATTTGTCGATGGCGACCAACAGGTGCGTGTAGCCCCCGGGTGCCTTCTGCAAGGGGCCGACTAGGTCCAGACCCCACACAACAAACGGCCAGGTGATGGGTATGGTCTGCAGGGCCTGAGCGGGCAGGTGGGTCTGCCTTACGTAGAACTGACACCCTTCGCAGGTGCGAACAATTCTAGTGGCGTCGGCCATCGCCGTCGGCCAGTAGAAACCTTGTCGGAAGGCGTTTCCAACAAGGGCTCGAGGTGCTGCGTGATGGCCGCAAGCCCTCGAGTGTATCTCTTGTAGGAGTTCCTGGCCTTCGGCGATGGAAATGCATCGCTGGAGGATGCCCGAGGGGCTGCGGTGGTAGAGCTCCTTCCCGTCTCCCAGCAAGACGAACGACTTGGCGCGCCGCGCCAACCGCCGAGCTTCAGCTCGGTCGAGGGGTAGCTCTCCTCGGTGGAGATATTACAGGTACGGGGTCTGCCAGTTTCGATTAGGCGTGACCCCGCTCCGCTCCTCCTCGATGCGCAGTGCCTCACCCTCGGGGGCCGAGGGTACCTCAGGCCGAGTCGAGGGTGCTTCGGGCCGAGCCGAGGGTGCCTCGGACTGAGCCGAGGGTGTCTCGGGCTGGGCCGAGGCCTTCATGGGCTCGGGCGTGTCATCGGTCTTGACGGAGGGTTGATGCAGGTCTCGGGAGAAGACGTCCGGGGGAACCGTTGTTCGCCCCGAGGCTATTTTAGCCAGCTCGTCCGCAGTCTCGTTGTGGCGTCGGGCGATGTGGTTGAGCTCGAGCCCGTAGAACTTGTCTTCCAGGCGCCGAACCTCATCGCAGTAGTAGGGGTGGTAACGGGCCATTTAATTTAGCCTAGCAAATTTAAGGATCGGGTCAAGTTAGGGCCGGATCATAAAACAATACAATTTTGAACTAACAAAATTAAGGGCCTTGTTGGTTTGTGAAGGAAGTATTAGGGTCATGATCCATTACCACCCATACGCAGTAGGCTTCCATCTTCGGGTCGTGGTAGTGGGAGTTCTTCATGACTTGGTCGATGACGAGCTGCGAGTCACCGCAAGCGTCGAGGCGTCGGACCCCTAGCTCGATGGCAATGTGCAACCCGTTGACCAGAGCCTCGTACTCAGCCACATTGTTGGACGCCAGGAAGTGGAGGCGTAGCACGTAGCGTAGGTGCTTCCCGAGGGGCGAGATGAAGAGCAGGCATGCGCCTGCTCCTGTCTTCATCAGCGACCCGTCGAAGAACATGGTCCAGAGTTCCGGTTGGATCGGAGCTGTTGGGAGCTGGGTGTCGACCCATTCAGCCACAAAGTCCGCCAAGACCTGGGACTTGATGGCCTTCCGAGGGGCGAACGAGATCGTCTCGCCCATGATTTCCACCGCCCACTTTGCAATTCTACCCGAGGCCTCTCGGCACTGGATGATCTCCCCGAGGGGGAAGGATGACACCACAGTCACCGGATGAGACTCGAAGTAGTGTCGCAACTTACGCCGTGTCAGGATCACTGCGTACAGCAGCTTCTGAATTTGTGAGTAGCGGATCTTGGTCTCGGACAGTACCTCACTGATGAAGTAGACTGGCCTCTGTACGGGCAATGCATGCCCCTCTTCTCGTCTCTCAACCACAATCGCGGCGCTAACCACCTGAGTGGTCGCGGCGACGTAGATCAAGAGGGCTTCTCCGGCAGCGGGGGGCACCAAGATGGGCGTGTTCGTGAGGAGCGCCTTCAGGTTCCCGAGGGCTTCCTCGGCCTCAGGGGTTCAAGTGAAGCACTTGGCCTTCCTTAAGAGGCGGTACAGAGGCAGGCCTCTTTCGCCGAGGCGCGAGATGAAACGGCTCAGAGCCGCAAGACACCCCGTGACTCTCTGTACGCCTTTCAGGTCCTTGATGGGCCCCATGCTGGTGCTGGCCGCGATCTTCTCCGGGTTGGCCTCGATGCCCCGCTCGGAGACGATGAACCCCAAGAGCATGCCTCAGGGAACCCCGAAGACACACTTCTCGGGATTGAGCTTCACGCCTTTCGCCTTGAGACATCGGAATGTCCCTTCAAGGTCGAAAAGGAGGACGGAGGCTTTCCTCGTCTTGACTACGATGTCATCGACGTAGGCCTCGACCGTTCGGCCAATGTGTTCGCCGAACACGTGGTTCATGCACCGTTGTTACGTTGCACCCGCATTCCTCAAACCAAACGGCATGGTAACATAGCAGTACATGCCGAAGGGTGTGATGAAAGAAGTCACGAGCTGGTCGGACTCTTTCATCCTGATCTGGTGATACCCCGAGTAGGCATCAAGGAAAGACAGGGTTTCGCACCCAGCGGTGGAATCCATGATTTGATCGCTGCGAGGCAGAGGGTAGGGAACTTTCGGACATGCTTTGTTTAGATCAGTGTAGTCTACACACATCCGCCATTTCCCTCCTTTCTTTCTCACAAGCACAGGGTTGGCGAGCCATTCGGGATGGAATACCTCTTTGATGAACCCTGCCGCCATTAGCTTGTGGATCTCCTTGCCAATGGCTCTGCGCTTTTCTTCGTTGAATCGGCGCAGAGGCTGCTTTACGGGTCGGGCTCCAGCTTGGATATCCAGCGAGTGCTCGGCGACATCCCTCGGTATGTCGGGCATGTCCGATGGACTCCACGCGAAAACATCGGCGTTTGCGCGGAGAAAGTCGACGAGCACTGCTTCCTATTTGGGATCGAGCTCGGAGTCGATCCAGATTTGCTTGGAGGCGTCGTTGCTAGGGTCGAGAGGGACGGATTTAACCGTCTCCACTGGCTCGAAGTTGCCGGCGTGGCGCTTCACGTCTGGCGCCTCCTTAGAGAGGCTCTCCAGGTCGGCGATGAGGGCCTCAGATTCGGCGAGGGCTTCGGCGTACTCCACGCACTCCATGTCGCATTCGTACGCGTGTCGGTACGTGGGGCCGACGGTGATGACCCCGTTGGGGCCCGGCATCTTGAGCTTGAGGTAGGTGTAGTTGGGGACGACCATGAACTTGGCGTAGCATGGTCTCCCCAGCACTGTGTGGTAGGTTCCTCGGAACCCGACCACCTCGAACGTGAGGGTCTCCCTTCGGAAGTTGGAGGGCGTCCCAAAGCAGACGGGTAGATTGAGTTGTCCGAGGGGCTGGACGCGTTTCCCAGGGATTATCCCGTGGAAAGGCGCAGCGCCTGCCCGGACCAAGGACAGATCGACACGCAGGAGCCCGAGGGTCTCGGCGTAGATGATGTTGAGGCCGCTGCCTCCGTCCATGAGGACCTTGGTGAGCCTGACGTTGCCGATGACGGGGTCGACAACGAGCGGGTATTTCCCCGGGCTCGGCACGCGGTCGGGATGGTCGCCCTGGTCGAAGGTGATGGGCTTGTCGGACCAGTCTAGGTAGACTGGCGCCGCCACCTTTACCGAGCAGACCTCCCGACGCTCTTGCTTGCGGTGCCAAGCCGAGGCGTTCGCCACTCGCCCACCATAGATCATGTAGTAGTCGTGGACCTCGGGGAACTCTCCTGCCTTGTGATCTTCCTTCTTATCGTCGTCGCGAGCCCTGCCACCCTCCGCGGGTGGCCCGGCCTTGTGAAAGTGGCGCCGAAGCATGGTGCACTCCTCAAGGGTGTGCTTGATGGGCCCCTGATGATAGGGGCACGGCTCCTTGAGCATCTTGTCGAAAAGGTTGGCACCTCCGGGAGGTTTCCGAGGGTTCTTGTACTCGGCGGCGGCGACAAGGTCCGCGTCGGCGGCGTCGCGTTTCGCTTGCGACTTCTTCTTGCCTTTCTTCTTGGCGCGGCGCTGAGTTGATGCCTCGGGGACATCTTCCGGTGGGCGGCCCTGGGGCTGCTTGTCCTTCCGGAAGATGGCCTCAACCGCCTCCTGGCCAGAGGCGAACTTGGTGGCGATGTCCATCAGCTCGCTCGCCCTAGTGGGGGTCTTGCGACCCAGCTTGCTCACCAGGTCGCGGCAGGTGGTGCCAGCGAGGAACGCGCCGATGACATCCGAATCGGTGATGTTGGGCAGCTCGGTGCGCTGCTTCGAGAATCGCCGGATGTAGTCCCGGAGAGACTCTCCCGGCTGCTGGCGGCAGCTTCGGAGATCCCAGGAGTTTCCAGGGCGCACGTACGTGCCCTGGAAATTGCCGGCGAAGGCTTGGACCAGGTCGTCCCAGTTGGAGATCTGCCCCGGAGGCAGGTGCTCCAGCCAGGCGCGAGCGGTGTCGGAAAGGAACAGGGGGAGGTTGCGGATGATGAGGTTGTCATCGTCCATTCCACCCAGTTGGCAGGCCAGCCGGTAGTCCGCGAGCCACAGTTCCGGTCTCGTCTCCCCCGAGTACTTTGTGATAGTAGTCGGGGTTCGGAACCAGGTCGGGAACGGCGCCCGTCGTATGGCGCGGCTGAAAGCCTGCGGACTGGGTGGTTCGGGCGAGGGACTCTGATCCTCCCCGCTGTCGTAGCGTCCTCCACGCCTGGGGTGGTAGCCTCAGCGCACTTTCTCGTCGAGGTGGGCCCAACGGTTGCGGTGATGGTGCTCGTTGCCGAGGCGACTCGGGGCCGCAGGCGCTATGTTGCGCGTGCGCCCGGTGTGGACCGAGGCTTCCTGCATGAATCGGGAAGTCGCGGCGCGATGTTCCGAGGGGTACCCCTGCCTTCGGGAGGCGGAGCTTTCGGCCCGTCGGATCGCGGCATCCTCCAGGAGGTTCTTGAGCTCTCCCTGGATACGCCGCCCCTCGGTGGTTGATGGCTCCGGCATCGCGCGGAGAAGTATTGCCGCTGCAGCCAGGTTCTGGCCGACCCCACTGGAAACCGGTGGCGGTCTTACCCTGACATCGTCGGCGACGCGGTGCTGGATGCCTTGGGGTAGATGACGCACTTCTCCGGCCAGAGGTTGGCCCGCCCATTCCTGCCCATTGTCCCGGCGGAACAGCTCAAGTGTTCCTGCTCCCTCGTCGAGCCTGGCCTGCATCTCGCGGATTTGCTCGAGCTGTGGGTCATGACCCCCCGCCGGGACGGGGACCACAGCTAGCTCCCGAAGGATGTCAACGCGAGGCACAGGCCTAGGGAGGTCACCGTTCTCCGGCATACCAAGATGGTTGCCTTCGTCGGGACCCCCTAGATCGACGTGGAAACATTCACGACTTGGGCCGCAGTCCTCGTCGCCGAGGCTGCGGCTACCGTCGGAACAGTCGGAAAGGCAGTAGTCGCACGCGGTCATAAAGTCCCGCATGGCACTGGGGTTACCAAGTCTGGAGAAATCCCAACTAAAGTCGGGCTCGTCATCTTCCTCGGACCCCGAGGGCCCGTAGGTCGAGACGGCCGTCAGCCGGTCCCAGGGTGACCGCATACGATACCCCAGAGGGTTTGGACTCGCTTCTATGAGAGCGTCCACCAAAGCGAAGTCGCTTGGTGGGTTGAGGCTGAATCCAAAAGGCGCGAGATGGGAATCAGTCGGTACCTCTTGGTCGACGGGCGGTGACGAAGTCACGTCAGGGGTAGACTGCACCGCCATCTCAGGTATGAGGGTGACGCCTAGCAAGTCATTTGCGAGCGTGCTGGCGTCGTCCGTTTGCTTGGGGTTGGTGTGTTGCGGGGATACGGCGCTCGTCTTCGTCTCAGACGCGAGGTTCGTCGTCTTCTGGGGTTGAGCCCGAGTCCGAGCCCTGGGTCGGGCGAAGCGGAGTTTCCTATGACGCCTGAAGCCGGACTTGGCTGCTGTCAGCCTCACTCTGTCGAGTGGCACAGCAGTCGGAGCGGCGCAGGCGGCGCTGTCCTCTTGTCAGACCGGTCAGTGGAGCGGCGAAGTGACTACGGTCACTTCGGCTCTGTCGACCGGAGGGCGCGCGTCAGGATAAAGGTGTCAGGCCGCCTTTGCATTAAATGCCCTGCGATTTGGTCGGTTGGCGTGGCGATTTGGCCAAGGTTGCTTCTTGGTGAAGACTGGGCCTCGGGCGAGCCGAAGGTGTGTCCGTTGCTGGAGGGGGTCCTCGGGCGAGACGTAGATCCTCCGGGGTCGGCTGCCCTTGCCCGAGGCTGGGCTCGGGCGAGGCGTGATCGCGTCCCTCGAATGGACCGATCCTTGACTTAATCGTACCCATCAGGTCTTTGCAGCTTTGTGCTGATGGGGGTTACCAGCTGAGATTTAGGAGTCTTGAGGGTACCCCTAATTATGGTCCCCGACAATCGGTCTCGTAGTAGACCACCTTCCTCATCTTCTTTTTCTTGTCGCCACTCTGATGCGACTTGTGGGAAGAGGATTTCTTCTCCTTCCCCTTCCCTTTGTTGCGGGACTCTTCCGATGAGGCCTTCCCGTGGCTTGTAGTGGGCTTGTCGCCGGTCTCCATCTTCTTCTTGGCGCGATCTCCCGACATCACTTCGAGCGGTTAGCCTCTAATGAAGCACCGGGCTTTGATACCAATTGAAAGTCGCCTAGAGGGGGGTGAATAGGGCGAATCTGAAATTTCCAAACTTCATCACAACTACAAGCCGGGTTAGCGTTAGAAATATAATCGAGTCCGAGAGAGAGGGTGCAAAACAAATCGCAAGCAAATAAAGAGTGTGACACACGGATTTGTTTTACCGAGGTTCGGTTATTGCAAACCTACTCCCCGTTGAGGTGGTCACAAAGACCGGGTCTCTTTCAACCCTTTCCCTCTCTCAAACGGTCCCTTTACCGAGTGAGCTTCTTCTTCTCAATCAAACGGGAAAAAACTTCCCAGCAAGGACCACCACACAATTGGTGTCTCTTGCCTTGGTTACAATTGAGTTGTTCGCAAGAAAGAGTGAAAGAAAGAAGCAATCCAAGCGCAAGAGCTCAAAAGAACACAACAAATCTCTCTCACTAATCACTAATGCTTTGTGTGGAATTGGGAGAGGATTTGATCACTTGGGTGTGTCTAGAATTGGATGCTAGAGCTCTTGTAAGTAGTTGAAAGGTGGAAAACTTGGATGACTTGAATGTGGGGTGGTTGGGGGTATTTATAACCCCAACCACCAAACTAGCCATTTGGTGGAGGTTGCAGTCGCATGGCGCACCGGACAGTCCGGTGCGCCAGCCACGTCACCTGGCTGTTGGGTTCCGACCGTTGGAGCTCTGTCTTGTGGGCCCGCCTGGCTGTCCGGTGGTGCACCGGACAAGTCCTGTAGACTGTCCGGTGTGCCACCTGCGCGTGCACTACTCCTCTGCGCGCGCAGGCGCGCATTTAATGCGTTGCAGTCGACCGTTGCGCGCGAAGTAGTCGTTGCTCCGCTGGCTCACTGGACAGTCCGGTGTGCACCGGACATGTCCGGTGAATTTTAGCGGAGCGGAAATCCGAAGCTGGCGAGTTCAGAGTCGCTCTCCTCTGGGGCACCGGACAGTCCGGTGAATTATAGCGAAGCGCCTCTGAGAATTCCCGAAGGTGAAGTGTTCAGCTTGGAGTCCCCTGGTGCACCGGACACTGTCCGGTGCGCCAGACCAGGGTATACTTCGGTTGTCCCTTGCTCTCTTTGTTTGAACCCTTTTCTTGGTCTTTTTATTGGCTTAGTGTGAACCTTTGGCACCTGTAGAACTTATAGACTAGGGCAAACTAGTTAGTCCAATTATTTGTGTTGGGCAATTCAACCACCAAAATCAATTAGGAAATAGGTGTAAGCCTAATTCCCTTTCACACCTCGCCACCCTTCTTCTTGTTGTAGTATCTCTTCTTTTCAATCTTCCTCTTCCCTTTCTTATCGTCATCCCTGTCACTATCACTTGTATATGGACATTTTGCAATATAATGACTGGACTTACCACACCTGTAGCAAACCCTCTTGGAGTGGGGTTTGTAGTCCTTTACCTTTCTTTGCTTGAGGATTTGCCGGAAGCTCTTGATGATAAGAGCCATCTCCTCGTTGTCAAGCTTGGAGGCATCGATTGGGAGCCTACTTGCTGGTGTAGGCTCTTCCTTCTTTTCTTCTGTTACCTTGAATGCAACAGGTTGTACCTCGGGCATGAAGGTAGCGCCTTGCTCCAAGTTGACAATATGTTTGGAGTCTTTGATCATAAGTTCAAAGCTCACAAACTTGCCGATCACCTCCTCGGGAGACATCTGTTTATGTCTAGGATCTCCACAAATTAATTTACTTGAGTGGGGTTACGAAAGACAAGAGATCTTAAAATAACCTTGACCATTTCATAGTCATCCCACTTGGTGCTCCCAAGGTTGCGGACTTGGTTCACCATCATTTTGAGCCGGTTGTACATTGCTTGTGGCTCTTCTCCCTTGTTGAGGACGAACCGACCGAGTTCTCACTCGATCGTTTCGCGCTTGGTGATTTTGGTTACTTTGTCCCCTTCATGTGTCGTCTTGAGGATGTCTCAAATCTCTTTGGCACTCTTCAACCCTTGCACCTTGTTGTACTCCTCCTGACACAAGGAAGCGAGGAGTATGGAGGTGTCTTGGGAGTTGAAGTGCCTTATTTGGGCGGCCTCATTGGAGTCGTAGTCCTCGTCGCCCACCTATGGTACCTGCGCTCCAAACTCAATAATATCCCATATGCTTTCATGGAGTGAGGTTAGATGATGCCTTATTTTATCACTCCACATGCAATAATATTCACCATCAAAATATGGTGGTTTGCCTAGGGGAACGGAAAGTAAGGGAGCCCGTTTAGAAATACAAGGATAGCAAAGGGGGATCTTACTATATTTATTATGCTCTTGGTGCTTCGAGGATGTCGACTCGGTGCTGGAGGTTGAGGGTGAGGAAGAATAGGTCTCGTAGTAGACCACCTTCTTCATCTTATTTTTCTTCTTGTCACCCTTCTTATGTGACTTGATGGAGCCGGCGGATTCCTCCTAGTGCTCCTTGTGCTTGTCACCAGCCTCCTTCGATGGAGTCCTTTCTTCATTCTTCTTTCCTGAAGATCTAGGCTTTTCCCGGTGACCATCTCCCTTTTGGCATGTTCTCCTTATATCACTCTGAGTTGTTAGACTCTAATGAAGTATCAGGCTCTGATACCAATTGAAATTCGCCTAGAGGGGGTGAATAGGCAAAACCTGAAAATTATAAACATTGAACATGCGCTTCACTCGGGGTTAGGGTTAGAAATAAATAATAGTGAATTCGGAGTGTGGAAGATAGTTCTTCTTGCTATGAGTTGCTCGATCAATGTGGATAACTTTGGGAGCCAACTCAAAACAATATGAGCAAGAGAACTTTTGGTGAGAGGGGAGAGGAAACAAACAAATCGAGTGGTGAAGATCAACATAAGTGGACACAGTGATTTGTTTACCAAGGTTTGGTTCCAAAGAACCTACTCCCCGTTGAGGAGGCCACAAAGGCTGGGTCTATTTCAACCCTTTCCCTCTCTCAATCGGTCACCTAGACCAGTCAAGTGCTTCTTAATCTCACGGGTCACTAAGACCCCGCAAGGATCACCACACAATTAGGTGTCTCTTGCTTGCTTTACAAAACACTTGGAAAGTTTAGAAGGAGAAGAGGAAAGCAACAAGAGCAACAATTGAAACACAAATCACCCTCTCTCAAGTCACTAAACACTTTTGATCAATTCACTTGATTATGGCACTTGGAGAGGATTGAGGGCTTTGAATGTGTCTTTGGAGTGTATTCTTTGCTCTTGTATTGAGTGTAGAGAGTTGAAAGCTTGGATGACTTGAATGGTGGTGGTTGGGGATATTTATAGCCCCAACCACTATTCTAGTCGTTGGCTGTTCTGTTTGTCGATGGGCACACCGGATGGTCCGGTGCGCACCAGACACTCTACCGTCCATTGTCCGGTGCGTGCCATGTCATCCGACCGTTGGGGTTTGGAGCTGTTGATCGTTGAAGTCGTTTGTCCTTGTGGTGCACCAGACAGTCTGGTGGCACACCGGATAGTCCGGTGTGACCTGACATCGCAAACTATCTTTGACCTTCTGACGCTTTAGATTGCGGTGAAGTCGACCGCAGTCAACCGCTGGTGAAGTCGACCATTGCTTCGTGGGCTCACCGGACAGTCCGGTGACACACCAGACAGTCTGATGATTTTTAGCCGAGGAGCGTTGCGTTTTCCCGAGAGCGACCAGTTCGCTGGGCGCGCCAGCCTGGGCATCGGACACTGCCCGGTGCACACAGGATAGTCCGGTGCGCCACAGGCTGGTGCAAAACTATTTTGCTCCAAACTTGTAGAATTGCCTCAAGGTCATTTTCCTTGTATGTGTATATGAACTTTATGCACCTGAGAAAAGATCAACTAGGCAAACTAGCTAGTCCATAAGGTTTTGATGATCGTCAAACACCAAAATCGATTATAGAAAATGTTTGAGGCCATTTCCCTTTCAGCGAGTCATCCTTTTCGGATGGTGGCGTTGCCGGTGTGATAGGAGGACCGATGATGGGTTCTTCTCTAGATCTAGAGCTCTCCTCCTGATAACATAGAGGATTTTGCTTCCTTTGATGCTTCAATCGATGAATACTCTAGGGAAGAGAGTTCTCCACACTAACAACTTTGGAGGTCTTCTTGGGCCCTCCTTGGCGGACTTATCTTTCTTTTTTCTTCTTGGAGGGACATGAGCTTTCGCTCGAGTTGATGGTGGGGGGACCAATGGAGGCCCTCTTACCAAATTGTTCTAGAAAATGACTCAATCTCGATTCATCACAATTCCCTAGAGCCCAATCTGGTTATGTGGTGGCCAGTTATATATCAACATCTATACTAGGTTCTAGCATATTACAAAATTTGGTATTTTGAACAATATTATCTAAATGGTAAAGAAATTCTATGTACTAGTGGTCGAGGCACTATAAGAGAATAGAATGCTATGGAGTAACCCTTTGGATAATCACCGATGTTGATGAAGATTTGCTTCAAATAGCCATTCACGTCGGATTCTATCAACTCTGCCTCAGAATAGAATACTGAGAACAATCGGTTGGTTTGCCATATTCCCAGACATAATTTGCCTTTTACATCAAAGGGGGACTCGACACCGAATCCAACCAGTTGCTACATGGACAACCGAGAGCCCCAAATCCTTCATCTCAGCAATTCTTTTAGAGGTGGCAGCCACAACGTCAATAAATTAGGGTGACGAGTCACTCACTCACTCAATGCGATGGGTTTGGCGTTGACCAAGGAACTCTGGAAGCTTGGGGTATGGTTAGAATATAAAATCATTTTTATGCCATGTCTTCCAAGAGGTTTCGAAGGGGCAATCTAGTCATACTTGGTTGGCCCTCAATTGCACACCAACACTGCCCACCACTGTTGGCTTTTCCTTATCAGGGCAGGGAGAAAGAAAGAGCAAATAATGGAACGGGGGATTCCTAAGAAGGTCTCACACAAATGGGCAAATATGGTTGTGGAGTATATAATTAGGTTCAAATGGATCATCTCTATTTGTAATAACTTAAGAGATCCCTGAGGAAAGCAGATGCTAGGATCCCCAACTCATGAAGGAAATGTTGAAAAACTAGTACTTGATTAGCATCATGGCATGGGAAAGGATTCAGTATTGTCTGGAAGCTTCCATGAGATGATGTCTTTTTCTAGGAGTTTCATCGCCATTAGAATAGTCAAATCTTTTGCGTCAATGGTTGACTTCTCGAACTCGTGCAGGTTAGATTTGGGCATGCATGTGTGAGCTTAGGCGAAGGAATCTGGGCTAGAGCTCCACGAGGCTGGGTTGCAGAAGCGAAGGTGGAGTTTTTGCGGCAGTGGAAAGTAGACGAAGGATGAATGCTCAGGTTCACATAACCCTAAGGGGGTTGCGTCTTTGGTACTTATAACCCTAAATGTCGACAAGTGATATACAGAAGCTTAAGCGTCACGTGGCCATCGAGCACCAATTCGGTGTCTTCTGGCCAAGTTATGAACAGTGAACGACCAAGTCCCAGGACTTGGGGGCTAGACTTTAACCTAGATAACTCGGCTGACAGAAGTGATGACCCAAGAACAATAAACTAAATAGTTGTTGAGTAATTCTACGTAGGCATAGTCTGGTGTACCTGAGCTAGTGACTCCGCTAAGCCAGACTTGGGGGCTACATCCATAGGATGAACTAGAAGTGCATGCTCATAATTTTCAAAACTTTGATTTTATGTTGGTTACATCACTCAATCTTGAAATAGGTCAATAGAGTCTAACCTACCGAGTTGACAACCCTGCTATGTCGGACTTGGGTACCCTGGGTACGTTGATTCTAAATGTGCTAGATTGCGGGACCAACCTAGACTCGGTATTAGGAGAACTCACCCACGTCACGTTGAAGTATGTGTGTTCAAATAAGTAAGGAAGATTGTATGATTTGTAGGAGATTCAGATAGTATCTAACCAAATAGAAAAATCACTTATCTTATCCATCTAACGAAACAAACAATAGACATCCATATCCCCTCTCTGTCGGGGAAAAATATTATGTACCATCAATTATGTTGGTGCAATTGTTCAATCAAATGATCTTATGCAATCAAAATCAAACCCAATGGTGACTACCTAAAACATAATATTTATTTTATATTTAACTTATTTCACCTAAAATAATAATCATAGTTGAATTTAGATCGCTTGATTGCATAATTATGTCAGAATAATTGATTGCACGGGATATTATTGTCCTCGTCATCAAACTAAACACTTACGTAGAGCCGTTTAAAAGGCTAGATCGAGGCCCACGCAAAGAAGTCGCGCCCCACTCGATGACTACCGAAGCCCAAAGGCCTCCGCGGCGTCTCGGCTAGTCGCCTTTCCATTTTTACCCCCTTCTCTCTCCTCTCCGGCCGTTGCCGTTGCTCCGCGCCGCTCTCCTGTCAGTAGCCGCTGCCGCCGACGCTGCAAGTGTGAGTCTGTCGCCGCGGCCATGTTCGCCTGGATCCTCCGCGGCTGCCGCGACGAGTGCTCCGCCTCCGACCAGCTCAAGCAGGTTGTCCTCTCACCCCAAAATCTGTTTCTCCCCCTCGATTTCGAAAGAACCACGATGGAAAAAGAAGGTTGCCCCATCGCCCCTTGCCATTTGAGAGTCTTGGGGTAAAGGATGATCTCGTGTACGACGTTGCCAAGACGAATGAAGACGTGCGGAAACTGTGAGGTAGAGAAAATTGAGCAGTTCGTGTGATGTGTCGTTTTCGGACTAGGTGTGCCGGTGTGCTCCCCTTGGCTTACCTGCGTCTGTGTTGTTCACTTCCTGGATGGACTTCGTCAATATTTGTTGTTTTGTCAAATAAACTGCTAGTGGATCAATGTGTGGGTTTCCTTCTGCTACCTGGATCAATGAGTTTGATATGCAAGTTTTCGTAGCTCCGTGTTGGGGGAAACACCAGAAACTTTTTTGTTTTCTTCGGAAATGTTGTTTCACACCCTTCTACATTCTCTAACTAGGACAAATTGCATCATGCACTTGTAGTTGTGCTCACTGAAGTTAATGCAGTTTCATTTCTTTTATTTACTGTGCTGCTGAACCAACCAAAAACTCAAAACTTACTAAATTAAACTAAAAGAGTGTGATCTGATCTGGTTGACGTATTTCATTTCTCGATGCTGAATTGATCACTTGCAGCATGTGCTGGCTCTGCAGGCTCACGATGTCTTCAAGGCGAAAGAGGTGGTCCTGCAAAAGAAGATCTCTCAAGAGGTGGAACGGGCCAAGGAGTTCACAAAGTCGGGAAACAAGCAGGCAGCAATGCAGTGCCTGAAGAGGAAGAGGTACTACGAGAGTCAAATGAACCAAGTTGGAAGCGTTCAGCTGCGCATTAACACCAAGGAGAGAATGATCGCTGATCACACGGGCAACAAATAACACAAAGTGAGACCGCATCTCTGGAACCGTGTATCGAACACAGCTTTGTTCTGTTCAGATATGAAATCTTGTGAGAATGAGATGTCAACCATTGGTGTGTTCTTCGCCAAACAGCATATCACACTTAACATTAGTGTGCCTTTAACATAAGCATAAGATATTACATTTTGGACCAAACTTCTTGTTTCCTAGGCATGACCACTTATTTCCTAGCATACTGCAGTGTATAGTGTGAGCCATACGTGTTCTTCATCCACATTCTCACCGTATTCAACTGAATAGCAATTAGTAAGTCATTTATGTTTCAAGTTTTTTTGGCACTCTGCACAGAAGGGTTACAATATGGTATTTTCTTGAATTGAGATAGAGGCAGTGTATTCCTCTCTTTGCAGGCGTTCTGGAGCAGCAGAGTAAATCCATGAATCTTGATTAGTACAAGTTGAATCATGTTATTGTGCCTATAATTGGGGAGGAAGTTGAGCGTAATCACTATCTCTATCTAAGCACAACACTCTGCATCTGAAAGTTGTTGTGCTCCCTCCGTATTACCATGTGGCCTGGTCCTATTTTCTTTTTTGGACAAGTACATAACATAGTTTGTTTGTTTTTACAACAAGTACAACACAAAACTTGTTGCTTATGTGTTCATCATTTTTTTTTGTGTTTTATCTCTTGTTCAGTTGCCATTCATTAAAAGTTGGTTCTCTTTTGCAGAGTAAATGATGACAGTTTGTATATCTGAGCAGCTACGTTAACCTCTAAAACAGCAAGCCGGCAAGCCGACTCTATCATGTATTTTTAACATAGAGATAGCCTTGTCCTTTTCTTATCGTTCAGTAAACTACATTGTAAACACTGTCCTGCCATTTTGCTCCTGATTTTCCTGAACTTTCTGTTCTGCGTAATGACATTTGTGTGAATGTTTTCGACCTCGGATCGAATTTTCATTAGCTTTGCGCCCCGTGAAGACAAAACAGAGCCTTTTCTAGCCACAATGTCGTGCTGAATGGATTGTTCACTGCTCAAACCCAAGTTCATGATACCTGGAGCTGTTGGAGCGCGCTGCACAAAACGGGGAATAATTTGGAACATACTTCCCTTCTTTTTGGAGGAATGGACAGGCGTGTTAGCTTGTGGCACATAGTCGTCGGTGGTGGTAATAGAACACAATCTTTTTTGTTTAAAGAATCAATTTATTCTAAATGAGCTAACATATTATAAGTTCATTCCATAAATTTAGTGAAATAAACTTATTCCTTATATTATTACTAATTATTAGTCTATAAAAATGAAATGATAATAAATCAATTTATTCCTTTTTATAAATCAAAAAGTAGGTGAGAACATAATACACTACCTCGTTCCTTAAATTGAACATGCTATAAATAGTCCTTCACAATTTATTTAACCTCTTAATTAACTTTATTTCAAAAATAAATGAAAATATAGTCTTATCCTAATATGAGATTCCATCCTTAAATTTTAGGATAAAATTTTTTATTTCAAAAATAAATGAAAATATAGTCTTATCCTAATATGAGATTTCATCCTTAAATTTTAGGATAAAATTTAGAGCCCATTGATTAGCCCTAAATTGAAGAGAATTAGAGTGGACTAACATTAAATCTCTTGCTAGTCAAAATTGATAGAAGGATTTAATCCCCCTCAGTCACCTGTGCAACCTACCAATGCCTAATTGTAGTTGAATATCTAACACAATCGAGAGAACATGAATCCGTTGGTTGGTATAAAATCACAGCCAAAAATTGGAACGGATCTATATCATCTTAAAATTAAAAACGGCGAAGATTCACGTCACATCAATGGCAAATAGGGCACCTGCAGCGCCCATGGCCACGACCCTGCGAGCACCCCACCACACAAAACATCAAAACATGACAGAACGAAATGAAACTTGGAGAAAAACCCAGTGCCATAACCATAACAGCGCTATTTCTACCATGGGTCATCTACCAAAAAATACAACATAACGTCAAGGTTTGAACCTGTACATTCCCTACCAAAACACACACACGCGAGCAGTTTGACCAGAAGGCAAAATATCTGACTCGCTACACTGGACTACTGGAGGCATTATATGACAAATGTACAATGCTTCCTCGCTCTGGCGTCAAAATGTCTCAATCAAGGTATCAGCAGTTCCCATTGTAGGAGAGATTTGTAAGGGCTTAATTGAAACTACGCCAGTGGTTGTCGCCTCCTGCAATATCAGTGTAACAAATTAATACACAATAGAACACAATTCTGTACAACGACAAAGAGGGTTAATAACACGGTGACTCATGGTAGCTCTTGTACAAAGTAACATTTGGACGAAACATTAAGGGCATGTTTTGATTTGTGGCTAATTATGACACACTTTGCCTAAGGTTAGTCGTTCGAATTGAAGAACTAACCTTAGGCAGAAAAGTTAGACAAAGTGTGGCAAGTTATGCAGCGAACCAAACAGGCCCTAAGCTTTATAGTTGAACCTACAAAAGCTAGCTAAAAACTGTTCCCTCTTCCAAATTGTAAGTCATTCTGCTTTTCGAGATACATAACCTTTGATAAGCACCTAGATCTAGATTAGATTCATAGTAAAACGTTGTGTATCTAGAAAGCCAGAACAAACTGCAATTTGGAATGGAGAGAGTAGCTAACATTTTAATATGTTTAAAATTATACTTCGGTACAAGTAGACAACAATATCTCCAAGCAGATGCACAAAAAGCTAAAAAAAAATAGCATGATGATACATAACCGCACAACAAAACCTAGAGTGCACTGTATTTTATTACCTCTTTGGTCGGACACGGTCCTCTTCAAAATCCATTATTCCTACAGATTCAGAGAGGTAGTCGTCATGCCCTCGTATGTCGATGTCTGCCTGCTTAAATTGTTCAACTTCTGCCATCAAGTAAGAAACATGGTTCGGCAACACTATTTAATACAGTAGTTGCCATTATATGAACACTCAAAAAATAATTATATATCTAAACATGAGGCAGTAAGGCAGAAGTAGGAAAATGAAGAAAACAGAGCATAACTCATCACAAGCAGATGCAAATTTATTCCTAACAAATGCTTCAGTTTAATCTAGCTCACCTTAATTGATTTTTTGGCCTCTTCCACTCTGTCTTCAAATTCTTTCTGGTGCTTCTTGTTCACATCACTCATTGTGTCAGCCCATTTGATTTTCTCCTGAATTTGATGCAACAGGCTATCTGATGTTCCCAACCTGAACAATGTTGCATTTTCATCAGATCTTGTAACAATGTATTTTAATTTCCATGACTTTCAGCTCATATCGCACAAAAAAGTATGAGTAGCCATAATATATGGACAGATTGCTACAAAATAAATCAGCAAAGCAACTGAAATCACTACCATATGATCTTACTTGGAAAAGGAAGTTGATATTATCTATTTCCAGTTTAACAATAATACCATCATAACAGAAGAAACAATAAACATATATCAACTTGAAAGGAATAAAACTTAACATAAAACAATATTATACATTAATTTAGAGTGTTACTCAAACAGACCATGGCTTTTAGAGAACAATACGGTACACAAAGTTTTATCACATCATGATCTAGTCACGTAAAACAGGATTAAAAGCATCGACCCTTGATCCCGGACCCAGGTACACAGGGTCATTTTCAACCCTGCAGTGTAAAAACCTCTCACAAGTAGCCTGCCACATTCCTCGACCCAAGAACTTCGTGATGTGACTATAAACATGGTCATCATGAAGACACCAAGGGTACTAGGGTAGGGCAAATAATCAATAGAAAAATAAACATAACAGAAAAAGAAGTTGTCGTCTCATGGCAAACAAACCACAATATGACATCGTAACATTGTACATGAGAAATAAAATTAAATGGCAATTACCAAAACAAGCATTCACATTTTTAGAAGTGGAAAAGTTGTATTAGGCAAGCATGCACATTTACTATATGTAGAAAAATTCTTAAATAAGCATACAAACCAGTCAGATAAGATCTCTATCATGTTGTTTAGCTGATCAGGTGTAAGATCTCTTCCAGCTGCAAATTGTACCTAAAACGAATGCAGTATGCATATAAAAATATCATTGGACAGATAGATAATGAAGCTGCAGATACAGGCTGCAAGCATCTTACTTCAAAGCATCTTCTCAGCTGATCCAGTTTGCCTCTGACGATACCCTACATGAACATGCATAATATTATGGATATGACGCCAAAAATACTTTAGGCAACACTAGAAACTAAAGACCAATGTAAAACCACTAAAAATAAGAAGAAAAAATACTACCATTAGTGGTAAATGACGCATTTACGAGTCTCACAGGAATGGTTTATGCAAATATTAAGTATCTAATTTAAAGAGGATGTAACAACTCACTGAATACATGCACTCATTGATTAGAAAATCTTCGAGTTCTCTTACGTTGGAAACATCCAACTCTTGCATGAGCTGATCATATGGTAGTATCTGAAGAAAAAATTATAGTAAAAAAAGGAGTACATTAGAATTCTACAGGAAAAATATAGTATGGAATAGAAAGTAAAAGATTTTGCTACAAGAACGCTTCTCCCAATGTTAAACTAAGAATAATATAGTCCCTGTATTTCATAGATTTGGCGTACATATAAGGTTAATTTTTCAGCCTTTGGTTAACTGATTGACTAAAAAAAATAACACTTTCGCCCTTCAGAATTGGTTCCTACTAGGCTACTACACAGAAATATTTGCCATTAGAACTTCACAAAGATGGGTAGCTACCATTTACATGGCTGCAAGTGATAGCTACAAATAATCATAGTTTTGTGTCATTGGCATGCTACAGATGATTGCTCCAGGTATTAGACAAGTTCTGTCAGAATTCGTACCTTAGTTGACTCTGCCAGAGTTAGCACACTGAGTTGCTTTAGCTTTCGGACCTGATCAGGCAACAATGCTGGAAGGGATCCCGAATTATCTACACTTGCATAAAGATACATTAGCAAACAAAACAGTGTGCATATCTTGCTATACAGAAGTACCAATAAGTAAGCCAAACTTAGGCATTAACTACTAAATAATAAATAATATGCACACTGACAGCAACGGTAGATCAAACAAGCAGAAAAATCCAGAAATGACAAGTGGAGTGTACAGTAGAATATAAGCCCACAAAGCACAAATATGTCCATGCCTTATTTATATGAACAGTTAAATGAACATTCATAGTAGTTGGTAAAAAGGTGAATTCATCTCAATAGCTCAACCTCTGTTCGCTAGCATGACAGTTTGACATGTGATGTGTTCTCAGTTTGTTGACAAGAAATAAAACTTTAAATTTGAACCATCAGCAACATTCTCTAAAATGTATGATCTCAACAAAGAGATCCATCACCAACCCAATGGCCTCCATCAAGAGTCAAATTTCTGAGTTCACACTCAATATTCTTTAGACCAGAAACCCAATGGTCCAGCTTTTATTGAAAGCCACAGGTAGTTGCTGGGAGCTCTCAAAACATGAGATAATTGGAATACTGCCCACACCAACATGCGGTTTCATTAAAATACCCACCGAGCTCTCTAAAATGCCCGTGCCAACAGGGGTGCCTCCCTGTAATGCAAATGCCACTTCATAATAGTATATCTTATGTTCCTTATCCTTCACATAGACCAAAATACCCTTCTTATACAAAAGCTATCTAACCCCTTATTATATGTCTTTTTCTTTGGCAAAAACAAACTAACACACAGGCAATAATATTAAGACCCATGGAGAACCAACGTGTATATATGCATATCATTCTTCACCGACATAATAACCATATGATAAAGACCAATTCATCAATATAACACATAGAGGCTCAAAATAAATAAAATATGTATCTATTAGGTTTTGTTTACAAAAAAAGGCCTACAAGGAGGGGTAAGATAGCTTTTGTATAAAAAGGATATTTCGGTCTATGTAAAGAATAAAAAACATAAAATATCCTGTTATTAAAAGGTATAAGCATTATAGAGAGGTCCCTCTGTCGTCGTGGGCATTTTAGAGAGTTCAGCAGCTCGATGAACATTTTAAGTTTTAACGAAGCCACATGTTGGCATGAGGACTATTCCAATTATCTCTCAAAGACACAGACAAAACAGCACACCACAGAAAAGAACAGCAACGAACGCAAACCTGCAAAGGGCAACAATGTAAGGATTGCAAAGGCGCAGGCCACGATCTTACTCTTATAGTCCTTCAAGGTGCCATAGGCGAAGAGCCGGAGCAAGTCCAGTGAAGACGAGTACTGAGTGCCAGCGAGCTGTGCCGGGAAACAAACAAACAAACAAACAAACACGCGTCAGATCGAGCAGCACACCACCTATTCGACGCGAGAACAAACGGATAATGAAACCCTAATCCTAGTCCGGCAATGGGTCCCGGTGTAACAAAGCAAGCCACCGAAGGGCGGGGTGCGTACCATGGAGAGGGCCGGGAGGGCGAGGAGCTCGGAGAAGGCGAAGAGGGCCGGGTGGGAGGTGGCCTCGAGCACCAGAGCGGCGAGCTGCTGCGCGGACGAAAGAGCCACCGCCTGAGAGGAGAACTGCGCGATCAGCTCCGCTTGCCGCCGCTCCGCGTCCATGGCCATCTCCCGGCGACGAGTTGGGGGCGCTAGGGTTAGGGTTTGGACTTTGGAGACGGTGCCTCCTGGGGTTCGTGCGTCCTTTCGCTATTTGACCTCCACTCCTTCGGTCTATTAGAAGCAGCAAGATTAAAAGTATATTTGGCATTTAGAACCCACGATAAGTTCACAGGAGTACTTGTTTAGTTATTCCAATTCTATATAGATTATAGTGTATAAAATGTACTGAGATATATTTTAATTTATTATAGATTTAACTCGACTCAATATCAACTAATTCACATGGATTAATAGTAAAATGAGGGTTTATTCGTTTTGTTGCTAATCCATGTAGATTGAGTGATATTGAATCGATTTAAATTCATAGCAAGTCAAAATCTATTTCGATCTCGTCTAATTAAGAGGTGACAATGGGCTCTAAATTTTACATTATAATATTTAAGGGTTTCTTCAAGTTTCAGTATTGCGTTGCAGTTTGCTCAGGCATGCAAGGAAAGTAGTGTGTTATGTGCATTTATTTATATACAAGAATTTTTGATATTATGCTATTGTAACTTCGACGGGTTCGATGATTAGACTAGTGATCTCCTCCAGTCAGCTGTCTGTGGTAGGTTTATTTATGTTGGCTACGTTTATATTATGTGCACTTTGATCTATATTATGTAAATGGCTCTATTTTGTAATATTATTACATACTCTTTATTAATATCTGAAGCATTGTGCTATGATGAGTCATTTATGTAATCACTATATACGTGAGTTCTGATCCTGGCACGTATATGGTTCGCATTCGGTTTATCTTCCAAAACTGGATGTGACAGTTATGTACATATTTGTATACAAAACTATGTGCACATTTGATCAAGCGTGATTCAATACAAAAAAATTTGGATGCATTTATGAAGATACTAGGCTTAGATACATCACATTGTACCAGGTTATATCTCAGTTGTATCTTGTACCTAGAGAACCACAAAGTTGTATCTAGGTTGTACATGCCCTTAAAGTGTGTCTTTTGAATCCTTAAGCGTTGTTTGGGTATCAGTTAGGTCCAAATAGGTTGTGATTTTACCATACAGCCTAAAACTGACATATAGACCCCACATGTCATCCTAAAACTCCAGTCGCAATTGTTTTCCTGATTATCGCGTGATGTAAATAGATCCCCTATCAAGGGTTCTAAGTACTTAATGATCGATGGAGATTGAAATCCCACATATATCTCCACTTTCCTGTGTGGTGTGATATCCTGGCTCCTAGGATGGGATGTCCTGGCCCAAGGCTTAATAGAATTAATAGTGTAATCATACCAACAAGGTGCATCTTCTTTTTCGGAAGTCTATCTCGAAAGAACCTCCAAGTTAAGCGTGCTTGGCTTGGAGCAATTTGGGATGAGTGACCGACCGGGAAGTTTTCTCGGGTGCGCATGAGTGAGGATAAAGTGCGCACAAAAGACTCGTGTTGGTCTGTGGGGACAATATATGATCCTAGAGAGCTGACAGGAGTAAGTACCGCCGGTCCAGGGATTGGACGGTGTGTTACATGTGGGCTCATGGCTGTTCTTTGAGGTGGTGAGATTGAGATATATACACAACATTCAAATTTACGCAAATGGAAAACACCTGGAGGATTTATACGTACCATTTGTATTGGGAAAGTAGTATGATATGCAATAGGTTGAAGTTGGATAAAGTCAACAGCGTGCAGAACTGCATGACTCCAACACGACGAAGGCAATTTGCAATTCATTAACATTGCGATGAGTTTAATCTTCTTCGTTAGTGACTGAGTCAAATCATTATGGGTATGAACATATGGTACTGAGTGCTGAACTTGAATACTCGATGACATATAATAATCATTGAATGTCTAAGATGTAAATTCAACAGCATTATCCATTTGAATTATTTGAATCCGATATTCAGGAAAATTTGCCTTCAATTTGATAATTCGAGACATTATCTTAACAAATGCATGGTTGCGTGTTGATAGTAAACATACATGTGACCATCAAGTAGATGCGTCAATCAATACCATGAAGTACATAAATGGCCCAGAAGTTGGTGTAATTGGCTCACAAATACCTTCTTGAGTTTTTTTACGAAATTTTAGCGGTTCAGCTTTAATTTTGAAATGTGATGGTCTCAAAATCATTTTCCCAGTTGCACATGCAGTGCAAATAAAGTCCTTCGATTTGGAAAATTCAGTTGTGTGCATATATAGAATGGATCAACATTTTGGGAAATCACATTACATGCAACATGTGCAATGGACTTAATGTATGTATAGTATAACCTAGACGTGAGTGATGGAATTTTCTCGCATATGTGTTTGTTATATTTGTTCGGCTTAGTCAAAAAGAGAAACTCTTCTTGATTTTCTAGGAGTTTTAATATGGATCCCATTGTGCCGAATTTCTCTGAAACTTAGGAGGGTACGAATGGAATCAGGATACAACAATGCATCCTCGATAACAATTTCAATACCCATGGGGAGGGTAATAGTTGCTCGTCCAAAGCCAACTAGCACCGCATCGCGTCCAGCCATGGTCAAAACTTTTCCATCTCTTTTTTTAAGAGTCTGAAAATGTATGATCTCGCTAAGTATAGAGTTTGTGGTACAATTGTCCACAAGGCATAATTTATCCTCCGTCGAGTTGACATCATGATGCATCTATAAATAAGGAAAATTCTAAATAATAATTTGTGATGCAACTTGGTACTATAAAAACATTTTATTCAACATCACATTATAGAAACAACTTTACAATGATAGTATGGTGACTCAATCTGATGAGTTCGCACAACTCACATAACCCAACAGAGGTTTGTAGAGTATCATACATCTCATGACATGAGTTTATACATCTCTACTTTATTACAACAACAATAAAATGACAGCATAGGACATTTGCACAAGCCAAATTGATCATAGATCAAATCTCCAAGTACGGGAGATTATGTCAAATCTCCATATGGATCCTTCGACACATACTCAATGATCATGTCATCTGTTTCATCGTCTTGTGAACGATAAACTTGTTGTCACCAACAGTGAGGTTCTCTCCAGCAACAGTGTTCTGAGGTTCAGTAGAAGTTAGCGAAAAAACTTCCAACCTCAGGTGTTGCTTCAGCAAGATTGAAATGAGCCTCAAATCTTGGCTTGTGAGACTTCCTTCTTGAGGGACTGTTGATATAAAAGAACAAGATGCTTATGGCAAGTACAACCCCTAGCAAAATGGCCCTCACTACCACATTTGTCACAAACTTTATTGCCCTTAGGTGGTGGAGGTTTGCCTTTACCCTTTCCTTTTCCTCTATTATGGAATTTGCGCTTGTTGAATTTGCGAGGTCCATTGGAATTCTTGAAAATTTTCTTGAATCCATTTCTTATTACTAGACTTATGAACATTGAAGTAAACCTCAGGCAGTGGAGCAGAACTCGGAGGGCGCTGCTGGGCATTCTTTAAAAGAAGCTCATGATGTTTTTCTGCATGAGTCAATGTATGCATAAGCTGAGAATATTTCTAGAAATTATTAGAATGATATTGCTGGTGCAATATCCTATCCTCTGGAAGCATGGTAGATATAGTTCCCTCTATCTTATCTGACTCTGAGGGCTCTTTCTCACAAAACTTCAACTTAGAGCGAATACTATGAAGAGCATGATTGTATTCTGCAACAAATTTGAAATCTTGCAGACGAAGGTCATTCCACTCATGATTGGTCGAAGGCCATATGAGTTCCTTTTGCTGTTCATATCGCTCTTTAAGAGCTTTCCATAAGTTACGTGGACATCTTTCCATAATGTACT
Organism: Zea mays; assembly: GCF_902167145.1. Lineage (NCBI taxonomy): Eukaryota > Viridiplantae > Streptophyta > Magnoliopsida > Poales > Poaceae > Zea > Zea mays. The sequence goes on from NC_050102.1 coordinate 156,324,526, forward strand.
CTTGCTTGAGATCTTTATGGATGCAGAGCCTCAAAAGGAAAAGAGCAGTGTTCTTTTTAACATCATTAACTAGGCTGGCACTAGTGTTTGGTGCTGCAATAGCATCAGTAATTCCATGAATAGTAAAAGTTATTTCAATGTCTGAAGCCCAAGTTGGGTAACTGTGCCCATCAAGAGCGAGTTACGTTCCTCGAACTCTTTAGTTGTCATGTCCCTACAGTCATGACCACGGACTTCCATTAATTTACTGTCTAGATTAAGAGTCACAATGGTGATGTTGTAAGCTCAAATGCAAAAAAAACTTAAATTACATATGATACGTGTTTCATGAAGGTCTCAAACTTTCCAATTGAATGAATATTTTGAGTATTAGTGAGTAATATATAGATAATCCACAAACTAACGAGGTATATCTCCTACTAGTGGATAAGTAACTTGTTGCCTAAAACACGGTCTCTGGGCTGGTAAGTTCATGTATGAACAAACCGCAACCAATGCTTAGATCTCCACTACACATGCTCAACTAATTGTCAAAATAATATTCAAGAACTTCATCACTACAAGAATAATGACAATCCCCATCAGGTACATTAATCCCTATCGATTTGTTGCAAGACGACGACAATTAATTAATTATCGTCGGTCGGCTGACTAGGCCGACGGGAATTATTAATCTCCGTCGGCGTCTAGACCAAGCCAACGAGAGTTGTTAGTGGTGGGGGCGCCCGAGCGTTTAAAATTCTTATCCCCGTCGGCCCTAGAACCAAGCCGACGGGAGTTATTAATCCCCGTTGGCCTTTTGACCAAGCCGACGGGGATTAAGGTTATATGGCCGAGCCCCCGCACGCGCGGGCTCATTTTCCTCTAGTGCCGCCCACGCATTGCTCGCTCCCCGACGCCGCCTGCCGTCGCCGCCCCCAGCCGCCCGCCCTAGCCCGCCCACCGCGCCGCCGCCCCCAGTCCGCCTGCCCGCCACGCCGTCGGTCGCCCCCAGCCGTCGTGCCCAACCGGCTCCGCCCCAGCCACCTGCACCAGCCCGCCGCCCACGCTCGCCGCGTTGTCGCCCACAAATGCCACGCCACCGTCCGAACCAAACGCCGCCGTCCCGAGCTCGCCGCCGTCCCCATCACTCCGTCGTCCATCGGTGCCACGACGCGCCGATCAACCAACGCTACCGAGGGGCTCGCCGTCCGGTCTGCATTCGAATCGTCAAGGTATAAGTTAATGAATATATTTAGGCATTTTATTTTCGTCAGTTTTTATGGCCGACGGGAGTTAACTGTAATGCGATTACAATTTATTTAATATTGTTATTTGTTAGTATGATTTGACCTAATATGATTTGATGTATGATATTTGTTATTTCTAACTTGATTTTGTAAATATGATATGGTGTATTTGATATTATTATTTAATGAATTTGATGTTATGTAAGTATTAATCAATTTGATAGATTTGATGTTATAGGTAATGAATTTGATGTTCTGCAATTATAATTTAATTTGATGGATTGGATGTTGCAAATATTGATAATTGATGAATATCATGTTAATGTGATGAAGGTGATGTTATGCATATATATAGTTTTATTACTTACCTATAGATATGTGTGACGTGTAGAAATATGAATGTCTCACACGCACTCCTTACTCGTACACACAGCCGCAATAATGGGTGATAGACGTGATTGGATGTATGAAGGTTTCAAGAAGGGTGGGTGTCACACAAGTGAATAGTTTGTCAAGATGCAGATGTTTCTAAACCATGCAGCTGCTTTGTCACGAATAGATAATATTAGGTGTCCATGCAATAAATGTAGAAATATGACGAGTCACACCAATAGGTAAGCTCTAACTTATGAAATTACATGGTTAACACTAAATTAATTATACAGTAATCACAATTTTTGAATCACTTATAGATATGTACTCTTCGACGGATTCATTGACTCGTCGTCGGTGAGATCTCAGAGGACGGGTTCGTTTTCCTGTAGCTCGTGCTCTCGTCGACCGAACGAGCAGGAGTTGGAGATTATGAGGATGCGTGAGAAGATGAGACAACAACGAGAATTTATGGAGGCTTGCAATGCACATAACCAAGCGATATATCAAGTGAGTATACATAATCCGAACTCTAAATTATTATATTTCAATACAACATATTCAATAATAACACATGTTTAACAGTTAATGCAGCAACAGGGCATGACACCAAATATTCCACTGTCACCACAATGGGGCTAGTTTGCATCCACACCAGCTCCGCCACCACAGTTCAACACCCCTCCGACACATATACCTGCACCTGGAGATATGGTACGTTTGATAACTCTCGATGAATTTATACACTTGTATACTTGTTGGTATTTGCATTTAACGTTTGATATTTGCATTAGAAATGTTAATATTTGCTAACTTGCATAGGTTACGTCCGAAACGGGTGGTAGTGGGTCTGATCCCACAGCAGGATCTGGATTTGTTGACTCCCTCTTCGCGTTCCCTCTTCCTGGTGGCGACAGCGGTCAAAGCTCTAACCACCCAAGTGGTGATTATCTCTAAATATGGTGTTATGTCGTATTTGTTTCTTAACTCGTGCACGCTATATTATTCGTGGACTAAACACTTTAGCTTATCTCGTTGTTCTTATTTGAAATGTTTGTGTAAACTATGCTGGTGATGTTAGGTTTGTGAAGTGTGAATTGATTATCAATGTATGTGTTTGTAATGTGTATGTTCTGTGTGATTATATATATGTTATGTGTGCAATTATGCAGAAATAGTGACCTAATTTGGTGCTGGTTTTGCAGCAGTATAGGTTAATTCCCGTCAGCTATGGTCAAACCGACGGTGATTAACAATTAATGTGTGTCGGCCCATTAACTCCCGTCGGCCACGGCCGTCGGCCCGCCGTGGCCGACGGGAGTTAATGGGCCGACGGGCAATATTTGTTAAGTTCTGTCGGTCGGCCGCGGCCGACGGGAATTAGGGTTAATTTCCGTCGGCTTGAAAGTGGTCGACGGAGATTACTTATTCCCGTCAGCGTCCGACGGGAATAATCTTATCCCCGACATCTGATGCTTGTCGGCTAAGAACCGACGGGAATAAGCCCTAAATCGACAGGAACTAATTCCCGTCGGTTTAGGGCTTATTCCAGTCGGTTCTTAGCCGACGGAAATTAAATGGATTCCTGTAGTGCATATGATATTTTTTTGGGTTAGAACTCTAACACCATGTGCTACTAAACTCTATAAAAGAATTTAACGCAGTCAGTGCTTAGAACTCTAACACCATGTGCTCATATCCCAAAATAATGTAATTTTATTTTATTTTGCATGAGAATCATTATGTTTGCACTTAATTATTGTTATTTTTGCATTCAAACTTAAAAAAATCGAAAAGCAATAGTAAGTAGAAATATATGAATTATAAATGTAAAAACACAAATAATTCACAAACCAAAGTCTATTATATTAATAATTAAACAGACAAATATATAACAATCCATAGTCTAACTAATGAATTTAGACGCATTAACACGGGTTAGAACTGAATTATATACCAAACATTGTCTTGTACTGAAATTGCAGAAATTAAAAATGGTAAAACAAGCCTTTTAGGCCATTTTTTGCCCATATTTGCGGCCCAGGCGGGCAATAAGGCGGACAAGTAGTTGTCTGGCTTCCTGCACGTCGGGCCAACCGAGCGGCCGACCCAGGCGGCCTAAACCGAGCACCAGATGCCCATTATAAATTGGGGACAATTAGGGTTTTCAAACCCCTAACCGTCCTAGCACATCTGCCGCCGCCAGGGGAGGTGGGAGCGCCGCCGCCACTAGGGGCAGGCCTCGTCTGCCACCAAGGGGGTGCTGGGCCACCGCCAGGGGCCTTGACGGCCCGCGCCAGCGTCGCAGGGAGCTTGATCGCCGCCGTCAGGGGCCTCGCCGGCTTGCGCCATGACGGTGGGGTGCTCGACCGTTGCAGCGGGGCTCATTGGCCTGTGCCCGCGCTGGGGAGGGCTCGACCACCGCCATGGAGCAGCCTCTAGGGGGGCGCGCATGGGGGCCCATGCCGGCAAGGCTAGGTCACCGACGCTAGGGTCCTAGGCTACCCCCCACATGTCTGCCCACGTCGGAGCCGAGGCTGGTGAAAGGGAATTAGGATTACACCTTTTTCCTAATTGATTTTGGTGGTTGAATTGCCCAACACAAATAATTGGACTAACTAGTTTGCTCTAGTCTATAAGTTCTACAGGTGCCAAAGGTTCACAATAAGCCAATAAAAAGACCAAGAAAGGGGTCAAACAAAGAGAGCAAAAGACAACCCAAAGGCACCCTGGTCTGGCGCACCGGACTGTCCGGTGCACCAGGGCACTCGACGCTGAACTCGCTACCTTCGGGAAAATCAGTGGACGCTCCGCTATAATTCACCGGACTGTCCGGTGTGCCAGCGGAGCAACGACTACTTCGCGCGCAACGGTCGTCTGCAACCGCATTCAATGCGCTACAGTGCGCGCAGAAGTCAGAGCACGAGCGGGTGGCGCACCGAACAGTCTACAGGACCTGTCCGGTGCACCACCGGACAGCCCAGAGGCCCCACAAATCAGAGCTTCAACGGTCGAACCCCAACGGTCTGCTGACGTGGCTGGCGCACCGGACAGTGTCCGGTGGCGCACCAGACTGTCCGGTGTGCCATGCGACTGCAGCCTTCCAACGACCATTTTTGGTGGTTGGGGCTATAAATACCCCAACCACCCCACATTCAATGGAATCCAAGTTTCTACACTTCTACACCTTACAAGAGCTATAGCATTCAATACAAGACACACCAAAGAGATCAAATCCTCTCCCAACTCCACACAAAGCTTTAGTGATTAGAGAGAGATTTGTCGTGTTCATTTGGGCTCTTGCGCTTGGATTGCTTCTTTTCTTTCTCATTCTTCTTGCCATCATACTCAATTGTAAGCGAGGCAAGAGACACCAATTGTGTGGTGGTCCTTGCGGGAACTTCGTGTTCCAATTGATAAAGAAGAGAAGCTCACTCGGTCTAAGTGACCGTTTGAGAGAGGGAAAGGGTTGAAAGAGACCCGGTCTTCGTGACCACCTCAACGGGGAGTAGGTTTGCAAGAACCGAACTTCGGTAAAACAAATCATCGTGTCTCGCTCTTTATTTGCTCAAGATTTGTTTTGCGCCCTCTCTCTCGGACTCGTTTATATTTCTAACGCTAACCCGGCTTGTAGTTGTGCTTAAGATTATAAATTTCAGATTCGCCCTATTCACCCCCCCCTCTAGGTGACTTTCAATTGGTATCAGAGCACAATGCTTCATTAGAGCCTAACCGCTCGAAGCGATGTCGGGAGATCACGCCAAGAAGGAGATGATGACCGGCGAGAAGCCCGCTACAAGCCACGTGAAAGGGAATTAGGCTTACACCTAGTCCCTAACTAATCTTGGTGGTTGAATTGCCCAACACAAATATTTGGACTAACTAGTTTGCTCTAGTGTATAAGTTATACAGGTACCAAAGGTTCACACTTAGCCAATAAAAAGACCAAGTATAGGGTTCAAACAAAGGAGCAAGGGACAACCGAAGGCACCTCTGGTCTGGCGCACCGGACTGTCCGGTGGGCCACCGGATATGTCCGGTGTACCAGAGGCAGCTCCAGCCGAACTCTTCACCTTCGGGAAATTCCGGAGGCGACTCCGCTATAATTCACCGGACTGTCCGGTGTACACCGGACATGTCCGATGCTCCAAGGAAGAGCGGCCTCCGGAACTCGCCAGCCTCGGGATTTCACTTCAGCTGCTCCGCTATAATTCACCGGACTGTCCGGTGTACACCGGACTGTCCGGTGTAACAGTGGGGCAACGGCTATTTCGGCGCCAACGGCTACCTGCGGCGCATTTAATGCGCGCCTGCGCGCGCAGAGGTCAGGCACGCCCATGCTGGCGCACCGGACACTCTACAGTACATGTCCGGTGCGCCACCGGACATCCAGGCGGGCCCAGAAGACAGAGCTCCAACGGTCGGAACCCAACGGTTTTGGTAACGTGGCTGGGGCACCGGACTGTCCGGTGCACCATACGACAACCAGCCTGCACCAAACGGCTAGTTTGGTGGTTGGGGCTATAAATACCCCCAACCACCCCACATTCAAGACATCCAAGTTTTCCACTTCTCAACTACTTACAAGAGCTCTAGCATTCAATTCTAGACACACCAAAGAGATCAAATCCTCTCCAAACTCCACACAACGCCCTAGTGATTAGTGAGAGAGATTTGCTTGTGTTCTTTCGAGCTCTTGCGCTTGGATTGCTTTCTTCTTTCTTGATTCCTTCATTGCGATCAAACTCACTTGTAATTAAGACAAGAGACACCAAACTTGTGGTGGTCCTTATGGGAACTTTGTGTTCCAAGTGATTGAGAAGAGAAAGCTCACTCGGTCCGAGGGACTGTTTGAGAGAGGGTAAGGGTTGAAAGAGACCCGGCCTTTGTGGCCTCCTCAACGGGGAGTAGGTTTGCGAGAACCGAACCTCGGTAAAACAAATCCACGTGTCTCACTCTTCATTCGCTTGCGATTTGTTTTGCACCCTCTCTCGCGGACTCTATTATATTTCTAACGCTAACCCGGCTTGTGGTTGTGATTGTTTTTGAGAATTTCAGTTTCGCCTTATTCACCCCCCTCTAGGCGACTTTCAATTGGTATCAGAGCCAAGTGCTTCATTAGAGCCTAACCGCTCGAAGTGATGTCGGGAGATCACACCAAGAGGGATATGGAGACCGGCGACAAGCCCACTACGAGCCACGGGAGCACTTCATCGGAAGAGTCCCGCACCAAGAGGAAGGAGAAGAAGAAGGACTCCTCCAAACGGAAGGAGAAAAGATCTTCTTCTTCACACCACAAAGAGAAGAAGGCGAAATCTTCTTCCCACAAGTCGCATCGAAAAGGCGACAAGCACAAGAGGATGAGGAAAGTGGTCTACTACGAGACCGACACTTCATCAACATCGACCTCCGACTCCGATGCGCCGTCCGTAACTTCTAAGCGCCAAGAGCGCAAGAAGTTTAGTAAGATCCCCTTACACTATCCTCGTACATCTAGACCTACTCCATTACTTTCCGTTCCATTAGGCAAACCACCAACCTTTGATGGTGAAGATTATGCTAGGTGGAGTGATTTAATGAAGTTTCATCTAACCTCACTCCACAAAAGTATATGGAATGTTGTTGAGTTTGGAGCACAGGTACCATCCGTAGGGGACGAAGACTATGATACGGACGAAGTGGCCCAAATCGAGCACTTCAACTCTCAAGCTACAACCATACTCCTCGCCTCTCTAAGCAAGGAGGAATACAACAAGGTGCAAGGGTTGAAGAATGCAAAGGAGATTTGGACCTACTCAAGACCGCGCACGAGGGTGATGAACTCACCAAGATCACCAAGCGGGAAACGATCGAGGGGGAGCTCGGTCGCTTCCGTCTTCGCCAAGGGGAGGAGCCACAAGATATGTACAACCGGCTCAAAACCTTGGTGAACCAAGTGCGCAACCTCGGGAGCAAGAAGTGGGACGACCACGAGGTGGTTAAGGTTATTTTAAGATCACTTATTTTCCTTAACCCTACTCAAGTACAATTAATTCGTGGTAATCCAAGATATACAATAATGACTCCCGAGGAAGTAATCGGGAATTTTGTGAGCTTTGAATGTATGATCAAGGGCTCAAAGAAGATCAACGAGCTTGACGATCCCTCCACGTCCGAAGCACAACCGGTGGCTTTTAAGGCGACGGAGGAGAAGAAGGAAGAGTCTACACCAAGTAGACAACCAATTGACGCCTCCAAGCTCGACAATGAGGAGATGACTTTAATCATCAAAAGCTTTCGCCAAATCCTCAAGCAACGGAAGGGGAAGGATTACAAACCCCGTTCCAAGAAGGTTTGCTACAAGTGTGGTAAGCCCGGTCACTTTATTGCTAAATGTCCATTATCAAGTGACAGTGACAGGGATAACGACAAGAAGGGCAAGAGGAGAGAAAAGAAAAGGTACCACAAGAAGAGGGGAGGCGATGCCCACGTGTGCCGCGAGTGGGACTCCGACGAGAGCTCCACAGAGTCCTCCTCCGACGAGGACGCCGCCAACATCGCCGTCACTAAGGGACTCCTCTTCCCCAACGTCGGCCACAAGTGCCTCATGGCAAAGGACGGCAAAAGGAAGAAGGTTAAATCTAAATCCTCCACTAAATATGAATCCTCTAGTGATGATAATGCTAGTGATGAGGAAAATAATTTGCGTACCCTTTTTGCCGACCTAAACATGCAACAAAAGGATAAATTAAATGAGTTAATTAGTGCTATTCATGAGAAGGATGATCTCTTGGACTTTCAAGAGGACTTCCTTATTAAGGAAAACAAAAAGCATGTTAAGGTCAAAAATGCTTATGCTCTACAAGTTGAAAAATATGAAAAATTGTCTAGTGAGCTAAGCACTTGCCATGAGACTATTGACAATCTTAGAAATGAAAATGCTGGATTAATTGCTAAGGTTGATTCTCATATATGTAATGTCTCAATTCCCAATCTTAGAAATGATAATGATGATTTGCTTGCTAAGATTAAGGAATTGAATGATTCTCTTGATAGCCTTAGAGTAAAAAATGAAAATTTGATTGCTAAGGCTAAAGATTTTGATGTTTGCAATGCTACTATTTCCGACCTTAGAACTAAGAATGATATGTTGCATGCTAAGGTTGTAGAACTAAAATCTTGCAAACCCTCTACATCTACCGTTGAGCACACTTCTATTTGTACTAGATGTAGAGATGTTGATATCGATGCTATTCATGATCACATAGCTTTAATTAAACAACAAAATGATCATATAGCATTATTAGATGCTAAAATTGCCGAGCATAACTTAGAAAATAAAAAGTTTAAATTTGCTAGAAGTATGCTCTATAATGGGAGACGCCCTGGCATCAAGGATGGTATTGGCTTCCAAAGGGGAGACAATATCAAACTTAATGCCCCTCCTAAGAACTTGTCTAACTTTGTTAAGGGCAAGGCTCCCATGCCTCAGGATAACGAGGGTTACATTTTGTACCCTGTCGGCTATCCTGAGAACAAAATTAGGAGAGTTCATTCTAGGAAGTCTCACTCTGGCCCTAACCATGCTTTTATGTATAAGGGTGAGACATCTAGCTCTAGGCAACCAACCCGTGCCAAGTTGCCTAGAAAGAAAACTCCTAATGCATCAAATGATCATGATATTTCATTTAAAACTTTTGATGCATCTTATGTTTTGACTAACAAATCCGGCAAGGTAGTTGCCAAGTTTGTTGGGGGCAAACACAAGGGTTCCAAGACTTGTGTTTGGGTACCCAAAGTTCTTGTTTCTAATGCCAAAGGACCCAAAACCGTTTGGGTACCTAAAGTCAAGAACTAAACTTGTTTTGTAGGTTTATGCATCCGGGGGCTCAAGTTGGATACTCGATAGCGGGTGCATAAACCACATGACAGGGGAGAAGAAGATGTTCTCCTCATATGAGAAAAAGCAAGATCCCCAACGAGCTATCACATTCGGGGATGGAAATCAAGGTTTGGTCAAAGGATTGGGTAAAATTGCTATATCACCTGACCATACTATTTCCAATGTTTTTCTTGTAGATTCTTTAGATTACAATTTGCTTTCTGTATCTCAATTATGTCAAATGGGCTACAACTGTCTCTTTACTGATGTAGGTGTCACTATCTTTAGAAGAAGTGATGATTCAATAGCATTTAAGGGTGTGTTAGAGGGTCAGCTATACTTGGTAGATTTTGATAGAGCTGAACTCGACACATGCTTAATTGCTAAGACTAACATGGGTTGGCTCTGGCATCGCCGACTAGCCCACGTTGGGATGAAGAATCTTCATAAGCTTCTAAAGGGAGAGCACATTTTAGGTTTAACCAATGTTCATTTTGAGAAAGACAAGGTTTGTAGCGCATGCCAAGCAGGAAAGCAAGTTGGCACTCATCATCCACACAAAAACATCATGACAAGTGACAGGCCACTGGAGCTCCTACACATGGACCTATTCGGCTCGATCGCTTACATAAGCATCGGCAGGAGTAAGTACTGTCTAGTTATTGTGGATGATTATTCTCGCTTCACTTGGGTATTCTTTTTGCAGGAAAAATCTCATACCCAAGAGACCTTAAAGGGATTCTTGAGACGGGCTCAAAACGAGTTCGGCTTAAGGATCAAGAAAATTAGAAGCGACAACGGGACGGAGTTCAAGAACTCACAAATGGAAGGCTTCCTTGAGGAGGAGGGCATCAAGCATGAGTTCTCTTCTCCCTACACCCCACAACAAAATGGTGTAGTGGAGAGGAAGAATCGAACTCTATTGGACATGGCAAGAACCATGTTTGATGAGTACAAGACATCGGATCGGTTTTGGGCCGAGGCGGTCAACACCGCCTGCTACGCCATCAACCGGTTATATCTGCACCGAATCCTCAAGAAGACATCCTATGAACTCCTAACCGGTAAAAAGCCCAATATTTCATATTTTAGAGTCGTTGGTAGCAAATGCTTTATTCTTGTTAAAAGAGGTAGAAAATCAAACTTTGCTCCTAAGACTGTAGAAGGCTTTTTACTAGGATATGATTCAAACACAAGGGCATATAGAGTCTTTAACAAGTCCTCAGGACTAGTTGAAGTTTCTTGTGACATTGTGTTTGATGAGACTAATGGCTCTCAAGTAGAGCAAGTTGATCTTGATGAGATAGGTGAAGAACAGGCTCCGTGCATCGCGCTAAGGAACATGTCCATTGGTGATGTGTGTCCTAAGGAATCCGAAGAGCCTCCACATGCACAAGATCAATCCTCCTCCTCCACGCAAGCATCTCCACCAACCCAAAATGAGGACGAGGCTCAAGTTGATGAAGGAGAAAATCAAAGAGATGAGCCATCTCAAGATGACGACAATGATCAAGGGGGAGATGCAAATGATGAAGACAAGGAGGATGAACAACCAAGGCCGCCCCACCCAAGAGTCCACCAAGCAATCCAACGAGATCACCCCGTCGACACCATCCTCGGCGACATTCATAAGGGGGTAACTACTCGATCTCGTGTTGCACATTTTTGTGAACATTACTCTTTTGTTTCCTCTATTGAGCCACACAGGGTAGAGGAAGCACTCCAAGATTCGGATTGGGTGATGGCGATGCAAGAGGAGCTCAACAATTTCACGAGGAACGAGGTATGGCATTTAGTTCCACGTCCTAACCAAAATGTTGTAGGAACCAAGTGGGTCTTCCGCAACAAACAAGACGAGCATGGTGTGGTGACAAGGAACAAAGCTCGACTCGTGGCCAAGGGATATTCACAAGTCGAAGGTTTGGATTTTGGTGAAACCTATGCACCCGTAGCTAGGCTTGAGTCAATTCGCATATTATTAGCCTATGCGACTTACCATGGCTTCAAGCTTTACCAAATGGACGTGAAGAGTGCCTTCCTCAATGGACCAATCAAGGAAGAGGTCTATGTTGAGCAACCTCCCGGCTTTGAAGACAATGAGTACCCTAACCATGTTTATAGGCTCTCTAAGGCGCTTTATGGGCTCAAGCAAGCCCCAAGAGCATGGTATGAATGCCTAAGAGATTTCCTTATAGCTAATGGCTTCAAAGTCGGCAAGGCCGATCCTACTTTATTCACTAAAACTCTTGACAATGATTTGTTTGTATGCCAAATTTATGTTGATGATATTATATTTGGGTCTACTAACGAATCTACATGTGAAGAATTTAGTAGGATCATGACACAAAAATTCGAGATGTCTATGATGGGGGAGTTGAAGTATTTTCTAGGATTCCAAGTCAAGCAACTCCAAGAGGGCACCTTCATTAGCCAAACAAAGTATACTCAAGACATTCTAGCCAAGTTTGAAATGAAGGATGCCAAGCCCATCAAGACACCCATGGGAACAAATGGGCATCTCGACCTCGACATGGGAGGTAAGTCCGTGGATCAGAAGGTATACCGGTCGATGATTGGTTCATTGCTTTATTTATGTGCATCTCGACCGGACATTATGCTTTCCGTATGCATGTGTGCAAGATTTCAAGCCGACCCTAAGGAATCACACCTTACGGCCGTAAAACGAATCTTGAGATATTTGGCTTATACTCCTAAGTTTGGGCTTTGGTACCCTCGGGGATCCACATTTGATTTGATTGGTTATTCGGATGCCGATTAGACGGGGTGCAAGATTAATAGAAAGAGCACATCGGGGACTTGCCAGTTCTTGGGAAGATCCTTGGTGTCTTGGGCTTCAAAGAAGCAAAATTTGGTCGCTCTTTCTACTGTCGAAGCCGAGTATATTGCCGCAGGTCATTGTTGCGCGCAATTGCTTTGGATGAGGCAAACCATGCGGGACTATGGTTACAAATTAACCAAAATTCCTCTTCTATGTGATAATGAGAGTGCAATCCGCATGGCGGATAATCCCGTTGAGCATAGCCGCACTAAACACATAGCCATTCGATATCATTTTCTTAGGGATCACCAACAAAAGGGGGATACTGAGATTGCATACATTAACACTAAAGATCAATTAGCCGATATCTTTACCAAACCTCTTGATGAGCAAACTTTTACCAAACTTAGGCATGAGCTCAATATTCTTGATTCTAGAAATTTCTTTTGCTAATTTGCACATATAGCTCATAAGTATACCTTTGATCATGTCTCTTTTATATATGCTATGACTAATGTGTTTTCAAGTCTATTTCAAACCAAGTCATAGGTATATTGAAAGAGAATTGGAGTCTTCGGCGAAGACAAAGGCTTCCACTCCACTCCACAACTCATCCTTCGCGTCACTCCGAGCATCATTCTCCATCTTTGGTATAATCTTCACTCATATGTTTTATTTGCCAAAAAGGGAGAAAGTAGTTAGGTAAGGGCCTATATTTCATTCCAAGTATCCGTTTTTGGCGATTCATGCCAAAGGGGGAGAAAGTATTGGCCCAAAGCAAAAGGACCGCACCACCACCCTAATTTTAAAAATTAATGATTTTCAATTGGTAAATTTCAAATTAGTATATCTTTATGTTCTAAAGGGGGAGCAAGTAGTATTTTCAAAATTGTTATCTCAAAACCCTCTTGAACACTAAGAGGAGAATTTATTTAAGGGGGAGTTTTGTTTAGTCAAAGGAAAAGCATTTGAAACAGGGGGAGAAAATTTCAAATCTTGAAAATGCTTCGAAAAATCTTATTCATTTACCTTTGACTGTTTGCAAAAGAACTTTAAAAAGGATTTACAAAAAGAATTTGCAAAAACAAACCTTGTGGTGCAAGCGTGGTCCAAAATGTTAAAAATAAAGAAACAATCCATGCACATCTAGTAAGTAACATTTATTGGCTCAATTCCAAGCAACCTTTGCACTTACATTATGCAAACTAGTTCAATTATGCACTTTCATATTTGCTTTGGTTTGTGTTGGCATCAATCACTAAAAAGGGGGAGATTGAAAGGGAATTAGGCTTACACCTAGTCCCTAACTAATCTTGGTGGTTGAATTGCCCAACACAAATATTTGGACTAACTAGTTTGCTCTAGTGTATAAGTTATACAGGTACCAAAGGTTCACACTTAGCCAATAAAAAGACCAAGTATAGGGTTCAAACAAAGGAGCAAGGGATAACCGAAGGCACCTCTAGTCTGGCGCACCGGACTGTCCGGTGGGCCACCGGACATGTCCGGTGTACCAGAGGCAGCTCCAGCCGAACTCTTCACCTTCGGGAAATTCCGGAGGCGACTCTGCTATAATTCACCGGACTGTCCGGTGTACACCGGATATGTCCGGTGCTCCAAGGAAGAGCGGCCTCCGGAACTCGCCAGCCTCGGGATTTCACTTCAGCTGCTCCGCTATAATTCACCGGACTGTCCGGTGTACACCGGACTGTCTGGTGTAACAGCGGGGCAACGGCTATTTCGGCGCCAACGGCTACCTGCGGCGCATTTAATGCGCGCTTGCGCGCGCAGAGGTCAGGCACGCCCATGCTGGCGCACCGGACACTCTACAGTACATGTCTGGTGCGCCACCGGACATCCAGGCGGGCCCAGAAGACAGAGCTCCAACGGTCGGAACCCAACGGTTTTGGTGACATGGCTGGGGCACCGGACTGTCCGGTGTGCACCGGACTGTCCGGTGCACCATACGACAGCCAGCCTGCACCAAACGGCTAGTTTGGTGGTTGGGGCTATAAATACCCCCAACCACCCCACATTCAAGGCATCCAAGTTTTCCACTTCTCAACTACTTACAAGAGCTCTAGCATTCAATTCTAGACACACCAAAGAGATCAAATCCTCTCCAAACTCCACACAACGCCCTAGTGATTAGTGAGAGAGATTTGCTTGTGTTCTTTCGAGCTCTTGCGCTTGGATTGCTTTCTTCTTTCTTGATTCCTTCATTGCGATCAAACTCACTTGTAATTAAGACAAGAGACACCAAACTTGTGGTGGTCCTTGTGGGAACTTTGTGTTCCAAGTGATTGAGAAGAGAAAGCTCACTCGGTCCGAGGGACCGTTTGAGAGAGGGTAAGGGTTGAAAGAGACCCGGCCTTTGTGGCCTCCTCAACGGGGAGTAGGTTTGCGAGAACCGAACCTCGGTAAAACAAATCCACGTGTCTCACTCTTCATTCGCTTGCGATTTGTTTTGCACCCTCTCTCGCGGACTCTATTATATTTCTAACGCTAACCCGGCTTGTAGTTGTGATTGTTTTTGAGAATTTCAGTTTCGCCCTATTCACCCCCCCCCTCTAGGCGACTTTCACCACGGGAAGGATCCATCCGGGGAGTCCGCCAACAAGGTGAAGGGATCACCTTCACACAACAAGTCGGGTCAGAGCGGTGACAAGAAGAAGAAGATGAGGAAGGTGGTCTACTACGAGACCGACTCTTCGTCGCCATCCACCTCCAGCTCCGACACGCCGTCCGTAACTTCTAAGCGCCATGAGCGCAAGAAGTTTAGTAAGATTCCCCTACGTTACCATCGCATTTCCAAACGTACTCCTTTACTTTCCGTCCCATTAGGCAAACCACCAATGTTTGATGGTGAAGATTATAATATGTGGAGTGATAAAATGAGGCATCACCTAACCTCACTCCACACTAGCATTTGGGATGTTGTTGAGATTGGAGTACAGGTGCCATCACCGGGGGATGAAGACTATGATTCGGACGAGGTCGCCCAAATCCGCCACTTTAACTCCCAAGCCACCACTATACTTCTCGCCTCTCTAAGTCGAGAGGAGTATAACAAGGTGCAAGGACTAAAGAGCGCCAAGGAGATTTGGGATGTACTCAAGACCGCACACGAAGGAGATGAGGTGACCAAAATCACCAAGCGGAAGACGATCGAGGGGGAGCTCGGTCGGTTCCGACTCAACCAAGGCGAGGACCCTCAAGCCATGTACAACCGCTTGAAGACCTTGGTAAACCAAGTGCGCAACCTCGGGAGCACCAAATGGGATGACCATGAAATGGTCAAGGTTATTCTAAGATCCCTCGTTTTTCTTAATCCTACGCAAGTTCAATTAATTCGAGGTAATCCTAGATATACACAAATATCTCTCGAGGAAGTAATAGGAAACTTTGTGAGCTTTGAGTTTATGATCAAAGGCTCAAAGAAAATCATCGAGCTAGATGGCCCCTCCACGCCCGAAGCACAACCAGTCGCATTCAAGGCGACAGAGGAGAAGAAAGAGGAGTCTACATCAAGTAGACAACCCATCGACGCCTCTAAGCTCGACAATGAGGAGATGGCGCTCATCATCAAGAGCTTCCGCCAATTCCTCAAGCAAAGGAGGGGGAAGGATTACAAGCCCCGCTCCAAGAAAATGTGCTACAAACGTGGTAAGCCCGGTCATTTTATTGCAAAATGTCCACTATCTAGTGACAGTGACAGGGGCGACGACAAGAAGGGCAAGAGGAGAGAAAGGAAGAGGTACCACAAGAAGAGGGGCGGCGATGCCCATGTGTGCCGCGAGTGGGACTCCGACGAGAGCTCCTCCGACTCCTCCGACGAGGACGCCGCCAACATCGCCGTTACCAAGGGACTCCTCTTCCCCAACGTCGGCCACAAGTGCCTCATGGCAAAGGATGACAAAAAGAAGAAGGTGAAATCTAAATCCTCTAAATATGCATCCTCTAGTGATGAAGATAATGCTAGTGATGAGGAGGATAACTTGCGCACCCTTTTTGCCAACCAAAACATGCAACAAAAAGAAAAATTAAATGAATTAATTAGTGCTATTCATGAGAAGGATGAACTCTTGGACACCCAAGAGGACTTCCTAATTAAGGAAAATAAGAAGCATGTTAAGGTTAAAAATGCTTACGCTCTAGAAGTAGAAAAATGTGAAAAACTATCTAGTGAGCTAAGCACTTGCCATGACACTATTGCCAACCTTAAAAATGAAAGTGCTAAATTAATTGCTAAGGTTGGTTCTAATATTTGTGATATTTCAATTCCCAATCTTAGAGATGATAATGTTAACTTGCTTGCTAAGATTGAAGAATTGAATGTCTCTTTTGCTAGCCTTAACATTGAAAATGAAAATTTAATTGCCAAGGCTAGGGAATTAGATATTTGCAATGCTTCCATGTCCGATCTTAGAGATAACAATGATATTTTACGTGCTAAGATTGTTGAACTTAATTCTTGCAAACCCTCTGCATCTACCTTTGAGCATGTTACTATTTGCACTATATGTAAAGACATTAATGTTGATGCTAGTCATGATCACCTAGCTTTAATTAAGAATCAAAATGATCACATAGCTCAACTTAATGCTAAAATCAATGAGCATGACTTAGAAAATGAAAAATTCAAATTTGCTAGAAGCATGCTCTATAGTGGGATACACTCTGGCATCAAGGATGGCATTGGCTTCCAAAAGAGGGACAATGTCAAACTTAATGCTCCTCCTAAAAGATTGTCTAACTTTGTTAAGGGCAAGGCTCCCATGCCTCAGGATAACAAGGGTTACATTTTATACCCTGTCGGTTATCCCGAGAGCAAAACTAGGATAATTCATTCTAGGAAATCTCACTCTGGCCCTTATCATGCTTTTATGTATAAGGGTGAGACATCTAGCTCTAGGCAATCAACCCGTGCTAAATTGCCTAAAAACAAAACTCCAATTGCACCAAATGATTCTAAAATTTCATTTAAAACTTTTGATGCATCCTATGTTTTAACTAACAAATCCGGCAAGATAGTTGCCAAATATGCTGGGGGCAAACACAAGGGGTCAAAGACTTGTGTTTGGGTACCCAAAGTTCTTGTATCTAATGTCAAAGGACCCAAAACCATTTGGGTACCTAAAATCAAGAACTAAACTTGTTTTGTAGGTTTATGCATCTGGGGGCTCAAGTTGGATCATCGATAGCGGGTGCACAAACCACATGACCGGGGAGAAGAAGATGTTCTCCTCCTACGAGAAAAACCAAGATCCCCAACGAGCTATCACATTCGGGGATGGGAATCAAGGTTTGGTCAAAGGATTGGGTAAAATTGCTATATCACCTAATCATTCCATTTCCAATGTTTTTCTTGTAGATTCTTTAGATTACAACTTGCTTTCAGTTTCGCAATTGTGTAAAATGGGTTACAACTGTCTTTTTACGGATACAGGTGTTACTCTCTTTAGAAGAAGTGACGATTCAATAACATTTAAGGGAGTGTTAGAGGGTCAGCTATACTTAGTAGATTTTGATAGAGCTGAACTCGACACTTGCTTAATTGCTAAGACTAACATGGGCTGGCTCTGGCATCGCCGACTAGCACATGTTGGAATGAAGAATCTTCACAAGCTTCTAAACGAAGAACACATTTTGGGACTAACAGATGTTCATTTTGAGAAAGACAGGATTTGTAGCGCATGTCAGGCAGGGAAGCAAGTTGGTGTTCATCATCCACACAAGAACATCATGACAACTGACAGGCCACTCGAGCTCCTACATATGGACCTATTCTGCCCAATTGCTTACATAAGCATCGGCAGGAGTAAGTATTGTCTAGTTTTTGTGGATGACTATTCTCGCTTCACTTGGGTGTTCTTTTTGCAGGAAAAATCTCATACCCAAGAAACCTTAAAGGGATTCTTGAGATGGGCTCAAAACGAGTTCGGCTTAAGGATCAAGAAGATTAGAAGCGACAACGGGACGGAGTTCAAGAACTCTCAAATTGAAGGCTTCCTTGAGGAGGAGGGCATCAAGCATGAGTTCTCTTCTCCCTACACCCCACAACAAAATGGTGTAGTGGAGAGGAAGAATCGAACTCTATTGGACATGGCAAGGACCATGCTTGATGAGTACAAGACTTCGGATCAGTTTTGGGCCGAGGCGGTCAACACCGCTTGCTACGCCATCAACCGGTTATATCTGCACCAAATCCTCAAGAAGACATCATATGAACTCCTAACCGGTAAAAAGCCCAATGTTTCATATTTTACAGTCTTTGGTAGCAAATATTTTATCCTTGTTAAAAGAAGTAGAAAATCTAAATTTGCTCCTAAGGCTGTAGAAGGCTTTTTACTAGGATATGACTCAAACACAAGGGCATATAGAGTCTTTAACAAGTCCTCCGGACTAGTTGAAGTTTCTTGTGACATTGTGTTTGATGAGACTAACGGCTCTCAAGTAGAGCAAGTTGGTCTTGATGAGATAGGTGATGAAGAGGCTCCGTGTGTCGCACTAAGGAACATGTCCATTGGGGATGTGTGTCCTAAGGAATCCGAAGAGCCACCACATGCACAAGATCAACCGTCTTCCTCCACACAAGCATCTCCACCAACTCAAGATGAGGATCAGGCTCAAAATGATGAAGTAGAAAATCAAGAAGTTGAGCCACCTCAAGAGGAGAGCAATGATCAAGGGGGAGATGCCCATGATCAAGATGAGGAAGAAGAACAAGCTACAAGACCGCCACACCCAAGGGTCCACCAAGCAATCCAACGAGATCACCCCGTGAACACCATCCTCGGCGATATTCAAAAGGGGGTAACTACTCGATCTCGTGTTGCTCATTTTTGTGAACATTACTCTTTTGTTTCCTCTATTGAGCCACACAGGGTAGAGGAAGCACTTCAAGATTCGGATTGGGTGGTGGCGATGCAAGAGGAGCTCAACAATTTCACTAGGAATGAGGTATGGCATTTAGTTCCACGTCCTAATCAAAATGTTGTAGGAACCAAGTGGGTCTTCCGCAACAAGCAAGATGAGCATGGTGTGGTGACAAGGAACAAAGCCCGACTTGTAGCCAAGGGGTATTCACAAGTCGAAGGTTTGGATTTCGGTGAAACCTATGCACCCGTAGCTAGGCTTGAATCAATTCGCATTTTACTTGCCTATGCTACTTATCATGGCTTCAAGCTTTATCAAATGGACGTGAAAAGTGCCTTCCTCAACGGACCAATCAAGGAAGAGGTCTATGTTGAGCAACCTCTCGACTTTGAAGATAGTGAGTACCCTAACCATGTATATAAACTCTCTAAGGCGCTTTATGGGCTCAAGCAAGCCCCAAGAGCATGGTATGAATGCCTAAGAGATTTTCTTATCACTAATGGATTCAAAGTCGGAAAGGCGTATCCTACTCTATTCACTAAAACTCTTGACAATGATTTGTTTGTATGCCAAATTTATGTTGATGATATTATTTGGGTCTACTAACGAATCTACATGTGAAGAATTTAGTAGGATCATGACACAAAAATTCGAGATGTCGATGATGGGGGAGTTGAAGTACTTCTTGGGATTTCAAGTGAAGCAACTCCAAGAGGGCACCTTCATTAGCCAAACAAAGTATATTCAAGACATTCTAAACAAGTTTGGGATGAAGGATGCCAAACCCATCAAGACACCCATGGGAACCAATGGGCATCTCGACCTCGACACGGGAGGTAAATCCGTAGATCAAAAGGTATACCAATCGATGATAGGCTCTTTACTCTATCTATGTGCATCTCGACCGGATATTATGCTTTCTGTATGCATGTGTGCAAGATTCCAAGTCGGCCCTAAGGAAGCTCACCTTACGGCCGTAAAACGAATCTTGAGATATTTAGTTTATACTCCTAAGTTTGGGCTTTGGTACCCTCGGGGATCCACATTTGATTTAATTGGTTATTCGGATGCCGATTGGGCGGGATGTAAAATTAATAGAAAGAGCACATCAGGGACTTGCCAGTTCTTGAGAAGATCCCTGGTGTCTTGGGCTTCCAAGAAGCAAAATTCCGTCGCTCTTTCTACCGATGAAGCCGAGTATATTGCCGCAGGACATTGTTGCGGGCAATTGCTTTGGATGAGGCAAATCCTTAGGGACTATGGTTACAAATTAACCAAAGTTCCTCTTCTATGTGATAATGAGAGTGCAATCCGCATGGCGGATAATCCCGTTGAGCATAGCCGCACTAAACACATAGCCATTCGGTATCATTTCTTAAGGGATCACCAACAAAAGGGAGATATCGAGATTGCATACATTAACACTAAGGAACAATTAGCCGATATCTTTACCAAGCCACTAGATGAGCAAACTTTTAACAAACTTAGGCATGAGCTAAATATTCTTGATTCTATGAATTTCTTTTGATGTTTTGCACACATAGCTCATGAATATACCTTTGATCATATCTCTTTTATATACTATGACTAATGTGTTTTCAAGTGAATTTCAAACCAAGTCATAGGTGTATTGAAAGGGAATTAGAGTCTTCGGCGAAGACAAAGGCTTCCACTCCACTCCATCAACTCATCCTTCGCCGTCGCTCCAAGCAACTCTCCGTCTTTGGTATAATCTTCACTCATATTTTGTTTGCCAAAGGGGAGAAAGTAGTTTATAAGGGCTTATATCTCACTCAAGTATCTGTTTTTGGCGATTCATGCCAAAGGGGGAGAAAGTATTAGCCCAAAGCAAAAGAACCGCACCACCACCTAGTCTTAAATAACAATTTTCAAATTGGTATCTTATTGTGTTCAAAAGGGGGAGAAAGTAGTATTTTCAAAATTGGTATATTAAACCCTCTTGAACACTAAGAGGAGGATTTTATTGAGGGAGAGTTTTGTTTAGTCAAAGGAAAAGCATTTGAAACAGGGGGAAAAAATTTCAAATCTTCAAAATGCTTCTCAAAATCTTATTCATTTACCCTTGACTATTTGCAAAAGGACTTTGAAAAGAATTTACAAAAGAATTTGCGAAAACAAAACATGTGGTGCAAACGTGGTCCAAAATGTTAAATATAAAAGAAACAATCCATGCATATTCTAAGAAAATATTTATTAGCTCAATTCTAAGTAACCTTTGCACTTACATTATGCAAACTAGTTCAATTATGCACTTCTATATTTGCTTTGGTTTGTGTTGGCATCAATCACCAAAAAGGGGGAGATTGAAAGGGAATTAGGCTTACACCTTTTTCCTAATTAATTTTGGTGGTTGAATTGCCCAACACAAATAATTGGACTAACTAGTTTGCTCTAGTCTATAAGTTCTATAGGTGCCAAAGGTTCACAATAAGCCAATAAAAAGACCAAGAAAGGGGTCAAACAAAGAGAGCAAAAGACAACCCAAAGACACCCTGGTCTGCACCACCGGACAGTGTCCGGAGCACCACCGGACAGTGTCCAGTGCACCACCGGACAGTGTCCGGTGCACCAGGGCACTCGACGCTGAACTCGCTACCTTCGGGAAAATCAGTGGGCGCTCCGCTATAATTCACCGGATTGTCCGGTAAAGCACCGGACAGTGTCCGGTGTGCCAGCGGAGCAATGACTACTTCGCGCGCAACGGTCGTCTGCAACCGCATTCAATGCGCTACAGTGCGCGCAGAAGTCAGAGCACGCGCGGGTGGCGCACTGGACAGTCTACATGACCTGTCCGGTGCACCACCGGACAGCCCAGAGGCCCCACAAATCAGAGCTGCAACAGTCGAACCCCAACGGTCTGCTGACGTGGCTGGCGCACCGGACAGTGTCCGGTGGCGCACCGGACTGTCTGGTGTGCCATGCGACTGCAGCCTTCCAACAGCCATTTTTGGTGGTTGGGGCTATAAATACCCCAACCACCCCACATTCAATGGAATCCAAGTTTCTACACTTCTACACCTTACAAGAGCTATAGCATTCAATACAAGACACACCAAAGAGATCAAATCCTCTCCCAACTCCACACAAAGCTTTAGTGATTAGAGAGAGATCTGTCGTGTTCATTTGGGCTCTTGCGCTTGGATTGCTTCTTTTCTTTCTCATTCTTCTTGCGATCATACTCAATTGTAAGCGAGGCAAGAGACACCAATTGTGTGGTGGTCCTTGCGGGAACTTCATGTTCCGATTGATTAAGAAGAGAAGCTCACTCGGTCTAAGTGACCGTTTGAGAGAGGGAAAGGGTTGAAAGAGACCCGGTCTTTGTGACCACCTCAACGCGGAGTAGGTTTGCAAGAACTGAACCTCGGTAAAACAAATCATCGTGTCTCGCTCTTTATTTGCTCACGATTTGTTTTACACCCTCTCTCGGGCTCGTTTATATTTCTAACGCTAACCCAGCTTGTAGTTGTGCTTAAGATTATAAATTTCAGATTCGCCCTATTCACCCCCCTCTAGGCGACTTTCAGCTGGCCATGCCCACCCGCGCCAAAGCCGAGGCAGTCTGCGCCCGTCCGCGGCGGGGCCGATCGTGTCCATCGGCGCAGGAGCCATCGGTGTCGTCCCCCACCCCTTCCCCGGCCGGCGTGGCGACAACCACCTCAGGTTGGTCTGAGGGCCCTTAGACCTTCTCACTTGAGGAGGGAGTTGAGGCCACCCCATTCGGGCGGTGGCCAATGAAGATGAGGCGTCCACACGAAGCGTCGACGATGTGAGGAGGTTGCCCGTGACGTGCAACAATGGTCCTGGAGACAACCGACTTTGGTGGGGTTGAGGAACGATGATGGACTGCCGCTGCAGTGGGTCGAGGAGGCGGTGGTGCCGCCAACTCTACTTCCATCGGCACTGTTGCCGACGATTCTGTATCTCCCATCGGCATCGACGGTGATGGGAGCACGATGGGAAGGCCACATTCAACAACTAGCAGTGGTACCACCGCTGTCCAACCGTGAATCACACAAAAATGCATGTTGTGCACTTGAACATGGCGTGCTGGTATGACGTTCGCCGGTGGGAGCACCGCTTGTTACCCAGCGATGTATGCCTCCAACAACGCATCATCGATGACATGGAGAACTTCACGCATATTGTGGATGCAAAGAGAAACAATTTGCTCCATACCATTTTTTAGATAATGGAAATATCATCTGACCTTGGCCTCAAATGAGGTTACGGCCAATTATTACATCTAGCGTCAGCATAGTGCCAAGACCCCTCCTATGACTATACCAAAGAACACCAACTATGGAGCCAAAGCTACTACAAAGATAAACGCAACGAAGACCCCCATCCAAAGTTGCTGAAGAACTGTAGTAGCACCCTTTCCA
Organism: Zea mays; assembly: GCF_902167145.1. Taxonomy (NCBI): domain Eukaryota; kingdom Viridiplantae; phylum Streptophyta; class Magnoliopsida; order Poales; family Poaceae; genus Zea; species Zea mays. Next base: position 156,348,049 of record NC_050102.1, read on the forward strand.
CATTACGACATGAAGACTTAATTAACGCTTGATCCTCCCTTCTAGGTTGAAGCTGTGACCAGAAGGGATACCAATATGTTGCCCTGAAAGTTACCTGCACACATGATTTAGGAGATGATTTATTGAAAACCACATCATTCCTACTTAACCAAATAGCCCAACAGATTGTCGATGCAATGTTTAATAGTAAGTTGCGTGATCTGGGCAGCAACCCACTCGCCCAAACCCCAAACAAAATCATTAGCATCCCGAGGAGATCTCAACCCCGTACTTATCTGTAGCAACCACCAAATGAATGACGCATACAAACAACCGAAAAACAAGTGCTTTATTGTCTCCGGTCTGCTACAAAAGCAACATATCTTATTACCATTCCAATGCCTCCTAGCCAAGTTATCCTTTGTTAAAGTTACACCTCTTTTGAGGTACCACATAAAAAAATTAATTTTCAAAGGAAGTTTAAGTTTCCAAAGGTCCTTACTATGCACCCCCACCCCATTGTTTAGAGATGCCAGATACAAGGACTGAACATTGAACATCCCATTGGAGGTCAAGTTCCATCCGAACGAATTCCTATTTGAATTCAAATTAGTATGTGATACCAGTGATACCAGATGAAACCATTGGACCCTCAGCTGTTGAGCCAAACCCCTACGAAAGGATATATTTAAGGGTGCGGTGGAGAACACATAGGCAACGGTTGTGTTCTTCCTCCTTGCTAGGTTATACAGATATGGGAAACAGAGTTTTAATGCTCCCAACCCAAGCCAATCATCCTTCTAGAAACACACCTGGGACCCATCATGAACCTCAAAGGTTCGTTTACTAAATGTATCATTAACTTTCATAAGGCCACTCCAGAAGTGTGAATATGTGGTCCTACGCTGAGCCTGGGATAAGGTTCGATTGGCTAGATATTTACGTATCAATAAGGATTGCCACATTCCTTCTTCATTGGGAAGTCTATACAACCATTTTCTTAAGAGACATTTATTATGGACCTCTAGATTCAAAATGCCTAACCCACCTACCTTCTTAGGTTGACAAATTACATGCCATTTAGCGAGTCTATACTTTTTCTTATGGCCCTCACCTTGCTAGAAAAAACGTGATCTGAAATAATCTATCTTCTCGAGCACTCATTTTGGTACCTCAAAGAAAGACATCATGAACATCGCTAAACTGGTCGATTTTGAGGTCGGGGCCTCCGATCTTCTCCAAAACAGCGAGCATTTCTTCTCTTCTCCCTCTGTTCTCGCAAGCACGTGCTGATAACGTGTTGTAAAACAGTGGAAACGAGATTTAGGAGAAAGTGATTGTTGATGTTCATATATATATATATATATATATATATATATATATATATATAGATAGAGAGAGAGAGAGAGATAGACACACACACAAAGTGAAGGGGTGTGGTGAAAAGGTGCGTCCCTTTGCGGTATAACCGTCGCACCCATTTGGGAATTGAACACATGTAATATAGGTATGTGCCCGTGTGTTGCCACTGTAGTTAAAAATAGTAGTCCCTCCATCCCATAAAATAAGACGTTCATGTTTTTATAAAAGTCAATATTTTAAAACTTTGACCAATATTTCAAACAAGAAACTTATTTTTAGTGTATGTATGTTATATACTTGAATTTATATTCAAGAATACTTTAATATGACGCTTAATTTGTATTTGTATATGCCATATTTTAAAAGAAATTAATGCCTTAGTTTATGAGATGGAGGGAGTATAAAATATAGATACAAAACGACACAAATTTCACTATGACATGTAAAATCCGCAAAATATAATTGTATCACTAATATTATATTGACAATATAAATATGTAATAATATTATAAATAAGTCGACTCAAATATAATGAAATGATGTCGAACAAACATTATAACATCACACAAATTATTTCTAAAGGATCAATATAAAGATTTAAATGATAGATAAATATACCAACAACCGTATACTGATCTGTTGAATGATAAGCAAGTATAAAGCTCAAAACCAAACAACGTATTGATTCTCCAATAAACCAAATGTCCAAATCAAATCACCAAACCCATCTAAGACCCAAAACTTTAGACAACAGATAACTATATATATTGTACACATTCTTCAGCACCGGTGACGAGAATTACAACATGACATGAGGGAGATATAAGCATGTTAACATAAACAGACGACAACACTAATATTCAAGCCCTAACAGACCTACTTCTCATGTTTGGGGAGTTGTCGACTGTGACCGGTGAAGCTCCCTCAATAGTTTCATTTTGACATTGTTTTGGGCTGGCGTGTGCCTTCAGCACAAACTGTTTCCACATGTCCATAATGGATGGATAATTTTAGCCTCAAACCACTTATAGGAGACAATAAATCAATTGTTTGATAATATTGCCAAGTTGCTATATTCAGGCAACAGAGCCTCAGTTATTGTTGGGTGCTTGAGAACGACCCTTGTTGGCGGTCTGTTTGACTCCTAATTTTTTTCAATAAAAATAGTTCTTCACAAAAATGATAGGGACCTAAATAAATTTTAGTTCAAAAACGAATAGAAATAGAGTTCGATCCTGATCCGATCTGATCCTTAAATCTTATAGTGTAAAATTTAGAACCCATTGTCACCCATACGTATACATCAGTAATTGTTAAATACTAATATTTGAATAACGAGAGCATAAAACGACAAATATTGACTCCATAGTAAGGCACAGGCATACACCTATCTATACTATAAATGGCCATTACCTGCATCCATGTGTCCTCAATATGATGCTCCAGAGAGGTCTCAGGTGACGACATGCAACAAAGATTGGATGAGTTTTAGAACCACCACCAGATCCCTTCCAAGAACTAAAATTACACCCATGTTGTTTGTCGTTCCTGTGCATATACCATGTTAGATAACTATTGGACAATCCAAGTGCATGAGAAAATAAGAAATGAGTCACATCTGAAAAGCTTATCCTTGCCACAGTAATTCGTTGCCGCGAAAAGAGTGATCAAGTGACCCCTGCAAGTCTATCAGGCTCATGTGACAATGCAAGCTAAGCGCGTAATTTATAAACCATGGAAATCAACAACTTAAAAGGGTGGATTGCAGATTGATACTAACCCCAAAAGTAATAAGACTAGGACCCCATACATCCGGCATGAGTCCCTCTGCGCTATCATTCTCAATTGGATCAGACCTTGGAGCATCAAACAAATAAATCATGACATCAACAAATAATAAACAAGAATCTTTCAATAATAATCTGACAACAGTAGCAGTTCAAATACTGACCACATAAGATCCATCGGAACAACTGAGCCTGCTTCCATGGCAATTGGTCTTTGAAGATTTTCAATTTGCTTTATACGGTTGATGGACCGACCAATACCACCATGCATACACATTATGTTCTTTTTCCATTAGGCAACCAAAGGAAGCCAATTAAATAAATTGTCCACACGGTGTCAAGGTCCAGATTCCATCCCACTCACCCTTTTAGTGGCAAATAAAATAACACATGTCAGTAGATTTTTTTAAAAAATATGCTAGCAGAACATAAGACAGGCATGTAGAGGACAACCAAGATTGAAATACAAACGCATTACCATTCTCTATATGCACTCTATTCGGAACCCAAAAAGAGATGTCAAATGCAGCATAACTACGTTGTAGTAACTATAGTGTTATTTAGAATGATTGTGGATAATTAGAATTTACACAGGTTCACCATTTTAACACTGCTTTTTAGGTATGGTTAAGATATTAATTCAGTGACGAAATTGTTAGGTTGTCCAAAGCAAAAGGAGTGGCAATGATAAATCTGGAGGGACTCACGTCCTCTAGATGCCACCTCTCTGAATCCCAATAAATTGAAAAAATGTCTTTGATAGCAAAATAAATCTAGAGCACAATATCACTTTGTTACAGTAAAGGTCCAAAGTTCATTTTACTATATCTATACCAGGAAAAACCCCTATGTGATTCCATTGCAATTGGGACCATGGTAGATTATATTTATGGGTGTTGAAGGCTGAAACAAAAATATCCAAATCCAAATTAGCTCGTATTCTCCTAATGGATATCAAAGATCCAGGCTAGGAGCTCATCTCCAGAAGAAATCTACAACCTTGAGAACAAATAGTACTACACACACTATTCCAATCACATTGACCCAAATTGATAATTCTGATTCTAGTTTAAAAAACATTAATCCACGGAAGCAGTAATACTAACTATCTACAGAAAGGCGCTGGAGGCAAATCCCTAGAAAAAATCGCTAAATAAAATAAGGCACACAAAAACATTAAATGGTTAATTTCATAGTCACGAACAATTATTACAAACCACGAACATGCCAGTATGCTCATCTCGCTCTCCAAAGATCACTCTTGTACTCCTATTCCAAAGTAGTAGCAAAGATGAAGGGGGACCAAGTGCAACTAACCATGCTAAAGCAACATCAGTAGCCCTCCCATCAGCATCTTACACAATGAAAAAACATTAGTAAAAGCACAAAGCACATCTTTCACCAAACACACCTGGAATATGTTTTTAAAAAGATCATGAAAGGGAAATGTGCCTTTGGGTCATTTCTATAATGTTTTGGTGATTAAGTGCCCAACACATATTCTTTAAGTCCTAATGTTCCAAAGATTGAAAAGTGCAAATCAAGGCATGAGGTATGTTTCTAGACTTAGTACATTTGTTTTTGAATACTAATGAAGTTATCTAAGTGCTAGAAACAGCGGGAAAAGAAGAAGAAAAGAAACCAAAAAGACTTGGCTCGGTGCAGCCAAAACTCAGCTCAGTCTGGCACACCGGACTGTTCGGTGGTGCACCGGACAGTGCGCCAGGCTGATATCCGGTGAAAAGGCCGCTCTCCGGAAAATATCAGCGGCGTACAACTATAATTCATCTTGGACTGTCCGGTGAGCCAACGGTCGCCAGCGCAACGGTCGGCAGGGGGCACCGGACAGTGTCCGGTGCGCCAACGGGCTCGAAGCTGCAACGGTCGACTGCGCCTGTTTTGGAAGGCAATCGCGCACCAGACAGCTACAGTGACTGTCCGGTGGTGCACCGGACTGTCCGGTGCACGACACGACAGAAGGCAAGATTAGCCTTCCAAGATTGTCTTCAGCGGCTCCTAGTTGCATTAGGGCTATAAAAGGGACCCCTAGGCGCATGGAGGAGTCACCCAAGCATTCACTAAGCATACCAAGGCATCCAGACTCTGTTCCCGCACATTCGTTTCGTTGTGTTAGAGATTTGATCTATATTCGAGTCAGGGACTCCCTATGTTGTCATTTGAGCTCAAGTCTTCTCTTGTGTGCGTGGGTGTGCTGAGATTTGTGTCTTGTGTGTGTTGCTCATCCCAACCTTACTCTGTGCTTTCATTGTGATCTTTGTTGTAAGCGCGAGAGACTCCAATCTTGTGGAGATTCCTCGCAAACGGGAATAATCATCTAAAGGAAAACCGTGGTATTCAAGTTGATCATCGGATCACTTGAAAGGGGTTGAGTGCAACCCTTGTCCATTGGGACGCCACAACGTGGAAGTAGCCAAGTGTTACTTGGCCGAACCACGGGATAAAAATCGCATGTCTTGTGTTGATCTCTCTGTGATTGTTTGTGTTCACAAGAACTCGCTTCAAGCCGTACTAACACTCATAACTAAGTTTTGTGGCTATTAGTGTTTGAATTTTACATGATCATCACCTATTCACCCCCCTCTAGGTGCTCTTAGATCAAAGGAAGAGAAACGAAAAACAGAAACATTGATAAGCACAAAAAATCTTCAAACATGCCTGGTGCACATCAAAGCTAGAGTTGATGCTAGCACCATTGACTTTTTTTGCCCTGCCCATAAAGCGTGCGGACGGATGGACCCATTCCGTTGGGGTAGACATCAATCACACTCATGTTATTTGGGAAATCGTTGTGCACTGATGTTTAACTCCAATGAGAGAAATTATTTTGGTTAAGGGTTAGAGCTTTCCGTCTAACCTGAAGAACCTTGTATCTGCACCCTTTTGACCCTCCTAAAAATGACGCAAACACGATAGGTACAGGTGTAATCTTCAACACCTAGATTTCAAAGAATGGTATGACAACATGTGATGATTTCAGTAATTCAGCAGACTATTCGATGTACCTAAACATTCATCCAAGATGGAAATCCAACCAAGCAGGTTGAAATCACAATGCATTGGGGTAAGCATACCTTGACAAGCTCCCCAATCACCATGTCGGCGAGCATGGTATCCTTCTCACGAAAAAACTGCTTAAGTACGCGTAGCCTGCACGTGATTAAACAACAAAATCTAAATTAACACAATTATAAGTGGACCAATTGTAAGCCAACGCAGTAGGCCAACATGATACATGTGCCATCTCACTTTTTCCCAAAGCTACCCAACCAAGCATACGCACGAGTGAATCGGAGCTACAGGGAGGCATACGCACGCAAAAAGGAGGAGCAGGGGCGGTCGCGGCTGCGCGGGAGGGGGGTCATGACTAGAGCGTTCGACGACACGTGGGGCGAGCGGGGCGGTACCGGTGGGCACTGATCGTGGTTTCATAGCATCGCGTTGATGCACGACATGGTGGCATAGCTCGTGGGTAAGGGGATCACGTGGGGAAGGGCAACGTTGAACGCGGGATGGTGGAGCAAGGCATGGGGGAAGGATGGTGACGGCTCGAGTGGCTCGAGCGACGGTGATGGCTCTAGTGGTGCAACGCGTGGGGAAGGGGATTGCGTTGGACGACATTGACGCACGTGGTTTAGGGGGGGCAGGGGCACGGTGTAGTTGTGGACGCCCTCGTCAGGCTCATATAGAATAGTAGAGATTTTGTAACAACAAAGACAAAATAAGATTACGACGAGATTGGTCAATACCAACAGCATAATAATGTATAAATTGGTCCATCGCTAATCTCTACTATACTTAAAGCACCAATTTCAACGATCGTCCCGCGTCATCTTTTTACAAAAAAGTCCCTACATTTCTTCCAAATCAACTCAACGTAAAATATTAAAAAGCGATACAGGAGGTGGGGATAGTAGAGATTTTGTAACAACAAAGACAAAATAAGATTACGACGAGATTGGTCAATACCAACATCATAATAATGTATAAATTGGTCCATCGCTAATCTCTATTATACTTAAAGCACCAGTTTGCACGGTTGTCCTGCGTCATCTTTTTACAAAAAGTCTCTACTATACTTAAAGCACCAGTTTGCACGGTTGTCCTGCGTCATTTTTTTTACAAAAAGTCCCTACATTTTTTCCAAATCAACTCAACGTAAAATGTTAAAAACAGTGCAAGAGGTGGGGTTTGAACCCACACCCTAATGGAAGAAGGGTGAGAGACATTGGACAAAGCAGTCTAACCAGTGGAACACCATGCTTAGGTGTTTATAATATTGAATATAAATCGTACATATGTATATATGATATTTTGTAAAATAAAAAAATAATTGTGTTGGGCCGGGACAGCACTACGGGCCAAGGCTACGACCCAAGCACCGCACGACACTCGTGCCGGGTTGGCCCATGCACTATTAAATGGGTCGTGCCTTGGGCCGGCTCGCCAGACACGACCCATTTGGCCATCTATACCTCTGCACGATAATGATGGTCCTCGCCTCAGTTGCCACCACCTCGTTTGTCCTTCTACTTCTTTTCTCTCTCCCCTCATGCCTCCACCTCTGCCCCACCCCATTCTCGGCGGAGGGCGTAGGAGCATGCGCCTCCTCCCCGTATTCGTCCGACACCAATCTCCCGACACCGACTCGCGGAGTGGCTATTGCACGTCCACAAGGACGTTTCACATCATGCACGCACCATCGTTTTCATCGCCAGACGTCCCGTTCGTCTTCCCGGCCTTCACCCTGTTCTTCCTCCCCAACCTGTTGCCCCCGCCCACGTCGCAGCCGCGAGCCGACCGACGCTCGTCGACGCGGGTACGACACGAGCCGGTCATGCTCCTAGCCTTTCTCCGTGCGTGTCGTCGAGGAGGACATGGTGACGCCTGCCACGCTTAGGTTATCTTGGCGATAAGGAGTCCAGGTCTGAGATATTGGACAACCAAGGCCCATAGCGTGGCAGCAGTCGGCATATGCTACGGAGTTGGTGTAACACCCTGAATTTGGGGGTATAATTTTTTTCTAATATCCACCAAATTCAGGTGTTACTCTTTCAGTTCTTCGCTTTCCTTTCTCTTTTTCCTAAAAATGGAGAATTATTTTGTTTTATATTAGCGTAAACCTAGTGGAATGAGCCCTATAAGCACTTTGGTTGTTGCATTCATGCCGTTGCGTGGTGTTTCTAAGTGCAAAATGTGTTTAAAACATGTTATCATATCTTATAGAAGCGCTCGGTAAATTTTCATATTTTTCGGAATATTTTTCTATTTTCCAAAAACCAAAATATATTTATTTATGGAACTTAAAATGTTTTTCGAAATTCTAATTATGTTTTTTGAGTTCATTAGGTGTCAAAACATTTATAGGAATTTGTCTGGAATTTTTGAAAGTATCTATAATATTTTGAGCACAAAATATGGATTTCTAGGCTTTTTTCGAATTTTAAAAATAGTAAAATCCGAATTTTAACTGATTTTTCATCTCATCCAAAACCTAGATATATATACAAGTCCGGCTTCATCTCGTCGAGCCCGTTCTAGAACACGAAACTTTTTCTCCAAATCCAATCCCTAGCTCCCGGTATTGCTCGACGAAGTTTGGGGCGGTCCCAACTCCAGCGAGCAATTACTCCCAATCCGTACATCGTTTGCGGAATCCGAGGGTACCGCTGCGTTCGTCTCGTCGAGGGCTTCGTCGCAGCGCGTTCGGCTCATCGATTGGATCCTCGAATCTCCGGCAATCGACGAATTTCCTCTCGGCTCTGGCGAGGGTCTTCTTCCCCGGTGAGAACCTTCATTGTTGTACTTAGGGTTTCTTCGTTTTCCCGTCCGCGCAGGGCCTCCCTCACTCTCCCCTCACCTTCCCCGGCGGTGGCGCCCCTCCCCCTCCGTTTCCCTCCCCGGCGGCGCCGGCGGTGGCCGCCGCCGGCGCCCGTGCTCTCGCGCCCATGCGCCCCTCTCCGGCGGCGGTGGCCGCGCCTCTCGTGCCCCGTGTGGCCGCGCTCGCCCCGGCCAGCCCGACCCGACCTCCCCTGCGCAGCCCTCTCCTCTTCCCCTCGTCTCTCTTCCATTGATGGGAGGAGGAAGATGAGAGGAAGAAGACGATGACAGTCCCGTAAATTTAGTCCGCACGAATTACAGTATGGTTTAAAACATTCATAACTTTTGCGTTTTAAACCTGATTCGATCCATTCAAGTTGCGTCAGATTCGTATTAAAATTATCTTAGTTTAGAAATAATTATCCCAATTTTTGCATATTTTATTTAATTTAGTTAAACGTTTATTTAACCAGTGGCTACTAGAACGACGTTTTAATTTAAAAACCTAATTTAGGAATTCGATTTGCGCATTTATAATTAGTCACCAATATGATTAACCTTAACTGAAATGTTATTTATTAATAATTATTTAGTTTAATCACATTGTTTATTTATTAGTTTCGCATGTCGGTCCGCGCGTGCCGCGGTGCTGTTTCGCGCATGTCATGGCGTATCGTTCGCGAGTGTCGCGCGTGTTGTTCGCACGCGTTGTCATGTGTCGTTCGCCTGTGTCGCGCGTTGTCCGCGCGCTAAGTTGTTTGTATCCGCGCGTTGCGCACATCGTGTTTGCACGTTGTGCGTCGTTAATTTGTCTCGCTTAGAATCGCTCATATTCATTAATAGGGTGTTTGGTTTGAGGAATGAGCTAGTCCATCATCTTCTCACTCCTCACTATTTTTGTTTGGTTTGTGGAATGAAATGAGTTAATCCATCACCACCCCATTCCTTATAGTTAGTTAGTTAGTACTAATATGAGGAATGGGGTCATCCCACCAAATTTGAGGAATGAACCCATGATGCACCACCTCAATTTGGATGTAGTGATTCCTTAAACCAAACACCACCTAAGTTACTTGCTTAACTGTCAACTATTAAAATATTAAGTTAGTCAAAACTAAGTAGTAGTATTAATTTACATTTGATTAATATAAATTAATATAATTATGTTGAATTGGATGTTCTAATTAGTACTTGTTTAACGTAAACACGTTAACCCCTCGACCGTAGCTTCGACTATCGTGGTTCTTTTCCTCGCGTAACCGTAGAGGCGCTCTCTATTTTATATTGCTCACTTTTTATAACATTTTTACTTGTCTGGTGTAATGTTCTTATGCATATGTATATGTTTGTTTTCTTGTGCCTGTTCGTCTTCACGTCGCGTTGCGATTAGATCGCGATTCGTTTCTGAGCTTCGAGGAATCGACGGTCAAGCTTCGGCGACCAAATGACCCAGCTCTTCGAGTTCTACAAGGTTGAAGATTCTGAGCATCTGTTTGGTGAAGGCAAGTGTCCTCTGACCTATTATGTCCCATTTACTCTATAATTCATCAACCCGCATACGATGATCAACTTAAGGATTGACTAGCTTTGTATTTACCTTGTCCTTGATTACCTTTTGAGTTATTATGGTTAGCTTCATGCTATTGCTTTACTTTAATCAATGAACATGATGTGAACACTTATGATACGATGTTGTCTCTATGATTATGATGTTGGACGGGTGATACTTTAGGGGGCTCGAGCGGTTTCTCGAGTGCCTCTCCGTAAGGACATGTTCATTGGATGACCGCCCGGGAAAACAGTGCAACCATGAGGGTAGAATGGGACGCCCTTAGCTGAATAATTAAAGGAACTGAGGTGTAGTTTGCTTCGCCATTGTGTCGTTAATGAGGCTCGGTGTATGCGGCTCGCTATGCCAAGGTTGGTTCGCCCCTTGGGGAGGAGTGCGATGCATTTAGGAAACCTAACGGGCGGCTACAGCCTCAGGGAATCTTTGTAAAGGCTTCATAGTGAATCCCTGGCCATTCACCTCGGGAGTGAATAAGGGTCTTGCAAGCCCGGGCTAGAGAGAAAATCACGGCTTGTGGGTAAAGTGCGCAACCTCTGCAGATGATGATGAGGATAATGATGGTTTTTATGATGATGATTATGCTTATGGTGAGTGGTATTCTTTCCATTTGGAAAGGGTACTTTGGGGTTAAGAACTTGGGTTAATGCTAAAACCTGGCTTTCTACTAGTAATAATAACCTGACCAACTAAAAGCAACTGCTTGACTTAACCCCACATAAAGCTAGTCCACTACAGTCAAACGGGACATTTGCTGAGTACGTTGATGTGTACTCACCCTTGCTTTTACAAAACACCAGGTTGCCTTTGGTGCAATCTATGCTCAGGTAAAGAAGAAGGAGAACGGTGTCGAGGCAGATCTCCGGGAGTTCTAGGACTTTGACGAGTTCGAGGATTAGGCTAGCGACCTCCCCCAGTCAGCTGCCTGTGGTGGGTTGTTTACGTTGGCTACGTTTCGATTCTGTGTACTTTGATTTATATTATGTAAATGGCTCTAGTCTGTAATATTATTACTTACTATTTATTGTAATTCGAAGCATTGTGCTATGATGAGTCATTTATGTAATCGCTGTGTACGTGAATTACTGATCCTGGCACGTACATGGTTCACATTCGGTTTACCTTCAAAACCGGGTGTTACAGTTGGTGGTGGTGGTGTGTCGCTTCGGTGGGTCTAGGGCTGGGAAGACACTCGCATTCTCTCGCCCTTCTCGGATTGACGCTCGGTGCAGGTGCCTCTCAGTTTGGAGCTGCTCTGGCTGGACTTCTTTCTCCGCTTGCGTGCTCTCTCCTTATATATCTAATTGTATACTACCTATGTCACATCCAGATGCCCAGGTCTTCGTCGTGTCCTTTTCCGGCAACGAACATGTATGTCTGTCTCTTCCCTTCTCCTTCTGCTCTACGAAACCTTAAAAGCGGGGGAGGCGAGAGATGAGAGTCTCTGATTTGCTGCCTATGGTACCCGTGCGTTCATAAAAAAGATTATGCGAAGAGCGGAGACAATAAATAAAAAATATTGAGATCTTGTTGGTGGATAATTTACGTGAGTATTGTTGTGAGTCGTCGCAACGCACGGGTAACCGACTAGTCTGGTTTTATATGTTGTTGCAACGCACGGACACTTGACTAGTATTCTTAAAGTTACACTCCACAACTACTAAATTGGTCGTATTGTTTGAAACAAAAATTCCACACAAAACTCTAGACACGTAATAAAAAGTTAATAATACCAGCATAGACGGATATACCATTCACTTTGGTGTTTTCTTTGCTTTCATGCAACCATCTTTACAACCTTTCATCCTGCTTACTCTAAATCCTATATTTTAGAGAATTGTATCAATCTCGTTACCGGTTATCATAACAACTGAAGTAGTAATCAATGAATCAGACATGGACAATCAAATTACCGAGCTATGCCCCTCATGAATGAAATCGAAATGAAGGAGACAGAACCTTGAAAACTATGGGTACGAGTGGGAACCAGACGAGCCGAGTTCGGCTCGGCTATCTGGCGAGCTCGTAAAAGCGGTTCGGCTCAGCTCGCTTCTAGCTCGTGCGCCGGCTCACCGAGTCAACGAGTCTAGCCATAAATGTAAATCTGTTCTCTAAAGTATAATATAAAATCTTTAAAATATTTTAAATAACATATTTTAAATTAGTAAAATAGATATATCACTAATATAATATAAAATAGATTATTTTTATAGTAATATCAAATAACATAAATTAATTGTCTATTCGGTACTAATATTATATGCTAATTAGAATTTTATGTAATAAATTGTTGTTAATTCGAGCCACGAGCCAGCTCGCGAGATGCAACGAGCTGTGCCGAGCTGCCTCGCTCTTTTTACGAGCTACAAAAACAAACTTGGCTCGGGTTCGTTTTTGCGTCGAGCCGAGCTGCTGCGAGTCCGAGCCAGCTCATCAAGCTCGAGTTTTTTCTTCAGCCCTAACTATGAGTCCTTTTTAGTACATCTAACACTTTCTTTTTGGAAAAAAATTAATATTTTTAGAAACTCTTTTTGTACTCTGTAATACGCGAACGCTCTGCAGTAGAGACGAAGGGAAAGGGCCTTCTCCAATGACGTCCTGCCCAACCAGTTGGGCCGAGCCCATCTGTTCCAGACATTCCGTCCTTGAAATCTATCGATCGGTATCTCGGTCCCGGGCAAGGACACACAAACAGAGACGCCATCCGACGCGCCGCGCGCGCTTTTGGTGGGCCGGCGCAGCTCCGCATGAAAGGATCACCGGGCCAGATCGGCCCAGTGCTACGTTTCCGCACCGGCGCACCGCGTCACGCCGTGGTCGCGCGCGGCCACGCGCGCAGGCGGAGGCGGGCGCCGTCGCGCCGACGTGCCACCGGTGCCGCGTCGCCATCAAACGCCGATCCCTGGCCAAAACCGGCACGCTACGTATTGCCCCTGGCCCGACGTCGAGCCCAAAAACCAAAAAAGCTCAATCGGTCTCGCCGTGGCGTGCCGGCGTCAGCGTGGGAGCCGACCCCGTCAATCAATCATGGACGTGTTAGTTTTGCGCCAACTTGTTAATGACCAATCGTAGATGGCGGTGTTTTCTTAATCTTACACTACGTGTAGTCGCATGGACCTGGACGCGACGCCACGAGATGCGACGTTTGAGCCTTGAGGGAGGATTAGATTAGGGCGTCGTTGGCTCTCGTAAGTGGTTTTGGTATTTTTATTCGTCGCCGGATTTTGGCCGGGTCTATTGGTTCTGGCTGCCGCCACGCCGACGAAGTAGAATGAACCAGGCTGTTGTTTCTTGTCTTATCTGAACCACTCTCTACTGTGACGGTCTGACGGGCACAATATTAATTCTTTGCCCAGTGGCCTAAGAGTATGCAATTGTAAGCTGTTTTCCCTCACAGATATACTAAGTTCTCCCCTCACATATACAAGTCTCCCTACATTATCTGTTCTGGTTCACGTTTTTTTCCTGATTACTTTGATCATCGGTATCTACTAAACCAAGTCACAGAAATATATTCTATTGGCTATGCAAATAGTTTCAGACACTTATTACATACTAAATTACAATATATAAAAATCAAAACGTTTTACAGATTAGAATAGATGACCCAAAATTTTTTAAGTCACAATTGTGTATACAACGAAGTTATATATATGACGGGAGAAAGCATGATGATGTTCATACTGGGACATAGCTGTGGCAAAAGCCTATGTGCGTTTTTTGACACCTTGAATCGTGGTTGCAATTTTTCACACAGTTAGGGCTAGTTTGGAAACTACATTTTCTTTTCCTATGGAATTTTATTTTCATAATTGAAAATTATCTAATTTTCTTTGGGAAAATGTGGTTCCTATACTAGCCCTTAAATAAAACTCTCATTTTTCCCGGGGAAAAAAACCAGGATGACGATAAACGAAATATAATTCGATGCAGAAAAAGGCCGAACGCACTAATCTTGTATTGCTCCTAGTCCTACCCGTCTTTCTTCTACGTGAAAGTCGGACCGAACCGAACCAGACGCCGGAGCCCGGAGCCGGAACACGTCACCGATCACCGTCACGCACCTCGCCTTTATTATTCAAACCTTCTTCTCCTTGTCCTCACTCACCTACCCTTCTCTATCAATCTTCCATTGTCCACCACCCTCACGCCTCGCCCTCCCGTCCCGGCGACGGCGAGGCCCCCTCCGCCTCCGACTCCCGCGCGACTGCCCCGGACCCCAGTCTCGCCCTTGTCCACCGTCATGGCCGCACCCGCGGTTGCCTCCCCGAGCCGGGCGACCCCCACCGACATCCCCACCGCCGCGCCCTCTCCCGCCTCCCCGCCGCGCCGCCTTGCGTCGGCGCCGCCCGCCGTCGACGCGTCCGGGTCCTCCTCCCCGGCCTCCGCCCATTCGGGGGACCAGCTCTCCGCCCCCGACGCCTCGGTGGGTGCCGCGCGCCGCTCTTGCGTGCGAATTCGATCACCGCTGGAATCGCACCGCGTTTTCTTTTCCCTCTTCTGCCCTGGTGCGTGCCTGACGGGGCGTAGTGTTTGATCGTGCAGAGCCCGCTGCTCGCGAGCAGGAGCGAGGAGTACAGGCTTCTGTTCCGGCTGCCGCCCGACGAGGTAATTGGAACTGGTGCCCGAGTGATCCCTAGCTCCTTCCTTTCCCCTGTACGATCTAGCTGTTGACTTTGGACCGTCGCCGTTCTGTTCTGGGGGAATTTGGATGCTCTACTGCTCGTACTGGTGCTGAGGGGATTCGATTTCGTAGGGGCTTTGACTTTCTGACGACCCGTCGCTTTCTAGGACAAACCTTATCGTAGTTAATTCGCTCCTTCAACATTTGCTCTGGACCATACCAGCATCTTGCTTTGAGAGTTTGGGTTTGATCTACATGCAGCTGTACTGTTGGTTCAATTATGACTGAGTTCAGAGAAACCATGTTATAATTATTAGTTTGACTTCACTTCTAAGCGGGTTGTAGTTTCATGAGTTTCCTTCGGCGTTTTGATTTTGGTCGACAGTTGATTGAAGCACTCTACAAAAAGGGGATTTTGAGTGATAATACTCGATTATTTTGCTAACTGTTGATTGAAAGGTAGGCTGATAGGTGGATTTTGAGCAATAACTCTTAAGCCAAGTGTCCATATAACATAGCCTGTCACCATACATGTCAAGTTTATCTTTTGATTCAAGAGCACTTGCCATTAGATAACGTTAAATTTATGGACTATCATGTCCATTTGAATAAAGCAAAACACTTATTTCCACAATTGTTGTTTGGTTGGTACACTTCTATATATGCAAGTGAGAAACTGAGAATGCAATTCATTGTTTGCATTTTACTTAACTTTTGATGTTATCCAGGTTCTCGTGCAAGATTTTAACTGCGCTGTCCAAGAAAATATTCTTCTTCAGGTATTTCTTACATGATCGTATCCATGACATTACGATAAAGTATACATTTATCTGTCATCCATTATATTTGGTGAAAATTTATACTCCTTTGCGATCTCAAATTGTTCATGTGCACGTCCAGAATCAACAATGAGTATACAGTGGTCAGATAATTCTGTCCAAGTATTGTGCTGATTCACCTTTTCTGTTCCTGGTTTGGTCAAGACTGGCAGGCCAAACTTTTGGCAGTCTAGCATAGCATAGCATCCGCTGGTTGCATAGGATATGTATGCGCAAAAGTTATTCAGTTGAAATTTGTTTTTTAAATAAACTATTACATGTCCTGATGTCCATCACATAGACCTTTTACGTCATCCACCAACGCTTATCGAGGAAGAAAACATAATACGAGTACATAGAAATAATTGGATGTACTGATTGCATGATGCCATGTTAGTACATCTTTATTGATTTTTTTTAAGTTACCAACCCTTATCGAGGAAGAAAACATAATATGAGTACATCCTCCTATTAAATTTGCGTTGTTTTTTCCTAAATGTATCTCCTGTTAACCTATAGTGAAATAAATGAACAGGTTTTGGCCTTGTAAAATTTTAATAAATGAGTTTGGCGTGTTTGAATGTAGCAATATTTCTGCTCGAAACCTTATGATGAAAATGAATACTTTTCCATTTCTGAAACATCAGAACCTTCTTAATACTAAGGTCATCTGATACCCTTGCTACCTTACATGTGTTCCTTTTGTGCTTCATGCATTATTATACATTTCTCTTTCATCAATGTTAAGCCAACGCCTTGTCTAAAAATCTACCAGGTCATCTTAAAACTTCAAAATCGTTTGAGTTAAATTGCACAGTTATCTTTTTTTTTGTTAAGGGAATAAATATAATACTTAAAGTTATCATTCTTAGTGGACTTCGATACTAATTTGTGTAATCTTGCAGGGACATATGTATTTATTTCTTCACCATATATGTTTCTACTCTAACATATTTGGATATGAGACAAAGGTAATAAATGATCCAACCACAGGATTACCATATAGCTGTTCTAGCTTGTTTAGTTGCACTTTCAGAAGTGCCCTGACATTGTTCCTGTTTTCCAGAAAACAATACCTTTGCAAGAGGTAACTGATGTTCGTAAAGCAAAGACAGCTGCCATTTTTCATAATGCCATTGAAATTGTTGCTGGTAGTAGAAGGGTGAGTGAGTTATCATTGTCTAAATTTCTTCTATGTATCCATTATTAAATGTCCTGGTCGCGGGTTTGAAGCAGGCTCTCCACATTTGTGGGGATGCTATCCCTTCCCCAAACCCCACTCATGTGGGAGCTTATGGCACTTGGTCTGCCCTCTGCCCTATACATTATTAAATCACGTGCACTCATCCTGTTACTTTCAGCATTTTTTTGGATCTTTCTTGTCACGTGATGAAGCCTATCGAATTATAGTAGATGGCTGGGAACAACATGTTAGTGATGCAAGATTGCTCCTTGAACGTCAGGTTAGCAGATTTTGTTTTTATGGATCATTACCACATTGGTAACTTCATTCTATTGACCTGGAGCTGCCACTTAGGAGTTACCATTTATTTCTAAACTGTACACACGGAATTTTCTATGGCACTATATAGGAGACAAAGTCAGCTAGTAGCAGTGAAGAAAATGGTTATGTTGTATTGGAAGGAACAAAGGAATCTAAACAAGATGGAGATTTATCACTGCCGGACAGGTTTTTGCTTATGAACAAAAATGAGTTACACTTGTCTCACATCTTGAAATCGACTTCTTTTCTCAATAATTATTATTTATGATTCAAACATACTGGACTGTAGGTCTGTCAACAGTACAGCTGTCTCAAGTAGCAATGCTGATGGTGGTGATTCGAACATCAACATTTCCAAAAGGTTTTCAGAAGTTGAGGAGAACGGACTTGAAGACAACATCGTCGCGCTAAACCCATTCAATTTGGAGCCAGTTGATGCTCCTCCTAGTGGTTTGTTGCCATCTTCATCATTCCTATTCATTTGTATATCATTAATTGTTTGCTAGCCACTCGTTACATGATTTGTTTTTACTAAGTTTCCATCATGCCTTTTCTCACAGTACCTGAATCTTACACTATGATCTCGGAGTCGAAGTTTCAGGTTTGCAAGTTTCCATTTGTTTGTAGTAGTATTGACAATTACGTTTACAACACTAATATCCTAAAAACAGGTGCCTGTGGAGGTTCTCTTTAATTTCTTGTTGTCTGATGGTGCTTTTGGCTTTGTGGATGATTTCCACACAAAATGTGGTGACAAAGGTTGATGCCAATATATAATTTCATTACTCATGAATATCTTTTGGTCTTTAGAAGTATTTTGAGTTTTGACCTGGATGACCTGCAGAATTTAGTTGCTCCAAATGGCGTACAGATGAGCAAGGGGGACTTGTAAGGGATGTCTCATTTTTGCATCCAATAAAAATTTATCTTGGTAAGTCAAGTGCTTTCAGTTAACTGAAGAAATTGGTTGGCATTGAATATGACATGGGCTATGACTTGCTTTACATTTTCTTATATTCCATTTTGATTACACTAAATTTTCTTTAGGTGCAAAATTTGGGACTTGTCAAGAGGTTCAGAAACTTCGTCTTTACAAAAACAGGTTAGTCTAAGATCCACTGTCTGCCAGTTAAGTTGCGTCTTTACTGAGCTTTTGGTCATTGGGGAATAAAGAATCTGTTTGGTTTGCTGCCTCAGTTGCCATAGTTTGCCACGTCTAAGGTTAGGCAGGTTTGACCGGCTTGCGTGTGTGTTTGGTTTGTAGCCACACTTGTGGCAAGTTTTTTCTCTTGCGTAAGTCTCACTCGTCAATGACTTGTAAAAGTGTGATATGAATCCTTTAGGCATATGCCAAGATGTGGCGAAGAATTTGAGCGCCTAACCTTAGGCAAGTGTGGCAGAAAATATGTGGTATTTTTTGGCATCTTAAGTATACAACCAAACATGCTATTTTTTTGAGACGTAGAACTAGCAATTATTTTAGTGTCCTCTTTTTGTCGTTTTAATCAAACTTAGTTCTGTACCTGAACAAAATTCATGCCTTAATTCCTTATATTTGGATTTTGGCCCAATTAGGTTGCCTTCTTGGCAGTTGATGGCTATGTGCATGTCTTAGCTTTCTAACATGATGTCCTGTGCCATCTTCTGTGTTAAGATATTATCCATTTGGCGTCCAGAGATGATCATGCTAACAGTGATCTGTTGCTAGTCCTGTTCATTCTGCTGCATGCTTGTTTATTGTAGTAATGTTTCCCTTCCGAAGAATAATTGATGTTACAGCTCCCTGCAATTAACTTCTTTCACTTGTTTGTAGGCGTCTAGTCATTCAAACCTCTCAATCAATAGGTGATGCCCCATATGGGGACCATTTTACTGTAGAGGTGAGTAATCCACAGTGCTGTTTATAATGTTGATTTTTATCTAGCTTGGACAAGCAGACCTGGTGCAGTGATGTCTCATTGAGTCAGCAAGTCATGGGCTCGAAGCAGCCTCTCCACATTTGCGGGGGAAAGGCTTGCCTCGGTCTATCCATTCCCCATATCTGGGAGCCTGCGGCACTGGATCAGCCCTTTTTTGAACTTCTGTTGTTATATCCCATATTAACATTGATTTGCCCTTAGTCTTACTCTTGTTTGATCTTATTTTACCTTCAGGGCATCTGGGATGTTGAACAAGATAGCCTAGATGAGAACTGTTGTGACCTCAGGATATACATCAATGTAGCCTTCTCAAAGAAAACAATATTTAGAGGTAATTTACATCCCTTGCATCCTGAATGCTCTAGCAATAACCATATTTGGAATTATGCTGCATCCTTGTATCCTGGATCCTCTGGCACTTCCAAAATATCACTCAATATTCTTAGAGCCCATTTTTGCATGCTTTCAGAATTAACCCCTACCAACTCTAGTTTGTGCAAGAAAGTTTGTTAATTTGAGTTAGGCCAACTTATCCTGGTGTCTGAATCTTACAAGCTTATATGTTTTTTATGGTAAGTTTCAGCTTATGTGTTGATAAACCCAAACATAATTTGCCAAGGAAACCCCTAGTGTTACAACTTGTATCGACTCTATATTTCCACAACAATGGTGCACATTTTTATTAATGTGTCTACTATTTTTTAGTCACGTAGTTGAAAAAACATACAAAGTAATGGTTACCTGGTTACAAATCACAAGCAATTATAATTGTGGGAAACCCCGACCCTAACAAGGGGATGGGTGATGTATTAATATACTGAGTTAGTTGGGCCTGGCCCATTACACAAGGATGAGAAGGTAAATACACGGGGTAAACCCCAAACCCTAAATGAGTACTCTAACACCCCTCGCAGTCGCAACTCTAGCCTGTACAGATGTTGAGACTGGATCGAAAATCTAAAAATACACTCGACGGTAACCCCTTGGTGAAGATATCGGCGAACTGCAGGTCGATCTCCACATGCTTCGTGCGCTGATGCTGCACGGGGTTGGTGGAGACTGGAGAGGTAGACTATGATGACGTTGTCGCAGTAGACGAGGGTGGCACACTGAAGAGGGCTGTGGAGCTCGTGAAGAAGCTGACACATCCAGGAGGCCTCGGTCAAGCCGTTGGCCACAACACGGTACTTGGCCTCTGCGCTGGAGGCAGTGGGAGACGACGGACTGCTGCTTGGTGGCCCATGAGACGAGGTTGGTGCCCAGGAACACTGTATAACCGGAAGCTGACCGGCGCGTGTCGGGACAACCAGCCCAGTCGGCGTAGGCGTAGATCACGAGCTCCGACGTCGGGATGGTCGGAGGAGGTCGTAGTCGAGGGAGCCGTGGAGGTAGCGCAGGATCCGCTTGAGATCAGTGAGATAGGGCTCCCGCGGGGTGTGCATATGCAGGCACACTTGCTGGACGGCGTAGGCGATGTCGGGCCTGGAGAAGGTGTGGTACTGGAGCGCACCGGTCAGGCTCCGGTAAGACGTCGCGTCGGCGACCGGGGGCCCGTCGTCCTCATAGAGCTTCACTTGAGTGTCGATAGGTGTGGAACAGGTTTTGAAGTTGGACATGCCAGCTCGCTCTAGGATGTCGATGGCATACTGGCGTTGGTGAAGGAAGAGACCTTGGGATCGGCGTTTGGTTGTGATGCCGAGGAAGTGGTGAAGGAGCCCTAGGTCCTTCATCACGAACTCCCGCTGAAGGGCGATGATCGTGCGCTGAAGAAGGTAGACGATGTCGTTGCCGCGCCGGTAGATGAAGAGTGACATGTCCGACTTGGCCTCAACGAAGCCGATGGAGGCCAAGTAGGAGCGAAGCGACTGTACCATGCTCGCGGTGCCTGCTTGAGGCCGTATAAGGAATAGTTCAGCCGACAGACCAGATCCGGGCGAGCGACGTCGACGAAGCCGGTGGGCTGGCTAAAGTAGACAGTCGTCGTCAGAGTGCCTTGGAGGAAGGAATTCTTGACGCCGAGCTGATGGATCGCCCAGTCCCGGGAGAGGGCGAGGGAGAGGACGGCGCGAACGGTGGCGAACTTGACGACGAGGCTGAAGGTCTCGTCGTAGTACACTCTGGGGCGCTGGGTGAAGCCTCGAAGGACCCAACGAGCCTTATAGCGGTCGAGGGAGCCGTCCGAGGTCAGCTTGTGGAGAAAGAGCCACTTTTCCGGTGACCACGTTGGTGCCTAGTGATCACGGCACCAGGTCACAGGTGTGGTTGGCCAGCAGGGCCACGTACTCTTCCATAGCACGACGCCAGTGTGGGTCGGCGAGGGCGGTGCGAATGGAGGAGGGGCCGGGGAGGCGTCCGGAGTGGTGGTGGTCTTATTAGCGGCCTGAATGAACCGGTTGACAGGGCGAAGAACGCCGATGGCGCGCCGAGTCACCATCGGGTGGACGTGCCTGGGGTCACGGTGGATGTCGACCAGGTGGTACATAGGCGACTCAGAGCGGGATGTCGGGGGCCGCGGGCGTGGCCGGCTTGTGGCGGTGATAGACGAGGGCAAGGTCGGCGAAGCGAGCCGCGCTCATCGACGAGGCCGCACATGGCGCTGGAGGAGTCGATGGGGCCACACGTGGCGCAGGCAGGGTTGACGGGGACGCGCGTGGCACGGAAAGAGGTGCGAGCGGAGGCGTCGAGGCCGCACGTGGTGCAGGTAACGGCGCAAGGCGGGGCGCCTGGGGTGGAGGGGTAACCGGATCAGACTCAAGTAGGGAGTCGAGATCGATGGGTGGGGAGGAGTTGGCAAGGGGAAACACATCTTCGTCGATGAAGACATGACGAGAGATGATGATGCAATGTGAGGCGAGGACAAGGCAGCGATACCCCTTGTGGTCAGGGGAATAGCCCAGGAAGAGATAGTGAGTGGAGCAAGGAGATAGCTTATGGGGAGCGGTGGCAGAAGTGTTAGAATAGCAGGCACAACCGAAAACTTGAAGGTGGTCGTACGAGGGGCTGTGTCGTACAGGGCGAAGTGGGGAGTAGGGTGGCTCACCGCCTTCGAGGGAAGACAATTGAGGTGTGTGGCGGTGTGCAGCCTCTGCCCAGTAGCTCGCAGGGAGAGACGCCTGGAAGAGGAGGCAACGAATCATATTAGTGGTGGTGTGAATCATGTGTTCGACCCGGCCGTTCTAGGCAGAGGTGTAGGGGCACGAGAGACGCAATTGGACGCCGTTGGTGGGAAAGAAAGGACGGGAGGCGTGGTTGTCGAACTCGCGGCCATTGTCACACTGTAGCGCACGGACTGAGCGACGGAACTAGGTGGAGACCCATGCGAAGAAGTGTGTGAGGGTGGTGAACGTATCAGACTTTAACCGAAGAGGAAAAGTCCAAATAAAATGGGAAAATCATCCAAAATCACCAAATAGTATTTATAACCAGAAAGACTAAGTACAAGGGAGGTCCAGAGATCACAATGAACCAAGTCAAAAGCCCGCTCAGCCCGAGAAGTAGTGAAAGGGAGACGAGTTTGTCGGCCTAACTGACAAGCATGACAGAGGCCCTCAAAATGTCCCCTACTATATGAAGGATCTAAACTACTGGTAAGCTTGGTCATGACGTCAGGTCCTAGGTGGTGAGACAACGATGCCAAGTGATGGAGGTGGTGGTGGAGACAAGGATAGGAGGTGGAGACACGCTGATGGTGGAGGGCCGGAGCGTGTAGAGTGGCCCGGTGCTGTCACAGCGGACGAGAGGGGTCCTGGTGGCCAGATCCTTCACAGAAAAACCGGAGGGGTCAAACTCAATGGAACAAGAATCGTCGGTGGTGAACCAACGAATAGAAAGGAGATTATGGGTGATGTGTGGGGCTACGAGAACGTCGTTGAGATAGAACGGCCCAGGAAGAACCGATGCACCTACTGAGATGACCGACAGAGTGGAACCGTTTCCAACGACGATCGAGGTGGGATGGGAGGAATGAGGGGATGGGAGCGAGTTAGCATGCTTGCAGTGGGGGTGGTGTGATAGGAGGCACCAGAATCGATGACCTAGTCAGATGAGGGTGGGGCCAACGCCATGGTGCTGTAGGCGGCGGCGAGGGAGGCGGGGCCCCATCCTCCAGCATGCGGGGACCAGGGAATCGCGGTGGGGGTCCCCGGAGGCGGGAGCTGGGGTCGTCGGTGCCACGCCGTAGGCTGTCGTCTGAGGTACGCCGTAGGAGGAGCGCTGTAGAGGACCGAGGCCGGAGCGGGTGCATCAATCGCCATGGTGAGCTCTTCGAGGAGAAGCTCATTCCGCACGACATGGAAGGTGGGAAAGGGCACAATCCTCTTGATGAGAGTCTTCAGTTGGCCGTAGCGGGGGCTGAGGCCACATAGAAGGTTCAACACCAAGGTGCGGTCGGCGACCGGCTCGCCGAGGTCACGAAGGTAGTCTGCCATGCCCTTCATCTTGCGACAGTACTCCCCCACGGAGAGATCTCCCTGAGAGAACTGATGGAACTAAGCGTCGAGGTGGAAGGCACGTGCGTCCCGTTTCCCAAGGAACTGTTCCTCGAAGGCGAGCCACGACTGTCGGCCTGTGTCCGTCTGGTCGCGGATGATGTCCTGTAGCTCGACAGTGATGGTGCCATGGAGCCACGAGAGCACCGCACTGTCCATCAGGCACCAGGATGGAGACGACGGGGCGACGAGGTCATCGAGGACATGGTTGGCGAGGTCATACCGTTGCAGCATGAGGAGGACCTATCCCCGCCAACGTGGGTAGTGGGAGGACACCGGGTCCAACACGATGGACACAAGGGACCAGATATTATGCAGTCCGGCAGCCTGAGCGTGTAGAGCAGTGATGTGGTCAGCGTCGAGTCTAGAGGCTATGGGAGCCTCAGGAGTGACTGGAGGGGCCGCCTGAGGATGAGGCGTTGTGCTGTGGCCATCTGCGCGGTTAGAGCGGCGCCATGGCATGCTCGTGCTCCAGGGCGAGGGACGCGGCGACGACCTCCTGGATGGTGGCGAGGGCCGCAACCAACGCGGAGGAGGCAGGCAGAGGGGCCAGGTCGGCCCATGCGGGCTCAGTAAGAACAGGGTGATGAGCGAGCGGGGAAGCCCGGCGGGGAGCGCCGGGGGCGCTGCTGCGCAGCGAGGGCAGCTGCAGGGACCCCGTGAAGTGGCTCACGGCCGGCGATGAATGGGGGGCCGTCACTGTGGCGGGAGAAGATGCCCACAGCGGGGAGGATGCCAGCAGCGACGGTGAGGAGTCCGGCCGCAGTGCTACTGGGGAGGAGACCGGCCGCGGTAGGGCTGCGCGCGCCATCCCCCAGAGCCACACCAGCAGGGTGGGCGGCAAGCGCTGGGTGCCGGCTCGCACCTGTGCTAGCTGTGGGGGCGGCGGCGGCAGATCCACCCGCACCCGCGCTCGCCGGGGGAGGGGACGACAGCTCCATGGGGAGGGGGAGGAGGGTCGCTGGTTTGGGGGGGGGGGGGGGGGGGGGGGAGGGTTGTTGGCAGGGGAAGGGGAGCCGGCTGCTGCAGGGGTGGCCAGCAGCTAGGCTGCAGTGGTGACGGCGGCTGGGGTGGGTGGGGCGGGAGTGGAGAGAGAGAAGGAAAATTGAAAACCTAGCTCTATACCACGTGGGAAACCCCAACCCTAACAAGGGGTTGGGTGATGTATTAATAGACCGAGTTAGTTGGGCCTGCCCCATTACACAGGGTGAGAAGGTAAATAAACGTGGTAAACCCCAAACCCTAACAATAATTAGTAAGTGGAAAACCACCCTGCAGTTTAATATGTTATTTACTTGATTTGGCCAAGCTGGTTATTTGGATCGCCATGCTATTTTCAGTGAAACTGGGGCTTAGTTCAATGGATTGTATCCTCTAGGGCCTTAACTCTTTTCTTCTTCTTAATGGAATGATGCGCTGCTCTCATGCGCTTTCTAGAAAATATAGATAGAACAGAGTTGGCGTAGAGACTTGCAGATGTTTTTCGTGGATCAGATTCCATGCTCAAAATTTGCTATATTGGCATCTGTATGTTTGTGCAATTAGTTTATTCCAACACCTGAATCATATGTAGTATCATTTATTTCGAACGTATGTCTCACTGCTTATATTCTTAAAATCTCTAAATTACAGGGAAAATAGAGCAGTCAACAAAAGATGAATGCCGGGAAGTTTTCAGTCTCTGGATTAAGCTCGTATGTCTATTCTCATACTTGAAGATATTTCTCAGTGCTACTTTTCATCTGGAGGTGTATATAATCTTCTCTCGTTTCATGTTTTAGGGTCATGATCTTTTGAAGCAGGAGTATGATCGATCAAAAGGTAATTTGTAGTTCACACTTCGATCGGATATTTGCTGCAGTTCGAGCTTTTCTCTATCTGATTTGCGTCCTTTTTCACTGGAAACATTAAGTTATGAAGCAACTAAACGGGTATTTTGTCCATCCATTCTTCCAGGCGCCTCCAGCACACCTGATTCTGGTGTTCAACCAGGGGCTACAACAAACGAGGAAAGTGCCGTGGAAGTAGCAGTTCCAGTGGTGAGTTCCTCACATGATGAATCTGGTGCGAGAAGCCTCATTCCTCCTACTCAAGATCACCAGCAGAGGACAGGAAGAGATCCTTCCATCACGTCCACTTCACAAGAATTGTGGGGTTCTCTATCGTCATACATGAGGTCAAGGCAACTTGGTCCAGTACTAGCAATGTCACTGGTAGCTCTCATTATCCTAATGCAGGCAAGTATTCTGGAGACTAGATTTGGTCTTCCTGCTGGTTCTTGCTCACCTATTTGTGCGCCCAGTAGCTACATCTGAACATAAGCGATGGCATGAAATGATGAAAATGTTCAGTGACCGCCAACGGTTCTGACACATATCTCTGTTGCAGGTGACCATCATAGTTCTACTAACAAGACCCCCCCAGGTCCAAATGGATCCTCATGGGATCTGGACGGGCAGTTCAGGGTACAGCAAAGAAAGCATAGAGTGGGTGCAGAAGCGCCTCAGCTTACTAAGCGAGGAGATGCAGCTCGCGGAGGCACACATGGAGACGATGAGGCGCGAGTTTGCCTGGCTCAGGTCTTACCTGGAGAGACTGCAGAGGACGCGGGGCAGCACATGACGGCGGCGCGTGTACATGGCACAGGGGCACGAGTTCGCTACGCGAATTCGGAGGTGTATACAAATACAATACAATACAACCCGGAGGTGGTGTTCAGTGTTTCTTCTGTTGTTACAGATGGTACAGATGCAAACAGAGAGAGGTGGATTGTTGTTTGCAGAGGTATTTGCCGTAAGGCAGAACTGCAAGATCCCGGTATAGCGTTCGATGTAAATAGCTGGAGCTTCCCCATTGCGCTGGGGTGATGTACAATGTCAGGGACGAGTCACTGCGATCACGCTACGGCGGTGACGCGTTATGTTATTTATAAATTTCTGACTGAATTTTAACTTCTAAAAGCTACCCGGTCCGTCCGCGGTCCGTCCAAAAATGATAAACAGTACTACCTCCGTTTCACAATAATGTTCTTTTTACCTCTTATTTTTGTGTCTATATTTAAATAGATGACAATAAATCTGGACACACACACACACACATATATATATATATATATATATATATATATATATATATATATATATATATATATATATATATATATATATATATATATATATATATATAACATATACATATATAAATTCATATATATCAAATATTGTATAAATTCACCCTAAAATAAATACTATTTTGAGATGAGATAGAGGGAGTACATGTCAATCAGAGGTTAATCGATCTTTCGAAGAAGAGGTTAATCAATATACTACTAGTTACATTGTGCCGGAGAAAGCTAGTGTGCCGGTGTCATGGCGACTCCGGCGCCGGTTCGAGCAGGTCGCACTCGAAGTTGGTGTGCTCCAGGAACGGTCCCAGCCTGACGAGCCTGGGGATGACCACGCCGTCGCGGGCCGCGCACACCGCCGCGTTCTCCCACTGCACGAGCGCACCCACCAGCCCCGCGCGCGCCGTGAGCGGGAACACGCGCGCCCACCGCTCCGCCTCGTACGCGCGCATGGCGGCGGCGGCCTGGGCCCCGTCCGCGCCGGCGTCGGCGAGGCGGCGCGCCAGTACGATGGCGTCCTCGAGCGCGCAGCAGGCGCCCTGCCCGAGGTTGGGCGTCATGGGATGCCACGCGTCGCCGGCCAGCACCACCCGGCCGCCCCTCGACGCGGCCGGGGCCAGCCCGGGCCAGAGCCACCGGTCCACCAGCGGCGTCCTCACCACGGCGCCCTCGGGCGTGCTGCGCATCACCGCCAGGAGGTCCGATGGCCAGCCGCGGACGAGCTCCAGCGCCTCGGTCTTGAGCGCCGTGGGGTCGGTGATCTTAGGCCCTGCCAAGTGCCAACAACATTATACCTACGTGCTTTGTTTTTTTGTGTGTGGTGGTGGACTGGTGGTGGTCTGAGCATCCGTGCCACATCTGTTACCTGGATCTTGTCTGTTGAAGCAGATGAACCAGTAGACTTTGGTTGCGGAGACGGGGACAAAGCCGGCACGGACGCCTCGGCCGTAGATGTAGTTCACCTTGGGCTCGAACGGCTGGCCGTCGGCGTACTCCGCGAGGCCCCGGAACGCCATGTGCCCGACGTACCGGGGCTCCGAGAAACCCATCCACCTCGCGATCGGCGAGTTCACTCCGTCGCAGCCGACCACGATCTGCACGAACATCGGTTGATCAAACTTTGGGAAACCAGGAAATGCACGAGAACTGTAAGCTCTCCCACTCTCACCTTGGCAAGAATCTGCCTCCCGTCTTCCAGTTCGAGCAGGGTGCCTGCACGCCCTTGCTCCGAGATCGATTTCAGCTTCGACGAGAACGATATGGCGCCTGGTGGCAGCTTAGAAGCAAGCGTCTCGAGAAGCGCTCTCCTCTCCACCGCGCGTACCTCCTGCCTGTAGCAGTAGCACTACGTGCTTGAAGCCACAGCCATGCATATCCATTCACGATGCTGATCAGATCAGGGGGATGGAAACTGCAGTACCCGGGAGCTTCCTCGTCGAAGGAGAACTCGCGCAGATCCCGCCCCGGCGACCTCATCCTCATCCTGCGGCGGCCAGCTGGAACCTCACGGTGCAGCTCAGAACACACAAGGATGATCCACGAACGGCATCTTGCTGGAAGTGGAACGCAACAAGAGGAAGAGGGACGCACCCCTGGATGCGGAGGTACTTGGGGCGGAGCTCGTCGGCGACGCCGATGGCGTCCAGCACGCGCCACCCGTTCTTGAACAGCGTCAGGGACGTGCCGCCCGCGCGCAGGGCGTCGCCCTGCTCCAGCACGGCGGCGCCCACGCCGAGCCGCCGCAGCGCCACCGCCGTGGCCAGCCCCGCGACGCCCGCGCCGACGATGACGATGTCCTGCTCCGACCGCGGCGTCGCCAAGGCGGCCACGGTGGCCGCTGCGGGGCCGTGGCGCCGGCATCGAGGAGAGGGGCGATACCGGAGCTGTGGATAAGAGCAAGAGATCGTGGCGGTGACCATTGCCATGGCGACGGCGACGAGGCTAGCAGCGGGGAACTGGCAGCGCCATGCTGCACACAGATGATACAAGAACAAACTTGGTCTGGAAAGCGGAAAGGTGGAGGATTTGGGGCCACAGGTTCCTGACCCCGGAGAAGAGAGCGTGCACAAGGCACGTCCACTGGTGTGATGTGCGGGAAGTGAACGGGAGCGACGGCGAACATCACCCAAGGTTGCATGCTGCTGAGTGACTTGCTGAACCCTCTCCTTTATTGAGATGACCAGCTTATTGCCCTTGCACATCCATCACGACTTGCATCCAAACGAAGTATACACCAACTACACACGGCTTGCTATCTGAATTATGTCCACAATTTTCTTTCAACCCAGAGCTACTAGCTGCCTCATATATGTGAAACGAAGACGAGCAACATCGCGTGTCAAAACTGTTGAAAGCAAATGGAATTACACCCATCTACAATCCGGAGAGGAAAAAAAAAGATTGGCAAAATGTTTATTACCACATTAGTTGCCTGGCATTCCCAGTGCATCAAACTTGTAACACAAACTTGGCACGCAATGTTTTATTTCAGATCACATTGACCGGTTCACAACCACGGTACATTAGAAAACAGGGCACGAAGGTAGAAACTCAAACAAATGCCACATAAGTTCAGGCAGACTTAACTCTGGTGTAACACACAGAGCGCTAAATTATGACTCTTCAGCCAGAGCCAACAGATAATACTCAAACAAAACTCTGGTTTCCATGGAAGCAGGCAAGGCATCCAAGCTCAACTGCTCAAGCCTCGTAGATCCAGGGATGAAGGTTGCTCTTCCACTGTGCCACACCTTCAGGGAACCAGAGAGCGATCTCCTTCTTCCCGTTCTCCACGGAGTCGCTTCCATGGATGACATTCCTATACGAGAGGTGACGGATTTAGTACAGGAGATCAGCAACCATGATTGTATTTTTTTTTCAGTAAGACCACACAACCGAGACTATATTTTGCAATGATATGATGACATGTGCTAGATATCATAATACTTCTTACTCTAAGCATCACAAAAACACAAATAGTGCTTGAATATATATTCCAGAACGGAGCATATCCTAGTTCACGCGGATTATTCTAGCCATCTTGTTTAGACTGAACCAGAGTTTATTTACACAAGATTCTAGCCATCTTGTTCGAATGAGTTCATAAGCACACGTATATTTAGACTGAACCAGAGTTCAACAGAGCAGAGCAAGGCTATTAAAGTGTCCAAACTAAAACATTCGCAGCAAAGCACAACTGATCGAGCACAAAGAAAGGGATGTTCACCTGCCGACTTCCACGGCGTAGTCCCCACGAATGGTACCGGGGGCTGCCTCCCAAGGCCTGGTGGCCCCAATGATCCTGCGGCCAGTCAACACGACGTCCTTCCCCTCCCACACCATCGCCACCACGGGGCCGGAAATGATGTACTCCACCAACCCGGGGAAGAAAGGCTTGTCGGAAAGGTCAGCGTAGTGCTGCTGCGCGAAGGACCTCTCCACGTTCATGAACTTCATCCCTGCATCATACAGCGAGTGAAAAGTACTAACTCGTTAACACAACCATTCCTGAACAGTTAAGTGTGTGTGTGCCCGTGTTAGACACGAGGATAGTTCAACTAAACAGTCTCTCCCGGACGGTTTTGTTTTTAGTTTTTTCATTCATACTGAAGGAATCTCAATAACATAGTTTCTTTCCGTGTGATATCCATAATATCAAATATAACAACTGGCCAAGGATTGATTGCCTTCTGTTATGTTGTTGCGCTGTAAAAGTTACCTTGACGCTGAAATGGAAAGGGAATGTTCGAAACCTGGTGAAAGGCACAAACGGTGGGCAGGAATATCTGCTTTTGGAATCCATGTCCTAGGATCCTCTTTTTTCTTTTCTTTTCTAACAGCAGTGCTGATCTGTGGTTCTTGTCCACTTCGCGATTAGACTTTACAACGCAACAGCAGCTGCACTTAATTCCAGATTACTATGGCCATCAGCCACCCAGACTATAAAAGGGACCAACCATGGGCTAGTGACAGAAAGATAATGGTTTTCAATCAAATCTAATCTCCACGCAATATTCCTGCTTCCACGACCAACATCCCTTTTCAGATGGTAATCACACGCAACCGAACGTATACATAGATTAAACAATTCTAAGATATCACCAGAATCTGCACATCAAATCTTGCCTCAACAGCAGAGAAGTTCATGCGTATAACTGGAAAATTTAACAGAGTACGTGTTCCAGCAATCAATTCGAGAACAAAATGAAACGCACTTACCCTTGAGGTAGAACCCTTTCTTCTCGAAGCGACTGATGATGTCCCCGATCTGCGCAAGAAACTGCGAGTTAAAAGCTGGCACCAAGCGTGAAACATGACGCGGAAACCCAAACGAAACCAGAACTTGTCCTCGCGAACAAACATAAAACCGCCGGGCAGCTGGGATCAACAGAGACCCTCCTGTATCAGACTCTCCTATGGAAAATAAACGGGGAAAAAAACCAAGCAGCTGATTATATTATACCAGGCCCCGCTGGACGCCGTCGGGCTTGATCATGATGAAGGTCTGCTCCATCGTTCCTTCCAACAAAGGGCGACGCGAATCGGCGGGGGCGCAGGGGTGAGGCTGTGGGAGCGCAGACCGGAGGGAGGGGCGATGGACGGGTGGGGGAGGAGAGGAGGAGAGGCGTCGAGCGTCAGGGGTGACGAAAATGACGGGCGGGCTTGTTTTATGTTGGCTTGGACTGGCTTTTCTGTGGTGGGAAGTGGGAACAGGATCATTCTCGAGATATTCGTCCAGGTGGCGCCGAACGGCCGAAGTACAGTGCACTGTACTTGTTGAGCCAGTTTTTAATTAGTATGGATGTTTTTAAAACATTCGACTTAAACGATAAATCTAATATTTCAACATATAAATGTATAGAATGTAAGCTAATTTTAAAGTTACGTTATTAAGAATATTACAAAGTAAAAGAATAAATTTTGTATAATTTTTTATCTGAAATTTATATCAATTATTTAAAATATATATAACAGATTTGAGGTTTACCTTTTATTGATATTAAAAGTCTCAATGCTAAAAACAATAATGTAAATTTATATAGTAAATTTTATATGTTATTTGTTCACAATCGAAGGAAGAAGATAAAATAATTTAACATCTGAATAAATATCTGGATCCATTCCTATCTTTTGGCAATTAGACTAAAGGTGTGTTTGGTTTAGATGTGAGTTATAAAAAAGCTGATTTAAATTGTCTACTATATATTATATATATACAATTTGTTTAACTATATCTCTTAATCAATACAACGAATTTAAAACACATTTCACATTTGTGTTCCACTTTAACGATTTTATTACAAGTATTTTCGTTTTTTATTATAATACTTAATTATTTTAATTCTGATTTTTTTTTCTTTTTGTTGCATTTGTTTATTAATATAACGAACTTGATAAGCAACAAAAGTAGTGTGCAAGCTGCTTCCAGATCTATACTACAGAAAAACTGTTTTTTCAAAGTAGATGCAGAAAAATAGAACCTCTTTGGTTTGACTTCTACTTGAAGATGGTTCAAAAAGTTGAACTAAATGCACCCTAAATATGACATTTTTTTCTTATGTGGAAGTGAGTTCTCATACAAGAGTCATGCATGGATTACAAGATAAGCAAGAAAGAGACCAGAGAATAATCTAATGTTATCTCCATTAGCTTACTCACCCGTTATCATCATCTCCTATTTTTAAACTTCATTCTATAAAGAGCCAACCTTATAGTTAACTTTGTTATATAAATATTTTTATTGTTAGCTATATTATTTAACTTGGTATGTATGCGTGACAGCGTGAGCCGTTATTTGAGAGAAACTGCGGGCCAGTCGGCCAGAAGGTTTCTCAATTTTGGCCCGGCCTGGCTCGACCATGGCCCGCTTGATGTGCTTTTGGAATAATCTAATCGGGTTTTATTTTTAACATTTAAACCGTTTGTTTTTTTACCATCAGTTGTTGAAGGTGATTTTCCTAATGTAGTGTCACGATAGAAAAAGTAAATCAGACAAATTTAAAAACAATGGAGGTAAAACGGACTATATATATTATTTTGAAAAAAATGAAACTAGTTTTAGATTTTTTTTTTCTAAAACCATGTTATACCTTATAATGCATAGTTTAAAACTGTTTGGATGTAATCTCTACTATCTATTAAGATGCTAGTGTAGACTATTACCACGCCCCCGCCTCCATCCTTATCGCGTCCACGATACCGGGGTCCCCTGCGCATAGCTGCCATCCAGCCCCCTCCCCGCCCCTGCTCCCCCAACGCCACGCGCGTCCGTGATGCCGGGGATCCGCAACCCCCCATCCCCTAGACCCCTCCCCTGCTCCCCCACGCCGCGCGCGTCCGTGATGCTGGGGATCCGCAACCCCCCATCCCCCAGCCCCCTCCCCTGCTCCCCCCACGCCGCGCGCGTCCGTGATGCCGGGGATCCGCAACCCCCCATCCTCGTAACAACCTCGACGTCGTCCGTGAATGCCGTTCCAAGCGCCACGACCAGGGGCCGGCGACGGCGCAAGCAACGCATGCAGCGCGGCCGCGCGGCAGCGAAGCAGGCAGGGAGGGCACGCCGAAGGTAGGGTGCGAGCACCTGGGGACTTCGGGTAAGTAGAAAACTGAAAACCGACATCAAATTTGTGCTTGAGACACCGCCGACACCGCGCGATACCCATACGCACCTACCATCTCGCCCCCCGTTCTCGTCCTTGTCGATCTCGAGTCTAGCGGCATCGGCAGGAACCTGGGCTTCGCTCCATCTCCTCTCCCCCATCTCTCTTGTACGCACTCTCTCTCCTCCCAAGCTGCTGACTGGCTCGCGAAGTCGCCAAGGGACCAGTCGAGATCTAATCTCGTTTCTGAGATGGGTGCATCTACCGCCATGGGAGCGCTCGAGCAGGCCCACCTCGCGGCCGTCGCTTGCGCATGCGATGATGATGAGCAAAACGACTACATCGACCTGCTCTCAGGGGACACCGCGGTGACGGGGCTACACCGTGGAGCCAATGGTGCGCGCGCTGGTGCTGGGGCTTGATGAGGACGACCGCCATGAGGGCCTGTGCTGGACACCCAAGCATGTCTCCAAGGCCTTCCGCGATGGCACCCGAGGTACATCGGTCCCACTGCTTCCAACTCTCCAATTTCCCTCTCCCCTGACCTCGTGGATCCGTCTGTAACTGTCGTCCCCGTGCTTTGTCTCTCTGTGGAAAATGGTGTCTTCTCTTCTTACTATCTCGTTCTACACCCTCCACATGCTTGCACGGTGTTTGGGTTTATGTTCATGTTAGTGTTAATATTCTAAACAATCACGCCTACAAAATAAGATTAGTGACCACAAATATATTCACTTTAAGTTCCTGTTGGTACAGTCTTGCATGTGGTTCCAAAGTGCAGTTTATTACTCATGTTTCTTCCTGTGAAAACAAGGCTATATAATTTGGTCAGCAAAAAACAAGGTTAAATCTGTTGTTTGCTGGTATTTTTCATGTAACCTATATGTTTACAGGTTATTTGCAAATACCCAAGCAGAAAGTTATATGCACACTGACTAACTGTGTTGAATGCATAAAGCAGGCGCACAATCACACCTACCTGTATGGCACTTTGGCTATTCTTTTTCCTTTTTAATAATAGAAAAACAGGTAAATTATATATGCAAATAACCGTTGAAAAAATCCTTCCTTGTCATCTATATGCATGGAAACATCTTGCAGAGCATGCAGGGCTTTCTATCCCATTAGACAGAGCACATTAGACGACAGAGTGGTGTCAACTTTGGGCATATCGAGAGGGAGGCCCAGAGTTATGTTCCTCTCCCTCCCTCAGATTTTCATGGACATTAAACGCTGAATTTCTTCATGCATAATAGGTTTGATTTTACTTTTAGTTTTCACTCATGAATTGTTTTATCTTAATATGGATTGCTCTTGGTTTATATTTACAATTTCATCTGGTCAGTGGCTCAGGATTTAGAACTGGAACTCTGAACGTACGAAGGTCTCTCCGGCCCTGATAGAAATATTTCTTGATCAACGAATAGAGGGACAATCCTTATATAGATGAGATGACTGGACTTTTAATTAGTTAGTTAACCTCTATAATTAAGGAGAGTAACAATCCATTTCAGCTATAGCTGTGTTAAAAGTATTAGGCTCAAAAAATTATGGTGACTGGTGAGTGACTAAGTCTGAGTTTGATGACCATAGGATGCACATAGTTGGGAATTCTTTTCTTTTTAAATAACGGCAGGAGATCTGCCTTTCAAATAAGGAGAATAGAATTAAATAACGGCAGATGCCTCCTAGAATGCTAGAGAAAATCATATGTTATAAAAAAATAGAAGATTGGAATAACCAAATGACAAGGATAAGACTTCCAGAGCCTGTTCCAATACTCTTTTTGCAAAGTGTGCCAGACAGAAGCTCTCCCTTCTCTATCCTGACCATAGTATCACCGGGAGTAATAAATCCTTTTTCTTCTTCCGAATACCATGCTGAAAACCATGATAGACATTTTCTGAAGACTTGGTTGCCGATTGAAAAGAACAAAATCCCCATCATTGAGATGCCTCTCCACCTGGGAGAATCCAAATTGAGTCAAAACATGAACTTTACAAAAGCAGCAACTTCTATAGTCATCAGCAGCTATAATCATAGTGAAAGTTGATATTTACCTTGTAACCAAGCTCCAGATGCTGATCGCTGCTTTTCTTCACATACCGAAGATCAAGCATCTGACCATCTTCCCTGATAATATATTTTGCACCGGTCTTTCCTGGGGGAGGGTGAGGCCCATATTCAACAAGTTCCTTCAACCTGAAATCATTGGAATTAACTGCAAATGATCAGCAAAAGCACACTAATTAAATAACATTTGTCAATAAGAACAAACTGGTTCACCTCTCAATATTATATGGAGTGATAGTGTCAGGATATGTCAGGTTCAAAGCAATACTCCATGGTACTCCCAATTCATCAATGTTTATGTTCGGATCTGGTGTGATAATTGTACGGGCCGAGAAATGAACACGCTTGCCAATTCCAATGATTTCCTCTAATCCTGGCTTCTTTAGCTTTCAGCCTGCTGCAAATTGATTTAATAGGCCTTCCAGAACGCTGTGTGGCCTGAGCATTTCAACAAAAAAAGGATCCTTAAATATTGTCCTGGTATCTATTGATTTTATACATGCAAATTGACATTCTAAACCACTCACCCTGGGTTGGCCAGGAAGATCATTATCGAAGTATGTTGCAATATGAAATTGCAACAGCTGAGCAAACTCTGTTATAATGTGAGCTGGAGCACCATTTCTCTCTTGCCTCCTCAAATTCTCATTATGTCGTATTATCATAGCTAACTGATGAGTCAGATCATCATGTAGAAACAACGCAAAGGCCAATAAGAATCACAGTGAAAAGCTTTGAAATAAATACCTTCTTTACCACATGGACTGAAGTAGTAGCCCTTAAACATATTTATTAATAGAATATCTTCAGTGAGTAATGAGGGTGCACTTCGCCATCCATGCATCTCTACTAACACATAATAACTACTCCCTCCGTGCCAAAATAAGTAACTTTCTGAGGTTTTAATTTTGTCCCAAAAATCAATGTTTATGTTCGGATCTGGTGTGATAACTGTACGAGCCGAGAAATGAACACGCTTGCCCATTCCAATGATTTCCTCTAATCCTGCCTTCTTTAGCTTTCAGCCTGCTGCAAATTGATTTAATATGCCTTCCATAACGCTGTGTGGCCTGAGCATTTCAACAAAAAAAAAGGATCCTTAAATATTGTCCTGGTATCTATTGATTTTATACATGCACTGAACTGTATTGCGATGTTTTAGAACATATTAGAGGGAACTATGGTAACTGCTGTACAAGAAATGTTCCCTAAGTTTATTTGTTGGTGTCATTTTATCTAGACAACTTTAGAACTATGGTAACTGCTGTACAGGAAATGTTCCCTAAGTTTATTTGTTGGTGTCATTTTATCTAGACAGCTTTAAAATGTGAGAACCTAAACCTTGCAAACAGTCCAAGGGTAGTCTGCTTACTACCTTCTATCACTAGGCTGATTAATCTGCATTTGTTCATTGGCTATGATGCAAGCTACACCAGAGTATTGGACTGTCGTTACATAGTTATTTTCAATGAATTATTGAAGTAACAAATGTGTGAGATTTCTGGTACATTTCAGTTTGAGCGGATTTGGTAAAGGGAGCCAAGGACAAGCATTTGAGGTTAAGGGACCTGTCAGGATCCCTACTAAGGATCTCCACATTAAAGTGCGGAAGGTATCAAGCTGTTTTCTAGCCTCTGCTGTTGAAACTGTCTGCTGGTTGGCTTTTTTTAATTTTACTGATTGAGTTTTTAGTGCTTTCATTAATAGGAATACGTAATACATTGATCTCCTCACTATTCACTAATTTAAACATGTGTATCTATTTTTACTGATTGAGTTTTTAGTGCTTTCATTAATTTTACTAATTGAGTTTTTAGTGCTTTCATTAATAGTTTGATTAGTTTGGTGTTTTGGATACTATTTTTTTCTTAAAAAGATTTTTCTTACTACTATAACATGTAAAACTACTGTATCTATCCTGCACCATGGGAGGTGATTTTTGTTATTTACGTTATTATCTACTCTCTGTGTTCCTTATTTCTGAATTTGGAGATGGGGATGCTTCTAAGCTAACCAAACCATCATTCAGTGCCTTGTACGAATTTTCCAAAGTATGAACTTGGCTGAAGGAGCCTGTTAGGTATCCTTTGTCATATGACCAACAATTCCTATCCTTGGTGGAGATCTTCCCTCTTAAGACAATGTATGCTGCATAAATATAAGTGAACAAACAAATATAAAAAAAGATGATAAAGGTAAACCACAGTGAAACAATGGATGTAATAAGACAATTTGATTTAACCTTAGTTAAATCTGACGACAGAGCAGAGTTCTTCTCTGCTTCCAGAATTCTTGTAACAAGGCATAACTACCTGGAGAAGATTAAGCAAACTGGCCTGCTGATTCTCAATCTGAACGAGCTGCATCCTGATCTTCGACAGGTCCTCATCTTTGTGAGTTGACTGAAATTCTTCGGGCGCGTCCTCAGTCTCAGCCGTCTCTTCCGAGTCACCATCCCCTTCCCCGTTGTATGGAACAACACTGGATCCTGACTTGGGACCAGCCACCTTCTTGTAACCTTTGTCACCAGTCTTCTGAAACAGCACCCGCCGCGCTTCAAGCCTCTCCCTAACATTGCCTTCTTTCAGCAGCTTCTCCTCAGCCACCATTTTGATTGGCGTTGCGTTTGGAGCCGTAGTAACAACAACCATGTCCTCAGATTTCTTGAATTGGTCTGTGCTGCGGCGTGAAGGAGGCAGATTTTTCTTAGCCACGATTGAAGGAGGGCTGCCTTTTCTGTTGATGGCATTGTTCGATCCATCCGGTTGGGGCTGCCTGTTAGTCGGCCATGACCTCCTTGTAATTGAAGGGCTAGAGGTGGAGCCCGAGGAATCAGCCGGGTATCGGCCATCACTTGCAGTATCTGTCCAATTATCCAATCAACCAATGTTAGAAAAGAATATCCGTAGTCTGAATAACTCTCATCAAGAAAACTAAATCCAGCCAATGTAATATCATGCATATTGTGTTTCGTACCAATCATCGAAGGACATATCGTCAGGTTATGGAGAATGAGCCTGCAATCCTAGACTTTGTAGCAAGTTGAAGCAGACCTGTTTTGTGAAGATGCAAGAAACTAAGAGATGATCAATTGTTTCCTCAGTTTGGTCACAAAGAGGATATTTTATTCTATTAGAATATAATGTACGAGAACAGAATTCTTTTGTGAAGCAAAGACATTCTATGGAGTGCATGAGAACAGAATTCTTTTGCGAAGCAAAGACATTCTATGGAGTGTATAGTGACGTGTTAGGGGACTCCAAAAATGCAGGCACTAGCTTCTGGAAGCCCTTATGAAATTAAACCAACAAATGACAAGCTTGAAACTAACTGTTGAAAATAAGAAAAAATGGTGCATGCATAACTTCTACATGGCATAGGTAAATGGTCATTTCAAATGGGCGATCTCAATCCATAATCTCCATTCGCACACATCTATTCCAGAAACTAATAACGATCATGTTAATGAACAACAGCTCAACTCAGGTTGTACAAACCTTCATCCACTCATCCCAGTACTGCTCAAATGAACAATGTAAAACAAACCAGAGAGGAAGCAATGCTGAGTGCGTTCACGTCTAAAGGCCTATAAAATAGGTGTAAGATCTATGCAATCAAGTCCAATTTTAAGCGCAGTTCACAACAGTGATTCTGCAATCTCTTGCCAAAAAAAACTAAACTTCTGAAACCAACTCAGTCCACCACTATAATAAAGCAAACAGCAGCACAACGAGTTGTGTACGACTACAAAAGAGTAAAAGACATGTACGAGATCGCTAGCCTGCACCAAAGCTTATGACAGCTGGTTAACAGGGCTAAACATTTTCAGACACTATAGTTTGCCTGTTCAGAATGCACTATAATGAGATCCAGAGAATATCAGCCTGCATCCAAACTCTAAGCCCTGATCCAACAAAACCTGCCAAGACGGTATGTTGCAGAAAACAAAACTACCTGTTTGCACCAGTATGAACGGTAAGCTGGACTTCCCGCTCCTCCAGACCTTGAGGCTAAGTATAGCCAGGGCCAATATGGCAAGGCCAGGTGCAACGCCAAAGGTAAGACTCGCAGGGCTCCTCCAGAAGAGAAATCCAATAAGGCCCATGGAGAGTAAAAGTCCACCTGAACGAGAAAATTTGTAACTTTAGGTTTTTTCCCTGATACTTTAGAGAAAATGTTGAATGGATAGCATAGTATTGGAGAAACTGAGAAGCTCTAAAAAAGGTTGAGATATTGATAAAATGCTTAGAAGCTCCCTAAACCCCTATCTAAAGATTTGTTCTTGTTTCGCAGTTCGCATTTCTATAAAGATGCCATCTATATCAAATGAATTCTATGTTTGTTGTTCTTGTTTTGCAGTTCGCATTGATCTTCGGTCCAACAATCATTTTACCCCAAAAGAGTCGACATATATTTTCTACTTGTTGAGTTTTGTTGCTACTTATTTCCTTTTAAAGTATGCTTCTTTCCCTCCCAAATATATCAACTTCTATCGATTCAGTCATTTTTAAGTTTTGCTTGGTGATATAATATTGGTGATCCTTTAATAAATGGTCAAATGTGTTTGTTTTTAAGTAGCGGCAATATTTAGAAACACCTGATTGGTCGAGTACTAATTGACACAGTAATTAGTAATTAGTGTAATATTCCAAACTTGTGTGTATTTCGGGTAGTTATTGGGGTAGTGTAAAGTTTATATGCATGCTTTCTGTATATAGAGGTTGATGCTATTTATCTAATGATAGTGGGAAGGCTTAGCTAATAGTATGATTTGTGTATGGTGATTTGCATCCGCTCATAGTTTTCTTTCTCACATGCTTCTCTTCCTTCTTTTTTGGATCTGCCGCTATGCCATCCCTGCTAACATACAACAAAGACTTATCAACATCGCTAAAAAGGATTAGATTAATGTACTGTTGTCGACATATTTGCCTATTATTAAAAATTGTAAGACATCACATTTTTTAATTGAGGTTGCATCAATAAACAGGTTGATGTAGACCAATATGGTTTGTGTGTGGTTTACATGTTTTAAATATAAATATATGTGGGCAGCTAGCACATCTAAATGTCAAACAAATCCCTTTTGTTCTTTGAGCTTACAAGTTTCTTCGATAAAAAAGTAATTTGATTACCAAGCAACCACTAACTTTATATATGCCAGACCTATGAACTGAATGTTGTTTAAGTCTTTTGTGTGCATTGAGATATTAAGTTTATACAATTTGTATGTGTTAGACTATCCCTTTGTAATGGGCCAGGCCCAAGTACTCTAATCTATCAATACAACTCCAACCCTGGTTAGGTTAGGTTTTGTCACAATCCAACATGGTACCAGAGCCATCCTAAACTCTCTCCCTCCCCAAGCCGGCCGCCACCCACCCCTGGCCGCCGCCTCTGCTTCCTCCCCTTCCCTCCGGCCGCTGCCCGCCCAGCCAGCCCCTGACCGCGCCGCCGCCGCTGCTGGCCCTGGCCGCGCCGCCGCCGCTGCTCTCTCCCTCCCTCCCCTTCCCTCCGGCCGCTGCCCGCCCTGCCCGCCCCTGGTCGCACCGCCGCCGCGGCCCTTTCCTCCGGCCGCCGCCGGCCCGCCCGCCCAGCCCCTGGCCGCCGCCCAGCCCCTGACCGCCGCCGCATCCTCTTTGCCCACCAGTCCGGTCGCCAGCCAGCCCAGCTCGCCGCCGGTCGTCCTCTGCGCGCGGCGGTGTCCTGCCGTCGGCTCCCCGGCGCCGCCGGCACCCCTGCGATGGACCCCACCACCGCCGCCACCGCTACTGCAGCTGCCCTGCAGGCCGCCGCGGCTGCTGCCACCGGACCAGCCAGTGTTCTTGACACGGCCACGCAGACCAGTGCCACCGCTGCGGCTCGCACCACCGTGGGCCCTCTCCCCTACGGGCTCGGCCTGCCGGGATACCCGATGTGCACCGGCGCGCTCACCACCACCGTGGAGTCCGGCCTGCTCTCACCAGCCCGCTTCTCCCGGCAACCGCCCCCTGGCTTCCCCACAAATCGCCCACCCGTCGCCGATGTCACCTGGGCCCCCACGGCGCCTTCCACCGACTCCGCGTTGGTCTCCGTCCTCGCCACCATCCAGGCCGCTGTGGCCGCTTCTCAGGAGCGCCAGCGCGTTGCGTCCCTCGCCTGGGAGCAGGAGCGCGCTATGGGTCATGCCCTGACCACTCAGTTGGCCAACGTCCAGCGTCTCCTTCTCGGCCATGACCCGTCGCCACCCCCGGTTGTGCCGTCTTCGGCGCTACCTGAGTCTCCTCATGCCTCCGGCCTTGACGGCGACAGCATCGCCGCCCTCCACGCCCAGGCCACTGGGGTTCACAACATACGGTCCTTCGTGTCCGTTCTGTTGGACCCGGCGTCCTCCCACTACTCTCGCTGGCGCGGGCAGGTGCTCCTCACGCTACGACGGTTCGCCCTCGCCGACCACGTCCTTGACGACCTCGTCACCCCACCGTCACCATCGTGGGCTCAGATGGACGCCGTGGTCCTCTCGTGGCTTCACGGGACCATTACTGTCGAGCTCCAGGACATCATCCGTGACCAGGCGGACACTGCTCGTCAGGCATGGCTCGCTCTCGAGGACCAGTTCCTTGGGAACCGGGATGCGCGAGCACTCCAC
Organism: Zea mays; assembly: GCF_902167145.1. NCBI lineage: Eukaryota > Viridiplantae > Streptophyta > Magnoliopsida > Poales > Poaceae > Zea > Zea mays. The sequence goes on from NC_050102.1 coordinate 156,390,358, forward strand.
CTCGACGCCCAGTTCCACCTGTTTTCTCAGGGGGACCTCTCCGTGGACGAGTACTGCCACCAGATGAAGGGCATGGCGGACTCTCTCCGCGACCTCGGCGAGCCTGTCGCCGACCGGACCCTGGTGTTGAACCTTCTTCGTGGTCTCAGCCCTCGCTATGGCCATCTGAAGGCTCTCATCAAGAGGACCGTCCCCTTTCCCACTTTCCAGGCCGCGAGGAACGAGCTTCTCCTCGAGGAGCTCACCATGGCGTCTGAAGCTCCTGCCCCGGCGCTCTACAGCGCCCCCCCGGGGGGCCAGGCCACTCGCCTCCCGTCGACCGGGGCCTCTACCCGCACCACACCTGTCGTCCCCGCGGCCCCTCGTCAGACGCCCGCCGCCGACGGAGGTCGTCGCTCCCGCAAGGGCGGCCGTGGGGGTGGCGGCTCCTCTCGTGGTGGTCCCTCCGACCGGGGTGGCGGCCAGGCGTGGTCGTCCTTCTACAATCCCTGGACCGGGACCATCACCATGTGGCCGGGCCAGACCCCGAATGCCTCTCGCCCCTCGGCGCCGGCCCTCCTTACTGCGCCTCCCTATGGCGTGTCTCCGACGCCTTCATATGGCATGCCCGCTGCACCTCCGGCTCCGCCCCAGCTCCTGCCCCCGGGGAACCCCACCTCGACGTCTTGGTCCCCGCTGGCTGGAGGCTGGGACAACGCGTCCCTCGCCGCCACTTTCAGCACCATGGCGATGACCCCTCCTCCCTCCGACTGGGTGATCGACTCTGGTGCCTCCTACCACACCACTCCCTCCGCAGGCACGCTCTCTCACTCCCATCCCCTTCGTTCCCCTCATCCCTCCTCGATCGTTGTTGGGAACGGCTCCACTCTGCCAGTCACCTCAGTAGGTGTCTCGGTTCTCCCTGGGCCGTTCTACCTCAACGACGTTCTCGTAGCTCCTCACATTACTCATAATCTTCTCTCTGTTCGTCGGTTCACCACCGACAACTCTTGTTCCATCGAGTTTGACCCCTTTGGTTTTTCTGTGAAGGATCTGGCCACCAGGACCCCTCTCGCCCGCTGTGACAGCTCGGGGCCGCTCTACACATTTCGGCCTTCTTCCACCGGCGCCTCTCCACCTCCCGTCCTGGTCTCCACCACCTCCTCCACCACGTGGCATCGTCGTCTCGGCCATCCAGGACCCGACGTCATGACCAAGCTCACCAGCAGTTTACACCCTTCATGTAGTAGGGGACGTTTTGAGGGTCTCTGTCATGCTTGTCAGTTAGGCCGCCATACTCGTCTCCCATTTAGTATTTCTAGTTCTCGCGCTGAGCAGGCTTTTGATTTGATCCATTGTGATCTCTGGACCTCTCCTGTACTCAGCATTTCTGGATACAAATACTATTTGGTGATTTTGGATGATTATTCCCATTTTCTTTGGACTTTTCCTCTTCGGTTGAAGTCTGATACGCTCCCCACCCTCACCCAATTCTTCGCTTGGGTTTCCACCCAGTTTCGTCGCTCGGTATGTACCCTACAGTGTGACAATGGCCGCGAGTTCGACAACCACAGCGCTCGTTCTTTATTTCTCACTCACGGCGTCTAGTTGCGTCTCTCGTGCCCCTACACCTCCGCACAGAACGGTCGTGCCGAACGCATGATCCGCACCACCACTAATATGATTCGCTGCCTTCTTTTCCAAGCGTCCCTCCCTGCCACCTACTGGGCAGAGGCCCTGCATACCGCCACACATCTCCTCAACCGCCTTCCCTCGAAGGCGACGAGCCACCCTACCCCCCACTTCGCCCTACACGGCACAACCCCTTCCTATGACCACCTCCGTGTGTTCGGCTGTGCCTGCTACCCTAACACCTCTGCTACCGCCCCTCACAAGCTTTCTCCTCGCTCCACTCGCTGCCTCTTTCTCGGCTACTCCCCTTACCACAAGGGGTATCAGTGTCTGGACCTCACCTCCCACCGCATCATCATCTCTCGTCACGTCGTCTTCGACGAAGATGTGTTTCCCCTTGCTGGCTCCACCTCACCCACCGATCTTGACTCCCTCCTCGAGTCCGATCCGGTTACCCCCCCACCCCCAGTGCCTCGTATTGCGCCGTTGCCTGCACCTCGTGCGGCCACGACCCCACCGTTTGCGCTCGTTCCTGCGCCTCCCGCGGCCCCGTCGTCCCTGCCTGCGCCTCGCACGGCCCCGTCGACCCCTCCCGCGCCTTGCGCGACTCCGTCGACACTACCTGCGCCACGCGCGGCCCCGTCGACTACTCCTGCGCCACGCGCGGCCCCGTCGACCTCGGCTCGCTTCGCCGACCCTGCGCTCGTCTACCACCGTCGCGACCACGCCACTACCTCGGCGCCTGCCGACTTGGACCTGTCGCCACGCGCGGCCCGCTTCGCCGACCCCGCCGTCGTCTATCACCGCCGCGAGCCGGCCATGCTCGCTCCCCCTGACGTTCCGGCAGTCCGCCCCGAGCCATCTGTGTACCACCCGGTCGCCATCCACCGCGACCCCGGGCACGTTCACCCGATGGTGACTCGGCGCGCCGCTGGCGTACTTCGCCCCATCGACCGGCTGATCCTCGCTGCTGATACATCCACCACTCCACCCGACGCATCCCCGGTGCCCTCCTCTGTTCGCACTGCCCTCGCTGACCCACATTGGCGTCGTGCTATGGAGGAGGAGTACGCGGCCCTCTTGGCCAACCACACCTGGGACCTGGTGCCGTGTCCACCAGGCACCAACGTGGTCACTGGCAAGTGGCTATTTCGCCACAAGCTGACCTCGGACGGCTCCCTCAACCGCTACAAGGCCCGTTGGGTCCTTCGGGGTTTCACCCAGCGCCCCGGGGTGGACTACGACGAGACCTTCAGCCCCGTCGTCAAGTTCGCCACCGTCCGCGCCGTCCTCTCCCTCGCCCTCTCCCGCGCCTGGGCGATCCATCAGCTCGACGTCAAGAATGCCTTCCTCCACGGCACTCTGACGGAGACTGTCTACTGCTGCCAGCCCACCGGTTTCGTCGATGCCGATCGTCCGGATCTGGTCTGCCGACTGAACCGGTCCCTGTACGGCCTCAAGCAGGCGACGCGGGCATGGTACAGCCGCTTCGCCTCCTACTTGGCCTCCATCGGCTTCGTCGAGGCCAAGTCGGACACGTCCCTATTCATCTACCGGCGCGACAACGACACCGTCTACCTCCTACTCTACGTCGACGACATTGTGCTCACGACCTCAAACGCCGACCTTCTACAGCGCACGATCGTCGCCCTTCAGCGGGAGTTCGCGATGAAGGACCTGGGGCCCCTCCACCACTTCCTCGGCATCACCGCCGAGCGCCGGCCTCAGGGTCTCTTCCTCCACCAGCGCCAGTACGCCATCGACATCCTGGAGCGGACTGGCATGTCTGACTGCAAGCCCTGCTCCACGCCTGTCGACACTCAGGCTAAGCTCTCTGAGGACGACGGGCCTCCGGTCGCCGACGCGACGTCCTACCGCAGCCTGACCGGCGCCCTCCAGTACCTCACCTTCTCCAGGCCAGACATCGCCTACGCCGTCCAGCAGGTGTGCCTGCATATGCACACTCCGCGGGAGCCCCACTTTACCGCTCTCAAGCGGATCCTGCGCTACCTCCGCGGCTCCCTCGACCACGGTCTCCTACTCCGACCATCCCCGACGTTGGAGCTCGTGGTCTACACCGACGCTGACTGGGCTGGCTGTCCCGATACGTGTCGGTCCACCTCCGGCTACGCCGTGTTCCTGGGCGCCAAGCTCGTTTCTTGGGCTGCCAAGCGTCAGCCCGTCGTCTCCCGCTCCAGCGCTGAGGCCGAGTACCGCGCCGTGGCCAACGGCGTGGCAGAGGCCTCCTGGCTACGCCAGCTCCTCCACGAGCTCCACAGTCCCCTTCAGCGCGCCACCCTCGTTTACTGCGACAACGTCAGCGCGGTCTACCTCTCCACCAATCCCGTGCAGCATCAGCGCACGAAGCACGTGGAGATCGACCTGCACTTCGTCCGCGAGCGTGTCGCTGCCGGTGACGTTCGGGTTCTCAGCGTCCCCACCACGCTCCAGTTCGCCGACATCTTCACAAAGGGGCTACCGACGAGTGTCTTTTTAGACTTTCGATCCAGTCTCAACATCTGTACAGGCTAGAGTTGTGACTGCGGGGGGGTGTTAGACTATCCCTTTGTAATGGGCCAGGCCCAAGTACTCTAATCTATCAATACAACTCCAACCCTGGTTAGGTTAGGTTTTGTCACAATCCAACAGTATGCATATATTCTACTATACCAGATTACATGTTCATGTCATACATCTTAGGACTTGGCAATCTATTTTGACCTGTATTGCTCTTCTTGTTTATAGGCACATGCTGTTTCAGCGATTTTGAATTTTAGTGAGAATTATACACCGGAATTTTTGACGCCTTAACTGGATGAAATCGTGAATAAATTACTTGTTCTTCTTCTGGTACGCAATTACTTGTGTTGAATTAGGTTTCAGGTTGCTTCAAATATATTTGTTATCATGGTTAGTAAACAATGCTAACTGCTCATGTTCATATTCTAGAATGGCAAGCAAATGGTGCACGGGGGAGCATTGACAGCTCTAGCGCCAGTAGCAGATTCATCACAGGTGTTGTTCACTTGGGAGTTTTATGCATATTGAATCTCTGTTATTGTGCATCATGGCCTCATATGGTTGCCGTATTGTTTTAGCGCTTTCTAACTTACTCATAATAACAACTTTATATATCATTTATATTGTTTTTTTGTCTAGCTGATCATAAGTTTGTAGCAATATTTTTTTTGTTTGTCCATTTACGTGGGGCAGCAGGCTGTTGTGCTCTTGGGAGAGCAGCCTGTCTACCACGTCGTACAACGTACCATTGGCTGCGGGGCCACCATGCCCCCAGTGGCGCTGCCCGGCAAGGAGGCTAGGTATTTGGGGGAGTATCGGCGAAGCATCATGGCTCCCGATGAAGTAGGGGCTGCGACCAGCGCGCTGGACATTGCTGTGGCCGCCTGATGCTGACGGCGGCTGCTGCTGCCTGGGGCAGCGGTAGAGCTCATGATCGTCGAGACCTTTGATACCAGATTGGTAGGAGCCGCGTTCCCTATACCGACGATATATTTCCGTTGCAACGCACGGGCACCCACCTAGTTGATCATTAAGTAAAATAGTTCAAATACAAGTGACAATAAATAATTGGACGACACCGAGGGGCAACCGGTGGCCACCGGGTAGGGGCGACGTTGTGGGTCCGCTGGGCGAGTAGCGGGCGGGGCGGAACGGAGACGACGGGATGTGGGGCGGCTGAGCACCCGGCGGCGGGGAGGCGGCCGAGCAGACGGGCATGCCGGCGGACGAGCAGGCGCCGGTGGAGCGAGCGGGCGCCGGCCGAGCAGGCGGGCGCACTGCGAGCGGGCGGCGGTGGAGCTCGCCGGCGGGCGCGCGGCGAGCGGGCGGCGGTTTAGCGAGCAGGCGGGCGGGTGGAGCGAGCAGGCGGTGGTGGAGGCGCCGGAACGCGCGGAGAGTAGGCCGGGCGAGCGCGGCGGTGCGTTCCGGCGAGCAGGCGGCGGTGGCGCGCGGAGACGGCGTAGCGGGCGCTGCAAAATGTGAGACGGACAGAGACGGGCGCGCGCCGTTAGCCTAAAATTGATAACTTTCGAGAGGCCCTGTGCAAAACCGTCGGAAGTTAAGGCATACCCGGATCGGTCAACGCCTGAATAGGTAACTTTCGAGAGGCGATAGACCAACCGTCGGAAGTTAACTTAACTTCCGACGGCCTCTCGGAAGTTATCTAAACTTCCGAGAGGCGATAGACCAACCGTCGGAAGTTAACTACCCTTCCGAGAGGCGATAGACCAACCGTCGGAAGTAAACTTAACTTCCGAGAGGCACTAGTTGCCGCTCGGAAATTATTAATTTCCTACGGTTTTGAAAAGAAACCGTAGGAAGTTATTTGCCTCTCAGAAGTTTCTTATTTTGGTGTAGTGGGGGGCGACGCTGTGGGTCTGCGGAGCCATCGAGCGAGCGATGGCTGTCACTGATGTCGCCATGGACGGCACACGGGCGCGAGCATGCGAGCAACTGGTGGCTCTCGATTGCGTTGTGCGCTGTGGTATGGCGACTAGGGGTGAGAGAACAAAGGGTCGATGTGTGCAGTCGTGGTGCGTCTGGAAGGATTACACGCAAGAGCGAGTTGCTGGGCCGACAGACGTAGTTAGGCCACTATATATATGTGTGTGTCTATATATATAATAATAATAATAAATTTTCTATATTTATTTTTTTATCATGAATTAGTGTAGGCCCGCCCTTGCAGAGAGGGCAGGGTAACGAGTCCAACAATCATCGATCAGACAGGCTTGGCCATGCGTCGACACGACCACTCGGTGGGGCTCTTACGACCTGTCCCCTACACTTTGACATATTGTCCTGGCGTGCGGTGGCACACACTGGACCTCGCTAGCAAACAGCTGTCTGGCTGACCCTGTCAAGTGTGGCGCAACAACAAGCGATGCTGGCGCGCTGCGTGCAACGACCAATGACAGTCAGGTCTCGTCGGAGCTACAATAGGGTTTCATATGGTTTGGGTACATTTTTGGTGTGGGTGTCACATAGATGGAAAGAGTGGCTCAGTTAGGCCTTATGTGCCATGTAATCTATTGGGCTCACTAGGTAGAGGAGTTAGGGTGTCCACATTAGAAAATAAGAGATTTGTATTATAGATTATACTATTTATATAGTGAAGTTTAAAATAGGTGACGAGACGGGATAACTACTGGAGACAACCTTAGGAAGGAGATATTTTGGCCTAATTTAACGGACTTTCGTCACATATTTGATTTATTTTTCTATTTTCAATATATATGTACACTATGTATATGTATATATTGAAATTTCTTGTAAAAATAATGGGCATTCAACTGAATACCATTGAATTCAATGGGGCCTGCCTCTGCGTGTGTGGCGCAGGACGAAGATCGAAGGTGGTTATTTATCGAAGTAAGTTAGAAAAAACTAGTGTCGCTCAATGTGCTCGTGCTCTAGCTCCTTCATCATCTCCTTGACACGGCACCCCTCCGAGCAGCCCCGGCTCCTCCGCTGAGGCTGGCCGCAGCGGAGAGCGCTGAGCAACCCCCTCCCCTTCGTAGCGGCTACAACTCCCTCCCCTGACCCCGCAGCGCTGCCCCATACACGCCACTCTACGCATTGGCCATCTTCTCTCTCCCTCTCAATCTAGGGGTTCACTGTTCATCTCCTACGACACTGTGTTGTGGGTCCACGAGTAATTGTTAGTAGATAAAAAATTGATAGTAGATATACAAAATGATATTTTATAGTTGTAGTGGGGTATAGGGGAGTATTTAGGGAGGAACCGCTGCGGGAGATAGAAAAATAGGGAGTGAAATGTTAATGATGTGACGCAAAAAAGTGATATAGAGAGAAAAATTTAGTGAAAACCGTTGCGGATAGCCTCATGTCCCACTTCCCTCTCTGAGCCGGTACATGTATCCCTCTCCTCCTATTCTCTCACTTCCCTGTCCCTATCCTTCCCACGGCTGTAGCATATACATTTTATCCTTCTTCAACAATTTTCTATAATATTTTTCTACACTGTTTTGTATTGGCAATACCAAACCTACTTCAAGCTAACAAAATATTTTTCATATAACAATTTCTTTGTCTCTTATCAGTTTCCATCTAGAATCCTTCCTAGTTTGTTAGTTTTCCCAGTCTAGTTTGTTCCGAAGTCTTAAGAAAACACATGAGAGTGATCACATGCGGAGTTCAAACCAACTGCAGAAAACTCATAAGTTAGAGGGAACTAGTGCCACTCGCTGCGCTCATGATCCAGTTCCTTCATCATCTCCTCGACATGGCGGTGCTCCGAGCGTCTTTGGCTCCTCCGCTCCCCTTCCACCTCCCTCTCTCTTATGTAGACTTGTAATCACGGATGCTCAGGCGGCGGTGGGTCGTGCATGAGGACAAGTGCTTCATAGCAGTAGAGACAAGAGAAGATAATTGATTTATTTTTAAGATCTTTTTTCTTATACCGTTGTAGAGATTTTTTTTTTTGCAAAAATATCAAAACAAACAGTTGTTTTTAAGAAACTAGATGTTGTTTGGTTTACGGAATATAATCTAAACGATAACAGTAATAATTCATACTTGATTACCAACGACAATAAATTTAAATAGTCCGATATCAATTTCTAATGTGATATTTAATTGCGGTCGGACTTAAACAAATATAATTTAACCGTTATTATACATTACAAATATATGAACTAAATGACACCTTACTTCACTACACTCTCTACCTTGAAATTTTGACAAAATTAAAAAGAAATCACATCTCAAACAACTTCTGGCACCAGGTCCCAAAATTTTAGCACTAAAAAAAACTAACTCCATGCGTCGAAGATTAGGCACACTCGGGATCACGGATCTTCCACCAGAGGCAGAGAGGCCCTCTGGCCCAGCGCCATGGCCACGCCCGCCGTGACGTCCCGATGAGCACCCATGTCGGCAGCGCCTTCGTTACACCGTCACAAAGTTCGGAAACCACACGAAAACCACCGGCCGAGAATTCTGCACCGAATCTTGACAACGTCATCTCGAGGGGCATGCCCTACTCGTGTGCATAAAGCTTGCGCAGGCCAGGATTCACCTCGCCCTTGCGCAGAACTGCATAAAACCCCACCCCATCTGCGGCGAGGGTTTTCCTCGAAGCCTCGGATCTCCGCCGAGAAAGCATCTCCAGGTGAGGTACAGTCTCTCGAGCTTGTTGTCGTGCCTCTTCCAGTCCTCGTAGTCTCACAATCTATCCGTAGGAAGGCTTGTTCCTTTTTTTTCTTAGCGTGTGAACGGCGTCGGCGATCGTGGGCCTGTGGAGTCAGTGGAAGGAGTAGGCGCGAAAACAGAGAATCTTGCACGGTTGCAGAGCTCTTGCATTTCTCGTGGATTTTAGAGGGGTTTCGGGCTTTTGCGAATCCGTGTTGTTGGCTTTCTTGATGAGTTCCGGTTTGTTCGTGTAGCGGGGTTTAGCCGTTCTTTGAATTTGAGACATTGAGATGCTGTTCCGATTTCTCGACCGCAGCCTTCGTTATTCCCTTATGGCATGAGGATTGATCTCAAGTGCAGGGGGATTTCTGGGAAGAAGAGGGAGTGGTTGAGCCATGGGCAACCTTCACGCCAAAGGTGCTGGAACGGGCGCCAAAGGTGCTGGTACGGACCGGTTTCTTTTTCCGGGGGTTAAAACTTACTGCTTTCCACATTGCGTCATACCATTGTGTTAATCATATCACCAGGAGCAGCAAACACTTCCATCTCGAATTCTCGGGACTCGATGTCCAATGCCGCCACACCTTCTCCAGTAGAGCAGGCAACCTTCAAGTGGGTCATTGATGGCTTTTCCTCCCTGCTTGACAAGGATCAAGGATGGACATACTCCAACGTATTTGAGCTCATGGGTGTAGAATGGTAAGGTTATATTTCTGTATCTCTGGTTAATCAATGTTCTCTTTGAGGGGGTAACTATTTCATTGTTAGCATAGTTTAAGCCAAGGGCTTACAATAGTTACAGCAAGACCAGCCGTCCTTTGGTCCGTACTCAACAACCAGACATCAGGTCAAACCTCCTCACACGCCTCAAACCCCTGGTCCAACACCCAAACATCGCGTGGCGCACACTATAAATTGAGATTCTGTTTTTTTTTTGCACGAATTCTTATATAATAGAGACGGGAGCAAAGCGACTCAACCATGCTATCCACGTCAGCCAAAAAAACTTCAGCCATTCGATTCTTGATTTGTGGTCCCTGGTGCAGCGAGGCCACAAGGGGGAAACGACCGGAGGCCTGGTTCTAGAGACTACACAACATATCGCGATGGCTCTATCTGACCTGAGGTCTATGTCTGGCTTGCTGGCCCGCACCTCTCTCGATCCCACATCGGACTCATCTCCTTCGATTCAGCAGAGGACAGCGCTCTGCCTCTCCACTACTTGACAGCCACGGATCCTTCCATCCCTCGCCTAGCGAACAGACCCGGCTGGCCATCCTCAACGCACCCCTCCCATTTTCCATTCGGATGTATGCGTGGGTGACCAGCACATCGAGGAGTTCCACAAGCACACATGAGGTATTCAAATTCTGTTTCTCTGTAGTTGCAGCTTGATACTTCAGTTGGAGGACCTGTTCTTGGGGTTCTTAGATTTTTCCCCTTTTTGCTTCGACACTTTAGGTTTTATCGCATTCGAGACAGTTTCAGTGGCACATAACAACTAATCACCAATTCACCATGGCGTCCTCCACCTATCCAGTCCGGTCCTCCTCGCCCTTCTCCTCCAACCCGCGCTCACAGCAGCGACCTCGCTCTCGGTGCTGCTGCTCTCAACGGCGTCGTGGTGGATTGTAGGTGTGGATGGGCAGCGCTTGAAGCCGGTGTGCACGAAGTGGGCTTTGCATTTGGAGCCCGCAGCCGCGGAGGGCCTAGCGCGGTGCGGCATGGCACGTCGAACATCACAGGACATGTGGCATCGATGGGATTCAACTATGTCAGGCTCACCTGACCGACCTACCTCCTCACCAACGTCGTGCTCGCTGGAGCGTGTCGGCGTGCAGGAGTGTGTTGTTTTGTAGTCCCTATTTTTAGTCCGTGGAAAAGCCAGACGCAAAGTGAAGTGTAGTTTTCTAGAAAAAAAGGTACATAACAAAGCTTCTGATCTTTATGCATTCTTTTGTTGTTGACATTTGATGTTTTTTTTATTTTTTCTCTCCACCGTCTCCTTCTCAAATTGATTTTGAAAGCCTAAAGCACAATGCATTAGTGTCGGCTACATATCCAAGAGTTGTCTCCAGCAAGAAATAGAGATAAACGAGTAGAAATAGGGAGAGAGATGCGGTGAAAAAACTAGAGAAAGAGAGATAAAGAGACACAAATAGAAAGAAAAATCGTTCTTCCCTTACATTTTACTGTTTCATCCCCAACTTTAGTTACTTATTTATGCAAGATGCTCCGTTCGATCAATCTTTTATGTTCCAGTATTTTCTTTTCCCTCTTTTTTTAGTTTTCATATCTTTAACAAGTGCTCATATGTGCAAGTGTCAGTTTATAGACCAGGAGAATTCGTTGTCGGTGCTTCAAAACATCTCTTTCTTTCATTATTTTTGCTGCCTAACCTTCCTCTTTTTTCCTATTCATCTGAAAAACATTGGTATATGCAGGCAAACAGTTCACAACTAACAAAAATTGTAGACTTCAATACTTGATAGCTCCAAATTTTAACCACTTTGGTTATGATGCGTCATTGATTGCTTTTGTTTGCAATCTTTTTTGATTCTCTTACAATCTTTATTGCGCTGTTGCAAGCTAATTATAATACAGAAAAAGCTCTTACATTATAGTGTTTATTCATTGAATCTAGCATCCTAATTTGTGCAATTGCTACCGATTACCTCCCCCCATGGAACGCATGATTTCTGTTTCCCATATACTTTAATATACAAAGGTTTTCTAAACACTACTACTCAGGGAGACTGAAGTTGTTGTGAAAATATGTGATCTTTCCAGAAATACCAATCAACTGAAAAACTTAATGCATTCATTTCTATGAAAGATCCTGTGAGGTCTCAACCATAGATTGGATTTAATTAAGCAAGCAAATAAAAAATGACTAAATGAACTATTTGTTGTTTCTTCCATTTCCCATCATTTATGTTTTGTTTCACTAATTTGTTTTTGTGTGTGTTTAATTTCATTATGGCTGGGAAGGCTTTTAACTGGGGCCATGATAGTGTTGTCCATTAGTGGAAGTGCTTATGTGAGTACCGCAGATGAAGTAAAGTTTTGGTGCGTGGTATTGAACTCTTGACTAATAAGTCTCTAGATTTGGTTCTAATTTCATTAGGGTGTACCCATTTAGCATTATGCTTAGTGCTCGATACAACAACAACTTGGTAACATGACCATTTTAGAGACGAATATGTAGAAGCATTAAATGGTAACATGATACCTTTTCCCTGAAGTTAGAAAACAAGAAACTTCATATTTACTACTTTACCCAACATATACACACTGAATAAACAAACGCTGCATATCGGAAAAGAAGAGAATAAACTCCTTAAAGATTAAACACAATCATAAGAAGCTCCAGATATTTTTGTTATGTTGATCTCCATTTTGTTACCTTTAAGACCGGTATTTTATTGCCTTAAAAATTTTGTATATATGGCTGATCCACTCTTATTATGTAGCTATAGAAACTCACTTTAAGTTTTCATTCAAGGTATCATTTTTTGTGGCCATTAAATCAATATTTCGTTCATTCAGTACATGTATATATATCCACTCACTCTCTACAAGCAGCAGTATTATAATATAACATCTAGGCTGCTCATTCTGCTATATTTATAGAATGAACTATTATACCACTACGTACTATTGCTGCTTCTATATATCTAGAGGTACGCTTTTTTAATATTGTAAACAAATTAATCAAAGACTCGCACGAGGTGCGAGCAAATTACTAGTAAGGTAAATAGTTCACATAAATAATATAAATATTTTATAGAGATAGCATAAAAACTCATCCAGCCACTGGACCACGTCCACACGCGCAGGCGCATGCATACAGATTCTATTTTATGGTAACTCTAATAATTATGACAGATCGTGAGAGTTTCCATTACATGTGCGCAAATTTTGGATGATATTTTCATTTCTACTGCATGCACGCAAAAATTGGATGGCTCCATAAATATAGGATCACTTCAACAACCATATAGCTAGACTCGTTAGAACAAGTTTATGATATATAATGATACTAATTATACTACACAGTAGGTATAATTATGTCACTGCATAAAAATCTATGCTCTGTTGCATGCGCACAAATTTAGGATGACAGAAATATGTGATGAAAGGAAATAAATTGACATGCGTGGAAACAAAAAATCTTATTTAAATATTTTATTTCCTCTATAAATATAGGATCATTCCAATAGACATGCAACTAGACTCGTTAGAACCAATTTATGATATATACTGGTACTAATTATGCTACACAATGTAGGTATTTATGCAATGTTGTATACTACGTAAAATGTGGTTCACTGGTGGACGCATCTTCATGTTCGAACGTAAAAACTTTCAGTTTTGAGCGTAAAAACTCGCAGTTATGAGCGTAAATACTGAAGCAATATAAAAGCTCTTGAAAACATCTTGATGTTGGCATATATATATACAAAGTGACAAAAATATGTATGCGACTGTATGTCGTCACTCCACTGGGAACATGCATTCGGGCGCGTCTCCCACCTGACGCATGCATGTGGTCCTATTTTTATGGCAGATCTAAAAATATGGCAACCATTAGGCACATGCATGTGGTTCCTATTTGTATGCAGATCAGAAAATTATGGCAGGTCGTGAGAGTTTTCATTGCATGACACAAATTTTGAATGGCATTTTCATTTCCACAGCATACACACAAAACTGGATGGCTGGTATCGCGCAAAGCATAAATTGTTATAGAAAGTTGCATAAATACATATATTGTACATAATTATTAATGAAGAAAATTCTAGTATGGGCTCAACCAACAGCCGCATGCATAATCATAGGATTGGACCTTTGGTCTATCACCCTAGATGATGAATAGATGTACCCTATATATATTAACTATATATATAATTTATATATCTAAAGCCCTAGGCTTCCAATAACTAGAGGAAGCTCAAGCTAGACGTGCCATCCGGTTGAGCCGGATCAGGTTCGAGCGTCTATAAAATAAGCCCCAGAGTGCTAGGGCTCAGTTTTTGACGCCCCACTCCGATGCACGAGCGACAGCGCCCACCCAGGCGCGTGCGACAACGATGGTTGTCCGAGAGCGTGCGGCGGACGCAGACCCCACGACTGCGGTTGCGGCGGTGATGGTTCCTCGATCCGGAGTCGCAGCGGTGGTTCCTAGATTCGGAGGCGCGGTGGCGGCGGCTCCCCTATCCAGAGGGCGAGCGGCGTCGGCCGTCGGGGCCCTGGGTCGGGCGAGCGGCGTGACGTTGGGGCGCCGAGGCAGGCGAGAGGCGGCAGCGCACCCGAGGTGGACGAGCAAGCGGCGACAATGTTCCCGAGACGGGCAAGCGATGGCTTCGCACCCCCTAGCCCGAGCGGTGGTGGCACCCCATAACCCACGAACGACGGTGGTGCTCCTCGACGTGCGAGACGGCGCCGCACGAGGTGCGATGATAGAGTGACGTTAACGGAAGGCGCGAGGTGCGCGTGGCGACCGTCGCGCGTGACATCCTCTGATCCGGCGCAGTTCAGGCGCCCCAAGTGATTACCTTCCTTCGATCTTGTGTCCTCGACGACATCCTCCTGCGATTACCTCCTCCAATCTTTATGCCATCTTTATGAACTATTTACGCTATTTTTATGAAACATTTATGCTATTTACGCAAAAAAAAAACAGAACCGCGATTTATGGCGTGTGTCTCACACGGGGTTAGGATGTTAGAACAGGGCTTTGATTGACGCACATGGGAAGGTTTGACCTGGTGTACACATGCGTGGGGTGTGGGTGGACGCGCTGGTGCGACGCAGGAGTGGTCGGCCAGGATTTCCTCTACCATTTGGAAGTCAAGGCTTTTATATCCTGAAAAACTTGATGACTGCATAAGTCTAGCCAATAACGAAATATGAAAATGGTTTTTTATAGGTTCCGTAAGAACTTTCAAAATGGAAAGTATGACCAGCAGTCATTCGTCACATGGACACGAACACGATCTAAGTGCTCTGTTTTGACAGGTATCTGAAACTGAATCCAAAGTACGAAGTCAGTAATGAGGAGTGTGTCTCTCTCAGGCTTGAACTGTCGCAGAGTTCAGTGAAACTCGACACTATCTTTGAGGCATCTTTCAAGTTCATGATATATGATCAGTTAATCGGAAAGCACAAGGTGCATCTAGGTAAAGTAGCAAATTATATCTTCCCGCTATTTACACTGTCAGATAAAACCTGCAGCAACAACGAACAACAAACTCATACATAATGTTTTTTCTCTCTCTGAGAATTGATTATAGTTGTATGCTCATCGACCCAAATGCTCATTTGTATCATAATGTGTTCCTGTCTCTCGTGAAATCTTATGGTGATTGAATACCTTTTTTCTGAAGGAAGTTTTTTTTTAATATTATTATTATGAATTTGCAGGTAACCACAGCTTCCAGACTGCAAGTACGAGCTCTGCCATCGCATTCATGTTACCTCTGAAAGCACTCAGACAATCCTCTAGATTTATTGTCAATAACAGCTGCGTATTTGGCATTGGCTTCATCAAAGTTGCCACTATCAAAGTTAACACGACGCTAGAAACACTGTTTGTCAGGAAGATGAACATCTTCAACGAGGCCAAAGTTTACACTTGGAAAATCGAGGATTTCTCTGCTCTGAAGAACCCGTCCCACTCACCGGAGTTTGAGATCGCTGGATACACATGGTGATAAATAATCTTTTCAGCTTGCAGTACTTGACATGTACTCCACATGACTGAACGTTGATATCATAATCTGAACTTCCTTGCAATGCTAAGAGTGGTTCTGAACCACATCGGTTTTGAAAATTTTACTTGAAACACAATTATAGCAGTCCTGCACGTCGTCAACCTGATTGTGTGACCCTGACCAATTTGCAGGATTATCTCTTTGAATCCATCCTACGATGGTAACAGCCTGTCCTTATTCCTGAAAATGAAGAAGACAAACGACGTCCCCAAAGGCTCTGGGAGCCTGGTCGAGTTCGCTTTATCCATCAAAGACCAGGAAAACGGCAAGGACAGGAAATATCCAGGTTCGAGATTCAGCGGAAACTTGCTTGATGGACTGGTCAGTCTGGATGCTAGATTATCATGGCATGTTCTCAATTTTTTTTTTGTTGTTGTTGG
This sequence comes from Zea mays, assembly GCF_902167145.1. Classification (NCBI taxonomy): domain Eukaryota; kingdom Viridiplantae; phylum Streptophyta; class Magnoliopsida; order Poales; family Poaceae; genus Zea; species Zea mays. The sequence continues at coordinate 156,406,298 of NC_050102.1, forward strand.
GAAATGCAGGCAGGTGCCAGTTCTCGAGCAAACACCATCGCTGGGGATGGAAGAAGTTCATCTCGCTGGAGGACTTCAAGGACTCGTCAAAGGGTTATCTCATCAAGGGCAAGTGCTGCATCGAGGCTGAGGTCGCAATCAGTGGCTCTTCGAAGACGGAGTACTCTATGTAATTTGATTTGTGAGAGCTCATGATTAGTGTTTATTCTCGCTAGAACCAACTATATAGCGTGTTCCATATGTATTAGCATGCCATCGAGACTCTAGCTTGCTCTATAGATATCTCGACGTATCCGCTCTTCAAGCTTCGTTCTGTCGAGTTGAATGTGGTCTAATAAGTGAATATATGCAAACTGGGATCTTATTATTTTAGGCTATTCTGGCAATCTATCTTGATTGCGACGAATGATTTCACAGCAGTTCTTTTTTTTCTCTATCTAATTTTTGCTGTCGAGTCTTATTAGTTATGCTCTTCTTGCGAACAGTAGTTTTTTTTGTCTAAAATGTTATTCGTTTTAACTCTTGTTTTCTATATTTATGTTCAAATGGATGATAATGAATATAGACACATATATAAAACAAATATATTAATTATTGTATGAATCAACTAAAAAGCTAAAGCGAATCTTATTTGGGATGGATGGAGTATTAAGGAAATAATAATTTTATGTAGCCGATGGGGTTGCCCAAACACTACAGCAGGTTGCACAAAGAGCGCGTGACAAAAAAAGTCAAGGGGGCCAACGATGCTATATCCAAATCCCAATGCTTGTAGCAGCAAATGCCCAGCAGAAGCAAGAAATTTCGCATCCAAATGCACTTTCCGAGCCAATCTTAGAGCTTCTAGAAAAATGCGGACATTCCTTAAAAATGCAGAGGTTCTAAAGCATCCCAAGGGTTTTGGTTGGAGGTTAAGAAAACTTGTCTAGGCCAAATTTTAGATCCCTGAAAACGCCAGAAAGCATCCAAAAGGTGTGTTTGGTTGGAGGCTGAGAAAACTTACCTGGGCCAAATAAGTATCCGGCAGGAGTTTATAGAAACGACGGAAAAGAAAATTACACTCTTTAATATTAGGTGTTTCTAGAAACGGAAGGCCGACCGCAGGCATCCCTTGGCAGGGTGAACAAATGTTTTTGCTTCCCTACAATAAAATCTGATAGGAGCTAACAAAAAAACTTTGCAGGAACAACGTGAAAGCAATTAACGCCCAATCACCTGTATATTTAGGTTCTAAAGTCTTAGTTTACATCTCACAACATGCTGTCATGCTGACAGGGCGTTTCTTATTGGTGCGCCACAACCTTTGGCAGTCATACCCACATCATGTCACCAGGAAGTACCCCAAACAAAGCATCACACTCAAACCTCACTCATACACCGCATATCACCACGTTCAGGATATCGTTTACAACCAAACAATCAAACCAGGGACACAGCAACTGCAGCTCCATCAGCCCTCATTCAGACAGGGCCTTCACAGCTTCACGCCAGGAACATGAACCCACTCCAGCTGCACCACAATCAGGCCACTCTCGACCTTCCTCAGCTTCAGAATCAAGTCCTGGACCACCTTGCCATCCTTCCACTGAACATGGCTCTCGCCGCCAAGGTAGTTTACTCCGACAGGGTAGATCGTCTTGATCCTTGTCCCATCAGAGGCGTGCTTCAGGTCCAGCTTCGCAGCATCGTAGATGTCAGTAATGTTGATCTCAGCAACACCCATGCTGTCGTCTGCTGTGAACTTGTCTTCATCAAAAACTTCCTGTGTGGCATTAGCGGAGCAATTCAGAAATCAAGAGTCGGTTTTCCTGGTTGTTTCGTAGTTAGAAATACATGCGGTCAATTTGTTCGTATTTGTGGCGGCGATATCAGCGGACCAATGGCAGACATGGTTCCATACCATCCATATTTCTGCCAGGAACAAATTATGCTCAGGTTAAAAAACGTTGATCTGATAAATTAAGTATTTTGTAACACATCACCGTGGTAAACCTTTTAACCAGCATATAGCTTTATACAGTATTTTCATAAGTCTATATCTATATAGTTCTCCGACAGCAAACATGATGAAACCAATTGAGACAGCAAACTTACAAGGTGCACTGGCTTCGTAGGATTTGTTACTGAGAGCTGCAGTACTTCGTTTCACACTGGATTGGGGTTCTTCTTCTGGACACTAGTCTTCACCTTCTGTAGCAACAGCAAAAGAAAACTTCCATAACGTAAACACCGAGAACAGAAAGCCATAAACCCAATGGGTATCCATGACGTTTGAACTGAAGTCAACCGAATAAAATAGAACAAGAGCTTTCAAAATCCTAGAAAAATGTTTAGTTATGCAATTCTGCAACACTCGAGATAAGTGGTTGACCTGACACCACACAAGCCAATCATACAGAAACTTAAAACTGCATAATACTGAAATCCTTGGGCTTGGGGTAACACTAAGAAAAAGTCAAATTAGTAGGAAAATAGAAGACTGGTAAGTAATTCAGTCCGCAAAATACTATTTTTACCCTAGAATCATTATGCAGATCACAGAGATACTGCTAAGTACAGGTTGATTCATATTGAAGTTTCGCAAACTTGTGCAGGGCCAGTCCCTAGTTCAGAAGAAATGTTATCAGCAGCTATTATTTCTTATTTTATTCAAGGTGAAGCTGTTACGGGGTGTGGTGCTCTGCCGCTCAGTTCAACGTTCTCCAAAGGTGCAGTATAGCCCTGACGCATTGGTTAAGCAAATTCATGAGCAAGCTAGAACTGCTGTCAGTCAGGAACTTATTTGTGGCTTGGCAATTCATTGTCAGGATTTTGGTCTCCCCGCATCGAGGTCAGCGGCTGGTCGGATAAGCCCATGGACCACTCGCCATCCAATCCACAGACCACTGGCCGTAAAAAACGGTAACAGGATCCTAAGATGGGGAGGCAACACGGGCAGATTCGCAGCTCATAGAAGACGACAGAGACAGAGGAGACGAGCACCTAGACCTAGGACTAGGAGATCAGGGAAGATCAACAGTAATCCCGACAACCCGATTCCCCCTCGCACCGCGGCGCTGACCGTGGACCACGCACGGCACGGGTCGTCAACTGCGAACGAGTCCCCGTCGATCGCGGAGGTCCAGCCAGGCAATGCTGCGGGGGAAAAAAAGGAGACCAGATGGCAGAGGAAGAGGGAGAAGGCGAGCGGAGCGGGGATGGTCGGATGGACATGGACCTGAGCGCCGTACTGGAGGACGACGTAGGGGTCGCTGGTGTGGGTGAGCGGGTCGGCGATGACCAGGTTGTTGCCCCGCACCACGCGGACGTTGAGCTTCCCGATCACCTCCTCCTTGGACGCCGACGCCATTGTTCGGGTGTGGGTTTGGTGGGAGCGAGCTGCGGGTTGGTGGGGACAAGCCGAGGCGGAGGCTCCGACACGAGAGGGAGGGGAGGTGTGGTCTGCTCACCTCACCGGGGGATGCGGCCAACGGCTCGCAGCCGGCGCCGGGTTTTAGGCTATCTGCACTCATACTACTCTAAATTTATACTCTACTAGTCGGTTACCCGTGCGTTGCGACGGCTCACAACAACACCCACGTAAACTATCCACAAAAAGATCTTAATATTTTTATTGATTGTCTCCGCTCTCCGCATAATATATTTTTTATTTGACTAACTGATGTTGTTGTTTACTCCACCCAATATGTCTTGGTACAACACGGCTAATTAATAGAGCGATTAGAAGAGAGTTCACAACAACTGACTGAACAAACATATATTATAGAATGACATAATTCCACCATAGTAGTCTTTGCTGATACAGCTGTTACAACCTACAAACAGGCAAAAAATAATAAATAATTTGAAGAAAGCATTTTATTTTTATCCTTACTGACCGAGTAGAAAAGATAATGGAGTGGCACCTTTCCCCATGCATATTAAATTTTGGGCTTCATGGTATGCAGCATCCAACTTATTGTTCCCATATTATTTTGTTATCTCCAACAAATAAGAAAAGATAAGCACCAATAGTAAGTTGCAGTGCTGGACAAGGATAACGGAGTGGCTCCTAATTTTACTTCACATATCACTATCAGTAAAGTTAGATGAAAAAGGGATATGTGATGGAGAATTGTATTAGCATGTAAAGTATAAAGATGCCAGCAGGATGGCGCGCAGTAATTGAGAGACACTGGAACTTGGCAAATATATGAGAGCTTAAGCATACGAGAACAAGAAACCAACCTGAAGTATAGAACCCTGTCGCCACAACCGTCGGCATGAGCTTTAGTGGCACCGGTGACTGAGCAAGATGCTGTCGCTTCTTTCCATCGCCATCGAAGCTCCCCACTACGATCTGCACAATACAGAGAATAATTGTGGTCGCTGATCACAGTGCAGTCGGAGGAAGACAATTGAATGGCGTTGAAAGGAAATTTGGAGATGTAGTCGACGACAACGCTTTGTAAATGCTACCACGATATGAATGAAATCAAGAAGGTACAAATTTTCTACCAGTAAGATCTAGAAAACAACATCAGACCTGTACCGATGAATCAACTGTCAGAAGTCCGGCAACACTACCACCCAAGTGTCAGGACACGACCATCTGGGCCTGGTAGCGAAACGCCTAGCCGCCTGTTAAACCGTGATGGCCACCGTTCTTTGACAGAAGAAATGAACTGAACAGAGACAATATTTCAAAACAACCATGTTCAGGAATTCAGGAATCGTGAGACAAGATTTCGATTTTCATCATCACCTATTACGTAGTACAAATACCAGTGACAATGATGACTCATAGTATAGACAACAAACATCAATAAGATCGCTCTTCTGAATCACTATACCTGGACCTCATATGTCACCATTCCACCTGAAGTAGCAGAAAATGAATATACTATCCTCGTCAACAAAATTATCTATTCTATACCATAATCTTCTGCGTTCATGTTTACTCTACATCTCAACTCTATACCAACTATCACATATTATATTATTTTTCCCCATTCAATCGCTTGCATGCGGCCGCGTCAGCTGCTGCCCTCTACGTCTATACTGCCGCGTATCAGGAGTGGTGGGGCCTAGGTTGCATGCAACGGCGCGCGTGTGCATATAGAGTAGAATCCGTACAACGCTGGCTATAGCGTTTCTCTGTCCTCCCCCTTATTTTGCCGTTGCTCACCAGTCTCCCGCTGCAGCAGTTTTTGATACGCTAAAACTGCCCCGTGGCAGTAGCGTTCGCCGTGCAGTCACCGAGTGCGGCTAGCCTTATAGGCGTCGCGGCCTGCCTGATGGATAATTTTGCAGAAGACTTTTTTTTGTGTGCTCCAAAGATAATTACAAGAACTAGTTTATCAACCATATTTTTCTAAGAAAATTTTATTTTAAAGGAAAATTAGTTTATTTTTCTTAAGAAAATGAAAAAAAATCTTTAGAAAAATAAAATTGTCAAACTAGATCTAAGAAAAGCATCCTAGATTTGCGGTATAGCATATGGAAACAAAATTGAAGTTAAAAAAACTCACCCTCTCAACTTGAGAACCTATACTCACACCTGTGATTTTCTATGAGAAAATCAGCCGGTAGAACATGAGATTGATAAAGTACGCATCAGTATAGTTGCTGACGGTGAATACAACGCTCACCGATGCATAAATAAATGTGGCTTAAGCGTTATGTCCCTATTTTAAAATGACATGGCAGTTTTACCATTGTTTTTTAAAAACTTTGTGATTTTGCCTCTGTGGTTTTAAAACGGAGAGAGAGTTTGCTCTTACCGTGTTAACTCTAACTAACAGTGTTAACTTTGGGATAAAAGATCAAGTTTGCCCGTTTGATTTTACCCGTGTTTTATTTTGTTCTCTGTGTTTTTACCCCTGTTTTTTAGTTTTGATACAAATTGGACAACTCAATCAGTATAAAACACAATAGTTTCTATCCATAGAATGTCACAGAGAAAAACGAGAATGAAGCTCTGTATTCTTTATTGATCATTGCGTATATATTTATACATCTCAAACGGTCGTGAAGAAGTATGTTCCGAGGAACTGGCGATCTTCATTAATGGATGAGATCACTTCATGTCATCAACCCTTAACAACCTCTTGATCGAGTCCATGTCTTGATGTGATCATCATGGAGTACTTCAATCATCATACCCATGGATCCATCACGCTAAAATCATCCTCTAAAAACCCTATAGGAAAATATGTGATATAGTACGTGCCTATGTTGATATTGTTTCATTAAAAGCTTTATATGAGAAAATTTTATAGAGGAAAACTCGAAAACTCACATAAAGAAAAGAGTATAATGTTGATCAGGTCATATATTGGAGAGGCATACTCCCACCATTTTCTACAAGTCTCTAAGTAGTTTCATTTTAATTCTCTCAACATATTTGATAATATTGAGTAAGACTTAGTTTACGGTGTATTTATTTTCCCATTTTTTAACACATGATGATATAATAACTTTTGGGGGCAATATGCTTTGTAACATTGCTCTTAATATAACATGTCTCCATCTGAACAACACATGCATCATTGTCTTCATAAATAATGGTCAAAGACTCACTGGAACCAATGCCACAAAATTATAGTATGTGGTTTATCATTATGTGAAGCCAAAGCCATTTATGTGGGACTTCATATAATCAACATGATTATTTATTAGAATGATCGGCTGGAAATGGCGATAGATATCTTTATCAAAGATATCCTCCAATGGAACCTTTTTCACACATTGAGAATATAAAGTTTATCTGTGATATGGCTTTTTAGGGACCAAGGAAATGCGAAGGTCTTAGTTTCTTTTATAAAAGATATCAAGATCTATCAAATAAAAGCAAAACCTCATTTTCTTTATAAAAGATACTAAGATCTCTTATGCCCTTAAGATATCGAAAGTTATCCCTTAACCCCAACCGTGATCCTTTGGAGGGAGTAACACTACACCTCTGCAAGTAGATTCATTACAAATGCATTGTTCAGTCTAGTACTATTTGCAAGATATATAAGCGTACCAAAAGCATTGATATATAAGACAATGCATATCTCATCTCCATCTTTTCAATGTTAAAAAGGAATCTCTCTGTGTCTAGAGGTCTGACTTTAGATGGATAAACATATTCATATGTGGAGGGAAGACATGGGCATCCATGATTTCCATAATGAGTTAGCGATTATCCCTAGATAACCTCGCAAAATAGCTAGCAAATCGTTAAAAATTGGAGCCAATGTGTTGAGAATAGACATAGGGATGGAAGAGAGCAATGATGAGTTGCTCACTCCCACGAACAAAACTGGAGCATGTGATCCGTCTGCTTGAATGAAAGGACAAAACTCCAAGAGTTGGGGAAGAGACAAGCAGAGAGTTTCACTGGTACGAGGGGAAAAGAAAATGTCAACCTAACGTCAACTGGCTCTGTTAATAAATTTATACTCTCTATATATCTAGATTATAAGTCATTCTAGATAAGATTTGAGCCAAACTTGTAAAACTTTGAGTACAAATAACCGTTTGTTATTTAGTTTTGAAATCTAATAGTTATATGCACCGATTTATCCTAAAAAAGGTACTTTTACAAAAAAAAATGCATTAAGAATTTATTTGCATTTTAACTAAAAAATATTGTTCGAAGCTATATTTTGAAGACCGTGTCGTTTTGCTAAACGACTTATAATTTAGACCTAGATGGAGTATATAAAAAAGGGACTTCATATATTTAACGTTGTGAATGCGTTATATAAGTTCATGTGGTGAAAGACGTTGAGGATGTTTAAAAAATTTCACTCTATTTTTCATAATTGACTAGCATATAGCTTATGTTAATGCTACGATCGCGGGGAAGGGGGAGAGGGGTCGACGACTGCGTGATGTCGAGAGATAAGTTGGCGACAGCGGCACAAGTGAGGGGAAGGGATGGGGGGGGGGACGCAGGAGCTGAGGACGGGAAAGTCGTAGGAGAGGGTTATGGGAGAGATGATGGATGGTCTAAATAATATTGTGTATTGAATTTGAGTAGATAATGGAGATGAGTTATTCAGTAATCTAAATCATTGTTTTGATGATGTGTTAAGTCTGGCTGTAATTTGTTTGGTGGATTTAGTGTAGGTTATGTGTGAGGGTGATTTGATTAGGTGGATTTTTTGCAGGATTTAAGCTGGTAGATTATATAGTGGTATAGATATAGTAAGTGAAAGTGGAATATGTAGACATAAAAAAATTATTTAATTATCTAAATGTTGCTTATTACAGCATAAAGCTTTCATGTATATATAATTATACTAAAATCTAAAAGTTTGATAAGTGTCCAAATATATTTACCGGACTAGGACTATTTTTTCCGTCTTCTTTCCTTCTGTCCGTATGTTGTACTGCACAAAGAAAGAGACAAAATTCCAAGGGTTAGGGATCTAAATCTCTATATTTAGGATCTAAATCAAAATTAAATCTCCGCGTACAGGTTAGAGTGCAGTCTGTTCACTTACGTACAGTTTCCAAGGAGTAGGAGAGAATTGTACCTGCATGCCGTGGAGCAGATGTGATCCTCGCCGGTGCTTGCACTTGCCGCTCGCTCAGAGTTCACTCTGGCATAGGGAGTATGCATTCTCGCTTAGGCACAGGGGAGTTCGCTCGCGCACAGGGAGACCGCTCGGACTTCGTGGCGCAAATGACCTTGTCGCTTGGTTAGTGGTCACTCAAAGGCCTCGCGCATTGATGAAGCAGCGGCGACGGGTGCGTCGGGTTGGGGGCGGGTTGGAGCGGCGAGACTCGAGAGTATAGGTGTACATTTGGGCCGGGCCTGGTGGGCCGGCCCGAAGCGCGGAAAAAAAAACACGGCCCAGGCACGGTACGGCCCGAAATAATTTAGTGCCGGGCCGGCACGGCCCGTTATATCGGGCCGGGTTTGGGCCGAGGTCACGGCCTATGGGCGGGCATGAGCACGGCCCGTTTAAGTCAGGCACGAAATGGCCCATATAGAGGCACGAAAAGGCTCATATATTTATTAAAACCACACTTCATCCCACACTTTCATATACTTGATAAATAACACAAAACTAGAGATAATGCTAGTTAGATGTTTTTTGTAGCTTTGAATTAGAGTGTGTGATGTAATTTTGCTTTTGTTATGAATATTAGACAATAAACTGAACTTACGAACTTTGTATAGAGCTGATTATACTCTTTTTCCTTCTAACAAAATGATTTATAAACGAGGTAGTCATTGCATAGCTGTGGTAACTTTAATACAAATACTAAGTTTGATTTTGTTCAAATTTATTTGTCTTATCTTTTATTTGTTTTATTATTATTTTTTTGAATTTAGGGCTCTAATGTGAATTTTGGGCCAAAAACTGAATGTCGGGCCTAAAATTGAATTTCGGGCCGTAATGTGAATTTCGGGCTTTTATAATTTCGGGCCGCCCGAAATGAGCCCGGCACGTTTAAGCAATTACGGGTCGGGCCGTGGGCCGAGGGCTAGGCCCATGGGCCGGCCCGGCACGGCCCGAAATTCAAACGGGTCGGGCCGGCCCGAAATTCAAATATTACGGGCCTTTTTGGGCTTGGGCCGGACCGGACCGGGCGGCCCGAATGTACACCTATACTCGAGAGTGATGGAACAAAATAGTGGTGTGTGATTGGATTTGGCTTAAAAATGGCGGGCGGCTGGTTTCGGGACTTACGGTTGTGTTGCTACATTTAGGAACAAAATAGGGTTACATAAAACTTAGTGAATTTAGAAATTTATTTAAGGAACTGTTGGAGCCTCTTTTTTTTGTTAATATTCATCTAAACCAAAATATAGGGTGTGCTTTCAGGAACTAGTGGAGATGCTCTTAGGTATTTTTTGATGATGTGACAAGAGAGTTAAAAGAAAAAAGAAAAAGTTTTATCTTGAGGGAGATACTTACATATATATGCTAGCATTTTTAATATTCTATAGAGAGTAAAAAAACAATCCATGATATTTATACTTTGAGATAATTGTATCTTATATAATTTCATATGACATGATAATGTTGGATATTGTGACGGGATGCAATAGATTCAGAATAACCTTAGTTGGCGTAAAGGCAAAAGAAACTACCAACCTAAAGTCAACCGACTCTATTAATAAACTTTTCTATATATAAATTCGACAGTGTTAACATTGTGATCCCTATATTATCTGCTCGGCTGCACTAAACAGCCGCTGCTGCTGTCTGACTGTGGCTGCTGTCGACAACAAGCAGCTGCATGGATGATAAAAATATGTCATGTGAATTATGTGGGTGTAGGTTGAGCTTGATCTGTACGCAAGTGTCATTTACTTTCTGCTAGCACCACACGGGCTTCAGGCCACGACACGACCTCACCGGATCAAGTGATAGCCTTGTGGCCCCCACGCTTAGAAATTATCGCCTGGAGGCCACCTCACCCGCCTTGCCACTTGTCACCCGCGCCGCGACCTCACTCCTCCCCAGCCAGCTCAGTCGTAGGTGCCCGGCGTGCCAGCTCAGATCCTGACCTCGCATTCTCGCAACTTCTTGCAATACATTATTCTGGCGTCCGTTCGCCGCCGCCGCTGCCGAGCGTACACGAACAGCTCCGGCCTCCGGCGACATCGTCGTCGCCTGTTTTCAGCTAGCGCAGAGTATTCTTTGCGGTCTTGCGCAGCTCGTGTGCGTGCCGTCGCTATCCGTGGACTCCGACTCCCCGAGGCTAATTTTATGATCGCCGGCGACCGGCGTCATCAGACGTGGACATCTATCCGGATATATATATATATATATATATATATATATATATATATATATATATATATATATATATATATATATATATATATATATATATATATATATATATATATATATATATTGTATATTAGGAGCCCTGAGATTCCAATAACTAAAGGAAGCCTGGGCCAGACAATGCAATCCGGTCGAGCCAGACCACATCCGGACGTCTATAAAACAGGACCCGGAGTGCTAGGGTTCAGTTTTTCACGCCTCGCCTTGGCTTCCCGACCTCGACATGCGGTGGCGGCGGTTCCCAGGCCGGCGGTGGCGACCCCCGATCCAGAGGGCGAGCGGCGGCAGCGCCCTTGTGCGGCGGCAGCGGATCCCAGGCCGATGGCCGCAACTCCATTACCTCGATACGCGGTGGCGGAGGTTCCTCGATCCACAACGAGGCCCTTGTGCGGGCAAGCGGCGGCGTCCCCGAAGCCCAGAGGAGGCGACACTTCCAAGGCCGGCGAGCAAGCGACGCCTGTCGACGTGCGAGTAGCGACGACGACGCATGAGGCGCGATGTTCGAGCGAGCAACGTCACGGTAGGGGCGAGATGCGCGCAGCGATGATCGCGCGTGACATCCTCCGATCTGGCGCATTTTTCTTTTCGTTTATTGTGTCTTATGCCTACCACATGTATTATTTACACTAAAAACTGTATGATTTTATGATTTAACACAGAGTTCGTATATCAATTTACTGCATGCACATTGGAAAGACAATTCCTTGATTTATGCTGTTCGTAATTTACACGCATGCAATGAAAACTCCCACGATTTTGCCATAATTTTTGGATCTATATAAAAATAGAAACAGCATGCATGCGGCTGCCATGTTATTCGGATCTGTCATAAAAATAGGATCGTAATAACAACCTACTAAAGCTATCAACCTCTAATTGACTCGGTATTTACGCTTATAATTGAGGGATTTTATGCTCAAAACTTAAGGTTTTTACGCTCCACCCGGAGATGCGTCCACCAGTGAACAACATGCCAGATTTTTTTACGCAGTATAAGGAATTGCATAAATACCTACACCGTGTAGTATAATTTGTTTCATTATACATCATAAACTAGTTCTAATGCGTTTAGCTGCATGGTTGTTAGAGGGATCCTATATTTATGAAGGAAATAAAATATTAAATGCGATTTTTTTTCTATGCATGCAATTCATTTCCTTTCATTACATATTCTTTCCATCATAAATTCGTGTGCATGCAGCTGGTAGCAGATTTTTACGCAATATACCGAATTGCATAATTATCTATACAGTGTAGCATATTTAGTATCAGTATATATCATAAAATGGTCATTACGAGTTTTAGTTGCATGTCTGTTTCAGCGATCCTAAATTTATGGAGGAAATAAAACATTTAAAATATAAACTGCCACACATATCTTTCCTAAATTTACGCGCATGGAAGGGAACGTGTTTGACTCATGCATGCATTTTGCCATAATTTTTGGATCTGTATAAAAATATAAATTGCATTCATGCGGCTGCCATATTTTTCGAATCTGCCATAAAAATAGGATCGTATTAACAACCTACCAGAGCTATCAACCTCTCACATTGGCCAGGTATTTACGCTTATAATTGAGAGATTTTATGCTTAAAACTTAAGGTTTTTACGCTCCAACCTAGAGATGCGTCCACCAGTGAACAACATGCTAGATTTTTTTACGCAGTGTACCGAATTGCATAAATACCTACACCGTGTAGTATAATTAGTATAAGTATAAATCATAAACTAGTTCTAATGTGTTTAGCTACATGGTTGTTGGAGGGATAGTATATTTATGAAGCAAATTAACCATTAAATACGATTTTTTTTCTATGCATGCAATTCATTTCCTTTCATTGCACATTATTTTCATCATAAATTCGTGCGCATGCAGCTGGTAACAGATTTTTACGCAGTATACCTGTCGGGGACCATAATTAGGGGTACCCTCAAGACGCCTAATTCTCAGCTGGTAACCCCCATCAGCATAAAGCTGCAAAGGCCTGATGGGTCCGATTAAGTCAGGGATCAGTCCACACGAGTGACTCGATCACGCTTCGCCCGAGCCTAGCCTCGGCCAAGGGCAGCCGACCTCGAGAGACTTCCGTCTCGCCCGAGGCCCCCCTTTTTACGGCGGACACACCTCCGGCTCGCCCGAGGCCTTGGCTTCGCTTAGAAGCAACCCTGACTAAATCGCCGCGCCGACTGACCAGGTTGCAGGAGCATTTAACGCAAAGGTGGCCTGACACCTTTATCCTGACACGCGCCCCCCGGCAGAGCCGAAGTGACCGCCGTCACTCCACCGCTCCACTGACCGGTCTGACAGAAGGACAGCGCCGCCTGCGCCACTCCGACTGCAGTGCCACTCGGCAGAGTGAGTCTGACAGGCAGTCAGGTCTGGCCAAAGGCGCCATAGGAAACTCCGCTCCGCCCGACCCCAGGGCTCGGACTCGGGCTAAGACCCGGAAGACGGCGAACTCCGCTCCGCCCGACCCCAGGGCTCGGACTTGGGCTAAGACCCGGAAGACGGCGAACTCCGCTCCGCCCGACCCCAGGGCTCGGACTCGGGCTAAGACCCAAAAGACGGCGAACTCCGCTCCGCCCGACCCCAGGGCTCGGACTCGGGCTAAGACCCGGAAGACGGCGAACTCTGCTCCGCCCGACCCTAGGGCTCGGACTCGGGCTAAGACCCGGAAGACGGCGAACTCCGCTCCGCCCGACCCCAGGGCTCGGACTCGGGCTAAGACCCGGAAGACGGCGAACTCCGCTCCGCCCGACCCCAGGGCTCGGACTCGGACTCAGCCCCAGAAGACGACGAAACTCCGCCTCGCCCGACCCCAGGGCTCGGAGTCCGCCCTGGCCTCGGCCGAACGATCTCCGCCTCGCCCGACCCGGGGGCTCGGCCTCGGCCACGGAAGACAGACTCGACCCCGGCTTCGGAGGAGCCCCCACGTCGCCCGACCTAGGGCACAGGCCCGCCACGTCAACAGGAAGCGCCATCATCATCCTACCCTGAGCCGACTCGGGTCATGGAGAACAAGACCGGCGTCCCATCTGGCTAGCTCCGCCAGATGGACAATGATGGCGCTCCGCAAGCTCTGTGACGACGGCGGCTTTCAGCTCTCTTACGGAAGCAAGGCGACGTCAGCAAGGACTCGACCGCTCCTACAGCTGTCCCTCCGCCAGGCTCCGTTGCTCCTCCGACAGCCACGACATCACGCCAGCAAGGTGCCAAGACCTCTCCGGCTGCCACATTGGCATGTACCTAGGGCGCTAGCTCTCTCTCCGCTAGACACGTAGCACTCTGCTACACCCCCCGTTGTACACCTGGATCCTCTCCTTACGACTATAAAAGGAAGGACCAGGGCCTTCTTAGAGAAGGTTGGCCGCGCGGGGACGAGGACGAGACATGCGCTCTCTTGGGGCCGCTCGCTTCCCTCACCCGCGTGGACGCTTGTAACCCCCCTACTGCAAGCGCACCCGACCTGGGCGCGGGACGAACACGAAGGCCGCGGGATCTCCACCTCTCTCACGCCCGTCTCCGGCCACCTCGCCTCTCCCCCCTTCGCGCTCGCCCACGCGCTCGACCCATCTGGGCTGGGGCACGCAGCACACTCACTCGTCGGCTTGGGGACCCCTCGGTCTTGAAACGCCGACAGTTGGCGCGCCAGGTAGGGGCACGCTGCGTGTTGACGAACAGCTTCCCGTCAAGCTCCAGATGGGCAGTCTCCAGCAACCTCTCCGGCCCGGGACGGTGCTCCGTTTCGGGAGTCTTGAGTTCATGTCCTTCGACGGCAGCTACAACATGATACTCCTTCCACCGCCGCGCGACAACGACAATGGCGGTCGACAACCCGCCCGCCGGCGGCGGAATCGGCGACATCTTCCCCGCGCGGTGGAAGAACAACATCCGAGCTCGCCCCGTCCTCTCCCCCACCAACGGAGGAGGAGGCGGGGCAACCAAGGCCAAGCGGGAGGCCGCGCTTCGTCGGCTGTCGAGCGAATCGACGTCCCCAGCACCCCGACGGAAGGCACGCCGGGCGTCGACCTCGCGTTCGAGACAGAGGCAAGCGCTCTCCCCCCGCGACACGCCAACCCCGAGCAAGTTGACGACGCCGGCGCACTCGCGAGGAGCTTGCAGGACGTCGCCCTTGTCCCTGAGATGACGGTGCAACCAGTCCCCGATGTAACTACGTCGCTCCTCGTCGACCGAAAGGTACCGACTAACTCCCATCTTACATCATTTCAACTCGGCCTCAACCCGCCAAGCGACCTCGCTTTGGCGGGCGCTCTCATTAAGGCGAGTGCAACCCCACTGAGGTTTCGTATGCGGTCGCCCTGGGACCGGTTGACGGACGCCTCGACCTACGGGCCCTCCGGGTCCGAGGAAGATGATGATCCCAGCATCTGTTGGGATTTCTCTGGACTTGGCAACCCCAGTGCCATGCGGGACTTCATGGCCGCATGTGACTACTGCCTCTCCGACTGTTCCGACGGAAGCCGCGGCCTCAACGACGAGGGCTGCGGCCCAAGCCGCGAATGTTTCCACGTTGAGCTGGGGGATCCCTCCAAAGGCAACCATCTTGGCATGCCGGAGGACGGTGATTTTCCTAGGCCCGTGCCTCGCGCCGACATCCCGCGGGAGCTAGCTGTGGTCCCCGTTCCGGCGGGGGGTCACGACCCACAGCTCGAGCAAGTCCGCGGGGCACAGGCCAGGCTCGACGAGGGAACAGGAGCGCTTGAGACGATCCGCCGGGACGTCGGGCAGGTATGGGCGGGCCAACCCCCGGCCGGAGAAATACGTCACCTGCCCTAGGGTCTCCAGCACCGCGTCGCCAACGATGTCAGGGTCAGGCCGTCGCCCGCATCCAGCGGGGTTGGTCAGAACCTGGCAGCCGCAGCGATACTCCTCCGCGCGATGCCGGAGCCATCAACCACCGAGGGTCGGCGAATCCAGGGAGAGCTCAAGAATCTCCTGGAAGGCGCTGCGGCCCAACGGGCCGAGAGCACTGCCTCCCGAAGGCAGGGATATCCCTCGGAACCTCATGCCGCGACTTCCCGATTCATGCGGGAAGCCTCGGTCTACACCGGGCGCACGCGCAACACCGCGCCTGCGGCCCCGGGCCGCCTCGGCAACGAGCACCATCGACACGACCGTCGGGCCCACCTCGATGAAAGGGTGCGCCGAGGTTACCACCCCAGGCGTGGGGGATGCTACGACAGCGGGGAGGATCGGAGTCCCTCGCCCGAACCACCCGGTCCGCAGGCCTTCAGTCGGGCCATCCGACGGGCGCCGTTCCCGACCCGGTTCCGACCCCCGACTACTATCACGAAGTACTCGGGGGAAACGAGGCCGGAACTGTGGCTCGCGGACTACCGCCTGGCCTGCCAACTGGGAGGAACGGACGACGACAACCTCATCATCCGTAACCTCCCCCTGTTCCTCTCCGACACTGCTCGCGCCTGGTTGGAACACCTGCCTCCGGGGTAGATCTCCAACTGGGACGACTTGGTCCAAGCCTTCGCCGGCAATTTCCAGGGCACGTACGTGCGCCCCGGGAATTCCTGGGACCTCCGGAGCTGCCGGCAGCAGCCGGGAGAGCCTCTCCGGGACTACATCCGGCGATTCTCGAAGCAGCGCACCGAGCTGCCCAACATCACCGACTCGGATGTCATCGGCGCGTTCCTCGCTGGCACCACCTGCCGCGACCTGGTGAGCAAGCTGGGTCGCAAGACCCCCACCAGGGCGAGCGAGCTGATGGACATCGCCACCAAGTTCGCCTCTGGCCAGGAGGCGGTTGAGGCTATCTTCCGAAAGGACAAGCAGCCCCAGGGCCGCCCATCGGAAGAGGCACCCGAGGCGTCTACTCCGCGCGGCGCCAAGAAGAAAGGCAAGAAGAAGTCGCAATCGAAACGCGACGCCGCTGACGCGGACCTTATCGCCGCCGCCGAGTACAAGAACCCTCGGAAGCCCCCCGGAGGTGCAAACCTCTTCGACAAGATGCTCAAGGAGCCATGCCCCTACCATCAGGGGCCCGTCAAGCACACCCTCGAGGTGTGCGTCATGCTTCGGCGTCACTTCCACAGGGCCGGGCCACCCGCCGAGGGTGGCAGAGCCCGCGACGACGACAAGAACGAAGATCACCAAGCAGGAGAGTTCCCCGAGGTCCGCGACTGCTTCATGATCTACGGAGGGCATGCGGCGAATGCCTCGGCTCGGCATCGCAAGCAAGAGCGCCGGGAGGTCTGCTCGGTGAAGGTGGCGGCGCCAGTCTACCTAGACTGGTCCGACAAGCCCATCACCTTCGACCAGGCCGACCACCCCGACCGCGTGCCGAGCCCGGGGAAATACCCGCTCGTCGTCGACCCTGTCATCGGCAACGTCAGGCTCACCAAGGTCCTGATGGATGGGGGCAGCTGCCTCAACATCATCTACGCCGAGACCCTCAAGCTCTTGCGCGTCGATCTGTCCTCCGTCCGGGCGAGCGCTGCGCCCTTCCACGAGATCGTACCTGGGAAGCGCATCCAGCCCCTCGGACGACTCGACCTCCCCGTCTGCTTCGGAACGCCCTCCAACTTCCGAAGGGAGACCCTGACGTTCGAGGTGGTCGGGTTCCGAGGAACCTACCACGCTGTACTGGGGAGGCCATGCTACGCGAAGTTCATGGCCGTCCCCAACTACACCTACTTGAAGCTCAAGATGCCGGGCCCCAACGGGGTCATCACCGTCGGCCCCACGTACAAACACGCGTTCGAATGCGACGTGGAGTGCGTGGAGTACGCCGAGGCCCTCGCCGAGTCCGAGGCCCTCATCGCCGACCTGGAGAACCTCTCCAAGGAGGTGACAGACGTGAAGCGTCACGCCGGCATCTTCGAGCCAGCGGAGACGGTTAAGGCCGTCCCTCTCGACCCCAGTGGTGACACCTCCAAGCAGATCCGGATTGGGTCCGGGCTCGACCCCAAATAGGAAGCAGTGCTCGTCGACTTTCTCCGCGCAAACGCCGACGTCTTTGCGTGGAGTCCCTCGGACATGCCCGACATACCGAGGGATGTCGCCGAGCACTCGCTGGATATTCGGGCCGGAGCCCGACCCGTCAGGCAGCCTCTGCGCCGATTCGACGAGGAGAAGCGCAGAGTGATAGGCGAGGAGATCCACAAGCTAATGGCAGCAGGGTTCATCAAAGAGGTATTCCATCCCGAATGGCTTGCCAACCCTGTGCTTGTGAGGAAGAAAGGGGGGAAATGGCGGATGTGTGTAGACTACACTGGTCTCAACAAAGCATGTCCGAAGGTTCCCTACCCTCTGCCTCGCATCGATCAAATCGTGGATTCCACCGCTGGGTGCGAAACCCTGTCCTTCCTTGATGCCTACTCAGGGTATCACCAGATCCGGATGAAAGAGTCCGACCAGCTTGCGGCTTCTTTCATCACACCGTTCGGCATGTACTGCTATGTCACCATGCCGTTCGGTTTGAGGAATGCGGGCGCAACGTACCAACGGTGCATGAACCATGTGTTCGGCGAACACATCGGTCGCACAGTCGAGGCCTATGTCGACGACATCGTAGTCAAGACAAGGAAGGCTTCCGACCTCCTCTCCGATCTTGAAGTGACATTCCGATGTCTCAAGGCGAAAGGAGTCAAGCTCAATCCTGAGAAGTGTGTCTTCGGGGTGCCCCGGGGCATGCTCCTGGGGTTCATCGTCTCCGAGCGAGGCATCGAAGCCAACCCGGAGAAGATCGCAGCCATCACCAGCATGGGACCCATCAAGGACTTAAAAGGCGTACAGAGGGTCATGGGATGCCTCGCGGCCCTGAGCCGCTTCATCTCACGCCTCGGCGAAAGAGGTCTGCCTCTGTACCGCCTCTTAAGGAAGACCGAGTGTTTCGCTTGGACCCCTAGAGGCCGAGGAAGCCCTCGAGAACCTGAAGGCGCTCCTTACAAAGGCGCCTGTCTTGGTGCCCCCAGCTGATGGAGAAGCCCTCTTGGTCTACGTCGCCGCCACCACTCAGGTGGTTAGCGCCGCGATTGTGGTCGAGAGGCAAGAGGAAGGGCATGCACTGCCCGTTCAGAGGCCAGTCTACTTCGTCAGTGAGGTACTGTCCGAGACCAAGATCCGCTACCCACAAGTTCAGAAGCTGCTGTATGCTGTGATCCTGACAAGGCGAAAGTTACGACACTACTTCGAGTCTCATCCGGTAACTGTGGTGTCATCCTTCCCCCTCGGGGAGATCATCCAGTGCCGAGAGGCCTCGGGCAGGATCGCAAAGTGGGCGGTGGAAATCATGGGCGAAACGATCTCGTTCGCCCCTCGGAAGGCCATCAAGTCCCAGGTGTTGGCGGACTTCGTGGCCGAATGGGTCGACACCCAGCTGCCGACGGCTCCGATCCAACCGGAGCTCTGGACCATGTTTTTCGACGGGTCGCTGATGAAGACAGGAGCCGGCGCGGGCCTGCTCTTCATCTCGCCCCTCGGAAAGCATCTGCGCTACGTGCTGCGCCTCCATTTCCCGGCGTCCAACAATGTGGCCGAGTACGAAGCTCTGGTCAACGGGGTGCGAATCGCCATCGAGCTAGGGGTCAGACGCCTCGACGCCCGCGGTGATTCGCAGCTCGTCATCAACCAAGTCATGAAGAACTCCCACTGCCGCGACCCGAAGATGGAGGCCTACTGCGATGAGGTTCGGCGCCTGGAAGACAAGTTCTTCGGGCTCGAGCTCAACCACATCGCTCGGCGCTACAACGAGACTGCAGACGAGCTGGCTAAAATAGCCTCGGGGCGAACGACGGTCCCCCCGGACGTCTTCTCCCGGGATCTGCATCAACCCTCCGTCAAACGGGATTGAGAAAAAGCAAGCAAAACACCGTGGTATTCAAGTGGGTCTTTGGACCGCTTGAGAGGGGTTGATTGCAACCCTCGTCCGTTGGGACGCCACAACGTGGAGTAGGCAAGCGTTGGTCTTGGCCGAACCACGGGATAACCACCGTACCATCTCTGTGATTGATCCTTGTTGGTTATTGTGTTTTGTTGAGGATTCCTCTCTAGCCACTTGGCGATTATTGTGCTAACGATTAACCAAGTTTTGTGGCTTAAGTTTTCAAGTTTCACAGGATCACCTATTCACCACCCCCTCTAGGTGCTCTCAATTGGTATCAGAGCCGTTCTCTTCACAAAGGGACTAACCGCCCGAAGAGATGGATCCTAAGGGGAAGGGTATCGTGATCAACGATAAAGAGAAGGAGTCTTTCGTCAACGAGCCAAAGGATGACAAGCCTACCGACTCGGGCTCTGGTCATAGACGAAAAGATGGGAAGAAGAAGAAGACAAGGCACATTAAGGAGATCGTCTACTACGACGACAGTGATGAGTCCACTTCTTCCCACAAGGACAACGACGACAACGACTACGACAAACGAAAGACGGTTAACTCAAACTTTTCTTTCGATTATTCGCGTATTCCTCAAAGTTCAAATTCTCATTTGCTCTCCATTCCTCTCGGCAAGCCTCCACACTTTGATGGGGAGGACTACGGATTTTGGAGCCACAAAATGCGTAGTCACCTATTCTCTCTCCATCCAAGCATGTGGGAGATTGTTGAGAATGGAATGAAGTTTGATAGCTCGGATAGTCCCATTTTTATTAATGAACAAATTCATAGAAATGCACAAGCTACTACTGTGTTGTTAGCCTCCTTGTGCAGGGACGAGTATCACAAAGTGAGCGGCTTGGACAATGCCAAGCAGATCTGGGACACCCTCAAGATTTCTCATGAGGGGAACGACGTCACCTTGCTCACCAAGATGGAGTTGGTGGAGGGCGAGCTTGGACGATTCGCTATGATAAGGGGCGAGGAGCCGACACAAACATACAACCGGCTCAAGACTCTTATCAACAAAATAAGGAGCTACGGAAGCACGCGATGGACGGACCACGACGTCGTCCGACTGATGCTAAGGTCCTTTACCGTTCTTGATCCTCATTTGGTGAATAATATTCGTGAGAATCCCAGGTACACCAAAATGTCGCCAGAAGAAGTCCTTGGAAAATTCGTTAGCAGGCGAATGATGATCAAGGAGGCGAGGTACGTGGACGACGCTTTGAATGGTCCGATCAACGAGCCGCAACCCCTTGCTCTCAAGGCAACAAGAAGCAAGGAGGTGCTACCTAGCAAGGTGGCACAAATTGAGGCGGCCGGACTTAATGATGAAGAGATGGCCCTCATCATCAAAAGATTCAAGACGGCGCTTAAAGGTCGCAAGGGACAGCCAAGCAAGACCAAAGCCAAGGGGAAGTGCTCATGCTTCAAATGCGGTAAGCTTGGTCATTTTATTGCCAACTGTCCCGACAATGATAGTGATCAGGACCAAGGGAACAAGAGGGAGAAGAAGAAGAACTATAAGAAGGCAAAGGGCGAGGCACATCTAGGAAAGGAGTGGGATTCGGATTGCTCCTCCTCCGACTCCGACAATGAAGGACTCGCCGCCACCGCCTTCAACAAGTCATCCCTCTTCCCCAACGAACGTCACACATGCCTTATGGCAAGGGAGAAGAAGGTATGTACTCGAGACTCTACTTATGCTTCTTCAAGTGAGGACGAATCTAGTGATGAGGATGAAATAGATTATTCATGTCTATTTAAGGGCCTAGATAGAACCAAGGTAGATAAAATTAATGAATTAATTGATGCCTTGAATTATAAGAATAGGCTTCTAGAAAAACAAGAAGATTTGTTGTATGAAGAACATGACAAATTTATAGAAGCACAAAAATATCATGCCTTAGAAGTTAAGAGAAATGAAATGCTTTCTTGTGAATTATCTTCTTGCCATAAGACAATTTCTAGCTTAAGGAGCATTAATGATGATTTGAATGCTAAGTTAGAAATAGCTAGTAAATCAACAACTTGTGTAGAAAATGTTGTTATTCGCAATAGATGTAAAGATTTTGATATTGATGCTTGTAGTGAACACATAGCTTCTATTGCAAAACTAAATGATGAAATGGCTAGTCTTAATGCCCAACTTAAGGCTAGCAAAAGTGATTTTGATAAACTAAAATTTGCTAGGGATGCCTACACGATTGGTAGACACCCCTCCATTAAGGATGGGCTTGGCTTCAAGAGGGAAGCCAAGAACTTAACAAGCCATAAGGCTCCCATCACCGCCAAGGAGAAAGGGAAGGCCCCTATGACAAGTAGTACTAAAAAGAATCATGCTTTTATGTACAATGATAGAAGACAGTCTCATAGGAGTTGTAATGCTTTTGATTCACATGCCTATGATTCTTATGCTATGTATGCTTCCAGTTCTTCCTATATGCATTGTAGAGATATGCCTAGGAAAAATATTCATCATGTTCCTAGAAAAGTTGTGAATGGTCCCTCTACAATTTATCATGCTCTAAATGCTTCCTTTGCTATTTGTAGAAAGGATAGGAAGATAGTGGCTAGGAAATTAGGAGCAAAATGCAAGGGTGATAAAACTTGCATTTGGGTCCCTAAGGAAATTGTGACTAACCTTGTAGGACCCAATAAGAGTTGGGTACCTAAGACCCAAGCCTAAATTTGCCTTGCAGGTTTATGCATCCGGGGGCTCAAGCTGGATTATCGACAGCGGATGCACAAACCATATGACGGGGGAGAAGAAGATGTTCACTTCCTACGTCAAGAATAAGGATTCCCAAGATTCAATCATATTCGGTGATGGGAACCAAGGCAAGGTGAAAGGTTTAGGCAAGATTGCAATATCTAATGAGCACTCTATCTCTAATGTGTTTTTAGTTGAGTCTCTTGGATATAATTTACTATATGTCAGTCAATTATGTAATATGGGATATAATTGTTTATTTACAAATGTAGATGTGTCTGTCTTTAGAAGATGTGATGGTTCACTAGCTTTTAAGGGTGTACTAGACGACAAACTCTACTTAGTTGATTTTGCAAAAGAAGAGGCCGGTCTAGATGCATGCTTAATGGCTAAGACTTGCATGGGCTGGTTGTGGCATCGCCGCTTAGCACATGTGGGGATGAAGAACCTCCACAAGCTTCTAAAGGGAGAACACGTGATAGGTCTAACCAATGTTCATTTCGAAAAAGATAGACCTTGTGCAGCTTGTCAAGCAGGTAAACAAGTGGGAGGAGTACATCACAGCAAGAATGTGATGACCACGTCAAGACCTCTGGAGCTGCTGCATATGGACCTCTTCGGACCCGTCGCCTATCTGAGCATAGGAGGAAGTAAGTATGGTCTAGTTATTGTTGATGACTTTTCCCGCTTCACTTGGGTGTTCTTTTTGCAGGATAAGTCTGAAACCCAAGGGACCCTCAAGCGCTTCCTAAGGAGAGCTCAAAATGAGTTTGAGCTCAAGGTGAAGAAGATAAGGAGCGACAACGGGTCCGAATTCAAGAATCTTCAAGTGGAGGAGTTCGTTGAGGAGGAGGGGATCAAGCACGAGTTCTCCGCTCCCTACACACCTCAGCAAAATGGTGTGGTAGAGAGGAAGAACAGGACGCTCATTGATATGGCAAGGACTATGCTTGGAGAGTTCAAGACCCCCGAGTGTTTTTGGTCGGAAGCCGTGAACACGGCTTGCCACGCCATAAACAGGGTCTATCTTCACCGCCTCCTCAAGAAGACTTCATATGAGCTGCTAACTGGTAACAAACCCAATGTATCGTACTTTCGTGTATTTGGGAGTAAATGCTACATTCTAGTGAAGAAGGGTAGGAATTCCAAATTTGCTCCCAAAGCTGTAGAAGGGTTTTTATTAGGTTATGATTCAAATACAAAAGCGTATAGGGTCTTCAACAAATCATCGGGTTTGGTTGAAGTCTCTAGCGACGTTGTATTTGATGAGACTAATGGCTCTCCAAGAGAGCAAGTTGTTGATCTTGATGATGTAGATGAAGAAGACGTTCCAACGGCCGCGATACGCACCATGGCGATTGGAGATGTACGACCTCAGGAACAATTGGAGCAAGATCAACTGTCTTCCTCAACTATGGTGCATCCCCCAACCCAAGATGACGAACAGGTACCTCAAGTGGAGGCGCATGATCAAGGGGGAGCACAGGATGGTCAAGTTGAAGAGGAAGAAGCACCTCAGGCACCTCCAACCCAAGTTCGAGCGACGATCCAAAGGGATCATCCCGTCGACCAGATATTGGGTGATATTAGCAAGGGAGTAACTACTCGTTCAAGATTAGTTAATTTTTGTGAGCATTACTCCTTTGTCTCTTCTATTGAGCCTTTCAGGGTAGAAGAGGCCTTGCTAGATCCGGACTGGGTGTTGGCCATGCAGGAGGAACTCAACAATTTCAAGCGCAATGAAGTTTGGACACTGGTACCTTGCCCCAAGCAAAATGTTGTGGGAACCAAGTGGGTGTTCCGCAACAAACAGGACGAGCACGGGGTGGTGACGAGGAACAAGGCTCGACTTGTGGCAAAAGGTTATGCCCAAGTCGCAGGTTTGGACTTTGAGGAGACTTTTGCTCCTGTGGCTAGGCTAGAATCAATTCGTATCTTGCTAGCATATGCCGCTCACCATTCTTTCAGGTTGTACCAAATGGATGTGAAGGGCGCTTTCCTCAATGGGCCGATCAAGGAGGAGGTGTACGTGGAGCAACCCCTGGCTTCGAGGATGAACGGTACCCCGACCACGTGTGTAAGCTCTCTAAGGCGCTCTATGGACTTAAGCAAGCCCCAAGAGCATGGTATGAATGCCTTAGAGACTTTTTAATTGCTAATGCTTTCAAGGTTGGGAAAGCCGATCCAACTCTTTTTACTAAGACTTGCGATGGTGATCTTTTTGTGTGCCAAATTTATGTCGATGACATAATATTTGGTTCTACTAACCAAAAGTCTTGTGAAGAGTTTAGCAGGGTGATGACGCAGAAATTCGAGATGTCGATGATGGGCGAGTTGAACTACTTCCTTGGGTTCCAAGTGAAGCAACTCAAGGACGACACCTTCATCTCCCAAACAAAGTACACGCAAGATTTGCTCAAGCGGTTTGGGATGAAGGACGCCAAGCCCGCAAAGACACCGATGGGAACCGACGGACACACCGACCTCAACAAAGGTGGTAAGTCCGTTGATCAAAAAGCATACCAGTCCATGATAGGTTCCTTGCTTTATTTATGTGCTAGTAGACCGGATATTATGCTTAGCGTATGCATGTGTGCTAGATTTCAATCCGATCCTAAGGAGTGTCACTTAGTGGCTGTGAAGCGAATTCTTAGATATTTAGTCGCTACGCCTTGCTTCGGGATCTGGTATCCAAAGGGGTCTAACTTTGACTTGATTGGGTACTCAGATTCCGACTATGCTGGATGTAAGGTCGATAGGAAGAGTACATCAGGGACGTGCCAATTCTTAGGAAGGTCCCTGGTGTCGTGGAACTCTAAGAAACAAACTTCCGTTGCCCTATCCACCGCTGAGGCCGAGTACGTTGCCGCAGGACAGTGTTGTGCGCAACTACTTTGGATGAGGCAAACCCTCCGGGACTTTGGCTACAATCTGAGCAAAGTCCCACTCCTATGTGATAATGAGAGTGCTATCCGAATAGCGGAAAATCCTGTTGAGCACAGCCGCACAAAGCACATTGACATCCGACATCACTTTTTGAGAGACCACCAGCAAAAGGGGGATATCGAAGTGTTTCATGTTAGCACCGAGAACCAGCTAGCCGATATCTTTACCAAGCCTCTAGATGAGAAGACCTTTTGCAGGTTGCGTAGTGAGCTCAATATCTTAGATTCGCGGAACTTGGATTGAATTATAGCATACATGTGTTTATGCCTTTGATCATGTGCATTCTGCATATTGTTGCTTATTGTGGTGCTCAAGTTGTACAAACACTCCCTGGACCTCACAAGTCCGTTTTGCAAGTGATGCACATATTTAGGGGGAGCTGTGCTACAACTTGACCCTTTGAGACTAACCATGTACTTGAGTTTGATTGTTTTAGCCTCAAAGGAGGATTGAAAGGGAAAAGGTGGACTTGGACCATGCAAGACTTCCACTGCACTCCAATGAAAAGAGTAACTTTTCCAAGTTCATCTTTATACTCTTATTGCCTTTGTGTTCTCATTTGAAGATTTTGGTGAGGCAATGGGGTTAAAAGGGCCAAGATTGATCCTGTTTTGGTGCTTGATGCCAAAGGGGGAGAAAATAAAGGCTAAAGCAATAGATGGATCAGCTACCACTTGAGAAATTTTGAAAATAGTAGATTAGAGCTTTTGGTTTGTCAAAACTCTTTTATTGTCTCTTATGTCAAAAGTTGGCCTCTTGTGGGGAGAAGTGTTGATTATGGGAAAAGGGGGAGTTTTGTGGGGAGAAGTGTTGATTATGGGAAAAAGGGAGAGTTTTTGAAATCCTTGATCAAATTTCTTTGGAAAACCTCTCTTTATGTCCCTACAAGTGGATTTGACTTAGAGATAGGAATTTGAGTTTGATTTGCAAAAACAAACCAAGTGGTGGCATAGAGTGATCCATATATGTCAAATTTGAATCAAAACCATTTCAGTTCTTATTTGAATTGATTTTGTATTTGTTCTACTTGCTTTATGTTGTGTTGGCATGAATCACCAAAAAGGGGGAGATTGAAAGGGAAATGTGCCCTTGGGCCATTTCTAAGTATTTTGGTGATTTAGTGCCCAACACAGGTGCCTAATTGTAAGATGGTGGACAAAGTACAAATCAAGGATAAAGGTATGTTGCTCAGACTTAGTACATTGTTTTATGGACTAATGTATTGTGTCTAAGTGCTGGAAACAGAAAAAATCGAGTTGGAGAAGAGATGGCTCGAGCAGCCAAGACTTTGCTCAGTCTGGAGCACCGGACTGTCCGGTGGTGCACGGGACAGTGTCCGGTGCGCCAGGCTGGCTCGAGCGAACTGGCCGCTCTCGGGAATCCACCGGCGACGTACGGCTATAATTCACCGGACTGTCCGGTGTACACCGGACTGTCCGGTGAGCCAACGGTCGGTCGGGCCAACAGTCGGCCACACAATCTGCGCGGGACACGCGACCGAGCCAACGGCTAGAAGAAGGCACCGGACTGTCCGGTGTGCACCGGACATGTCCGGTGCGCCAACAGCTCTCTGGCTACCAACGGTCGACTGCGCCAGTTATGGAAAGAAATCGGGCACCGAACATGTCCGGTGTGCACCGGACTGTCCGGTGCGCCAGTCGACAGAAGGCAAGATTAGCCTTCCAAGATTGCTCTCAACGGCTCCTAGCTGCCTTGGGGCTATAAAAGGGACCCTAGGCGCATGGAGGAGAATACCAAGCATTCCTACAACATTCCTAAGCACCAAGACATCGATTTTGCGCATTCGTTTCATTGTGATAGCATATAGAGCTCTAGTGGAGTTGTGAACTCATTGAATTGTGTTGCGAGCTCTTGTTGCGACTTGTGTGCGTGTTGACACTCTGATTCTTGTGTCTTGTGTGCGTTGCTAATCCCTCCCTTGCTCCGTGTTCTTTGTGCATTTCAAGTGTAAGGGCGAGAGGCTCCAAGTTGTGGAGATTCCTCGCAAACGGGATTGAGAAAAAGCAAGCAAAACACCGTGGTATTCAAGTGGGTCTTTGGACCGCTTGAGAGGGGTTGATTGCAACCCTCGTCCGTTGGGACGCCACAACGTGGAGTAGGCAAGCGTTGGTCTTGGCCGAACCACGGGATAACCATCGTGCCATCTCTGTGATTGATCCTTGTTGGTTATTGTGTTTTGTTGAGGATTCTTCTCTAGCCACTTGGCGATTATTGTGCTAACGATTAACCAAGTTTTGTGGCTTAAGTTTTCAAGTTTCACAGGATCACCTATTCACCCCCCCTCTAGGTGCTCTCAATGCACCGGACTGTTCGGTGGTGCACCGGACAGTGTCCGGTGCGCCAGGCTGGCTCGAGCGAACTGGCCGCTCTCGGGAATCCACCGGCGACGTACGGCTATAATTCACCGGACTGTCCGGTGTACACCGGACTGTCCGGTGAGCCAACGGTCGGCCGGGCCAACGGTCGGCCACGCAATCTGCGCGGGACACTCGGCCGAGCCAACGGCTAGAAGAAGGCACCGGACTGTCCGGTGTGCACCGGACATGTCCGGTGCGCCAACGGCTCTCTGGCTGCCAACGGTCGACTGCGCCAGTTATGGAAAGAAATCGGCACCGGACATGTCCGGTGTGCACCGGACTGTCCGGTGCGCCAGTCGACAGAAGGCAAGATTAGCCTTCCAAGATTGCTCTCAACGGCTCCTAGCTGCCTTGGGGCTATAAAAGGGACCCCTAGGCGCATGGAGGAGAATATCAAGCATTCCTACAACATTCCTAAGCACCAAGACATCGATTTTGCGCATTCGTTTCATTGTGATAGCATATAGAGCTCTAGTGGAGTTGTGAACTCATTGAATTGTGTTGCGAGCTCTTGTTGCGACTTGTGTGCGTGTTGACACTCTGATTCTTGTGTCTTGTGTGCGTTGCTAATCCCTCCCTTGCTCCGTGTTCTTTGTGCATTTCAAGTGTAAGGACGAGAGGCTCCAAGTTGTGGAGATTCCTCGCAAACGGGATTGAGAAAAAGCAAGCAAAACACCGTGGTAGTCAAGTGGGTCTTTGGACCGCTTGAGAGGGGTTGATTGCAACCCTCGTCCGTTGGGACACCACAACGTGGAGTAGGCAAGCGTTGGTCTTGGCCGAACCACGGGATAACCACCGTGCCATCTCTGTGATTGATCCTTGTTGGTTATTGTGTTTTGTTGAGGATTCCTCTCTAGCCACTAGGCGATTATTGTGCTAACGATTAACCAAGTTTTGTGGCTTAAGTTTTCAAGTTTCACAGGATCACCTATTCACCCACCCCTCTAGGTGCTCTCAATTGGTATCAGAGCCGTTCTCTTCACAAAGGGACTAACCGCCCGAAGAGATGGATCCTAAGGGGAAGGGTATCGTGATCAACGATAAAGAGAAGGAGTCTTTCGTCAACGAGCCAAAGGATGACAAGCCTACCGACTCGGGCTCGGGTCATAGACGAAAAGATGGGAAGAAGAAGAAGACAAGGCGCATTAAGGAGATCGTCTACTACGACGACAGTGATGAGTCCACTTCTTCCCACAAGGACAACGACGACAACGACTACGACAAACGAAAGACGGTTAACTCAAACTTTTCTTTCGATTATTCGCGTATTCCTCAAAGTTCAAATTCTCATTTGCTCTCCATTCCTCTCGGCAAGCCTCCACACTTTGATGGGGAGGACTACGGATTTTGGAGCCACAAAATGCGTAGTCACCTATTCTCTCTCCATCCAAGCATGTGGGAGATTGTTGAGAATGGAATGAAGTTTGATAGCTCGGATAGTCCCATTTTTATTAATGAACAAATTCATAGAAATGCACAAGCTACTACTGTGTTGTTAGCCTCCTTGTGCAGGGACGAGTATCACAAAGTGAGCGGCTTGGACAATGCCAAGCAGATCTGGGACACCCTCAAGATTTCTCATGAGGGGAACGACGTCACCTTGCTCACCAAGATGGAGTTGGTGGAGGGCGAGCTTGGACGATTCGCTATGATAAGGGGCGAGGAGCCGACACAAACATACAACCGGCTCAAGACTCTTATCAACAAAATAAGGAGCTACGGAAGCACGCGATGGACGGACCACGACGTCGTCCGACTGATGCTAAGGTCCTTTACCGTTCTTGATCCTCATTTGGTGAATAATATTCGTGAGAATCCCAGGTACACCAAAATGTCGCTCGAAGAAGTCCTTGGAAAATTCGTTAGCGGGCGAATGATGATCAAGGAGGCGAGGTACGTGGACGACGCTTTGAATGGTCCGATCAACGAGCCGCAACCCCTTGCTCTCAAGGCAACAAGAAGCAAGGAGGTGCTACCTAGCAAGGTGGCACAAATTGAGGCGGCCGGACTTAATGATGAAGAGATGGCCCTCATCATCAAAAGATTCAAGACGGCGCTTAAAGGTCGCAAGGGACAGCCAAGCAAGACCAAAGCCAAGGGGAAGCGCTCATGCTTCAAATGCGGTAAGCTTGGTCATTTTATTGCCAACTGTCCCGACAATGATAGTGATCAGGACCAAGGGAACAAGAGGGAGAAGAAGAAGAACTATAAGAAGGCAAAGGGCGAGGCACATCTAGGAAAGGAGTGGGATTCGGATTGCTCCTCCTCCGACTCCGACAATGAAGGACTCGCCGCCACCGCCTTCAACAAGTCATCCCTCTTCCCCAACGAACGTCACACATGCCTTATGGCAAGGGAGAAGAAGGTATGTACTCGAGACTCTACTTATGCTTCTTCAAGTGAGGACGAATCTAGTGATGAGGATGAAATAGATTATTCATGTCTATTTAAGGGCCTAGATAGAACCAAGGTAGATAAAATTAATGAATTAATTGATGCCTTGAATGATAAGAATAGGCTTCTAGAAAAACAAGAAGATTTGTTGTATGAAGAACATGACAAATTTATAGAAGCACAAAAATATCATGCCTTAGAAGTTAAGAGAAATGAAATGCTTTCTTGTGAATTATCTTCTTGCCATAAGACAATTTCTAGCTTAAGGAGCATTAATGATGATTTGAATGCTAAGTTAGAAATAGCTAGTAAATCAACAACTTGGGTCGTGTTTGAATGCTAAGTTAGAAATAGAAACCACCACATATTTTTTTCCTAAATTTACGCGCATGCATTGGATCGTGTTTGACTCGTGCATGCATTCCTTTTTTTGCGCTAACAGATGTGGGGCAGGTGGCGCACACGACAGGCTGGTTGGGCGCTTGGGTTGAACCAGTTTGTTGGGGTGGTCGGTCTGGGCTTCCTTTAACTATTGGAAGCCAGGGCTCCCATTATACCTACCCTATATATATATGCTCTTAATATATTTGTTTTTTTATAATTGGCGTAGACTCCATCAGATGCAACAAATCAAGAGTGTGTTGTTCCATCCGTTCTAAAATAAATATACATCTTGTATACAGAATGTGACTTATATAATGATGTTTTTATGATCGTAAACATTAATAGTTTTTTTATTTATTTGATCAAACTCATAGTTTATTTGATATCAAATATAAGAAATCAAATGTAATTTTTCAGGCATAGAATAAAAAAATTATAGACTATAAAATTATATAACTTGGTATGTTTTATTTAAAAAAATAAATGTAAGGAATTTCAAACTATTTGACAAGTCAATACTTCTACCAAGTACCAACGATAATGGATAATGGTTACATGGTAAGGGACACCCCTAGGTCTATGGATGGCAATTTGACCGTGGATATGGATATCCACCGGATATCCGACCCGACGGAGCCGGGTATGGATACATGTTTTGACCCGTGGGTCAGATCCGAATCCGATCCGAAGTCGGGCGGGCACGGATTAGGATATTACCTTCTACCCATGGGTTATCCGTTGGATATCCGAAATCGACTCATAGTGTATTTTTTGGCATAACCCATATTACATAGCAAAGAACAAATCCTAACACCATAAACCCCACGCCTAACAGTCCTAATTTCCCACTGTTGGTTGTCCCTTATAGCATTGCTGGCTTCCTACGTTGTGTCTCGTGGCCCCTTCCAAGTCTCAGAGACCGTAGCACCACTGATGGCTGACCCTTCCAAGCTCTAGTGCTCCTAACCGACGCTCGCATGCCCATAATAATTCTTTTATTAAGTTTTACTTGTGTATGATGGTGAATTGGGAAGAAATTTGACTAATTATGCTATTGAAATATTGTATAAATGATTGTGTTTGTCGTTATCCGACGGATATCCGAAACCCGTCCGAAATCTGATGGGCACGGGCATGAATATAAATTTCTACCCGTGGGTGCGGTCGCGGGCGGATATTAGTAGCAACCGTGGATATGGTTGTGGACGGATATTTACAATATCCGATCCGAATTCGATCCGTTGCCATCCCTCTAGGTCTTGTTCGAGAGGGGCTTAATTACTTGCTATTCAATTTTGAATAGCAACAGAGATTGCAACACTTCTGGCTTCAATCTATTTCATTCTCCTTCTCCTAAACATGCTACATGACTTTATGATGCGATATAGGGGTGAATATCGAGCCAGCTCGGCTCGTTATGGCTCGACTCGTTATAGCTCGTTACTATAACGAGTCAGCTCGGCTCGTTATACTAACGAGCTAAACAACTTGCTCGGCTCGGCTCGTTAGGAAGCTTGAGCTAGCTCGTTAGGCTCGTGAACTACACAACTAAATACAAAGATCTATGTACACACATATATATATATATATATATATAACCGAAAATCATATTTTAAGTGTTTAACGCTACAAACCCAAAACCTTTATAGTATTACTAGGTGAGTGCCCGTGCGTTGCAACGGGAACATATAATAACTTATATACAAAATGTGTCTTATATTGTTATAAGAAAATATTTCATAATTCATTTGTATTCTTAGCCATACATAAATTTTGTTATTTTAATTTAGCTGTTTCACTACTACATTGCAACCATTAGTGTCATGCAGACTTCGATATATGACACGATTTGTATGGTATAATCATTGAAGAGCACGTGCCACACCTGCCGGTAGAAGTTCCCTCGTACATTGTCAGTCATCAGGTACGCACCACCATACACGCTTGCTTAAACAAAAAAGGCAAGTGTATGTGTTTGCGAAGAGAATTAAAGGCAGACCGGCACAAAAGCTACCCGACGATGGCGAGTGGTGATTGCTGTCGGTCCTCCTCTGCGTCACCTCTGATGTCAAGATGACGCCATAGTCCTTGATATAGTAGTCGTCGAATGCGTACGACATGGCTAGTATCGATGACTCTTGGCTAGGCTGCCAAACGAAGTGCACCCCCGGCTCATCAGCGAGGTAGTACATCTAACCGTTGGACCACCGGATGTGCTACTCCTCTACATACATCTTGTTCGAGGACACTCACACAACGTCAGCAACAGTCGTCGTCCCAACGCACAAGAATTCATGGCCGGTTAGTAGTGACTTACGTGGCAGGTTGAGCTTCAGGTGGATAATGAGCTAGACGGCGTGACGGCGCCGTTCTCGGATGCGGTGCCCAGAACAACCCGAGAGTCGTCGTTGTTTGGCGACGACCATGAGGTCCCCCTATTTGAAGATGGACAGCGCGGTGAAGCCGCTCTGGACCGCGTCCAAGCGGCGGCTGTGCCGGAGCTTGTCGAACACAGCGACGCATGCGGTCATGTAGTACTGCTTCGAGAGGTCGAACTGGCAGTCGCCAAGCTTCTTCTCGTCGTCGATTAGCGACGCCAACGCGAGCGCCTCCTGCCAGTGGTGTTTGTTCGGGGTTTCCAAGTAAGAAACATGGATTCATCTTTGGCGTTGGTTTATGAAAATGACTCACAAGTCAGATCCATGGAAAAATATTACGGAGAATAAATGTCACACATAAAAGAATTTTAAGTTGAAAACATTATTCAAACAAAAGAAATTGCATGCAAGGCTCTATCCAAAAAATATAATTTAGGAATCTCGTTGATAATTATCTACTACTACACATTGTGCAAGGGTAGCAGGTGGGATTTGCGAGAGATGTATATATTTTTACTGTAACAGATATTGACATAAACACACATGTGATGTAGTGGTAGCTACGAGCACATTTGCTTGAGGGGTCGCAGGTTCAAATCCATTGGGGGGCCACATTTGTGTTTTTTAATTTAATTTTAACTAGTTTTAGCTAGACGTGGGATGCACATGAGAATAGGAATGGGCTTTACGGGGAGGGGGGAATGGGCTTTGCGGGGAGGGTGGAATGAGAATGGAAATGCAGAACACGGAATGGCAGCCTACCCCTTACCGCCTTAATAAGTAGTAGAGATTATCATATCATCGTCCTAGCGCTTCTAACTTTTAATATTAAATTAAATAACCAAATATGTATTAACTTATAGATTTATAAACCCTTATTATAATAAGATAGCAACAAGCATCATTATAAAAGCAATTCATCATCCATTCTACAAACCTGTAATGTTTCATTGCACAACACTAACATCATATGCTGCTAGAAACTAAGTTCACAAAACCATAATCAATAATCAAATATTAAATATGCAATATAGGTATGTAGCCATGCAATAATGCAAATATTTAAGCACATGGCACATCCACACATGTCCATATCATATATCATAACTACGAGAAAACAAGACTATGAGAGATGAGACGACACCAACGACTAGACAAATTTGTGTTGTGGCCTAGCTCGTTTGGCTCGTGAGCTAGCTCCCAAGCTAACTCGAGCTGGCTCATTAGAGAACCGAGCTAGAATGCTAGCTTGGCTCGCTACAAAATTAAAACGAGCCGAGTCGAGTCGAGCTACTAACGAGCCGAGTCGAGTGAGTTATCGAGCCACGAGTATTTCGTCGAGCCCTAGTACGATATAATATGAGCAATCTTTACATATGTATATACCATGTTTTTTAAGGCATATAGGCCATGTTTCATTATGTCAATAGCTTCTGCTGCAGATTTGTCTCTACGAAAGAAGGTATAAGTTGAGGTAAACTGAAAAGATGCAATAATATACATGCAACAAGTTTTTGGTAAGCTAAGTGTTGAAGCACGCTCGAAAGAAGAGTTTTTACTCTCTTGATCCTAAAATTCTAAGTGATCCTTTTTTTAAGAGTCAAAACATCTCAAATTTGACCATATGTATATAATACAATAATAATAATTATTATGATATCAAAAGAATATTAGATTCTTCATTAGTTATATTTTTAAAGTAATACCTATTGGATGTCATAAATCTTTCTAATTCTCTATATAGTTTTGGTCAAACTTGATATACTTTAACTATAAAAATCTTAAAATGTCTTATCTCTACTACTCCTTAAGTCTCTACTGTAGGCGTCCACAGTACTGGTGGTTCTGCCTCGGTTCAGTCCGCGCTCCCCACGGCCGCCGCAATCAACGCCCACGCGGATCCCCCGCGATCCTCTCCACCGCCGCCGCAATCAATGCCCACGCGGATCCTCGATCCTCCCCACCGCCATGGAAGATCTGCCATTACCGTAGCAGGCGTCACTTGGTACTTCGGGCAAAAGTCATGGCATCGCCGACCCCGACCCAGCACTGGCCACCACGCGGATCCACTCTGCTCTCCATGGAAGGGCACGATCCGCGCCGACCTCGACCGGGCTCTCCATGGAAGGTCCGCGTGGTTCCATGGAAGGTCCGACCCGGCACCATTCAATCGGCCCAAATCGACACGGATCCACTCTGTGCTCGTTGTTCCATGGAAGGTCTGTGCGGTTCCCTCTCCTGCATCCCATGATCTGGATGCCGCCACAACATGGACGACGGTTGGGGCCGTCGGATCCGGATACCCGCGCTCTGCGTCGCGTGGATCTTCTAGATCACGCGGGAGCTCGACCACAAGTCCGACACTGAGACCATGAAGTGGCTGCTGGAGTAGGCCGAGCCGGCCATTATCGCCGCCACCGACATATGCTTGCCTCCGTCGCGCCCCTCAATTTGTATGTTCCACCGCGTGGTCTGATCAGGCGCCTAGGCCCCAGCACATCGCATCTCCTCTATTCTCCGGCCTTGGAGCAGCAGCTCGTGATTTCAGGTAAATATAGCTAATAATTTCAGGTTTCCGGCCTTGGAGCAGCAGCTCGTGATTTCAGGTAAATATAGCTAATAATTTCAGGTAAATATAGCTACGAGCTTGTTATGTATGCGGATCATCACCAACACTAACTTGTGCTTCTATGTCAGTCTTCCTCCTGCATTGCTTGTTGATTGTTGAATTGTATGTATCTACTGTTGTGTGCAGCTCAAGGGCTCTATGGAAGGGAGCATTCGTCGATGCTTTCCTGGCTAGAATAAAGAAGAACAGAGAAAACATGAATGGGAAGAAGATTTGGTCTCGTAGATCTTCTATTTTGCCGGAATTTGTTGGTTCCACTGTGCTCATTTACAATGGGAAAAATCATGTCCGGTGCAAGATCACTGAAGGGAAGGTTGGCCATAAATTTGGAGAGTTTGCTTTTACACAGAGACGAAGGCCCCATCGAACAATAACAGGAAAGGGAAATCAAGGAAAGGGCAGAAAGTAAAAGTAGAAATGTGCATGAAAGGTGAGGTTGTACGTACACCCTGCTCCTGCGTTCCTTGTTCCTACCAAAACACGATGACACATTCTTACTCTTATGTGTTTTGCGTGCTAAATCACTTCTACCATTTTAGCATTCGTGGTTCGAGCAAGCACCAAAATCACAACATTCTTGCACTATGGTAACTGCAACTTTGGTTAGAATTTCTGTGGGAGCAAATTGTTTCGTTAATGATATACAGTTGAAATTCCTCGGGGTATCATGGCATTATGTTTGCTGGGTATCGGTGGTTTTAGTTTTTTATATACATTTATATTAGAGTGATGTATCAAGCATCTTATAAATGAATTATGTCTGCACTCGGCCAACTTTTTATTTTGATTGAGGTAAATTCCATGGAAGCATCTTGGGTCTGCTGCTTGTTCTTTATAGTTCACACTTTGGATGGTTCTGGAGCCATAACAGACCAAATTCAATGGATGGATTTTTTTTGGCTAAAGGCTATTGTCGTCCTGAGTCCTGACGGTGTTGTTCCTTTTTATAGTTCAAATAGATGTGAATTTTATCTCTACTACTCATTAAGTCTCTACTGTAGGCGTCCACAGTACTGGTGGTTCTGCCTCGGTTCAGTCCGCGCTCCCCACGGCCGCCGAAATCAACGCCCACGCGGATCCCCCGCGATCCTCTCCACCGCCGCCGCAATCAACGCCCACGCGGATCCTCGATCCTCCCCACCGCCATGGAAGATCTGCCATTACCGTAGCAGGCGTCACTTGGTACTTCGGGCAAGCGTCATGGCATCGCCGACCCCGACCCGGCACTGGCCACCACGCGGATCCACTCTGCTCTCCATGGAAGGGCACGATCCGCGCCGACCTCGACCGGGCTCTCCATGGAAGGTCCGCGTGGTTCCATGGAAGGTCCGACCCGGCACCATTCAATCGGCCCAAATCGACACGGATCCACTCTGCGCGCGTTGTTCCATGGAAGGTCTGCGCGGTTCCCTCTCCTGCATCCCATGATCCGGATGCCGCCACAACATGGACGACGGTTGGGGCCGTCGGATCCGGATACCCGCGCTCTGCGTCGCGTGGATCTTCTAGATCACGCGGGAGCTCGACCACAAGTCCGACACTGAGACCATGAAGTGGCTGCTGGAGTAGGCCGAGCCGGCCATTATCGCCGCCACCGACATATGCTTGCCTCCGTCGCGCCCCTCAATTTGTATGTTCCACCGTGTGGTCTGATCAGGCGCCTAGGCCCCAGCACATCGCATCTCCTCTAATCTCCAGCCTTGGAGCAGCAGCTCGTGATTTTAGGTAAATATAGCTAATAATTTCAGGTTCTCCGGCCTTGGAGCAGCAGCTCGTGATTTCAGGTAAATATAGCTAATAATTTCAGGTAAATATAGCTACGAGCTTGTTATGTATGCGGATCATCACCAACACTAACTTGTGCTTCTATGTCAGTCTTCCTCCTGCATTGCTTGTTGATTGTTGAATTGTATGTATCTACTGCTGTGTGCAGCTCAAGGGCTCTATGGAAGGGAGCATTCGTCGATGCTTTCCTAGCTAGAATAAAGAAGAACAGAGAAAACATGAATGGTAAGAAGATTTGGTCTCGTAGATCTTCTATTTTGCCGGAATTTGTTGGTTCCACTGTGCTCATTTACAATGGGAAAAGTCATGTCCGGTGCAAGATCACTGAAGGGAAGGTTGGCCATAAATTTGGAGAGTTTGCTTTTACACAGAGACGAAGGCCCCATCGAACAATAACAGGAAAGGGAAATCAAGGAAAGGGCAGAAAGTAAAAGTAGAAATGTGCATGAAAGGTGAGGTTGTACGTACACCCTGCTCCTTCGTTCCTTGTTCCTACCAAAACACGATGACACATTCTTACTCTTATGTGTTTTGCGTGCTAAATCACTTCTACCATTTTAGCATTCGTGGTTCGAGCAAGCACCAAAATCACAACATTCTTGCACTATGGTAACTGCAACTTTGGTTAGAATTTTTGTGGGAGCAAATTGTTTCGTTAATGATATACAATTGAAATTCCTCGGGGTATCATGGCATTATGTTTGCTGGGTATCGGTGGTTTTAGTTTTTTATATACATGTATATTAGAGTGATGTATCAAGCATCTTATAAATGAATTATGTCTGCACTCGGCCAACTTTTTATTTTGATTGAGGTAAATTCCATGGAAGCATCTTGGGTCTGCTGCTTGTTCTTTATAGTTCACACTTTGGATGGTTCTGGAGCCATAACAGACCAAATTCAATGGATGGATTTTTTTGGCTAAAGGCTATTGTCGTCCTGAGTCCTGACGGTGCTGTTCCTTTTTATAGTTCAAATAGATGTGAATTTTATCTCTACTACTCCTTAAGTCTCTACTGTAGGCGTCCACAGTACTGGTGGTTCTGCCTCGGTTCAGTCCGCGCTCCCCACGGCCGCCGCAATCAACGCCCACGTGGATCCCCCGCGATCCTCTCCACCGCCGCCGCAATCAACGCCCACGCGGATCCTCGAGCCTCCCCACCGCCATGGAAGATCTGCCATTACCGTAGCAGGCGTCACTTGGTACTTCAGGCAAGCGTCATGGCATCGCCGACCCCGACCCGGCACTGGCCACCACGCGGATCCACTCTGCTCTCCATGGAAGGGCACGATCTGCGCCGACCTCGACCGGGCTCTCCATGGAAGGTCCACGTGGTTCCATGGAAGGTCCGACCCGACACCATTCAATCGGCCCAAATCGACACGGATCCACTCTGCGCGCGTTGTTCCATGGAAGGTCTGCGTGGTTCCCTCTCCTGCATCCCATGATCCGGATGCCGCCACAACATGGACGACGGTTGGGGCCGTCGGATCTGGATACCCGCGCTCTGCGTCGCGTGGATCTTCTAGATCACGCGGGAGCTCGACCACAAGTCTGACACTGAGACCATGAAGTGGCTGATGGAGTAGGCCGAGCTGGCCATTATCGCCGCCACCGACATATGCTTGCCTCCGTCGCGCCCCTCAATTTGTATGTTCCACCGCGTGGTCTGATCAGGCGCCTAGGCCCCAGCACATCGCATCTCCTCTATTCTCCGGCCTTGGAGCAGCAGCTCGTGATTTCAGGTAGATATAGCTAATAATTTCAGGTTCTCCGGCCTTGGAGTAGCAGCTCGTGATTTCAGGTAAATATAGCTAATAATTTCAGGTAAATATAGCTACGAGCTTGTTATGTATGCGGATCATCACCAACACTAACTTGTGCTTCTATGTCAGTCTTCCTCCTGCATTGCTTGTTGATTGTTGAATTGTATGTATCTACTGTTGTGTGCAGCTCAAGGGCTCTATGGAAGGGAGCATTCATCGATGCTTTCCTGGCTAGAATAAAGAAGAACAGAGAAAACATGAATGGGAAGAAGATTTGGTCTCGTAGATCTTCTATTTTGTCGGAATTTGTTGGTTCCACTGTGCTCATTTACAATTGGAAAAGTCATGTCCGGTGCAAGATCACTGAAGGGAAGGTTGGCCATAAATTTGGAGAGTTTGCTTTTACACAGAGACGAAGGCCCCATCGAACAATAACAGGAAAGGGAAATCAAGGAAAGGGCAGAAAGTAAAAGTAGAAATGTGCATGAAAGGTGAGGTTGTACGTACACCCTGCTCCTCCGTTCCTTGTTCCTACCAAAACACGATGACACATTCTTACTCTTATGTGTTTTGCGTGCTAAATCACTTCTACCATTTTAGCATTTGTGGTTCGAGCAAGCACCAAAATCACAACATTCTTGCACTATGGTAACTGCAACTTTGGTTAGAATTTCTGTGGGAGAAAATTGTTTCGTTAATGATATACAGTTGAAATTCCTCGGGGTATCATGGCATTATGTTTGCTGGGTATCGGTGGTTTTAGTTTTTTATATACATGTATATTAGAGTGATGTATCAAGCATCTTATAAATGAATTATGTCTGCACTCGGCCAACTTTTTATTTTGATTGAGGTAAATTCCATGGAAGCATCTTGGGTCTGCTGCTTGTTCTTTATAGTTCACACTTTGGATGGTTCTGGAGCCATAACAGACCAAATTCAATGGATGGATTTTTTTGGCTAAAGGCTATTGTCGTCCTGAGTCCTGACGGTGCTGTTCCTTTTTATAGTTCAAATAGATGTGAATTTTATCTCTACTACTCCTTAAGTCTCTACTGTAGGCGTCCACAGTACTGGTGGTTCTGCCTCGGTTCAGTCCGCGCTCCCCACGGCCGCCGCAATCAACGCCCACGCGGATCCCCCGCGATCCTCTCCACCGCCGCCGCAATCAACGCCCACGCGGATCCTCGATCCTCCCCACCGCCATGGAAGATCTGCCATTACCGTAGCAGGCGTCACTTGGTACTTTGGGCAAGCGTCATGGCATCGCTGACCCCGACCCGGCACTGGCCACCACACGGATCCACTCTGCTCTCCATGGAAGGGCATGATCCGCGCCGACCTCGACCGGGCTCTCCATGGAAGGTCCGCGTGGTTCCATGGAAGGTCCGACCCGGCACCATTCAATCGGCCCAAATCGACACGGATCCACTCTGCGCGCGTTGTTCCATGGAAGGTCTGCGCGGTTCCCTCTCCTGCATCCCATGATCCGGATGTCGCCACAACATGGATGACGGTTGGGGCCGTCGGATCTGGATACCCGCGCTCTGCGTCGCGTGGATCTTCTAGATCACGCGGGAGCTCGACCACAAGTCTGACACTGAGACCATGAAGTGGCTGCTGGAGTAGGCCGAGCCGGCCATTATCGCCGCCACCGACATATGCTTGCCTCCGTCGCGCCCCTCAATTTGTATGTTCCACCGCGTGGTCTGATCAGGCGCCTAGGCCCCAGCACATCGCATCTCCTCTATTCTCCGGCCTTGGACCAGCAGCTCGTGATTTCAGGTAAATATAGCTAATAATTTTAGGTTCTCCAGCCTTGGAGCAGCAGCTCGTGATTTCAGGTAAATATAGCTAATAATTTCAGGTAAATATAGCTACGAGCTTGTTATGTATGCGGATCATCACCAACACTAACTTGTGCTTCTATGTCAGTCTTCCTCCTGCATTGCTTGTTGATTGTTGAATTGTATGTATCTACTGCTGTGTGCAGCTCAAGGGCTCTATGGAAGGGAGCATTCGTCGATGCTTTGCTGGCTAGAATAAAGAAGAACAGAGAAAACATGAATGGGAAGAAGATTTGGTCTCGTAGATCTTCTATTTTGCCGGAATTTGTTGGTTCCACTGTGCTCATTTACAATGGGAAAAATCATGTCCGGTGCAAGATCACTGAAGGGAAGGTTGGCCATAAATTTGGAGAGTTTGCTTTTACACAGAGACGAAGGCCCCATCGAACAATAACAGGAAAGGGAAATCAAGGAAAGGGCAGAAAGTAAAAGTAGAAATGTGCATGAAAGGTGAGGTTGTACGTACACCCTGCTCCTCCGTTCCTTGTTCCTACCAAAACACGATGACACATTCTTACTCTTATGTGTTTTGCGTGCTAAATCACTTCTACCATTTTAGCATTCGTGGTTCGAGCAAGCACCAAAATCACAACATTCTTGCACTATGGTAACTGCAACTTTGGTTAGAATTTCTGTGGGAGCAAATTGTTTCGTTAGTGATATACAGTTGCAATTCCTCGGGGTATCATGGCATTATGTTTGCTGGGTATCGGTGGTTTTAGTATACATGTATATTAGAGTGATGTATCAAGCATCTTATAAAAGAATTATGTCTGCACTCGGCCAACTTTTTATTTTGATTGAGGTAAATTCCATGGAAGCATCTTGGGTCTGCTGCTTGTTCTTTATAGTTCACACTTTGGATGGTTCTGGAGCCATAACAGACCAAATTCAATGGATGGTTTTTTTTGCTAAAGGATATTGTCGTCCTGAGTCCTGACGGTGTTGTTCCTTTTTATAGTTCAAATAGATGTGAATTTTATCTCTACTACTCCTTAAGTCTCTACTGTAGGCGTCCACAGTACTGGTGGTTCTGCCTCGGTTCAGTCCGCGCTCCCCACGGCCGCCGAAATCAACGCCCACGCGGATCCCCCGCGATCCTCTCCACCGCCGCCGCAATCAACGCCCACGCGGATCCTCAATCCTCCCCACCGCCATGGAAGATCTGCCATTACCGTAGCAGGCGTCACTTGGTACTTCGGGCAAGCGTCATGGCATCGCCGACCCCGACCCGGCACTGGCCACCACGCGGATCCACTCTGCTCTCCATGGAAGGGCACGATCCGCGCCGACCTCGACCGGGCTCTCCATGGAAGGTCCGCGTGGTTCCATGGAAGGTCCGACCCGGCACCATTCAATCGGCCCAAATCGACACGGATCCACTCTGCGCGCGTTGTTCCATGGAAGGTCTGCGCGGTTCCCTCTCCTGCATCCCATGATCCGGATGCCGCCACAACATGGACGACGGTTGGGGCCGTCGGATCCGGATACCTGCGCTCTGCGTCGCGTGGATCTTCTAGATCACGCGGGAGCTCGACCACAAGTCCGACACTGAGACCATGAAGTGGCTGCTGGGGTAGGCCGAGCCGGCCATTATCGCTGCCACCGACATATGCTTGCCTCCGTCGCGCCCCCTCAATTTGTATGTTCCACCGCATGGTCTGATCAGGCGCCTAGGCCCCAGCACATCGCATCTCCTCTATTCTCCGGCCTTAGAGCAGCAGCTCGTGATTTCAGGTAAATATAGCTAATAATTTCAGGTTCTCCGGCCTTGGAGCAGCAGCTCGTGATTTCAGGTAAATATAGCTAATAATTTCAGGTAAATATAGCTACGAGCTTGTTATGTATGCGGATCATCACCAACACTAACTTGTGCTTCTATGTCAGTCTTCCTCCTGCATTGCTTGTTGATTGTTGAATTGTATGTATCTACTGCTGTGTGCAGCTCAAGGGCTCTATGGAAGGGAGCATTCGTCGATGCTTTGCTGGCTAGAATAAAGAAGAACAGAGAAAACATGAATGGGAAGAAGATTTGGTCTCGTAGATCTTCTATTTTGCCGGAATTTGTTGGTTCCACTGTGCTCATTTACAATTGGAAAAGTCATGTCCGGTGCAAGATCACTGAAGGGAAGGTTGGCCATAAATTTGGAGAGTTTGCTTTTACACAGAGACGAAGGCCCCATCGAACAATAACAGGAAAGGGAAATCAAGGAAAGGGCAGAAAGTAAAAGTAGAAATGTGCATGAAAGGTGAGGTTGTACGTACACCCTGCTCCTCCGTTCCTTGTTCCTACCAAAACACGATGACACATTCTTACTCTTATGTGTTTTGCGTGCTAAATCACTTCTACCATTTTAGCATTCGTGGTTCGAGCAAGCACCAAAATCACAACATTCTTGCACTATGGTAACTGCAACTTTGGTTAGAATTTCTATGGGAGCAAATTGTTTCGTTAATGATATACAGTTGAAATTCCTCGGGGTATCATGGCATTATGTTTGCTGGGTATCGGTGGTTTTAGTTTTTTATATACATGTATATTAGAGTGATGTATCAAGCATCTTATAAATGAATTATGTCTGCACTCGGCCAACTTTTTATTTTGATTGAGGTAAATTCCATGGAAGCATCTTGGGTCTGCTGCTTGTTCTTTATAGTTCACACTTTGGATGGTTCTGGAGCCATAACAGACCAAATTCAATGGATGGATTTTTTTGGCTAAAGGCTATTGTCGTCCTGAGTCCTGACGGTGCTGTTCCTTTTTATAGTTCAAATAGATGTGAATTTTAAATGTTCAATTATAATTTCCAAGCAGTGGAGAGGAGGAGCATCACAGTGCACTTATCACTCAGCGAGGCATAGGAATAGTAGTCTGGTGAGTTTACATTATGCATCTGATTCTTTTTTATATTCAGTTATAACATTTGAGAATATTATGCATGTGATTCTTTTTTCTTGTGATGATTGGTATGATTGAAATGTTTTATTAGTATGCACAATTCAAACAAGTTTTGTGTGTTTATACAATCACAATGGACAGTTGATCAATTGCTTATACAATAATCAATTATTTCGTGGCTTCATCCACCTCATCGTTGGTTCTTCGTTGTTTACTAATAAGGGCCTGGTTCATAGAACAAGTCTGTGCTGCACTCTTGCCTATACGGGCTGTTTTGTTGTTGGGTTCGTGTAAATAAAAAAAGAGGAGTGACACAAACGATTAACTGTTGCCGAATTTCAACTTGTTTAGTAGTTCCTAATTTCCTAGCCCCATGCCTAGCATTTACGAAAGATCATTTGGAAAGAATCAATTGAATTTCTCTATGGGCCAAGACTTATAGATGCATTGCAACTGGCAAAAAGTTAGTGGTTTTGATCTCATGTAGAAACTCACACGCTATTTTTGTTTGTGTTGACGCTTTCCTACTGATTGCAAGGAAAACTATAACTAAACTTGCATCTAAATTTTGGAGTCAGTTAACTATCATAGTTTTAGCTGCAAATTTGTATAACTCATCATGATGTACAATTTCTGTTGAGATCAACTCCTCTTCCTTCCGAAGGGAAATATAATAAAAAAACATGTTGGCATAACAACTGCCTATAGTGATTAATTTGTAAGAAATGGACCAATCACCATTTCTGATTTCTCCTATCACAAAGCTCCCCTTCTTTGACACGTTTGCGACCATTCATATTTTCCATCGGCACAACCTAAAAGAGAAAGCCACATGTGAAAAATATTACAACTGACACCAAGATGCAATTATGTACTGATTCAGAACAATAATAAAAAATAGTGGGAGGAGAAACATACAAGACACGAGCAAAGGTGGCAATAATAAGCATGTCATTGTGATGTAAAGGTAATGTTCTACTTTCAAGGCTAGATCCATACTGTATAAACTAGAACAACATAATTGTCATCCTAATACTCAATCCAACACAGCCACCATACTAATTATCAGGCCTTCTGTTCTCACTAAAACTTGGATTGAGTAATAGCAATTAATCGTGGTGCACTCCAATT
Organism: Zea mays; assembly: GCF_902167145.1. Classification (NCBI taxonomy): domain Eukaryota; kingdom Viridiplantae; phylum Streptophyta; class Magnoliopsida; order Poales; family Poaceae; genus Zea; species Zea mays. Next base: position 156,451,191 of record NC_050102.1, read on the forward strand.
TTAACAACGCGAGCATGCCAACATGAAGCTCATGATCATAGTACTGACACATGGGCAGCACCCTGAATTTAAATACCTGACACATATGCACCTAGGATCCTTTGGAAAAAGAAGATCATGCCCAATGCTCGAGGGCGCCACTGAAGACATGGACCTCATGGGTCGGCTCCTCGATGAGCTCGACCTGCTGCAGCGCCACTCCCCGGATGTGGACCTTGACATGGTGGACATGGACCTTCTTAAACATATTGTAGTTCACAAGTAAGGTGTACTAATACTAACCTTTTTTAAATCATTCCATGCTACATTTTTGTCTTTCAAACATTCATTATTCATTATTCAGTTTGTAATTTGTACTAACACCTTTAGTGTTGTGAGGTGCTACATGTATTTTTAGTTGATCAGAAACTGCTTACTGCAATGCAGGCCATACTTTTGATTCACATGCTAGCTAAATTTAGAGCTTCGATTAAAGGCTCTTCTCACTTAAGGAATTGTTCTTTTTTGAATATATTTTTAAATTATTCATTGAGTTATGCTCATAGTTATGTTTTTGTTTGTTTGTTTGAATTCAGTCAAACAAACTGAGAAAGGTGTGGATCTTATTGCTTCATTATGTCATGATTATCATACCTCTAAATAACGTTTGAAAGAAATGACGGACAAGTCTCACAAGGCAATAGACACAGACATGGAACCCTTTCTCACATGCTTGAGCACATGCAGTCCAGCTAATGCAAAAACAATATCCACGTTAATGATTTAGTACTTGCATCAATCAGGAACTATGATGATTTCCATGTCATCGAGGAGGATGAGAAGATCTTGGACTGGGAGAGAAGTGCACCGAAGCAACGGCTGTCTCTCTACGCGTAACAGATCAAAACCAACATATAGCACAACACCGGGAATAACGGATCACACTCGTCAAATATGATTGTGTGCCTCTGCAACATATAGCAGGTAAATCATGATTTGTTTTCTTCTGTTGGTTAATTCATGAACCTTTTTATTAGAACATCAGGAACAACACATTTTTGTACAGGCAGAACAACTTTCAGAATTTTACCTGCCCGCCAGCCAGTTTGAACCAGTCAGGTAACAACATTTGAAATAATGTACTAATAAATTTGGCATTGGTTACAGGAACCGGTGATGATCTTCCAGCATCATGTGAGAACAGAGAGGCATGAAATGCAGCCGACGCATCACTGGTAATGGAAGAGATACCATTGGGCTTGCTTCTAATGAATGAGGTGGATTAATCTATCATCTGATTGTTGAGGTGTTTATGGTTCCATGTCATAATAAAGTGTCACATTCACTTTTTGTCTCCTTTTCTTGTGTATGTTCAGAAAAGTCATCAGCATTACTAAATATCACTGCAAGCTTGGTCTTACTGGTATGTTCCCATCATATAATCATGCATGATCTCATTATTTGCCTTGGTGTATTATAAATTAACCATGCTAATATTATGGCATCTACCCTTGTGAGAAAGGGCGAACATATTACTAACCTGAATTTTCTAATTGGACCAAAATTTGTATGAAGTGAATTGGTTGGATTTAGTCAAAGGTGGATTTATTGCAAATGTGCAGTGTGTAGAAGTATGGTGTCATATGACCAAAGAGTTCTTTATTGAGTACCTGAAAAAAGAAAATTCAAAGAAGAAGCAGATGAATCTGTGTTTCTTGTAGAGAAGATACATAAAATTCTACCCTTATTGTGCACAAAATGAGGTTCACATGTTTCAGTTGATACTATTGTTACGCACCTCCAACAAGACATACTCTTATACTTCTGTAATAAGCAAAGAACATTTTTATGTTTGACAGTCTCACTTCAAGTCGATATGCAAACTGAATCGACCTGTTTCATTTTATGGGGATGTTTTAGATGTCTCTACAGTTTGTGTCCAATGGATCGACCTGTTTTATTTTCTGTAAATCAAGAAACATATTCACAACTTAACCTTCTGTTTGTAGTGTGCATGAGCTTAATGGGGAGAGGAAAAACATGACTGTGACACACTTTGAACCAGCTGATGCAAGGTGTTGCTTCCCTTGTTAGGATGAGCATACTTTCAAGGTTTGTTGCTTTGATTTCTTTCTCAAGTCCTTTTGTTCTTTTAGCCACAAAACTGAACGTGTTTGCTTGGACCTCCAGTCTTGAGCTGTTCTATGTCGATGTCTCTAGTATGTCCGTCCAGGCATGACAATAGCTTTGTGTTGTTATATCTCTATTTTGTGGGGGGGTAGGGGCTACTTATTCTTCTGTATTTTTCAAGTACAATAACATGGTTATTATCATGCAAAATACCCTAATGATCTGAACAAAATACCCAAATGGGTTATTTAGTTCCTGAACTCCAACTCTTGTCCACTGTGCGTGGAAGCACTGAACATGGTTGCGCCAAAGTTTAGCTAAGGATTCTACTTGTATTATCCTTTCGCTCTTTACTTGTTGCAAATTAGTAATCCAATAACCTTCACTATGCCACCTTTAGCCTTACATTGTGCCTTGACAGCATACCTCATCATGACACCATTTCCTTCTGTCATTTATTTGCAGTGCACTGGTATTTATAATTTAGGTGTACAAGATATCTACAGGTGGCAACAAGGTTTATATGCTGGTGAGTGTCGAGTGAATCTGGACGTGTGGTGTTCCATGTACATGTTTCTACGGGACAACAAAATCGTATTAGTTGTATTTTAGTGAGGCGTACAAAACAAAATAATTTCAGCTGCTATGATGTTGATGTGCCCATCAATTATTGCAACATGGACTCCTATTCTTTTGAAGCGGCTGCAGTGGTTGCTGCTGCTTATTTTCCACACCCTTCATTTCTCATAATTGTTCTAAGTCAAACTTCTTAGAATTTGACTGAATTTATAAGAAAAAACATAAAGATTTATGGCACCAAGCTAATATCACAAGATGCTCCATGGAATATATTTTCATAATTTGTTTATTTGGTGTTGCGAATATTGTTGAATTTTTCTATAAATTTACTTATTTTTCAAGTTTGATTTAGAATAACTCTATAAAATGATTTATTCAAGGACGGGGACGGGAGGGTGTACCATTAAGAACAGTATATAACTATATATGCATGCAGGCTTGCGCAGCAGCAGCCATAACGCTGCTACAGCACACAGTTCCGACCAGTATCAGGTATAGTGTCATACATATGTTATATGGCTCAATCGGCAAATGAGATGCACTATCGCGTAATCTAATTTTTTTGACCAGTACTCTAATATTTTTTTTCAAATATATTTTTTGTCGTCGCAACGCACGGGCATTATACTGGTAAATTTTAGAAGGGAGCAGTAAGCTGACTTTATCGGTAACTAATCATTTGAAACTGCCACCAAATAGTGGTGGGCTTAATTAGATGGGATGAAATGGTGTATAGTGCTGCATCTTAACCACCTAGGTTGCAGTTGTCTTCAGCTTTGATATTTTGTTTCGTTTTTTAATTATTAACTGTTGTTTGTTGTTTCTCGCTTTTATAATCCCTAGTACATACAAAGTTAGTACCGATTCTTCTAAACTTAATTTTTGTAGACGACCGTATAACTGCTAAAGGCCAATAAAAATCACGAACTTTATAAGCATCTTCTAGAGAACCACCATTATAAATATTTACCTAAATTACAGGCTAAGCTAAAAATAAAAAATAGATATTTGGCTATTTTTTCTTATTAGTGGTTGTTAACTTCTCGCTTTTTATAAGCGACCAGCTCCCTGTGGTACTCGTAAGCAATCACACTGTAGGAGCATTGTTGAATGTGGACATGGTTGAATGTGAGTCTAGCTTAATTAGGTGGGATGAAATAATATACTATAGTGTTGCATCTAGGGGTGGTAATGAATTGTGATCCAATTACGTCTTTACAAAATGATAGGGTCCTAAATAAATTTTAATTCAAAAATTAATAGAAATAGAGTTCGATCCTAATCCAGTCTGATACTTAAATCTTACGGTGTAAAATTTAGAGCTTATTGTCACATCTAACTACATTTTAGCCACATAGGTTGCAGTTATCCTCGGCTTTAATTTAGATATTTTGTTTCGTTTTTTATTATTAACTGTTGTTTCTCACGAACTTTATAAACATATTCAACCATCATTAAAAATATATTTACATAAATTACAAACTAAGCTAAAAATAGTAAAAAATAAATATTTGGCTATTTTTCTTATTAATGGTTGTTAACTTCAAGCTTTTATAAATGACAAGTGACCAGCTGCCTGCGGTACTCGTGAGCAATCACACAATCATCACACTATAGTAGCAGCGTTGAATGTGGCCATGGTTCCCGTGCAGTGCTGTGCTACCTGCTACCAACTTTTTTGGATTTTAGCTCTTTTTGATTTTTTTTCACAATTATGCCTTTTGATGTTTCATTTAAAAAAATGGACCTCAACCTCGGCGCCATCATCATTGGCGCCGAGGTAACGCACAGCGACGCCAATACCATTGGCGCCAACTTTTCCTACGTGGCCGCCGATGTGGCAAGTTTCAGGGGGTCGGCGCCATAGATTTTAGCGCCGACCCCCTTGACAGCGAGGTCCGGCGCTATCCAGGGGGGTCGGCGCCAAGATCTATGGCGTCGACCCCTTGAGACTTGCCACATCGGCTGCCACGTAGGAAAAGTTAGCGCCAATGGTACTGGTGTCGATGTGTGTTACCTCGGCGCCAATGATGATGACGCCGAGGTTGGGGTCCATTTTTTAAAATGAAACCGCAAAGGGCATAATTGTGCAAAAAAATCCCAAAAGGGCTAAAATACAAAAACGTTGGTACCCGCTACTGCTGGTGTCCCTGGCTCCTCTTTGTAGGCAGGTTCCAGTGCACCATCTCCCTCTCGCCCCACATCAACTCTCGACTCCGCTCTCGTATCTACTACTACAGTGTACAGACTACAGCAGGCTATAGTCTCAAATCACAGCCACATCATCTTTTATATTTCATAATTGTGGGTAAATCAGAAGCCGACACCTCACTGTCGCCCCTTGCTCTCGCCCGCGAAGACTATAAGGAAAATGGACCCCATGTCATTTGGCTCAATAGGTTTTTGTGTTTGATGATCAACACAACCTGTGTACTAATGTGTTTGCTAGTGTTTATATTTGTAGTTCACAGGATGCTAAGGTTACTTAGACTAAGGCAATGAGGAAAGCAACAACTCAAAAGACATTATGAAGATCACAAGTGAAGATCAACAGGTATCAAACAAAGTCCAAGGAACGAAGAATAGTGTTGCCACCGGCGGACTGTCCGGCTAAGAAGCACCGGACTGTCCAGTGCACCAGGGAACAGGAGCCCAACGGCTAGTTCCAGGTGGCACTGGTGGAGAGAAGCCATCGGATTGTCCAGTGTGATGTCCGGACTGTCTGGTGTGATGTCCGGACTGTCCGGTGTGATGTCCGGACTGTCCGGTATGATGTCCGGACTGTCCGGTGTAAAAGCTTGCAGCGCCAACGGTCACCTGGGTGTCTGATCCAACGGCTAGGCGCATCATACATGGGCACTGAACTGTCCGGTGTGCCGCGGAGAGCAGCATCTTTTCTCCAACGGCTAGAATTGTGTTGGGCCTATAAATACCACCCCAACCGGTCATTTCAATGTGTGGGAGCCCAAACAACCTAGTTTGCACATTCTAGTTTGATTAATTGCATAGGTTTTGTTCTAGAGATTCATTTGTGGCCTAGAAGAAGAAATTTTTAGAAGTTCTAATTCACCCCTCTTAGGTGTCACCTGTTTCCTTCAAAGACGACATCGCCAAAGTGTCGCCCACCTCCTGCCTGTCTATCGCGTCCCTCTTGCTCGAGGGCACGCTCTAGTGCAGCCAAGAGCGGGCGATATCGCCCGCTTTCGCTGGGCGATGGTCGCAGCGCCCGCGGGGTTGCTCTCGCCCACCTACAGCCCCCTCTCGCCTCCTGCTGGACGTTATAGCCCTCACTATGGGCTGCATTGGCACCAGCCTTACAAGGTAACTAGCCAGTTGACAGTACGTGTGGTCTGGTAGTTAGCATCAAATTTTTAGAACAAGGGCGTGGATTCAAGTGCTTGCTCTGCAGCGTGGTCGGGTGATGGGAAGACGCCCTAGCACGGGCGCTAGGGTCCACAGGGCAGTAGCTGAGAGAGCATTGCGCGGGCGTTGAGCATGGGGCCCACAGGGCACGACACCGAGGCGGGGTGTGCCCTGTGCATCTGGTGCTACCACGTGCAGCTACCACACCGCGCAAAAAATAGTGCAGAGTGAACACTCGATCCCATGTCCCCTGCTCCAGAAATTTAATGCTAACCACCATACTACACATACCTTAGTGTTTAGAAACAAACAATACTTATATTTGAATAAATATCTCAGTATCTATTTATATAATATATAACAACCGTAGCAAAATATATGCAACTTGCTAGTTAAGTTCTTAATAGAGTAGTATAGACATAAACATGCACGCGTCTCTCAGCTCTCGCGCACCACATTCACATGTCGAGACTGAGACCCGAGAGTGTGTCCACGTCATGTATCTACGCACCACATTCACACGTCGAGACTGAGACCCGAGAGTGTGTCCACGTCATGTATCTACAACTATTGATATTAAAGCACTTTTGTATGTGTATTGACAAATCTAACCGAAAATATTATCAATGTCATCTAGAGCAGCTTGGCTATATTATACACATTTTTACAAACTTTAACAGTCTTTTGGTAAAGAATTTATAAAATTTATTGGAGTCCATATAAACCCTCTAAATTTGCCCCGGCACTATACAGTAGTACTGAAGTAGTTGAGCCTTTATTTCATGGGCTACGAGGGAAATCAATTTTAGCGGGCCGATTAGTACAATCCTTTGAAGTTAAAGCGGGTCGGTGTCGCTATTGTTGAGCAGCAACTTTATTAAGTGATGTGTTTCCTGCTGTCGTAGTGTGAGAGCGAGAGTTTCCATCGTTTTTTTCGAGGGGTTTTAAAGCAATTTTCGAGGGTTTTTAAAACACACAAAAGTACAAGTTTGTTAATGGAACGATATTGCAATAAGCCAAATATGGAACAAAACTCCCTTCACGCCGGCTACAGTGTGTTTGATTTGGCTTTAACTTTTACTCCATAAAAACTAAAAGCCAAATCAAAAGATTGGATCTAGAAAACATTTTTTTTAAAAGCTGACTTTCTCGGTACAAAACTAAAAGCACTTCTGGACCTGCTTTTAGCGGATTTCGAATAAAACTGTGAAAGTATATATGAAAGAACTTTTAGCGGTTTTTAGTGATTTTTTGAAAGGGGAATGTGTCCTTGGGCCATTTCTAAGTATTTTGGTGATTGAGTGCCAACGCAAGTACTTTTGTGTTGATCTATGCAATGTGGTGGACAAAGTGCAAATCATGTCAAAAGGTATGTTTCTAGACTTAGTACATTGTTTTATGGACTAATGTATTGTGTCTAAGTGTTGGAAACAGGAAAGATTGAATTGGAAATGAGATGGCTCTGTTCAGCCAAAGTCAACTCTGTCTGGGTGCACCGGACAGTGTCCGGTGCGCCAGGCTGGCTCAGGCGAACTTGCTGCTCTCGGGAAGAAATAAACGGCGTACGGCTATAATTCACCGGACTGTCCGGTGTGCACCGGACAGTGTCCGGTGAGCCAACGGTCGGCCGGGCCAACGGTCGGGTGCGCGATCTGCGCGGGACACGTGGCCGAACCAACGGCTAGAAGGAGGCACCGGACTGTCCGGTGTGCACCGGACAGTGTCCGGTGCGCCAACGGCTCTCTAACCCCAACGGTCGGCTTCGCCAAATAAGGAAGGATATCCGCACCGGACAGTGTCCGGTGGTGCACCGGACTGTCCGGTGCGCCAGGCGACAGAAGGCAAGATCAGCCTTCCTGGAATGCTCTCAACGGCTCCTAGCTGCCTTGGGGCTATAAAAGGGACCCCTAGGCGCATGGAGGAGGATACCAAGCATACAAAAAGCATTCCTAAGCACCAAGACTTCGATTCCACGCATTTGTTTCTTCGTGATAGCATCTAGAGCTCTTGTTGAGTTGTGAACTCGTCGGGTTGTGTTGCGAGCTCTTGTTGCGACTTGTGTGCGTGTTGACATTCTGATTTCGTGTCTTGTGTGCGTTGCTCATCCCTCCCTTACTCCGTGCTTCTTTGTGAACTTTAAGTGTAAGGGCGAGAGACTCCAAGTTGTGGAGATTCCTCGCGGACGGGATTAAGAAAAGCAAAGCAAAACACCGTGGTATTCAAGTGGGTCTTTGGACCGCTTGAGAGGGGTTGATTGCAACCCTCGTCCATTGGGACACCACAACGTGGAGTAGGCAAGCGTTGGTCTTGGCCGAACCATAGGATAACCACCGTGCCATCTCTGTGATTGATCTCTTGTGGTTATTGTGTTTTGTTGAGACTCCTCTCTAGCCACTTGGCGATTATTGTGCTAACACTTAACCAAGTCTTTATGGCTTAAGTTTCAAGTTTTACAGGATCACCTATTCACCCCCCCCCCCCTCTAGGTGCTCTCAATTGGTATCAGAGTCGTTCTCTTCAAGAAAGGGACTAACCGCCCGAAGAGATGGATCCTAAGGGCAAGGGGATTGTGATCAATGACAAGGATAAGGAGTCATTCGTCAACGAGCCCAAGGATGACAAGCCTACCGACTCGGGCTCGGGCCACAAACGCAAGGATGGGAAGAAGAAGACAAGGCGCATCAAGGAGATCGTCTACTACGATGACAGCGACGAGTCCACTTCTTCCCAAAAGGACAACGACGACAACGACTACGAGAGAAGGAAACCGGTTAATTCAAACTTTTATTTTGACTACTCTCGTATTCCGCAAAGTACAAATGCTCATTTGCTCTCCATTCCACTTGGCAAACCTCCTCACTTTGATGGAGAGGACTACGGATTTTGGAGTCACAAAATGCGTAGTCACCTGTTCTCTCTCCATCCAAGCATATGGGAGATTGTGGAAAGTGGAATGAAATTTGATAGCTCGGATAGTCCTATGTTTATCAATGAACAGATTCATAGAAATGCACAAGCTACTACTGTGTTGTTAGCCTCTTTGTGCAGGGACGAGTACCATAAGGTGAGCGGCTTGGACAATGCCAAGCAGATCTGGGACACCCTCAAGATCTCTCATGAGGGGAACGACGTCACCTTACTCTCCAAGATGGAGTTGGTGGAGGGCGAGCTTGGAAGATTCGCGATGATAAGGGGCGAGGAGCCAACTCAAACATACAACCGGCTTAAGACCCTTATCAACAAAATAAGGAGCTACGGAAGCACACGATGGACGGATCACGACGTCGTCCGCCTAATGCTAAGGTCCTTTACTGTACTTGATCCACATTTGGTGAACAATATTCGTGAAAATCCTAGGTACACCAAGATGTCGCCCGAAGAAGTCCTTGGGAAATTCGTGAGCGGGCGAATGATGATCAAGGAGGCGAGATACGTGGACGACGCGTTGAACGGTCCAATCCAGGAACCTCAACCCATTGCTCTCAAGGCAACAAGGAGCAAGGAGGCGCTACCTAGCAAGGTGGCGCAAGTTGAGGCGGTCGGGCTCAATGATGAAGAGATGGCCCTCATCATCAAGCGCTTCAAGACGGCGCTAAAGGGTCGCAAGGGACAGCCAAGCAAGACCAAGACAAAGGGGAAGCGTTCATGCTTCAAATGCGGTAAGATTGGTCATTTTATTGCTAACTATCCTGATAATGAAAGTGACCAGGAACAAGGGAGCAAGAGGGAGAAGAAGAAGGCATACAAGAAGGCTAAGGGCGAGGCACACCTTGGCAAGGAGTGGGACTCGAATTGTTCGTCATCCGACTCCGAAAATGAAGGACTCGCCGCCACCGCCTTCAACAAGTCATCCCTCTTCCCCAACGAGCGTCACACATGCCTCATGGCGAAGGAGAAGAAGGTTTATGCATCCGGGGGTACAAGCTGGATTATCGACAGCGGATGCACAAACCACATGACGGGGGAAAAGAGGATGTTCTCTTCCTACGTCAAGAACAAGGATCCCCAGGATTCAATAATATTCGGTGATGGGAACCAAGGCAAGGTAAAAGGGTTAGGTAAAATTGCTATTTCATCCGAGCACTCTATTTCCAATGTGTTTTTAGTTGAGTCGCTTGGATATAATTTGTTATCTGTTAGTCAATTATGCAATATGGGATATAATTGTCTATTCACAAATGTAGATGTGTCTGTCTTTAGAAGGTGTGATGGTTCACTAGCTTTTAAGGGTGTACTAGACAACAAACTTTATTTGGTTGATTTTGCAAAAGAAGAGGTCGGTCTAGATGCATGCTTAATTGCTAAGACTTGCATGGGCTGGCTGTGGCATCGCCGCTTAGCACATGTGGGAATGAAGAACCTTCACAAACTTTTAAAGGGAGAACACGTGATAGGTCTAAATAACATACATTTCGAAAAAGATAGACCTTGTGCAGCTTGTCAAGCAGGGAAACGGGCGGGAGGCTCTCATCACACCAAAAATGTGATGACCACATCAAGACCTTTGGAGATGCTTCATATGGACCTCTTCGGACCCGTCGCCTATCTAAGTATAGGAGGAAGTAAGTATGGTATTGTTATAGTTGATGATTTTTCTCGCTTCACTTGGGTATTCTTTTTGCAGGATGAATCTGAAACCCAAGGGACCCTCAAGCGCTTCCTCAGGAGAGCTCAAAATGAGTTTGAGCTCAAAGTGAAAAAGATAAGGAGCGACAACGGGTCCGAGTTCAAGAACCTTCAAGTGGAGGAGTTCCTTGAGGAGGAAGGGATCAAGCACGAGTTCTCCGCTCCCTACACACCACAACAAAATGGTGTGGTAGAGAGGAAGAACAGGACGCTCATCGATATGGCGAGGACTATGCTTGGAGAGTTCAAGACCCCCGAGCGTTTTTGGTCGGAAGCCGTGAACACGGCTTGCCACGCCATCAACCGGGTCTACCTTCACCGCCTCCTCAAGAAGACTTCGTATGAGCTGCTAACTGGTAACAAACCCAATATGTCTTATTTTCGTGTATTTGGGAGCAAGTGCTATATTCTTGTGAAGAAAGGTAGAACTTCTAAATTTGCTCACAAAGCTGTAGAAGGGTTTTTATTAGGTTATGACTCAAATACAAAGGCGTATAGGGTCTTCAACAAATCATCGGGTTTGGTTGAAGTCTCTAGCGATGTTGTATTTGATGAGACTAATGGCTCTCCAAGAGAGCAAGTTGTTGATCTTGATGATGTAGATGAAGAAGACGTTCCAACTGCCACAATGCGCACCATGGCGATTGGTGATGTGCGACCACAGGAACAATTGGAGCAAGATCAACCTTCTTCCACAACAATGGTGCATCCCCCAACTCAAGACGATGAACAAGTTCATCAGGAGGAGGCGTGTGATCAAGGGGGAGCACAAGTTGATCATGTGACGGAGGAAGAAGCACAACCGGCACCTCCAACCCAAGTTCGAGCGACGATTCAAAGGGATCATCCCATCGACCAAATTTTGGGTGATATTAGCAAGGGAGTAACTACTCGCTCTAGATTAGTTAATTTTTGTGAGCATTACTCCTTTGTCTCTTCTATTGAGCCTTTCAGGGTAGAAGAGGCCTTGCTAGATCCGGACTGGGTGTTGGCCATGCAGGAGGAGCTAAACAATTTCAAGCGTAATGAAGTTTGGATACTGGTTAGAGATGGCAATGGGTAAATACCCACCGGGTATTACTACCCCATACCCATACCCACGACAAAAAAATAACCCCATCGGGTCACCCATATACATTGGTGGGTATGAATTTACCCCCATACCCATACCCACGTGGGTATGAGTCACCCATCGGGTCACCCGTACCCACAAAAATTAAACATCTATCAAAATGTTATATTATACAAATGTCAAGTATATACATCTAAATACCATTATAAAATTTCTAGCATCATTTAACCATCCATTCAACACACCAAAGATAATTGGATAAAGTAGTAACAATAGGACAATACTATATAGCACATTAATGTTCCATTATATGGTCATTAAATTGTCATTAAGCCTTCTATGAAATTATGGCTTAAAAGGTTGTTAAATAGTAAAAAAGATGAATGACTAAATTCCAAGTTCATGCTTGGGCTAAGTTTATGTTGGGTATTTTATACCCGCGGGTTAACGGGTATGGGTGAAGGTGGAACGTTCTAATACCCGTTTACCCATCGGGTGAAGATTTTTACCCAATAATAGACCCACGGGTAGAATATTTAGCCCACATACATACCCTAATGGAGTAAATACCCATCGGGTATCGGGTCGCGGGTACCCATTGCCATCTCTAATACTGGTGCCTCGTCCCAAGCAAAACGTTGTGGGAACCAAGTGGGTGTTCCGCAACAAACAGGACGAGCACGGGGTGGTGACGAGGAACAAGGCTCGACTTGTGGCAAAAGGTTATGCCCAAGTCGCAGGTTTGGACTTTGAGGAGACTTTTGCTCCTGTGGCTAGGCTAGAATTTATTCGTATTTTGCTAGCATATGCCGCTCACCATTCCTTCAGGTTGTACCAAATGGATGTTAAGAGCGCTTTCCTCAACGGACCGATCAAGGAGGAGGTGTACATGGAGCAACCCCCTGGCTTCGAGGATGAACGGTACCCCGACCACGTGTGTAAGCTCTCTAAGGCGCTCTATGGACTTAAGCAAGCCCCAAGAGCATGGTATGAATGCCTTAGAGACTTTTTAATTGCTAATGCTTTCAAGGTTGGGAAAGTCGATCCAACTCTTTTCACTAAGACTTGCGATGGTGATCTCTTTGTGTGCCAAATTTATGTCGATGACATAATATTTGGTTCTACTAATCAAAAGTCTTGTGAAGAGTTTAGCAGGGTGATGGCGCAGAAATTCGAGATGTCGATGATGGGCGAGTTGAACTACTTCCTTGGGTTCCAAGTGAAGCAACTCAAGGATGGCACCTTCATCTCCCAAATGAAGTACACGCAAGACTTTCTAAAGCGGTTTGGGATGAAGGACGCCAAGCCCGCAAAGACGCCAATGGGAACTGACGGACACACTGACTTCAACAAAGGAGGTAAGTCCGTTGATCAAAAGGCATACCGGTCAATGATAGGTTCTTTGCTTTATTTATGTGCTAGTAGACCGGATATTATGCTTAGCGTATGCATGTGTGCTAGATTTCAATCCGATCCAAGGGAGTGTCACTTAGTGGCCGTGAAGCGAATTCTTAGATATTTAGTCGCTACGCCTTGCTTCGGGATCTGGTATCCAAAGGGGTCTAACTTTGACTTGATTGGATATTCAGATTCCGACTATGCTGGATGTAAGGTCGATAGGAAGAGTACATCGGGGACGTGCCAATTCTTAGGAAGGTCCCTGGTGTCATGGAATTCTAAGAAACAAACTTCCGTTGCCCTATCCACCGCTGAGGCCGAGTACGTTGCCGCAGGACAATGTTGCGCGCAACTACTTTGGATGAGGCAAACTCTCCGGGACTTTGGCTACAATCTGAGCAAAGTCCCACTCCTATGTGATAATGAGAGTGCCATCCGAATAGCGGAAAATCCTGTTGAGCACAGCCGCACAAAGCACATAGACATCCGGCATCACTTTTTGAGAGACCACCAGCAAAAGGGAGATATCGAAGTGTTTCATGTTAGCACCGAGAACCAGCTAGCCGATATCTTTACCAAGCCTTTAGATGAGAAGACCTTTTGCAGGCTGCGTAGTGAGCTAAATGTCCTAGATTCGCGGAACTTGGATTGATTTATAGCATACATGTATTTATGCCTTTGCTCATGTTCCTTATGCATTTTGTTGCTTACTTGTGGTGCTCAAGTTGTACAAACACTCCCTGGACCTCACAAGTTCTTTTTGCAAGTGATGCACATATTTAGGGGGAGCTGTGCTACAACTTGACCCTTTGAGACTAACCGTGTGTAGAGATGGCAATGGGTAAATACCCACCGGGTATTACTACCCCATACCCATACCCACGACAAAAAAATAACCCCATCGGGTCACCCATATACATTGGTGGGTATGAATTTACCCCCATACCCATACCCACGTGGGTATGAGTCACCCATCGGGTCACCCGTACCCACAAAAATTAAACATCTATCAAAATGTTATATTATACAAATGTCAAGTATATACATCTAAATACCATTATAAAATTTCTAGCATCATTTAACCATCCATTCAACACACCAAAGATAATTGGATAAAGTAGTAACAATAGGACAATACTATATAGCACATTAATGTTCCATTATATGGTCATTAAATTGTCATTAAGCCTTCTATGAAATTATGGCTTAAAAGGTTGTTAAATAGTAAAAAAGATGGATGACTAAATTCCAAGTTCATGCTTGGGCTAAGTTTATGTTGGGTATTTTATACCCGCGGGTTAACGGGTATGGGTGAAGGTGGAACGTTCTAATACCCGTTTACCCATCGGGTGAAGATTTTTACCCAATAATAGACCCACGGGTAGAATATTTAGCCCACATACATACCCTAATGGAGTAAATACCCATCGGGTATCGGGTCGCGGGTACCCATTGCCATCTCTAACCGTGTGCTTGAGTTTGCTTGTTTAGTCTCAAAGGAGGTTTGAAAGGGAAAAGGTGGACTTGGACCATGAAAGACTTCCACTGCACTCCGATGAGAGGGTAACTTATTCCAAGTTCATCTCATGTACTCTTATTGCCTTTGTATTCTTATTGAAGATTTTCGTGAGGCAATGGGGTTCTAGGGCCAACATTGATCCCGTTTTGGTGTTTGATGCCAAAGGGGGAGAAAATAAGGCCAAAGCAATAAATGGATCAGCTACCACTTGAGAATTTTGAAAAGTAGAGTTAGAGATTTTGTTTGTCAAAATACTCTTGTTTGCTTCTTATTATCAAAAGTTGGTCTCTTGTGGGGAGAAGGCTTAATTATGGGAAAAGGGGGAGTTTTTGAATCCTTGATCAATTTCTCGTGAAATATCTCTCTATGTTTCAACATGTGTGTTTGACTTTGAGATAGGAAATTGAGTTTGATTTGCAAAAACAAACCAAGTGGTGGCAAAGAATGATCCATATATGCCAAATTTGATTCAAAACAAATTTGAGTTCTTATTTGAATTGATTTTGTACTTGTTCTACTTGCTTTATGTTGTGTTGGCATAAATCACCAAAAAGGGGGAGATTGAAAGGGAAATGTGCCCTTGGGCCATTTCTAAGTATTTTGGTGATTGAGTGCCAACGCAAGTACTTTTGTGTTGATCTATGCAATGTGGTGGACAAAGTGCAAATCATGTCAAAAGGTATGTTTCTAGACTTAGTACATTGTTTTATGGACTAATGTATTGTGTCTAAGTGTTGGAAGCAGGAAAGATTGAATTGGAAATGAGATGGCTCTGTTCAGCCAAAGTCAGCTCTGTCTGGGTGCACCGGACTGTCCGGTGGTGCACCGGACAGTGTCCGGTGCGCCAGCCTGGCTCAGGCGAACTTGCTGCTCTCGGGAAGAAATAAACGGCGTACGGCTATAATTCACCGGACTGTTCGGTGTGCACCGGACAGTGTCCGGTGAGCCAACGGTCGGTCGGGCCAACGGTCGGGTGCGCGATCTGCGTGGGACACGTGGCCGAACCAACGGCTAGAAGGAGGCACCGGACTGTCCGGTGTGCACCGGACTGTCCGGTGTGCACCGGACAGTGTCCGGTGCGCCAACGGCTCTCTAACCCCAACGGTCGGCTTCGCCAAATAAGGAAGGATATCCGCACCGGACAGTGTCCGGTGGTGCACCGGACTGTCCGGTGCGCCAGGCGACAGAAGGCAAGATCAGCCTTCCTGGAATGCTCTCAACGGCTCCTAGCTGCCTTGGGGCTATAAAAGGGACCCCTAGGCGCATGGAGGAGGATACCAAGCATACAAAAAGCATTCCTAAGCACCAAGACTTCGATTCCACGCATTTGTTTCTTCGTGATAGCATCTAGAGCTCTTGTTGAGTTGTGAACTCGTCGGGTTGTGTTGCGAGCTCTTGTTGCGACTTGTGTGCGTGTTGACATTCTGATTTTGTGTCTTGTGTGCGTTGCTCATCCCTCCCTTACTCCGTGCTTCTTTGTGAACTTTAAGTGTAAGGGCGAGAGACTCCAAGTTGTGGAGATTCCTCGCGGACGGGATTAAGAAAAGCAAAGCAAAACACCGTGGTATTCAAGTGGGTCTTTGGACCGTTTGAGAGGGGTTGATTGCAACCCTCGTCCATTGGGACGCCACAACGTGGAGTAGGCAAGCGTTGGTCTTGGCCGAACCACGGGATAACCAGCGTGCCATCTCTGTGATTGATCTCTTGTGGTTATTGTGTTTTGTTGAGACTCCTCTCTAGCCACTTGGCGATTATTGTGCTAACACTTAACCAAGTCTTTATGACTTAAGTTTCAAGTTTTACAGGATCACCTATTCACCCCCCTCTAGGTGCTCTCATTTTTACCAAATAATTTTAACATTTTAGCAGTTCACAGTTCACATTAGTTTTTTTCCGCACACAACATTTTTTTCACAGTCATAACCTAATCAAACACACCCTTAGACTCTCTCCAGCAAGGTTCGGTATACCCTCCTGTACCCTATATTTAGCGTTTTGATACGTACGCAACCTCTCCAACAACATCCGCTAAAGAGTTCTGTAAAATAGCGTTCGTTGCCAGGAGCCGCTGCATGTAGAGAATTTCTGTTCATCCTCTATCCACCACCATGCCCGTGAGAAGCGCCTCCGCGCCGATGCTCGAGCTCGCGCTGTACCCTTCCGACCGCCAATCGCCGACCGTCTCCTCCGCGACCGTGCACTTCGTCGAGTCACCGAACACGAGCTCAAGGCAGTATGGAACACGCTGGTCATGCTGCTCTTCCCTGCCCGCAGACGCAACGTCGGCGGGGATGCCCAGGGCCATGCAGGCACCGCCGCTCGCCATCGAGGTCATGCTGGAGCTTCCATCCCCTGCTCCATCCTCGTACTCGTGTAGCAGCTGAAGTTTGAATCAGCTCTCGTGTAGCAGGCAACGCAGGCGATGCCGAGAACGACACGCGGATGGTGCTCGACGATATGCTCAGCCAGCCTAGCGCTACTCTATTCTTTTTTCATTCGTATTTTCTCCTCTGGCACGATGTTAGATGATGGTCCTCACTCATTCTAGTGGGTTCGAGTAGATACCGAGAAAATAAAATTAATTACGTCTTTGCACGATTAATCCTAGTGAAATAAAAGAAAAACAGTGAATGATATTGTAGTTTATGGATTCTTTTAATATTGTAGATATAGAGGACGAAATTTAGAGAACGTTGCTGGAGATGAAGAAATTTTAGAGGGTGAAATATTTTAGAGTGTTCTGTAAAGGACAGAGAATATTCCTTTAAATGTTGAAATTTAGGGGACGCTGTTGGAGACAGTCTCTCTTCGCAGGCCCATAAGTGTTGTCGAGAATGTCCAAAGGCCGCCAAGCTGGAGCTCCTCGTCCCTGGTCCCTGCTCCCCTAACTCTGGCCCATGAAATTTGATTCCAGCGTGGTGATGACGCCAGCACCAGAAATTGAATACTGCGCGCCATGGCAGGAGTGGGCTCCGGATCTCCAAACTCCGATTGCTCCTCCTCTCGCCGCCAGTCGCCACTGCCCACTGCAGCGCGTACGCGCTCAGCCATGCAGAGGGACGTGGGAAGAGGCCTTCCGGAAGATACGAGGGTGACTGGGTGAGGGACGTGGCCGTCGACCCCTTCTCGCTCCGCCAGTTCTCCCGCGTCGACACCGATAGGCCGCTGCCCGTCCCCTCCGTCCCGGTTCCACGGCGCGAGTGTTCCGGCGGGCTCCGGCCTCCGAGTCATCGTCCCCGCTCGCGTCAGATGCCGGCGGTCTAAATGCTCCCTCTGCGCCAGCCTGGTGGGACGACGGCGCGCGCCCGATCGCGCACTCACCCTCCTCCGGGGCGCTGCCAAGGAGCAGGCTGTCTGCCGGCGGATGCAACGGAGGTCCGGACGCTGGGTTTGACTTTGACGTTTCTTTGTGTCAACGAGCTGCTGCCCATCGACCAGGCACGTGCTCGGCTCGACCCAGCACCGTGTCGCTGGCGGTGTCGCTCGAGCGCTTCGACTGCAGCGCCCTGTCTACGTCATCGTCGTCCCTGCGACCGCGAGGCCTGGGCCTCGACGACGGCGACAGCGAGGCCGCGCTCGGCGTATGATGCCAACCTGCCGGTGTGCGCCGCGTTCTTGTTTGATAACGACGGCATACGGAAGAGCCTGCTCAACCGGAGGCTGGAAGCTGGCCCCGGATGAGCCTGGGAGACGCGGCGCCCGTCGTTGGGGAAGGTGTCCATGGACGCGTCCGGCAGGATATCGACGCCTCAGGTCCGGTTCTCCTTGTGTCAAGGTCTCTCCAGCAGCGACGTGGTCGCCGCAGAAGTCCTCGCCGTCGACGAAGCATCCCGCATGTGGCAGAGAGAATTTCTGTGCGGACAACCCCGTGATGGCCGTGAACTAGCTTAGCTGTGTGCACAACCTTAGTAACCAGGTTCCCGGATCGATGGGATCGAGGAACGGGAACGTGGTACGCGGTACGCTACTAAAACTAAGATTTAACACTACTGGAACGAGATTGTTCCCACGTTCCCAGAACGGAACGAACGTTCCCGGAACGAGGAACGTGGCCAAGTTCCCAGTTCCCGGTTACTAAGTGCACAACTGTGCATTAACGGAGTCGCGGGCGGCATTATTAGCCTTTGAAGCCCAACTCTGTTTGTCCAGCGATTCCATGTTCATTAACTTGCTATTCCTGCATGCTAAATATGAATCCAAAGTTTGTTCCACATCTATTTGAATTAGATTTAGGAGATATTTGGTTTGAAAAGTCAATCTATTTTAAATAAGTTGGTGCATGATTAGTTCATTACATAAATTTGATGTAATAAATGTATTTCTCATATTATTATTAATTTTATTAGTATATGATAAATGAAATGGTGAAGGACTCGTTCCATTTTTCAAACCAAGTAAGAATATAATAGACTAACTCATTCCTCAAACCAAACATATTATTAGTTGGCGTTGAATTTGTTCAAATAGGCCTGAGTGAAGAGTATCAATGCTGTGAGTTCAAACCTATCGCGCAAATAGAACCAGAACCATTACATTCTCTCCGTGAACAAGTGATGTGGTACATACGGGGAATACAACCAGCATTTTAATTAGAACTCTGTTTTCCTTTAGTGCGATACAAGCACACCGCTCTTGCGCCAAAAAAACATATTTACATTTTCTCCAAGAACTAGCTCGTATTTCTTTAGTGGTGGTTAAGCAAAAAGGTAAGAAGCCGCCTCAAAACCAGGGCTTCGCAAACTCCACGTCTAAATCTGGGAGTGCCGGCTCTTTTTCTCTTGGCCTTTCCTAAATTCTAAGCTCAAAAATTCAACCGCGCCAGAACAACATCATCAATAGGAGATTGACAGATTGGGCAGCTCATGCCGCTCGATTTCAGCTGATCGGCGCAGTCAAAACAGGTGCACACATGCCCACACCTGATCCATCACAAGGAATGCGGTTAGAAGCAAGTCCACACACCAATTTGTGCACTTCATACGATTGTTAGTTAGGTCTGGAGGTTATTTGTGGACAAAGATGTTACTAATCATAACGAGAATAAGATATGACTTCTTGATTAAAGTTACTCCAAGTACTAGTAGATGATCTATCCGACTATCCCTGCAAATCATTACCTGTAAAGTAGAGAGTCAACTTGCATTCGATGGCAGATGCAGCAGTTACCCCTTTTTGCTGCTGCTGTGTCGGGTTGGCTTCGCATCAAGCCTGTTCAAGAAATGGCATCAGAAAAAAAAAGCGTGAAGATGCGCATCAATGATTACAAATAAAATACGGTAAAGATGGTGCAATAGACGGTGGGGCACTAGCAAAGATAACCAAACTAAGTTCATAAGGTAGTGCACAGGACTCATCACACAATCAGTTAATTCATCAAAGTGGACCAAAGGTACGATACAGAGCATTGAAGATATGCAGCGGTAGGCTGGTCCAGCCCAAGATCTAAGCAACAAGAGTGCAGCACATAGTCTTGCTTCAAAGACTAGAACAACTCCTTCCCAGTATTGCCTCCCCAAACATAGCTATACCCTTCTCAATTGAGATCTCAGCTAACTGGACTTTTAAAAGCAACCGAGCTCACTTGCCCTGACAGCTCCGAAAAAAAGCAGTGTGGCCTTGAAAGCCAAATGCAACATTTCACACCGCGACTGGCTCAGTGTAATAGTTATCATATTCTATCTTTTGTTTCTTTTTACAAACAGATAGGAGCAGTTCCTACTTCCTATATGGAAACTAGTTGCTTTAATAGAGCACAGTTTTTTTCTTTGTTGCATACATAAAAGACAAACTTAAAAAAAGCACAACTCACCTGCCTCACGAAGTGCACTGCACACCTCTTCTTTAATGGAGTGCTGCATCTTTACTTGGGATGCAATGCAACTTTCCACCAACTTCCGCAGTTGATATATTTCCTGATGAATCTGGGACATTTCACCCCTTACCCTGACTTCCATTTCCTAAGATAGAGAAAATATAGTAAGAATATAACTTTCCACAGCTGACATTAAACAGCAGCCCACTTACAAGTAAATTTTGGTTATCGTGGTGTTGATGTTGACTTCCAAATGAAGAATGCTGCCAACTCTCTTGCTGATGAGCTCCAAGATGTGCGACAGGGGCTAATGAACATGGAGCAGATGCCTCCTTATCAGCATCACGAATTTCATCATTTTGTCTCCAGTACATGCGTTCATCATAGTATCCTCCAAAGTCATCCATCATCCGTTGTTGCCTTTGTTTTTGCAGAGCTGTTAGCAACAGCTGGTTCATTTTATTGCTGAAGTCACTCTCAAGAGACTTTGAGACCTTTTTTCTACAGGAAAAGAAAGAGATAGCATGGCTTGATTCAGTTAAACCAGTAAAAAAAAGTAAATCACATGCAAAATTCTTTGATCTACATAACCCTTTTTAACAAGGTGGCAAAATTATTTTGATATTTGAACTTCTGAAACTAGCTATCATACAATAAAACTACTAATGCTAACTGGTACTTTTAAGATGAAATACCGTACTAGCAAAAGTAGAATGGCCCGTTTGCATCCCAGATTCCCAATGCTTTCATCAATGTAGGGATAACGTGTGATTAAATGCATGTGACTTTGCAAAAGCAATATGCAAAACAGTTAGACTGGGACCAATTTACCTCTCAAGAAGGTTGCAAATGTCAGCATTGTGTGACAGAGCATGACAGTCTGATTGCGTGACAACACATAGTGATCTCCACGAGTTAGGGGACTCTATCCAGGGGCGGTCATTGAATTGAATTGGATTATTATGATTCTCAATATCACCCATTGTTTCCTGATGCCAGCTATCCGGACTCATAGTATCAATTGGTGCAGGCCAACCTAGGCTGCTTATCCATAACCCTCTCTCTTCCCAGGAACCGTTTATGCTTTGGTTGTCTTCTTCGCGAAGATTATCTCCTCTGGACGATGGAGTTTCTAGTTCATGCAACGTGCTTGTAGTGCTTGGGGAGATATCTTCCACAAACTGATTCTCATCGATAGTACTATGCTCACCATACCTTGCAAAGCTTGATGCTTCAGAATAGTGTTGACTATGAACACAAAAGTTTTCACAATCTTTCTGACATGTATCCCCCTTTGCTTTCATCTGCTCATCACACTGTAGATTTCCTGAACCATCAACAAGGCCTTCAGCGGATATATCATTTGATTTTTCCTCAGCTGGAACTCTATCGTTATAAAGTTGTTCGTCAGGCATGCACTTGCTGAAAAGAAGATTTACAATATGTATATGTTAGCAATAATAAGGCATAAACCAACCATTATTTCAAATTAAGTATAACTTGCTCTACCCAAGACCCAAGCAATGTATTTTAATTATTTACCTATTATTTTGTTGACAGGAATTGTTTGCTTTTTGTAAGTCTGTGTCCCTGCTATCGTACCTGCACCCATTAATTGGAGATATAAAATCAGCTAAGCTTGAGCTCTCTGGATGTCCACTTCCTGGAAGCTGAACTCATAGACATGAATGTGATAATACCTCAACTTGCCCACATGTTTTTGTTGGTGTGGCCTAACCGGCTTTAGTAGACTCCACGGTTCATCCTCAACTGTACCTCTCTGGCGTAACAATCTCAGACGAAGCATGGACTGCAAAAATGTGAAAGAGCATCTGGGGATCAGCTACAGTTGAATACTGCACAGCCTGGTTAAGGAAGTGCAGTATCTCTGATTAAAAAAATGTCAATACTCCATGAGAGGACATCGATACAATTAATCCATCAATAAATGACATCATCGATTGTGCACTATGCTTCAACCAATCTTTGCCTCAGGGGAAGAATATTCTTTTTGAGGAAAAGGAAAAGAATACTTGTGTCCTTGAGAAAAGAATAATGACACAGAAATAACTTAGTTTTTGTTATGTTTGTTTGTGCCCTGCATATGCAGTCTCAAGCAATCAAAATATTTTAATAATACTCTCCTCAAAAAAGAGCTGCCTCTAAAACTGGCAAGACTTCTGCAACACAACATATCACTGCTGACAAGCCAACGAACATGTGCTGTGTTTTTACAGCAATTCAGCTTTCGTAGGTGCCAGTACCACGCACATCACTATTGGGAAGAGTTGGAGTAAAGAATAACCAAAAGGGTTCTAAGTGATTGAAGGTACGGTAACAACTAGACCAAACCTCAAAGGCAATGCCGAAACGGCATTAAGGATTGTTGAAATTTGCATTGTACTTGCCCTGACCAAACCACCAAGACATTACTCGTATTTTTATGTGCCTCACTGCCTCAGGTACATGAGATGATATACCAGCAATGAGCCTGTCAAGTCATGTGACCTCTTGACCACAACCGTGCATCATCCACATCTCCATAACATGACAGTTTGTGGACGGAACAGAAGAGCCAGACAAACGAAAGATGTTATTCGCCCAAGACATCTCACCCACTAGATATGCAGAGTCACAACCTGTAATAAGCTGACACACCACACCACTGCTGTCTTTAGATATACACTTCCATTTCATACGTGTTTTTGCAAAAGTCAAAGTTTGCATCATCTTAAATGACTCTTTTTTTCTCTTCTGGCCCAAAAAATGACAACCCAACAGATCTGTGAAAGTGAAGTTCGTCCATGTAGTTGCAAACAATTTCAGGATCTTTCGGTGGAACTTTCTATATAGTTGCACCAGAATCCGGACTGGCAAATAAATAAGCAAATAAGAGTAGGTGGGTCTTTTTTTTTCTTTGAAAAAAATATATACTTGAGGGTAAACAATTTAGCCCTCAATTTATTTCATTTTGGTCTGTTTTGTATACTGACATGTCAACGAACCCGACGAAACAAAGGCAAGCACACGATAATGGACTCCGCACATGACATTGATCTGCAGCGCCAGTTGGGAAGAAACCGATCCACCAAACTCTCATCCGATGTGTGGGGGAGTCACCGAGTCAGAATGAATAGCTCCCACCATTTTGGCTCGCTTGAAACAAGGATTTGTGGATCGAGAGACGGAACAATGTTCGAGTGATGATTACTAAATGTATGTACATGAGACGGTGATCAACACGGGTAATTTGATGATCGAAAACGCACATTGCGACGAGAAGTGGAGGTTACCTGGATCCTGCCCTTGTGCGCGAAGCGGGACACGGCGTGCCTCTCGGCGAGCGCGGCGACCTCGCGCCTCCGCCGGTGCGCGATGGCGGCGACGAGCTCCTCCATGGCGCGGCGGCCGCGCACCGTCCGGACGACGAGCTGCGGCGGGCGGGGGCAGTTGATCGCGCCCGACGCGTACGGCGGGTACTGCGAGGCGTCGCGCGTGGGCGCGGGCGACGGGGGCGCGGACTGCGAGAGCGAGAGCTCGGACTTGGCGGCGTCGTCGAGCTCATCCTCGGGCAGCGACGACGCCCCGCTGAGCTTCTTGACGATGCAGCCGACGCGGCCGCGCGGCGAGCCGGTGTCGGAGTCGGAGGCGGAGGCCGGGTCGGCGGCGCTGCCGGGGCGCGGCGTGGCGGGGTCGGCGGCGCTACCGGGGCGCGGCGTGGCGGGCCCGACGGCCTCGATCGCGCGCCAGCGCTGGATGAGCGACGAGGCCCGGGGCCCCGCGGGCGGGAGCTCGGAGGGCGTGGCAACGGCGGCGGCGGTGGCCGCCGCCGCCGCCGCCGGAGCCGCGGGCGCGGCCGTGGAGGAGGCGTCGGAGGGCGCCGGGGACGGCTCCCGGAAGACGGCGGCGCGCGCGGCGACGGGGCGCGTGGCGGAAGCGAGCTCGGACAGCTCGGCGTCCCTGGCGCGGCGGCGCTGGTCGGCGGGGGCCGGCGGGGCGCTGGCCGTGACGGCGGCGGCGGCGGTCGCCCAGCGGTCGAGGATTTGGCGGCGGCGCCTGGGCGTGGGCTCGCTGGCGGAGGAGGAGGAGGCCGCTGCGGCTTCGGGGGAGGGGATGAGGATGTTGAAGAAGCCTCTGGACGGGGTGGGGCGGGAGGGGTCCCTCCATGAGGCGGACTCGTGTGGCATGGCGGCCACCGAAGAGGCCATGGCCGGAAATGGGACGGGAGGCAGGGCGGGGGGAGAGGTGAAGCCGCGCCGAGGCCGAGGGGAACGGCGGGCGGACGCGTGTGCGGTGGCCACGGCCCTCCTCTGCTGGCTATTTTCGCGGAGGAGACAGTAGAGGGGGAGGGGAGGGAAACGGGAGGCGAGTGGATTTGATCAGGTGGTGGCTCCGCTGGCGGCCGCTAAATTTAGGCGCAGACCGGGGCCGCGGGGGAGGAAGGAGATCCCCGCCGTACGCCGAGACGTGTGACTGTGTGAGCGGCGTTGCCCCTTTGCCGGGTGTGGTGTGTGTGAGTCGCGCCGGCAACGTGTTGCCACGTGGTTTACAGAGCGATCTCGTCGCGTCCAGACCGATGGTTATTTTGTTTTTGTTTTTGATTTTTTGAATTTGAAAGAGAAAGTAGACCCATGATTTCGCTCGCGCCCGTCCGGGGTCCGGCAACCGTGGCGGCAGAAAACCCGCCCCGGCTCGGGGGCCAACGGGCAAGGTCTATAGGACTACTGCTGCAACGGTGAGTTTAGCGTCGCCGATGTCCAGTCTTCTGAAAAAGTCGTTGGCGGCTTCTGCTAAAAAAGCACCTACGCCTGACGGCGTTTTGTTCGCATTTCCCGGCACCGAGGCACGTACGTAGTTCTGCGTCTCGGTCACATAACCCTCACTTGTAGACAACTAAAGCTCTGTTCCAATCTCGCGAGATAAACTTTAGCAGCTTTTTTTAAGCTACTTTCAGTCATTTATAATCTAAACAGCAGAGCTAATGGTGGTAATCGAAGCTAAACTTTAGCACTTCAATTCATATAGCTAAAGTTTAGCAGGAAGCTAAAGTTTATCCCGTGAGATTGAAACGGGGCCTAAATGGCCCGTGTTAAATAGTTGGACACTAAGCACAAAACAATCCGTATATATGGTGACAGTATCGACACGAAATCCGACATGATGAACTGGCACGAAGAGCACCGCATGATCTAGTGGCCTCACCCAAGACGCTCAGGCTGTCAGGAGATGCATGCGTGTCAGTCTCCTTATGGAAAAACGGCATGATTAAGGCCTCGTTTCAATCTCACGGGATAAACTTTAGCTTCCTGCTAAACTTTAGCTATATGAATTGAATTGCTAAAATTTAGCTTAAATTACCACCATTAGCTCTCCTGTTTAGATTATAAATGGCTAAAAGTAGCTAAAAAATAGCTGCTAAAGTTTATCTCGCGAGATTGAAACAGGGCCTAATCCGTATATATGGTGACCGAGAGTTGCCGTCGCACGTATTGGCGCCTAACAAGTAGCCGTTGACGTGGCCGAAGTATCAGCAACGAGTAATTAAGGCCAAAAAAACGACCACTTGATGGTGGTATATTACCTCTGACGGTGAGGAAAATAAATGGAACAGTTTTCAGTCAGTATCAGAATTCAGAAGGCCCCCGATCGACTTGTCAAGCACGTGACGTGACCTGAGCCGTCGTCGATCACCCGGCCCGAAACGCTCACTGTTAACACCGCTGTTTAATATTTAACCGGTTTTTAATTACGTAACTGCATCAGTTATTAGTCGTAGTAGTCTACTAAAAAGTATATACTACTGCTAGCTAGTAGTAGTAGATGGCAACGAACGTTTAGATACAACATACAATCCTCCCTCCGACTTCAACGCATGTCGCCCACCCCTCCCCATATATTCAATTGTATATATCCACGTTACATACACAACACAGATCATGGGAGACTCAGACTGTTGCGTACGATGTCTGTGCACAGAGTTTTTCTTTATATATAAAAAAACCTTGGATGCATATTATTATAAGAAACAATCGGTTCGGACTCCTTCCTCTTTAGACCTTGTTCGTTTGTGTCGGATTGGTGGGTCGGAACAAATCCGAGCCGGATTGCTTCTCTAATTTATATAAACTTTGATTAGCCGGAACGATTCCGGGTGCAATCCGATGTAAACGAACAAGGCCTTATACTGGCTCTGACTAGCTCCAACAAGGAGCTGTAAAGGGTCC
This sequence comes from Zea mays, assembly GCF_902167145.1. Taxonomy (NCBI): domain Eukaryota; kingdom Viridiplantae; phylum Streptophyta; class Magnoliopsida; order Poales; family Poaceae; genus Zea; species Zea mays. The sequence continues at coordinate 156,477,893 of NC_050102.1, forward strand.
TGTACCCTAAATTTAGAGGACGAGGACGTCCTCTACTCCCTCCAGCAACGTCCTCTAAACGGTTCTCTAAATTTAGAGAACGCTGCTGGATCCTCTATATGTAGAGTTTCTCTAAACGGTTCTCTATCTATTTAAATACTTTAAACAACCGATTTAATAAAACTAAAATATGTACAATGCATTTGAGAGTATGACAAATACGTATGTACAAAAATTAAAAAATTAAAAATGTCTTTAATATAGATATTTACATATAGATGACGTGATTTAGAGGACGTTGTTGGAGAGAAAGTAGATATAGCAGATGAAATCTTTTAGAGAACACTGTAAAGGACGGATATAGATGATATATATATATATAGAGAACGTTGCTCCGCGAACATAGCTAGCCGACGCGCGGTACGGTACCCTGCTAACTGCTAAGTTCCAGAATTTCTGGATCGAGTGGTTCACTGGTCAAAACTTCACCTAAAACGTACGTATACCCTGACCGGCTGACCCTGACCCTCTGCGAATACTACTACTTCTGTCTGGTCAGCTTTCTTGCCCACCACACCACCTGACCCACCCCCCACACTCTAACAAGTGAAATAGGAAGGGGTGGCATGGAGAGACTGCTGGAGCCAGCGTGTATAAATCCTTACTTGTAGTAGTACGGTGCTGGCTACGTACTCCGACGATCCAACGACTCTACATAAATGAATACACTCCGTACGTGTGTACAGTTCCTCTGGCACCTGCCTTCAACCACCATTCTGTACTGTACGCACGTAGCAGTGTGTGACCACCTTGTGCTGGTGTCCGTCTGTGCTGTGCCTGTGCATGCATGCCTCCCGCGCGCCCAAACCCAAGAAAGAAGGTGCCTAAGCTATTGGAGCCAAGGAAATTCCGATTTCCAAACCGAACAAAGAGCCGCACCGCATCGCATCGCATCGCATCGCGTGCACGTCGTTTCAAAATCGATTCAAAAATGGGCGAGCCCGAACGTAGCAGGTTTGCATGGACGCGCGCGGGGGCCGGGGCCGGGCGGCGTTAATAAATTCGTTTGGTGTGCATGGCGCTCACAACACGACCATATCTCGTGACGCAAATTAATTTTGCATCGGCTTCTTGTTGCTGTATGCTTTTTAATTTGGATGCTTTTAATTAGGTTTGCATAGCAACGCTAGTACTCCGTGTTTATGCTGTCCTACTCCTACCCCGCGGACGACATCTGCTAAGAGACGACCGATCGACGACCCTACCCTGGCAGGAGACCGGGATCCACAGAACCGTGCGCCGATCCAGCCAGCCTACCCCGCGGCGCGCGGTTGCCGATGCATGTGTATACGCATGCAATCTTCGTAGTAGCCTTTTCCGCGTACGGCCAACGGGGTCCGTCCGTTCCGCTCCGTTCGTCCCGCAAATAGACAGGCTGCAGAGGTTTCCAGCTGCTTGTTGGCGCTTTTAATCGGGCTGTGACTATTGCCGTGGCTTTTACAATATTAAGCTTTATAGATTAAGCTTGCTGAAGTGCAGCTCCGGCCATCCCCAATCCCCGGCCTGTATGCGAACTGTGTCTGTGGCGGGCGCGGCGCCGGCGGGCTTGCTGCCTACCCTAGCCGATTCGATGGATCGGGCGCCGGTCAGTAGCCCTCCAGCCCAGCTTGGACGCACTAGCACTCTAGCTGCAGCTAGTCTCCTCTGTGCTGTGCGTGCTTGAAAAGACGATGGTCGATGGGAGTAGAATCTAGGACTAAATTTCCTAGCCTGCTTAATTAGCTAGCTGAACGGCCAACTAATCTGTCTTTTCCTCGGGCCCATATTCAGCGTGCACTTTCTAGTCAAGAAGATTGACAAAACCACAAGCACCATGATCTCGTCCCAATCCTGCCTGCCCCATCTTTTGCGCACAGCGTTCTGTTTATTTATGTAGCCCTATATCTATACGGATGTAGCGCCAAAAGGGCAGATGTTTATACATATACCTATAGTACACTGTAGTGATTCTATTTAAAGTGCAGGAGCCTTTCAGAACTAGTATTGAAGGTACCTAATAAAGAGCGGCGCGCTGTGTATGTGTGGCCACTGGCCAGCCTCATCATTAGCACGTCCGGCCCTTAACAAATAAAATTTGCCATCAAGCTGTTTTTTTTCTCCTCCCTCAACGATCCCGGGCCGCTAAATGTATTTTAGTTTGCGTGGAATAGGGAGACATGAGATTAAGGATCAACAAGCGTATGATATACTATGTTCTGTTTTTTTTTCTCCTTCTGACAGTTGAAATTTGTCGAGCGTTGTTGTGTAAAATATTTAATATTTGCAGCGCGCGCGCGGCCCAGCTAGATAGCCATTTTCGTTTCCTTTCATCTTTCCGCTTCAGCAGTCCGCTGACGCGCGTGATTTTACATTATTTAGTTTATTACGTTGGGATAGCCTCACTTCAATAATATTAGATTTATTTTTAGTTTTTTCTGTCCAAACAGCTCCAGCTCCACGAGCTATATCTTTAAAAATAAACTGAAACAAAAGACCAGTTTCGTGGAATTTTTTAATCTCCTCGAAGGGTGCCTTAAAAACACTATTTTCATGAAAATAGAGCTCGATGCTAATACGATTCGACTTTTAAATCTTATAATATAAAATTAGAGCTCCTTATCCACAGTGCTTCCCTACGAAAGATAAAAAAGCGTAATCTTCTGTGCTTCTACCAATATGGATGATTGCTCGTCAAGGCAACTGATGCATGCATGCTCGCAATCGGTGGAAGTGACGTGAATGCAGGGTGTAGCTAGCGTGTTCCGAAGGGGGAATAAAATCGTGCAGACTGACGGACAGATGCTACCGGCCGATACGGCGATACATACAGCTGCACGGAGCATCTCTCAAATCAGCTGTAGCGTGACACTATTACGTACTGTCTCAGAGAGAAGGTTCGTCCCTTGGACCAGATCTTTGCCGCCGTCTTCTTCTCTGTGTCCTTTTTTTTTGTATCTTTACATATGTTCTGACAATATCTATACTGCATCAGTAGCTAGCTAGTTCTGCATCACTGCATGCATGCATGTCTGCAGAGAATAGAGATGTCAATGGGACCCGATACCCACCAACCCGTGGGGAATTCCCCTATTAGGGTACGGGTATGGGACAAAAATTGTACCCATGGGTATAGATATGGGACAAAATCTCCACCCATTGGGTAAACGGGTATGGGTTTGGGAAGCAATAATCCGAACCCGATTACCTATGGGTATTTCATTCGTGTACACCTGCCGTGTTTGTATGAATGAGTTGAGACCGAGCCGGCCACCAAGCCCAGCACGGCAGCGCACCAGGCCCCAGGTCCTAGCCCAATAAGGCAACACGGCAAGGCAACTAGCACACTAGCAAAAAACAAAACTCTAAAATAACCAGTCATATGCTACGTCCTGCCTAGACGACGATGACGACCATGGATTCTCGGGCGGCAACGAACTCAGATGGTGACCAAGGAAGGTGAGCAAACTCCATTTCTCCATTTCTTCTATCAGTCCCGAAGTACTTATTTCTTTTCTGATGGATTGATGAATGAATCATGGTTCATGGATGAGTGCTTGCCGATGTGGTGATGTCTGAAATCTAGATTGTTTATGCTACCTGTTAGTACCTAGTTATCCCTTAATTGGGGATGGGGACCCATTGGGGACCCGAAACCCGAATGGGGATGGGTATGGGATAAGTTTTGTACCCATGATGGGTATGGGGATGGGTATGGGGATGGATCAAACATGACGGGGATGGGTATGGGATGCTATAACCCGATGGGGAATTCCCCATTGACATCTCTAGCAGAGAACAAGTTTTTTTTTGCATATATTGTATGTGTGTGTTTTTCTCAACTGATATTGCTGGGCTCTGGGCTGGCTCGGTTTGGCTCTCCGGTTCTATTGAAAAAGGGAAATAGCCCAGCAAACCTGTCACTGGGCCCCCATGGGTCCCTTTGTTATCAAAAAGCCCACAAGCCAATTTTATTTTTATACTAGGTAAACCGACATCTCCACTCCACACATCGTCTTGTAATAATAATAAACTTATAAACACAAACAAGCAAAGCAAAGCACATTGGTCGCGTCGCATTCGTTGCTGGGCCAGCAGCGATCAACCAACCATAAAACACACGCTCTGCCCTGCCCCTGCGTGCCTTGCGCCGGTGGACAGACAGGAAAGATGCATGGTGGCCTTACGCCGGTTGGGTTTGGGTCCCTCTCTTTCTGCCGGCCCGCGTCCCTGGCGGCACGCCGCGTGCCCCCCTACGCCCGGCAGCCGGGTTGGCTTTTGGCGAACCAGAGGAAATTCCTGCTCGTTCACCATTTTCTCCCCCCTCGAACGCATCGAGTAGCAAATGATTAGATAGAAATTTCTCGCTTTAACCAACCATGATCCATCGTAGTTATAACAATCCAATATATATTTAATCCAGACATTGGCCCATGCATATAGGTATCTTAAAATATTATCCACAAATTTAAACACTACATCATCTAACGTGTCCAACTGTAAAACCTTGGATCATGTATTTTAAGAAATAAATTATATATATATATATATATATATATATATATATAATGTTGAGAGTTATGTAGAAACAAGGATAAGGGAGTAGTATAAAGTATAGCATATTTGGGACACTTTACAGTGTGACCTGTATTTTCGAATAAAAGAAAATTTGTAAAATAGAACATTGTTAGTGTTGTTTTTATAAGTTGATTTCTATATTGTGGTACTGATTTATGGTACTGTTAGAGATGATGCTATTAGTAATTTGCAGTCTCCATACGCCCCCCCCCTGCTGGTGCTAGGGTAGACATAATAATGAAACCGAGATGCATGGGCCATTCTCTGCACCATGCATACATGCTCCTACACTGTTATCTACTAGTACTGTTAGCTTGTCCTTCTCTCTTTGTTGTGGGAATCATACTATGCCGATCCAGCCGGCCTGATAGAGATCATCACAGCACAGGTGAGATAGCCAGCAGCTAGCTGGCGTAGACCCACATCAACACATCGCCGGCCGCCGTGTCCTATGCTGGTGTAGTGTAGCCTAGTCAGGTGACGTATTCTCTCTCCCCCCAAGGCATCGTGATCGTGTGTTCTGCTTCCCTGCAGTTAATGGGCCATGCCCATGCTTGGACGAGGCCCTGGCCTGTTTTGATCTAGTAGTAACAGTAGTTCATGGGCTGATGGGCATGGCTCTTCTGATTGTTATTCCGTTTCATTTAGCCCGCTCCGATATCTTCTCCATTTTTTTAAGGATACAGGCCCGTTTGTTGGCGGACCCTTTTCCCGTTGGGCCTTCTACGGAATCCGTGCGTTTCATTTCGTCACATAGATAATTAGTCGCCTGAAGAAGAAAAAAAAAATCAACACTAACCTCTTCCGTGAAAAACTCTTGCTCAACAACCTCACCACACATTGGTAGTATCACAAAATACACATGGTTCCCCCAAAAAAAACGTTTAGCTCGCAGCCCACACTGTCGGACATGCATGGCCCCCAACAAGCCTGAAATAGTACGATCGGTCGTGCATGACGATGGTTCATTAGTAGTTGACGGCCGAGCACTTGCGGCGGACCTCGCCCTCGTTCCCGGTGAGCACCTGCGCCTCGCCGAGGCGGCGCATGGACTTGGCGAACTGGTGGGCGAACTCCTGGGGCTTCTGGTACGCGAACGACTTGACGAACCCGGCCGTCCGGGAGTCCGCCAGCAGCGCCTGGTCCGTGTCCAGCAGCCCCTTCCCGTGCAGCAGGTTCTTGTAGTACTGGTTGTCGAACGCCGTGGGCGTCTCGCCGTCCAGCTCCACGTACGCCTCCGCCGCGTCGCCGCCGGCGCGGCACTTGCGCTGCAGGAAGTCGCCGTACTGCCGGTCCAGCGTGCGTGCCTTCCGGCGCTTGCACAGCCCCGGCCTCACGGATCCGCACGTCGCGCGCCCGATCGTGTGAGCTCCTGCATATATAGTGCATGCATGTCGTCACTGTTAGCATTAACAAGCATGTGTGTGCGTGTGTGTGTCCGCGCGCGAACGATCGATCGATCGATATATGCATTGCTCTCGCACTCACGACTCACCGGAAAGCGCGACGAGGTCTTGGATGTTGAGACCCTTCGTATCGAAGAAGGCGACGAGCTCGGTGACGCGCTGGCCGCCCATGGGGACGTCGCGGTCGGCCGCCTCGGCGCTGGAGTAGTCCTTCCTGTCCCTGCGCCCGTACTTGAGCGACCAGTAGGGCGCCCCGGCCGAGAAGGCGGCGTCGCGAGCGGCGGCGGTGAGGATGTCGGCGCAGGAGACGGTGGCGCGGCACTTGGCCTCCACCTCCTTCTTGATCCCCTCGATCAGCTCGAACCCGCGCAGCGTCCTGCTCGCCTCCGCGTACTTCTCGCTCTGCCCGGGCACGTCTACCAGGACCGACCCGTCCACGCCCTGCACCACACACCACCATGTCAATTATATTCGCCGACCACCAACGAAAGATACACACGTACGTACGTACCCCGACGGCGAAGTCGTGGAAGAAGAGGCGGATGATGCTGGCGGCGAGGGTCTCGTCGGCTTTCACGGCCTTCATCACGGCCGTCCCGACGATCTCCTCCATTTTCGGGCACGACCTCTCGTAGTACCGCTCGTCGAGGCCGTCCACGGACTTCTGGTACGGCGGCACCGTGTAGCTTCCCTCCTGGCCGCCGCCGTTCGAACCGGCTGCAGCGCCGTAACCGTTGGAACTCTCCCCCGGCGAAGCGGCGTAGCCGGTCGCGGCCACCGAGACGGCGACGAGGAGAAGGAACCCGTAGAGGGCAAGGAACGACGACGAGACACCCCGCGGCGTCCTCATCTTGCTCTGTCGATCGCCGGCCGAGGGTAGTCCTCAGGCTTCTTCTACCTCGTGATGGAGGATGGCACTGATCTGGGCTTCCATTGCGCCAGGATACTCCTTGTTTATATGTACAATGTACTACTGGTGCACCGCGGTTACCTCCCCGTACATGCAGACACGTACTCCTAGCTTACAAAGACGTGAGGAGCAACACAGCATCCATTTTGATTGACGATACATAGATGGTCTGCACGTAGGTGGTGGTGGTTGGACCGTTGGAGCAATCCAATTATATTCTTCTTTAATCGTGTTGTCGGCATTTATTTGAAAAAGAAAGTGTGTATGAGGCCATATGGCTTATGTTAGTGTTAGAGCAACATTTCTAATTGTTATTCCTTTCGTTCTTTTTTATTTGTCAAATTTTAATTTAAAAATAAATTAGCGGACGACAAATATTTAAGAACGGAGATAATACAAATTAAGATTTTAGTAAAACAAGACTTCTCGCTAGCACAAGATAGAAAACAAAAATGTCTCTAGATGTTAAAGAATGAAAAGATATCGGTTGACCATGTTTATGAAAATAACACTCTAAATGATAATTTAGAATAAAAATTAGAAAGACTATTTTGAAATGTTGTTAGAGCTTCACTTGCATGCTGCAGAAGATCACATCATGTCGGCAACTCCCAATCTCCCATGTTGGCATGTTGCTGCTAAACACAAAGTCAAATGCACATATATAGCGACATTGCAATTTTCTATTGGCTCCTGCAGTCTACAGACTCACAGCGTGCTAGCAGAATATTAATTGAGGGTACACACTGGTGCTGGTCTCAGCTGAAGAGAAAAAGGGCAAGAGAATGAAATTACTAGGGGTGGGTGCTTTGGAGGTATTTCACCGGGACTCATGAATCCAATTCAAATTTGCAGGAATGAAATGTCAATAATGTTGTCTGGGCCAAAAGACGCTCCATCTATCTGTTGGTCAAGAAAATGGATCCGACCGATTATAGCATTCGTATATCGTCATTCGTCAGTGGAACTCTACAGTGATATTAAAACATACAGGGTCAAACAAGTGGGGGAAAATGCTCCTGGCCTTTATATGAAACAAGCTGCAACAAAAGCCCTAAAACCAGCTATCAGCAAAATTCTATTCTACCAGTAGATTCATGCTTCATACTCATATTCCCCCTGAAAAAAAAGTTAGGGATATTTTCTCCGGTGAGCTCTTGAGCTCTCTCAACTAGCTCTCAAGTGCCTCGAGACTCAAAGCTAGCAAATCGTTCCATGTATCCGTTGGTCCTGGCAAACACCAATGCATGCAATCATCGTGTTTTTTCCCGCCAGTTGTTGAAGGGTGGGCATCAGCTCTGAATTCACTCATGCGAGTGATGTCCAGAACTCTGAAACTAGTCTGTTGAAGAGCCTTCACCAAGTGTTGGTTTACCAAGCGTGCTTCTACATTAGTGCTGTTATTGTCCAAAGAGAAAATTTCTTCCACCTGAATAGGTTTGCCTCAATATGTTAGTCAAAATAGATTTTCACATAAGAGCTTTGTTCCAATATGTTAATGAAATCAATTAAAGTGAGGATTAGCTTGTATGCTAGTTAGTGAATGATTATTTGGGAATGCTCTGTTTCTGTTCAAAAACTGATTGCAGAGGATAAAATATAAAACAATGCATTATTTTATTTTGTCTAATATGTTAACATGAAAAATATCAAATCCCTACAGCGCAATGTCCCATATGCAAAAAGGATAAGGGTTTCTTATTTCTTTACATTGCGATAAAAAAGATGAGGTACATGGCAGCATGCCCAACTGAGCTTAGAACTAAGTCAATAAGCCAACCATCGTGCAATTATATTATCTTCAATGAACGTTTTCTCATTCTTTATGTTGCAATTGCCATACCAGATAACACAGGAACATGACAAGGAAGTATTTCAGCACATTCCCATATCCATGCATCATATTATGCATGATGTTGGAACAAAAATTGAAGAAACAGCTTGCATGAGGATATAAAAAGTTTGCTATTTTACTAAGCATATCATGTACTTAGTATCGTATCAGTACCTCTTTTGACGACAAGGGCTGATTACATTGGCAAGATCCACCTTCATTCCAGTCACCACCTTCGAAATGTCTAGGAGATTGAGTGCGGAAGAATTTCACTGTGTTTGGTCTTGTTGCTTTGTTCGCGAAGGATATCTGATGGAAATTTTTCATTCAGAGCATGAGAAAGATAGGCCGAATGTCATTCACATAGACTGGCATAGGTAGCATTTTTTAAGAGATAGAAATGTTATAATTCCATTTAGATCAAATTCACATGGTCAAAGAAAAAATTCCCAATCAGTTGTAGAATATCCATGTCCCATGGCAGTGTACTTTTTTCACACAGGGAAATGCCAGTCCATTGCATAGTAAGAGAAAATCAGGATTCAATTACATATGAGCTTCAGGCACAGATAAAATGGTCATCAGATATCAGCAAGGGCACTCTAACTGGAACTTTTAGTAACAAGAAGAAATAAGGCTATAGACATACCATGTTTTGAAGAGCCAGATCCAGTCCAGCCGGTGGCAGTAAAGGAGGTACAATTGGCCTCCCCTTCTCAAAGAACAGCATTGGTGACCGTATTGGATCAAATTTTGAGGGTGCCCACCACCTAAGTACAACAAAGCAAATGAGGTCAGAGATAAAAGAATATATGCAGATTACATACAGAGCAAGAGAAATCAAATTTTCAGGAAATCAGGAGATAACAGAGGTGGTATGCTGCCCTTCATTATATATCATCATGTGTGTCACAAATTTGTCTAGTTTATCGACGAAGGCAAAAACCAACATGATAGCTGTGGCGAAAATTCAATACAACTGAAATGCCCTCAAAAGGGTAAACAATGGGCTGCGTAATGGTTAAGATTTCCGAATAACACCTCCAGGTCCCGGGTTCAATCTCCCTCGGGGCGTATTTATGGCTTGGTTAAAAAAATCCCCTCGTTGTGTCCCGCGCGCTCCCAGGTTACTGCACGCCACCCTCTGGCTAGACCGTTGCAGAGTGGGCGGTGACGGCCCGCTAGTGATGGGAGGCCAAGGTTCAGGAATTTTCTCGGTTGAGACCTTGTTTCGGTCTCTTCTTAATATAATACCGGGAGGGCGGTCTTTCCCTCCCCGGTCGAGTTTTTAAGATAAACAGTGGGCTGAATCACACTTCTTCCATCAGGAACAAGTTATTTAGTAGCAATTACCAATACAGGCATAGGTTTCTGATGTATTAATGCTACAAACGTATATTGTGAACAATAAGTAGTTCAGTGCACTTTTGTCAAGTTTGAACTTTGAAGAGAAACGATGGAGCTACAATACTTCGTTTGTATAATAACACATTTATCGATCTGTCAATTAATCGCGCCACTAACTTAAATCATACAAATGCCATTAGTTTGGTATCAAGCTGTAGAGCTACTAACTTAATGCTTATCTGTCTATGGATAGTGACATTCACGTACCAATGCCCAGTGTTGAAAATAAGAACATCATGGAAGCTACATGCCTCTACCCATGTTTGGTCAGGAATATCCACATCAACTCTGTAACCTTGCTTATATCCAAGAGATTCTAGAGGGCCTCCATTTGGATTCCTTGACCACCTACAAAATGAGTGACATGGGGTTTGATAAAAAAATGACCAATAGAAGGGCAACAGTGTCCTACCATGAAAGAAAATGTTCTGAATCAGCATTTAATTAACATAAAAAATTCGAAGGAATCAAATAGGCAAAACTTAAGAAACATTGTGACTGATAAGAGCACAGTTCTATTAACATTAATCCACTATTGCTTAAACAAGGTAGCGAGAATGGTTGACTGGGAGATAGTTCAATTTCAGTGCTTCCAAGTTACACCTAGAGTTGTAAACTGAAAGCAAGATATGCAAAGCTGAAATAAAGTTCTGGCATAAATAACAATACAAGCAGGCCATATGTTCGAGTAACCATTTTTTATGTTAATCCAAATGAAATGACACTTCTTACCTACCGTAGCGTACCAAGAGATTTGTTCTGTGGTATGCCACAGTGAGGTTATAGCGTAGGAAGGTGAAGCCACGGTCTGCCCCAGCAGGACGCCATTTGCGAACCTCACCATTGACTCCCCTGAGCATGCAGACTAATGAGGCAAACATGTTGCGGTTCAACGAATCACCCACAAATCCTGCAAAAAAGGTATAAGGACAATCGTGAGCATAGAAAGGCAAATTTCAGAGACTCTAAATATATAAGCTCGGTACAGGCAGAAAAAAAATTAGTACACTTAGTTGCCTCAGAATTTGGAAGTATGAATGAACCTTGCTTCTACCATGGGGCAATTCTAATAATCTAATTAGAAGCATGTTGCAGAATGGAAAATGGAACATGCAAACATAGCGTCACACAACAATTCTAGTAGATGGAAACTGGAAAATATGATACACCTACGCAAATTAGTTTATTGAGATGTATAAGTAACTAATAAATGCATATCAATGTTTCGAAGGTTACTCCCATCCCCAACCACACCAGCAAGCAAAGGCATTCTACATACCCGGGAACCCTAACACCCGAATCGGTTCTTTGAAAGCTACTCGACCACACCACAGCACATTGTCCCCACCAAGCCGCATCGCACGTCAAATTTCTGAGGTGTTTTTCAAAGACAGCGAAACGGGGGGTGACAAGTTACCGATACTGGTGTCCCTGTGGCGCTCCAGGAACCGGCGCGGGTCGAGGCGGGGGAGCTCGCACCCGGGCCCCGCGGGCGTCCACCGCCAGCTGAGCAAGTCGCGGGCGTTACCCTTGCCATTGGCGATGCAGTTCCATCCCTTGAAGATCTCCTTGCAGGTATGGTCGTAGCGGAGCGAGGAGCCCGCGAAGGGGTCGCGCACCCACTCGCCGGCGGAGTAGTCGCAGGCCTGAGACTGGGAGGGCGTGCGGGGCGCGGGGAGGTGTCGAGGCGAAGGCGAGGAGATGAGGTGGAGGAGCAGCAGCAGGGGCAGAAGCAGGAGGAGGGCGAGGGCGAGGACGACGAGGGCGCGCCGCCGAGGCCCCGCTGTCGGGCTCCTCGCCGGCGGTGCCATGGGAGGCGGTGGCGGGCGCGGTTGGGCGAGCGAAGCAGATCTCGGGCATTGCGCGGTGGGCCCTACACTACACAGCCCGTGCCGAGGAGCTTTGCTGGCCAAAGCCCAAACAAAAACGAGACAAGTACCGGGCCTTTACAGGCCGAGTTCGGGCCTCAACGTACTAGACATTAGTGTGGGTCAATTTCATGAGCATCTTTCTCGGAAGGAAAAAAAATTATTTTAGCTGAGTTATAACTTTATTTTTACACTTATACTTGTTAAATAGTTTCAAAATATTAAAAATGTGTAAAATAGTATGTGTAATTTTAGCGTCGTTGTACCTAATTTAAGGACTTATTTGTTTTCCACTTAATCTATGTGGATTGGATCAAATTAAAATCTCAAATAAGTTAAAATCTTTCGTTTTTATTAATCTCATCTAATTTATATAAGAGTTGGATAAAAATAACCGAACAAGACCTAACGTAGATATTCTATTACAGAGAACACACATTTTCTCCGTGTAATGGTGTTACATTGGTCGGTCTTTGTCGTTATGGAGAACGTATGTGGCGTACATTTGTACTGTATCCATACATGATACATGCAGGCTACAATAATTATATTCCCTCACGTTCTTTTTTATTTATCGCTTTTTTTGTTAAAAAACAAACTAGCCACAAATTACTACAAGCGTGACGCAAACGCGCGTGGGCAAAAAATATCGAGCGCAAGATGTTCCATCAAAGAACGACATTGCCTATCAGTTTGCCTCAGAAGGGCCTCTCAGTACGCGTTGATTCTCCGGCGACGGCTACCGCGACGGCGGGGGGACCAGCAGCCGTGCGTCATGTACCACCACCTGTGCACCATGTACCAGGCCGGACCGCGGCGTGGTCGTCGTCGTCAGTCCACCCGTGCAACCAGTAGACTGCCTCTGCAAACTTGCATGGGTTCCAAGTTCTGAAGTTCCAACTCGATCCGGCTAGTCTGGACTCTGGACCGCGACCGGTGCCGTGCCTGTGCCTATCATTCACACCCTATGTATTCACCGTACGCACGTAGTACCAACCAACCCTGTACTTGTAGCCGCTAGCTCTGTTTCGTGCCCGTGACTCGACAGCGAAGGCGTTGAAATAATTGGACATGATTGATACGTCACAAGACAAAAAAACAACACAGATAACAAATATCATGAAAACAATAATATCCTTACACTAGTTGACGATGATACAGTAGCATGACTGCATGCATGAGGTGAAACCATCTTAAAGTTCAGGCGCGCAGAGGAGTGGTGGTGGGGGGGGGGGACTGGCAGCCCTTGTCTCGTGCGTCGTCGGTCGTCGTTTCAGAGTGCCCGTGTCTCCGCCCGGCGCTGCGCGCGTTTCTTTCAGCGGCGTTGTCCGGTCCGGTCCCGCCTGCCTGCTGCATGCCGTGCTGCGTAAACATCGTTATCTTGTACTTCTAACATCCACGACTTTGCTGACACCCGACAATAAGTATTCCAAGGCTGATCATTATCATAACAGCAGAGCGAGGTCACCAGCTAGCTAGCTATAGCTTGTACACACATGCATGATTTGGTATACAAGTTTTGGCTTCGGTGTGTGCCGCGCTAGATGTTCCATCTGACCATCTGTGGTTTTGGAGCCCCAGCTCAGAGTTGTGACTTTGCATCCCCTGATCCCTGGAGTGGACTGTATGTGCATGTGGTGGTAGTCAGAGTTTCTCAAGATGCTCCTGGCCGGACGCGATCTGCAGCCAGAATTTACCGTACGTTGTTATAGCGAGCGTTTCAACAGCCAGCCACATCAACGCGTCGTCGTCGTCCATGCAAATATGCAATGTTGCAGCGGAACGTTATAATCCTTCATCGCTGTACGAGATAAAGGATGAGTTAAAGTCAGCGAAGAAGGACGTGCCGTTGGCGTACGTTGAGCTAGTAACCAATCCTTCATAAATTGCATGCATCGTCGATGGATAGATCATAGATCATCGTCATGTGAAACCGAGACGACTCTGAAAACCAGCAGGCAGCATCGCATGCATCAATCCACAGCAGAGGGACCATCGCCATCCTAGCTCCCAAATCGCAATCATACCAGTACGCGTACCAGTAGTACGGCAGTGGACGCACTCACGCGACGCGAGGACTGTGAGGCGCGAAGGAGCTGCAGTCTGCAGGTGAACAGCTAGAAGAACAGGAAAAGTCTTGAGGTTTTCATGAGCTGGCGGCGGTGGTGGTGAATTGAGGGGGGGCAGTCCGAGAGGCGGCGCATGCAGTTGCAGAGCGTGGCCGGAGTTTGCATCTGAGCTGCAATGCGAGCAGGAAGGAGCACGTCCCCTGACGGAGTGTCGGCGTCCATCTAATCTGCGCCCTAGCTTGTCACCTTGCTCGGCGAGTCAAAAGGGCGCTCACGTCGCGACGCCGTGTCGCGCGCTCACGGGATCTGCCACGATCCCCGCGTCCCTTGCCGCGCGCTCGTGACAGTGAGAGCGACCCGGACACTGACAAACCGGGGCCGGTGGAGTGGACGGAGGCCGCGCGCAGACCGCCGGACATTGGCGATCTGGCAGCGGTCGTCGATCGTCGATCGGTGCGGGCTAGCTGGTCGCCGCGCGCAACCGCGCTCGGGGGCCATGGCTTGGCGGGACAGGCAGATCGAGCTCTTCCGCGTGTTGGCGATGCGTCTCCGGTCTCTCTACTCTACGCGTGTCCAGTGTCCACACACCACGCTAGAGTTATTACTGAAGCGGCGGCGGCACAGGCCAGCTGAAGCAAGATGCAGACAACACCGCCGAGGCGCCGACTGCACCTGCACGGCGCAGGCGCTGACCTTTGTTGCAAATAAAACTCTACTCGCCCGCGCCCGCCGGTCCTCGCTCCTCGCAGTGCTTGTCTCGTGCCGCGTCCGCACGCTGTGTTTATTTCTTCCCTTCCGTGGCGGCGTCGTCGTCGTCGTCGTATCCGGCATCCTATTCCTATTTCCTACCTGCCGCTGCCGGACTCGGCCGCCGGATACGCCTGCGTTATCTACCCAACCCAACCCATGACAAGCCGCTCACGACCTCACGTATATTATCACCACCCACCAGACCAGAGAGACTCCGATCCATGTGAAGGCAAAGGCATGACAAGTTTTCGCGGCAGGAGCAGGAGACAACTGATCCGTCCAGGTGTAAAGTGCGCTAGCTGCCGTCAGATACGTGTGCTGGTTTTCAGTCACGGGTCTCAGCTCTGACCTGGTTCGCATCTTTGTACTGAAAAAATAAAAACTGGTTCTCATGGTCCAGCGGCCAGCCGGACTGGTGACTCTGATTGATGGATTTCATTTACCTGCAGTGCAGTTGCTGTTCAAGTGTTCAAATTGGGCCAGCGTTTGGCGCTCTACATTCTCCCTTGTACACACACGCACACCATCCCAACGCGCAAAAAAGACGCAGTCAGTACTAGTAAAACGCAACAGACTACTGTACAGAGAGAGCTGACCAGCTGCCTGATTGTTAATGTTATCTGTCCGAAAAAACGGACCTAAACAATCGTTCTGTGCCAGAATCCAGGAGTTAATATGAGCTGCAAAGTCACATCTCTGCCCTTGTTCTCAAGGTGTTCCCTTTCCCCATCTGTAAAACAGCCGTAGAGCTAACAGATTATGATGTGAAGTTTTGAGTTTTTTTTTTTTTTTTTTGTAGAAAGATTGTCAGTCTCGCCTGCTTCGACCATCAAGCCGTCATTTGATTTTATTTATTTTTTTTTTGAAAGAAGGAAACCCTGCAGGCAGGCCAGTTTCACCAAAAAGTGGGTAAGAAAACACATAAGCGTTCAGTTTACGAAATGGCGGGGCCGCGGCCGCTTCCAACAGAGCCACGTACAATAGGACTGACTCCCTTTTGTTTGGTTCGACGACAGCAAAAAGCTTTATGGAAGTACCAAAGCCTGCTGATAATTCTCTTTTTTTTTTCCATCTGACTGCTGCTGCACTGTGCATCACCACCAGAGGCGTGGACTGATGGACCAAGACCAACACCCACCCTTAGCTAAGCTTAGCTTAGCTTAGCTTAGCTAGCTTGCCATGCCATGCTGCAGCTGCTGCTTCTCATACGCAACGCCCGCCTACACAGTATAACCAAACGAAAAGGACAGCACGAGGAGGGCCAGCTAGCTCTCTGAAAGCCCCCCCATGCAGAAGAATAGAAGGTGAGATTATCATGCTGCAGCTGCGGTTAAGCCGTCGCTGTCAGGCCGGTGTTGGATTGGATCCATGCGACAACAGTACCCGGATGACCACCACCCAAGCCGATCGTCGAAGCAGTGCCCTCTGCGACGGCGAGCACAGACCAAAACCCACGGGCGCGATTGCGTGATCCGCGGGTGAATCCGCTGTTCACGCGTCCGGCATCCCGCCGCCTCCTCCATGCATCCGTCATCCCCGCCGATCCATGATCTCATGGATCGGTCGTCTGCTGTCTCATCTGATTCCGAACCGGCGGCCGGAGAGCGAGGCGACCAGTGAAAAGCTAGAAAGTTAGAACCACCTGACGAGTTGGACTTGGACTTGGATCGTCGTTGCCACTGCCACCAAAGCTGCTCTATGGCTGGTGGAGCAGTCGAGTCGAGGTAGCTAGGCGGTTGGTGCATGGTCATTGCCCAGCAGCGCCGTACGTACGTGTGCACCATATGCACATGCATGCATGCATGCAGATCTGGCCTAACTATTTATCATCATCATCTCGTCTGCTGTTGCACAAGATACGGACCACTGTTCCGGCATGCGATAGTTTCTGATCGTCTCTACAGACTACAGTGTGTTATATATCTAGCCTAGTTTCTAGTAGCTACGGCCACATGTCACAGGATCGACTTGCTTGTTGAGGTGTCACCCGGCCGTGACCCGTGGTTGATCTAGAAAAAAAAAATTTATTCACATACGGTATGCAAACTGGTTCAGGTGTAGCCACACTCATATTTATAGGCTGCGGGTCCACATGTTCAGAAGTTACTGATTGTAACCTCTATCCATGTGGTATGCCGGGATTTTTTTTCCCCCGGTTGATCTTGTTTTGTGACTTGCATTGTGACGCTGTCTATTTATTGTTAGTATGACATTAGGTTTGACTCAAAAGTTTCAAACACTAGCATATATCTTCAGGAGGGAGAGTCCGCGCGCACCTGCACCCTGAGTGGCCTAGGTAAGCTAATAAGGCACACGAAAAGGCAGCAAAGATGCTCTACTAGCTCAATTATTTATTATAGCAACTAAGTGCACAAATGGTCTTGATAGATCATTATTATAAGCGAGCCAGGGAGGAGGATTAGCTCACCAAACTGGTAGAAGCTCAGGATCGTCCATATCTTCAAGTAACCCCAAAACATTATTATTGGCGGATTGAAACCTTTAGTGCTAACCAATCTCCGGTCTCTACTACCTCTCCAAAGGCGTAAAGAATTACTCCCCCTCGGTTTTAAACTATAAGTTACTCTAACTTTCTTGTCGAGTCAAAACATTCTCAAATTTAACTAAATAAAAGTTATAGGAACAACTATAAAAATGTATGACATCAAGAAGATATACTACACAAATATAGTTGATGACGAATCTAATGATACATATATTCGATGTCATAAATACTATTATCTAATAATCGGACTTAAGATGCTTAGACTCTCCAAGAAAATTAGAATGATTAAAAATTTGTAGGATGGAGGGAATTCTGGTAAGTTTGGGCAGGTATATAGACAGGCAGTACACAGTTTATTATTGGCCCAAAACCTTAACCACAAAGAAATAAGGCTAATGTCTTGCATCGGTAATTATTTCTGCGAGTAGAGTAGGGATCGTCAGATCGGAGGAGACAAAAACCGGAGAGGGACTTTGGTTGACACGCACAGGCTTCCATGATAGGCTTGGAGTTGCATAATAACACAGACACACAGTAGGCGCTACGCTATACTGCATAGTACTGTAAACGACAAGAGGCCTAGCTAGTTGAGTTGTTGGCAGCATGCATAAATCCCCCATCCGACATTTCCAATTGCTGATGAGTTGTTACCATTAGGCAGCGCCCCCGTAGTTTTTTCCCATCCGAACTTTGAATTGGGTGAGAGATCGTAGCAGCTGAAGGACGCCGCCGAGCTGAGGCCTGAGGCCGGCCTCTACTGTGTGTTCGTTTGGTAGTCCAACTCCAGTGGATTTCCGCCAGTAGTTTCCACGTTACTCTAGCTTATTCGTCTAATGCAATTTGATCATACATTGACACACCCAAAAAAAAAAAACCCCCCGTTCTGTGGCAAGAGTCAACAAGCTGCAGTGAGAGAGGTGGAGAGGACCTGCATGGTGGCTGGTGTCGTCGTCGTCATTGTCTCACTCTCACCAAGCAAGCAGCAACCGCCAACCGGCAAGGACAAAAAGTGTCAACGCTTTCCGAGCAGAAAGGAGCCTGCAACGCCTTGTGTTCCGTTCCAATCCGTTGCAAACCAAACCAGCCAGCCAAACACACACACATTGCAGCGGTGTCTTGTGATCCTCTTCTCCTGGCCTGGGTTTCCCCATTTTCCTCTGCCTTTTGCCCGGCCCTCCGTCTTTAATCATGCAGTCATGACACTGTTTGGAAAATGAAGCGCGAGACTCGTGCTACACTGCTAGTAGGGATGACCGAGGCACATCAGACTTGGGTTGGGTGGGTGGTCTTCTCCGGCCGGCGCGAATCGAACGCATCGCACGGATCAGGGGCGCCCGGACGGAAAGCATATAGGGACGGGGGGCCCAGGAGGTCAGCGACAGGCCAGGGGGGGAGGGGCCCTCGACTGACAAGTTGGTTGCCGGTGCACGTCTTAACCGGCCGGGTGATGACCCCACGCACGCTCGCGAGCCGAGCCCGTCGCGTCACCTTTCCCGCCCCCGGCTCGCTGTCGTCCGAGACCCTACGCGTCCGTCCGACGTTGCATCCGGACCGCGACGGGGCCCAAGGACCCCACCTCGGAACCTGCTGCGCTGGGGTGGGGCCGTTGTACATTGTACTTGTGCGTCGTATGGACTCGGTCGAGCTAGCTAGGTCGACGCGCAGCCCGCAGCTACGCCTACGTACGATGAACACTGCCGGCCGATCGGTGCCGAGCTAAATCGAGTCCACCGCGATTCGAGGCACTTGATGAGCCGCCATGAGTATTTTGCGCTACCCTACCGGGGGCCATGGACGACGACGACGACGTACGTACGTACGCAGGGGTTGGCTGGCAGGGTTCCTGTTGTTGCGGCGTGGCACGGGGGGAAACCAGGCGTGGTGGCTGCGGCTGTGCGTGCAGTGCAGATGCGAGAGATGCCATGCCAGTCGCTCGCTCACATCAGTCGATCCCGTCGTCGCGGCCGCGCCAAAAGACAGCCACACACCGGCGTTTGTGTTTTGTTTCCCCAATCTTCCGTACGTTGAGCCCGACGACAGAAAGCCTCACCTCACCTCACCTCGTCGTCTCGGGTCGTGTCGCGTGTGCTGTGAGATGATCCCACCAAAAAGGCAACCAGCCTAGCAGCGCAGGTGCTGCTGCACAGCCGGACCGGACAGCGGCAGGCAGTCAGGCTCAGGCACACATCCAGCCAAAGCGGCCACGCCCAAACCCCAAACGTACGTACGTATGGCTACATTTTGACGCGTCACGCGTGAGGAACCCACTTGCCACGCCAACGCTATTTGCTGGAACGATGAAACATGAGATATAGGCCCTGTTTGTTTCGGCTTCTGTCAGCTTCTGGCCACCAAAAACTGCTGCGGACTGCCAAACGCTCAGCTTTTCAGCCAGCTTTTATAAAATTCATTGGGGCAAAAACCATCCAAAATCAACATAAACACATAATCGGTTGAGTCGTTGTAATAGTAGGAATCCGTCACTTTTTAGATCATGAGCCTTATGAACAACTTTATCTTCCTCCACACGTAATCGTAATGATACTCAGATTCTCCTCACAGCCAGATTCTCCCCACAGCCAGATTTTTAGAAAAGCTGGTAAAAAAAAGCTGAACCAAACAGTCGCATATATACGTGATTTTTAGCTCCTTGCAACTTGTCATATCTCGCTACTCGTTGAGGCTAACAGGCTACGGCGGCCTACACTGGAGCTGGAGGTAGCACGGTCCTAGCTAGACTCCTAGCATCCTACTGCAAGTCTGCAACGTTGACGTGCTAGTAGGCTACCACAGCGATGATGTGAGGCCATTGGTACCGCCGCCTGGACAGAGGGTTTCGGATAAGTATTGGCACCAGTTAAATTTGAACCAGTGTTAACACAAATATCTCACAGAGGTAGGACAACGTGGAAAGGGCAAGGGCGATCGATACTCGGCATAAAAGCCGGAGGCTATAGTAGTCGGTGCAGAGGTATTAACACTCTAAATGACACTTTTAGAACTAGTTTGTTCTTAACGTCTCTACAAAACACACCTTTATTTGTCACAAAATACTATACGTTCATTAATCATCGAAACCCAACAAGAACTTAGACGCCAGCACTAGGCCTCACAGGATTTATTTGTTTTTATTTTTCTAATATATTACTCCTAAAATAGGTGATTTGTCGAATTGAATAGATGTACCGTACCGTTTCGTCGATCGTGTCACGCGTCAAAATGATGGGCAAAGAGATGGTATAGACAAGAAAAGAAAAAGAGTAGCAATCGTGTCGTTGCTCGCGTGCTTGGCCATGCATTAATTCCCAACATCCGTTTGCATGCGTATGCCTAGTTGCGTACGTACTCTCTTCTTGTGTTCCGTAGGTACGTGGGCAATCGGACACGCGCGCGCCTCAATCACAGTCGTCGTCATAGGGCTGCTCTTGTTTGTCCATGCTTCCACCAACTTGCCTTTCTGTTAGTATTAAAAAAACCTTGTCTTTCTCTATTGTTTTAGCCATTCAATTGGATTCAAGGGCAATCATAGACAAAAAAAAAACTACAAGGTTTACTTTAAAAAGAAAAAAATAGTGGCATGAAATTATAATTAAGAAAAAGAGAGATAGAGAAACAAGAAATGATCTCTTAGATGAGAAAGCATATTTGCATGTCTACATGAAAGCCAAGATGCGAAAGAAAATATACTAAATAGACATATTATACTTGGTTGGACAAAATTTGCTTTAAAACTATTCATTGAAAATATGAGCCTTAAGTGGAGTGTCTATATGGCTAAACAATTATAGAAAATAGTTTTTAGGTTGGACTATCCTAATTAAGTTTGTCCTCATGGGACACTCCCAATGGTATGACTATAATAACTTCCATGTTACTGTATTTAATAAAATGACATGCAAAACATTTTAGTGGTACAATAATAACATTAAAAGCGAGAGATGGAAACTACAAGAAAATAGGTCTATACAAAATAGGGGTGGACACTTTTTTTACCATAAACCGAAAACCGAATCGAACCGAAATTTCGGTAGTTCGGTTCGGGTTCGGTTTTTATATCTCAGAAGTCTGGTTTTCGGTATCGTAATCGATTTTCACCGTATACCGAACCGAAATACCAAAAAAACCGAATACCAAACTTTACCAATTCTAAAAAATTGACTTTTTAATTATGTGAACTAAATGTGTGAAGTAATTAAATTGTTATGCACTTATTTATATGTGATGTATGATATATCTCTAAATATTTGTACCTATATAATTTTTACTTTTTAAAATTATGTGTAATCTATCATATAAATTTGTTGTATGTGTTGTCTTGAGTATAAGTTTGGTATTTGGTTTTTACCGAAAAACCGAAGTAAAAACCCGAAAACGAAGTTTTCGGTTTTCATTTTCTAGAAAACCGATTGGTTTCTAATGTCTAGAAAACCGAAGTTTTTTAAAACCGAAAAACCGAACGGAAATTTTACAAAAAAACGAATGCCCAACCCTAATACAAAAAAAAAAGTCAATGTCAAAGAAGATTTCATAAACCTGTTTTCAAGATTTCCTGGTATTAAAAGGGGCAAGGCCTCTCAGGGCAAATAAGTTTCATATTTATGAAGCTTATTTTATCTTATGAAACTTTCATCATCAACCTTTTTATTTATATTGTGCTATATCATCTTATTTAATATCCATAAAATTTTAATGAAACTAGACTTAAGCCTTACAAAAAGATAATTAAAGGACTACATAAAAGACATTGCAATATCATCACAGACACAAAGACAAAATAAAAGAACACGAAGGAAGATGGTTCGGGAGATATAGGACAAAAAAAAAGATTAGGGGAGTTTAATTTGTAGACATAGTTTATTAGATGGTGTCTGTATAATCTGGCATATTAGAGAAACTTATTGCTATTGCCCTCATGATCATGCCTCATATGACTCCTGCTCTTGCTGGTACTGGTGTATTTTAATACTCCAACTCTCTCTCTCTCTCTCTCTCTCTTGCATTTGGATTAAGTTTAACGCGTGACGCCCTCTTCCACGACCGCTAGAGCCACTATACCAGTACAACTACCTTTTGACGCATTAATCTCTTCCAGTTTAACACCCTATATATCGTGCTATACTTCTAGAGAAGCCTCTTCCAAAAATTCTTTCCCTAAACCTGACTATTTCTAAGTGCTCTTTTGCAGGGTTTAAAACGGCTTCAATTTCACCTGAAAAAAACAATATCCATATCATGGTTCACATTAACTCTTTTTATTTCTCACCTTCAAATAAACTAGAAGCCAACAAAGTTACTTTTTTTGGTTTGCCAAGTTCGACTTTTGGCAATGGCCGAAGCCGGTTGAAACCTTGCCAAATAGTTTATAAGCTTGCCCAGGTAGTGGGAAACCCATCTCAACGAAAATGCAGGGAAGGGTGAGCAGGTTGTCATGTTTTTCCCCAAATTCTCTTCTGACAAAATACCTGGCTTATAACCTATGCATATTGTTGGAATATGCCTCTAATTCCTTTTATATATTTGAAATATGACTTAGAATATGCTTTCCTGTACGCCTATAAATATACGCTCTCCCTGTAACTTGTGCTCTGCGGTTGATAGTGGATTTGTTTCCTCGTGGTTGTTTGTTCCTCCATATTGGACATGATTTTTCCATGTAAATATTTGTGTCTATTTTATTCTC
The DNA here is from genome assembly GCF_902167145.1 of Zea mays. Classification (NCBI taxonomy): domain Eukaryota; kingdom Viridiplantae; phylum Streptophyta; class Magnoliopsida; order Poales; family Poaceae; genus Zea; species Zea mays. The sequence continues at coordinate 156,500,916 of NC_050102.1, forward strand.
TAACAAGTGGTATCGGAGCTAGGGTCAGACGCATTGTTTTTATCCACAGTGTGGTCGTCGCCGCCGTCGGGTCGTTGACTTCAGAATTTTTTATCTCGTATTATGTCGACTAAATTTGATATTCCGAAGTTTGATGACAAGATTAGTTTTGCTATTTGGCAGATTCAAATGAAGGTTGTTCTTACCCAGTTGGTTGTTCAAAAGGCATTGCAGACGCGACCTGCTGACATGACTGATGATAAGTGGTAAGATATTAATGAGAGAGCTTTGTCCGCCATACAACTCAGTTTATCTTTTGATGTTCTGCATAAAGTAATGTATGAAAAATTCACAACAACATTGTGGAAGAAATTGAAGGACCATATATGACCAAGAGTCTTGCAAACAAGCTACGTCTCAAGGAGCGTCTTTACACTATTCATATGTCAGAAGAAAAAAATACTCATAATAATTCTCAGTGCCCCAAAGTGAGAAATAAAGAGGAGAGAAAGAAAAAATAATTGGATAAGTCTTCTGCTGAAGCCAGTTTTGTTGAAACTTTGGATAGTGGAGAAGCTATGTTTGTTGCCTCTGTTGAAAAGTGTTCTTCTTGGTTTCTCGATTTCGCTTGCACTTTTCATATTTGTTCGCATAGAGATTGGTTTTCTGATTATGTTCAGTCTCATGCTGGTGAGGTTGTTATTGGAGATGGACCCACATGTGAGATTATTAGAATCGACTCTATTTATATCCAAGTTCATGATGACAGTATTAAGAAACTTATCGATGTCCGTTTTATTCCAAAATTGAAGATAAATCTTATTTCTTTTGAGCACTTTAGAAGCAATGAGATTCAATTTTGTTGCTATTGATGGTGTTCTTAAGGTTTCTCGTGGCAATCGTATTATCTTGAAAGGCAAACATTTGATTAATCTCTATTACTTGCAATGTTCACATTTGATGCTGAAGCTGTTTCTATTGTGTTCCAGAAGAGAGGTTATTTTGATGATACGAAGCCGTGCTCCAGTTTCAAGTCTAATGATTACTTAGACTTGGTTGATATTCAAATTTAGCATCCTAGTGGTGTTTGGGAAACAGTTTTATGGATTTAGAGTTAAGGGGAGATTTGTTGGAATATGCCTATAAATTTTTTATATATTTAGAATATGCTTTAAAATATGTTTTCCTGTACGACTATAAATGTACGACTATAAATATATGTCCTTACTGTAACTTATACTCTACTATTGATAGTGGATCTATTTTCTTAGTATCCATTTGTTTTGAAAGGACGTGCGTCTGGGCGTCTGGTCTCATGCTGAAGGTCAAATCATTCCAGCCACTTCATTCGTTTTCGTTCCCACACAAATCACAACGCACAACCAATCAACCATGATCCATGGTCATGGAAGGCCGCCGAAGGAACAAGGCAGGAAGGATTCTGAATCCATCATCCATAAAAGGGACGCCAACCACTCTCTTTCTACGAACTCCATCCTCTCTCCTCTGCTCCCGTATCCCCTCAGTCCTCACCTCTCTCTCCTCGCCCTGCTCTGCTCTACTCTACTCACTCCCCCAACTGCCAGCAGCCAGCCGAATCCTCTCTCTATCTCTCTCCTCTTCTTCCTCCGTATACCGAGCTCAGCCGAGCATCTCCTCCATTCCCCAAGCACAACAACTCCTTCCACAGGCGGACGCAGTCGGTGCCATTCAATGCCCTGACTGCCGGCTGCCCGGCCCATGCACAGAGAGACAGGGCGCCTCTGTCTTCTCTCTCTCTCTCTCTCTCTCTCTCTCTCTGAGACACGACGCAGTCACCGCCACCTCCTTTAACTCCCCTGCCTCGTCGCTTCCCGACGCTGACTCGCTCGGGAACCCGTGCGCCCATGCACGCACCCGCCGCCTACGTGCGCCTCCCTACTTGCCCCTGCCGGCCTGCCCTGTTCATGTACCCACCACAATCTTACACCTAGGAGGACGCTACGAGCTCAAGCTCTGGGCTGTGGCGAGCGGCGAGCATTGAGTCGAGGGGCACCGAGAAGATGGCAATGACGCGGCCGTTCTTGGCGCCGCTGATGATAGTAGCGGCTGTTCTTCTTTCACGCATGGCGGCGGCGGCAGCGGACGACGGCGACGTGCTGCTGCAGGTGAAGAGCGCGTTCGTCGACGATCCCCAGGGGGTCTTAGCGGGCTGGAACGACAGTGCTGGCTCCGGCGCCGGCTCGTCGGGGTTCTGTTCCTGGTCCGGCGTGGCGTGCGACGCGTCGGGGCTCAGGGTCGTGGGCCTCAACCTGTCCGGCGCCGGGCTGGCCGGGACGGTGTCCCGCGCGCTGGCGCGGCTCGACGCGCTGGAAGCGATCGACCTGTCGTCGAACGCGCTCACGGGCCCCGTCCCGGCGGCGCTCGGTGGGCTACCCAACCTCCAGTTACTGCTGCTCTACTCCAACCAGCTCACGGGCCAGATTCCGGCGTCGCTGGGGGCGCTCTCGGCGCTCCAGGTGCTCCGCTTGGGAGACAACCCGGGCCTGTCGGGCGCCATCCCGGACGCGCTAGGCAAGCTCGGCAACCTCACCGTGCTCGGCCTAGCCTCCTGCAACCTCACCGGCCCGATCCCTGCGAGCCTCGTGCGGCTCGACGCGCTCACGGCGCTGAACCTGCAGCAGAACGCGCTGTCCGGCCCGATACCGCGCGGCCTCGCCGGCTTGGCGAGCCTCCAGGCGCTCGCGCTCGCCGGCAACCAGCTCACGGGCGCGATACCGCCGGAGCTCGGGACGCTCGCGGGGCTCCAGAAGCTCAACCTTGGGAACAACTCGCTGGTGGGCGCCATACCGCCGGAGCTCGGCGCGCTCGGCGAGCTCCAGTACCTCAACCTCATGAATAATCGCCTCACCGGCCGCGTCCCGCGCACGCTCGCCGCGCTCTCGCGCGTGCACACGATCGACCTGTCCGGCAACATGCTCTCTGGTGCGCTGCCCGCCGAGCTCGGCCGCCTGCCGCAGCTTACTTTCTTGGTGCTATCCGACAACCAACTCACCGGCAGCGTCCCCGGCGACCTGTGCGGCGGCGATGAAGCGGAGTCCAGTAGCATCGAGCACCTTATGCTCTCGATGAACAACTTCACCGGGGAGATACCGGAGGGGCTCTCGCGGTGCCGAGCGCTGACACAGCTCGGCCTGGCGAACAACAGCCTCTCCGGCGTTATCCCCGCCGCGCTCGGCGAGCTCGGCAACCTGACGGATCTGGTCCTTAACAACAACAGCCTCTCCGGCGAGCTGCCGCCAGAGCTCTTCAACCTCACTGAGCTCCAGACACTGGCATTGTATCACAACAAGCTCTCCGGTCGCCTGCCGGACGCCATCGGCCGTCTTGTGAACCTGGAGGAGCTGTACCTGTACGAGAACCAGTTCACCGGCGAGATACCGGAGTCCATCGGGGACTGCGCGAGCTTGCAGATGATCGATTTCTTCGGGAACCGGTTCAACGGGAGCATACCGGCGTCCATGGGGAACCTGTCGCAACTGATCTTCCTCGACTTCAGGCAGAACGAGCTGTCCGGCGTGATCGCGCCGGAGCTCGGTGAGTGCCAGCAACTCAAAATCCTTGATTTGGCCGACAATGCTCTGTCCGGGTCGATTCCCGAGACGTTTGGGAAGCTCCGTTCGCTGGAGCAGTTCATGCTGTACAACAACTCGCTCTCCGGCGCCATCCCGGACGGCATGTTCGAGTGCCGGAACATCACGAGGGTCAACATCGCGCACAACCGGCTCAGCGGCAGCCTCCTGCCGCTCTGCGGCACGGCGAGGCTGTTGTCGTTCGACGCCACCAACAACTCCTTCGACGGCGCGATCCCAGCGCAGTTCGGCCGGTCGTCGGGGCTCCAGCGCGTGCGCCTGGGGAGCAACATGCTCTCCGGACCGATCCCGCCGTCGCTCGGCGGCATCACCGCGCTGACGCTGCTGGACGTGTCAAGCAACGCGCTCACTGGCGGCTTCCCAGCGACGCTCGCGCAGTGCACGAATCTCAGCCTCGTCGTCCTCAGCCACAACCGCCTGTCAGGGGCGATTCCGGACTGGCTGGGCTCGCTGCCGCAGCTCGGCGAGCTGACACTCTCCAACAACGAGTTCACCGGAGCAATCCCGGTGCAGCTCAGCAACTGCTCCAATCTCCTGAAGCTGTCGCTCGACAACAACCAGATCAATGGAACAGTGCCGCCTGAACTCGGCAGCTTGGCGTCCCTCAACGTGCTCAATCTCGCACACAACCAGCTCTCAGGTCAGATTCCAACGACGGTTGCAAAACTGAGCAGTCTCTATGAGCTGAATCTGTCACAGAATTATCTGTCCGGTCCAATCCCTCCGGATATCAGCAAGCTGCAAGAGCTGCAGAGCCTGTTGGACTTGAGCAGCAACAATTTCAGTGGCCACATCCCTGCATCACTCGGCTCACTCTCCAAGCTGGAAGACCTGAACCTGTCCCACAACGCTCTGGTCGGCGCGGTGCCGTCGCAGCTCGCTGGAATGAGTAGCTTGGTGCAGCTGGACCTGTCCAGCAACCAGCTTGAAGGGAGGCTGGGCATTGAGTTCGGCCGGTGGCCCCAGGCCGCGTTCGCCAACAATGCAGGGCTCTGCGGTAGCCCTCTGAGAGGTTGCAGCAGCAGGAACAGCCGGTCGGCGTTCCACGCGGCGTCCGTCGCGTTGGTGACTGCGGTGGTCACGCTGTTGATCGTGCTCGTGATCATCGTGCTTGCGCTGATGGCGGTGCGCCGCCAGGCCCCGGGGTCAGAGGAGATGAACTGCTCGGCGTTCTCGTCGTCGAGCTCGGGCAGCGCAAACCGGCAGCTCGTCATCAAGGGCTCGGCGCGGCGGGAGTTCCGGTGGGAGGCGATCATGGAGGCCACGGCGAACCTGAGCGACCAGTTCGCCATCGGATCCGGCGGGTCGGGCACGGTGTACAGGGCGGAGCTGTCCACTGGCGAGACGGTGGCCGTGAAGAGGATCGCGGACATGGACAGCGGCATGCTGCTGCACGACAAGAGCTTCACGCGGGAGGTCAAGACCCTGGGCCGCGTCCGGCACCGGCACCTGGTCAAGCTGCTCGGCTTCGTCACGTCCCGCGAGTGCGGCGGCGGCGGCGGCATGCTCGTGTACGAGTACATGGAGAACGGCAGCCTCTACGACTGGCTGCACGGCGGCAGCGATGGCCGGAAGAAGCAGACGCTCAGCTGGGACGCGCGGCTCAAGGTCGCCGCCGGGCTCGCGCAGGGCGTGGAGTACCTCCACCACGACTGTGTGCCGCGGATCGTGCACCGGGACATCAAGTCCAGCAACGTGCTCCTCGACGGCGACATGGAGGCGCACCTCGGCGACTTCGGCCTCGCCAAGGCCGTTCGGGAGAACCGGCAGGCCGCCTTCGGCAAAGACTGCACCGAGTCAGGTTCCTGCTTCGCCGGATCATACGGGTACATCGCTCCAGGTAATTTCAATGGCAATCTGTAACGCTACAGAAACGCAAGAGTTCAGTTACTGACAGTAGAAGTGCCACATTATCTCTGTGCAGAGTGTGCTTACTCCCTGAAGGCGACGGAGAGGAGCGACGTGTACAGCATGGGCATCGTGCTGATGGAGCTCGTCACCGGGCTCTTACCGACCGACAAGACCTTTGGCGGAGACATGGACATGGTGAGGTGGGTGCAGTCAAGGATGGACGCGCCATTGCCGGCCCGGGAGCAGGTGTTCGATCCTGCTCTGAAGCCGCTGGCGCCGCGTGAGGAGTCGTCAATGACGGAGGTGCTGGAGGTGGCGCTCCGGTGCACGAGGGCGGCACCGGGGGAGAGGCCGACCGCGCGGCAGGTCTCCGATCTGCTGCTCCACGTTTCACTCGATTACTACCGCGCCTGCGAAAAACGTTAGGATTTCGAAACTGGGGGATGAAGTTGTCCTAGTAGCTGCTTTTCTAAGTCGTCCTTTTAAGCTAGCTTAATCTTTTCATTCATGAAACTAGGGAAAAAGAGACTTATTTTTAGGGTTTGAAGTTGAATCGAGTCAAGAATGCCCTTCAAAATTGTATTTCTTAAGTTCAAATTTTGGGATCGCTTGTAAAAAGCACTTGGAAATGCGCAGCAACCAGGAATGCCGAAGCATCAATGATTGAGATCCTTTTGGTACTCAGCGGAAACAGAGGCGTAACAGTACTGCGATTGCGAAATGAGAGAGGCAGTACTAAAGTGCTCATCGGACGACATGATTATAGTATCACTTTAAAATAGGAAACCTTGGCAAATACAGGTCATGCGAATTATTACGTCCGATGAGAAAAAGAGCAATGAAAGAAATGTCAGGTAGAGTGTACGAGAAAAGTTGACATTGCAAAAACACAATCATTTTAATTGAGTAATTTTATCAGAGAAAGCCAACCATCAGATCAAGAACCCATAATTGGTGTATTACATTGGTAATCCATGAGATCCGACATCTTATTACAAGATCACAGTTGAAATGCGGAAAGCTGAGAGAACTAAGACGATGGGGGATCATCAGTCCTGGCCATGTGTACTGACAACATGTTGCAAAAAAAATACAGGTCGCTGGCAAATAAATCTGGGCATCTATTCATCATCGTCTGCACAAAAGGTGGAATGGAAAAGTTGTTAGGCCCATGACTACCCAAACAGAATGGTTAAGACAGGCACCAGCTGTTTCCAGGGCCTCTAATGTTATACTACATCCGTTCTCGAATATTTGTCGTCCGCTAGTTCATTTTTAAACTAAACCGCGACAAATAAAAAAGAACGGAGTAGTACACACTGGTACAATGATCAACTGCTTTCAGCCACTTTATGGATTCACAACCAGGAATAGCACCATTCAGGTATAGGTTAGCCATGCAGCCACATTTTTGCAGCACCTTATAACTGTAAAATGGTAGTAAAGCCTTCCCACTTGCAGCCATAACAAATTCCTACTTGGAAACTATGGTCCGGTTTAACCTTCAATTTACAGCCCGACTTTGTTCCGTAGCCAAATAGCAATTGGAGAAAGTACCTATTTCTTATGTACAACTACTTAATATGGTGAAGTTAGATCATGTAGGCCAACATATTACAGATATCAAGTAACATTAGAACAAAACGACACAAGCATTTAGACCCACAATATTTTTTCTTCTGGATTATGAAGGACTTCCCATCGGTAAAGTGAGAATGAAATATAGTATGATCTTCGACACAATTAACAGTTTAAAAATGCAATCATTTTTTGGGTTGGGAGAATGTAAGAAAGGAGAAGCAAAAATCAACAAAATTGATAAGCTGGTGCAAAATGTGTGCAGATTGAAATAAGAATATGATATTAGGTTCAGACTTTGACCAATATAAGGCCTTTTGAAAGGGACTGAATGTCACCTAATCCAAGTACGCTTTTTACAATAGAGATAGGGCCAAAGGTTGGAACTAAAACCAACTCTTGCACGGTACCAATATGGCAGGACTAAAGATTAAATGTCCTCACTCCTCAGCCCGCTACTGATGATGTAGCACTCAGCCCGCTACTAGAGAACAACATTTACACTAAGGGACCGTTTGAATCCCTTCATTTTGATTTTTGAAGGAATTGGAATTTACTTAATAGAATATGTTATTTGGTTTGAAACTTGACATTCCACCACTTTCCAAAGATTAGATATAAGTCTATCCCAAATTCATAGGATGAGGGGTGGAAATTGATTTTGTGTATTACTAGTCTATGTTTCTACTCTCCAAATTATAAAAAGCTCTTCGGCTCGCTCCCTGACCAGCAGCAATATACAAATATATTCAGTATAAAACCATAGTAGCTTAATTGATCTATGTCTAAATTACTATTGTTAGCATATAATTCAATTCTAAGGATCCAAACTGGGCCTAATGATATTTCAAACAATCCTCAAAATACATAATTTTTTAAACCCATTAAGACAACACTTTATTAGTGTGAAAGACATCTTATTCAAATCAGATACAGTGAAAAACACAGTAAAGAAACAAACAAGTCTAAATTGCCACACTAGCCCTTTTGCACTACATTTGCAAGGATGACTGGGAATATTCACATCACAAAAAAAGAAACTCAGGAAGACTCCAACGTTTCTATGGAAGTAAAGGAATCTACTTTTTTCCTTTTGGAAGGTCTTAAGTTCACCCTTTACCCCTGATATCAGAAATGAAAGTTCTTCAAATGATTTGAAATTCATATATTTTCCTCCATTTCCATTTTCAAGCAAAGCTGAAAGGTGATTTGCTAACGTAGCTCGTGGGAGATGTGTTCCATTTCCATTTTATGCAAGATCCTGATACGGAAACTTAAAGATTCCCATGTCTAAGCAAATTGTGATGTCGCAGCTTTGTTTCACACTTAGACAGTCAAATTATAGACTTTGTAGATCTCTTTACCTGTGCTGTCAGGAAGGCAGATTGAAATATAAATTTGCAGATCAAATTAGCGTACTCAAAGGCACTACTGGAGCTCAGCAGGACCCATCTCTAAAGGGTGGCATGAACAACGAAGTCACATGTGCTGACGATGGTATATCCCTGCCGTGAGGACGTCTTAGTAGATTTGCAGCTCCATAGCACAGGATGTGTATCCTAGTCTAAGAAGCTGGAAAGCCGAAAAGGTCTCTAATCTCTCTAGCATATAGCCTATAGCAACGTCCCTCAAATCAGAACTGGATCCGTTTGTGATCTAGGTCAATGCAAACTATAGCATAGAAAACTTTGACCCATTGATTAACATATAGGTCTGCGCCTATGAGAAGTCTCTATAAGCCTGACAAGGTAGGTGAAGGTGCTCCTCAATCTCTCCAGTCCCACTGTTTCGACCAGAATCAAATGTGTGTGTTTTCCTCGAAAATTGCATTAAGGATAAAAGGGTTTTAGAATACAACTAAACACATTCCATTCTTCGAACACTGCCAACTAGGGCTAGAAAATAAGCTCAAAGCTCGCGAGCCTACTCGAGCTTGGAGTGGCACGGTTTTTTGGGCTCGTTGGTGCAGCGAGTGGACTCGTTCCGGCTCGCGAGCCAGAGCTACGCTAGGTGTGCTAAATTAATCAAACTGCAGATTAATGATGGATAATGGATAATGGATAATTCTTTAGATAGATAGCTCATTCCTTAGGATATATGACAATTCATAATTTAGGTTACTCGTAATGTTGAATGACGATTCTATATTCCACATTTACATCCTGTTAATTAATTATATAGTATAATGCAACAATATTTATCTGGGTGCAACTCGTGAGCCAAGCCGAGCCGGCTTGAGCCTCCTTCAGCTCGTCGAGTTACCGAGCCGATGCTCGGCTCGTTTCCAGCCCTACTGGTGGACTGGTGGTATGACAACTTATATGTTAAAATTGGAACAAAATGATACATCTTGTAACTCTCCTAGTCATGGTTAATGGCTGACGCAATATAGCAGATTATTAGCGAGAACTACCGGCAACAATAGCAAAATGAATTTGCAGACATAACATGCCAGGGCAAGTTAGCACAGTACCAATGTAGCGCTGCTCGTTGGCTAGCCTGGCGCGCTCAAGCATCTTGTCGAGGTCCTCCTTGAGCTTCTCATCAAACTTTACCAGCTGGTTCACAAACACTGCACCGAGACCCATCCCCAACAAATGCTCCCATGGATCTATAACAATTTAGACATAAGATGCATATGAGAATGAATCGTCGTATTTAGAAGGAGACACGCAGATACTGAAATCATGAATATTAAGGGGGAATGGTGGCCAAAAGAGAAATCTCTTCTACAGTATGGCCTCCTAAATGAAGGCGAACCTAAGACCTAAATTGCGTACTTTCTAAATCAAATCGTAATATTTCTCCGTAGCAGAAGACAACAACCTAGTCTGAATCTAGAGTCCACAAACCCCAAAATCAAGAATCATAGGAAGGCGCCCAGACCAACCGAAACACCGCGGGGGCAGGTGTACCGCAGACCAGACGGAATCGGGCGCCAGGACAACTCATGAAGCACGGGACGCAATGCGGAGACAGATCATGAAACGGAGAAACGAACAGGGGATAGGAGAAAGGGGGGGGGGGGGGGGGGGGGGGGGAGAGACAGAACCATACGGCGCATGTAGGGGAGCTTGCGGAGAGCGTTTGAGTACATCTGGGTGCCCAGCCCCAGGAGGGCACCGATGATCGTCGGCGTCGCCGGCATCCTGGTGCTCTACTATCCCTCCTGTCCCGGCGAACGGCGCGGCTGCGGCGGGGGAGTGGACGGCAAAGTCGGGGAGAGTTCTGTGGAGGCTTGTGACCGGAGAGGGCCTTGCCTACCTGTTGGACCTAGTTGCTGTAGTGTGTGTGGGCCGCGGCCAATCGTGGGTCTATTGAGAGGGTGGCAGAGGCCGAAAAGCAAGAAAGAAGCCCATGTGCCTAGGCACTGTTTGGGTATCCCTGTAAATAATCAGATTATAGATAACTAGGTGAGTGTCTGTGTGTTGCAACAGAAACATATAATACTACAATAACTTATATATAAAATATGTGTTATACTATGCGTGTCCCTCGTTCTCTCTCAACGACAGTGCACCCTCGAGATTATGGAGTTTGCTGGCATGACTGCATGCAAGCCTTGCAGTACCCCGGTGAACACTTAGGCCAAGCTCTCCTCCGATGGCTCACCGGTTCCAGAGTCGACGTTGTACCGCAACCTGGTCGGTGCCTTGCAGTATCTCACCTTCACCCGCCCGAACATCACTTATGCAGTACAAGTCTGCCTCTACATGCATGATCCTCGGGAGCCGCATCTCACCGCCGTCAAGCGCATCCTTCGCTATCTGCACGGCACCGTCGACCTCGAGCTATTCGTAGCTCGTGCTTCCTCGCCGCACACGCTGACTGTCTACACCGATGCCAACTGGGCCAAGAGTCCGAACACTCATCGCTCCACGTCAGGGTACGTCGTGTTCCTCGGTGACTGTCTCATCTCTTGGTCTAGCAAGCGACAGCTGACGGTCTCTCGGTCTAGTGCACAGGCTGAGTATTGTGTCGTCACCAACGGCGTCACTAAGGCGACTTGGCTGCGTTAGCTTCTACTTGAGCTTCAACAGCCTCTCCAGCGTGCCATGGCTGCTTACTGCGACAATATGAGTGTTGTCTACCTCTCGACAAACCTGGTGCAGCATCAACACACCAAACATGTCGAGATTGACCTTCACTTTGTTCGTGAACGCGTAACCGCCAGTGTTGTGCGCGTCCTCCACGTGCCAACCACCTCGCAGTTCGCCGACATCTTCACCAAAGGCCTGCCTTCGAGCGTCTTCCTAGAGTTTCGGTCCGGCATAAACGTCTGTTCCACCGACATTCCTACTAGGGTGTAGACAATATATTGTCAGGATATCCTGTACTATAATTGCTGGTGTAATCTTGATTAATCGGTGGCTGCCCTCCCGATCTCTCTCTCTCAGGAAGTAAGAAGAGTTCAACTGTTTTTTAGTATGAACTTTTTGGGCAGCTAAATTTAAAAATTACTCAATAACTCTTGACAATGCTGCTACAAAACCTGAACTAAAATTGAAACTTTGAAGTGGTTGCAGCAATAAGAAATATAAAGGAAATGGGATACACACATCAAGGAGAAGCTATACAAAATAACAGCCTTAAAGAAAAGAAGTACCTTGATTCCTCTGTGGCGAGGTGGCTCTAGTACCTCCGATCATCTATCCCGGTAATAGTCATTGCCTTTGATGATATACTCATGCAAAGGGCTCCCTTGTTCTTCAGAATCCAGAATTCCTAAAATAGACAGCATGGATGGCTATTAAGCAAAATAGACAATTTCAAGCAAACACGAGGCTAATAACAGAACCGCATCCACAACAACAGATCGGCCCTAACAAACAAGCATAATACCTCCATGGAGGAATGACCAAATGAGTTTACCTTTCTGTGACATCAAAGAGGGTGGATCGACACATACAAGCGTAAATCTCATTCTTGGTCAAGCGCTTGCCGTTGGCATCTCAATCGCCACAACCCTCGTCATCGGGCGGTCGTGGCTAGGGCCGCAAGGTAGCGGTAGTTGGTGGGGAGCTTGGTGGCCCAGACGCAGTACGCCGAGGCTGCGCCGCGGAAGGCGCTGTTGATGCGGGCCACCTGGCAGATCTCCGGCTGGTCGAGGTAGAGGACTACCATCGCCGCGACCGCACGGCCACCGCCATCGGACCAGAGTACCAGAGCACCACCTCCACCTCCCCCCGCACCACCTGCTGCCACACTCCACCGGCTGCACCCCCACCCGACCCGGCCACCTCGTCACCCGCCGCCGCTGTCCCCACCACAGCACACCTCGGTCCGTCCCCTCCCCTCCTTGATGTCCACCCCGTTCGTACCACCGCCATGCTCGCACCTCGCCGCGCACCGCCTGTCCTCGCGCCTGCTGCGCTTCCTCCGCCGCTGCCTGCGCGTGCGCCCGCTCGGCTGCCCCGAGATCCGACGGGACCCGCGCGAGCTCCCGCGCTGCTCGCCCTGCGCCGCCGCATCCCCATTCCCCACCTCCTGCCTCTACGCCCGCCTCTCCTCTCCCGCGTCGCTGTCTTCTGCCCCTCCCACGCTGCCACGCACGCCTCCGCCTCCGCAACGCCCGGCCACCAGATCGCCGTCGACGTCTACCGCGCTGAGCTCTTCTGCGCCGCCTGCGGGGACCAGGCCTACGATCCCGACTTTGACCATGCCGTCTTTCTCGCCCAATCCTCCTCGCTTCTCCCCTCCACCTCCACCTCCACCTCCTCCGCCTCCGCCTCCCCGGCCCTCCGCAAGCACCGACGCGTCGATTACCGCACGTGGCTGCAGACCTCGAGCATCGTGGATGCGGAATGGGGATGGGACTGGACGACAGCTGTTGGGGGCGGGTTTCTCGGCGTGGCGGTTGTAGCTTTCGCGGGGAAGATGGGGGCGTGTGCGCAGAGGGGGGAGGCGGGGACAGGAGATGCTCTACACTATTGCCTTAATAGTTAGTAGAGATTAAATTTTAATCAAAACTCTTGTTTACCGTAAACCTATAATCTATGTGAGACTGCTCACTCCCGGCTCCGTGCGTAAAAATAAGCTACATTGTATAAACTAGGGATTTGAACCATGATGATTATTCTAATTACGGGTGTTTGGGACTGCACTAGGTTCCGGTTGTAAACCTGTAATTTAAATTGAAATAGTTTTAAAAATTATTTTTAATCTAAATAATTAAAAAAAACAACTTATATAAATGTCTTTTAAAGGTTCACAACTTCAACTTCATGGTTTTTTGAAGCTCCTAATGACATGCTTCATCAACTTTATCAATTTTTTAAAACTGAAGCAGTCCCAAACAAAGCCTACATATTTACATCTACCTCGCCAATATAACACACATGTTTTTTGTATAATATATATATGTTTATGAAAAATAGGGGGAAAATAAAACTAGGCCATGTCGAGCCTAGCTAGTCATGTCGCATCTAAGACAAAGTTCCGCGTCCCTTATTTTACACACTGGTAGAGTCAGTCTAAGGCTCAAGCACGTTACGATGATCGAGAGGCGGGTCCAGATGGACCCAATGGACAACAGGCCAGACTGGGCTCGGGCCGGACTAAACCGTGTCGAACCACGGGCCGTTCAGCAGATCCCGACCATTTAGACATGTATTATGTTTGGTTACATACTTAAGGTGCCAAAAACTGCCACAGTTTCTACCATACTTGTTTAAAGTTAGTCCCTTAAATCTTGCGCCATAACTGTGTCATGTCTAAGAAAATCTGCTACACTTTTACGAGTCAATGACGAGTAGGACCTACGCAACAGAAGAAAAACCTTGTCACAATTGTAGCTATAAACCAAACACATGCCTAACTCGGTCAAAACATGTCTAATATTAGACGTGGCAAACTGTGGCAAGTGAGACAACGAATTAAACACACTAGTATACCCGTACAATAATGACGTGCCAGTGCAGGCAAGCAGCAACACAAAGAAGACAATGACACATGCACGTGGGGCTACCAATCGTGAGCACAATAGAGCTCTCATGTAATCGATTGAGGTATATGAGTTTTTGATTTGATAATTTTAGGATTAGTTATGTTTTATTTTAGATTGTAGTTGTTTGATTGAGGAGATGAGGGACACCGGCGCAAGCACCCGGCGTGGCGCCACCGCTTGCCACACCTGCGAGGCTTGAAGTCGCAGGGAATGCTCGAGACTTTCATTTGCTTACTCTGGTGGTGGCAAGGCGAAGAGGGGAGGAGGAAGGGGCAGCGACCATGTTTGGTGTTGTCTGAGCCACCTCACTGGAGACGGTGGGGATTGGAATTGTAATTTATCATTTGGCATATAAAATATGTTGGGTTAATACTTTATTTGCCCTTGTTTTTCGACTCTATCCTTTATATGTCCCTGACTAAACATGTTTTCCCTGCACGTTCAGAGTTTCAAACTATTTCCCTTTAATTTGTACCATTTTTCTATTATTGTAGTTACTTTTTAGCATTTGAACATGTATACCCTTAGGAGCAGATCTCTTATTTATCCATGTTTACTCTTTAAATATGAGATTTTTTCACTTTTTCAGATTGAACATGACAAATTTACCAATATTTGTTGACAACATAATTTATGTAAAGAAATTATTGGAATATGGATTAAGAAAATTTGACATCTAGCAAGTTCAAATTCCGATTACATTCCATCGAGCAAGTAGTCTTGGAACAAAATAGAGTTTAGCACATTCCTTCCACGAAGCAGTTTTGGAGAAAATAAAATTCATTACACCTAGCAAATACTTTTAATTCTACTACATTCCTTCCATTGATCACTTTTGGAGCAAAATAAAATGCACAAACCCAACACATTTTGGGCTCTTGATGCATCAAGCACCCTCCAACTTGTTGGAGGCATCAACATTCGATCCGACAACTTGTAGCTAATTAGATTCAGCAACATTCGATGTCCCACTCTCCAATTGATTTGTGACGGCAACACTGGATGTCTTTGTGTTTCTCCTTCTATGTGCAACATGGTAAAAAGTAGTTAGGAAAAAGTATAAGCACACATCATCATTGCAAATTTATAAGCTCAACCGAAAGAAAAGAATATTTCTATACCTCTTGTTTGGTTCATCATCTACATCTAGTTGGCATCTTTTACATATTCTTCATTGATGACCTGTACCTTGGCATATAGAGCATTTTGATGGTGCCCTCTTTCTATCCCTCATAACTTCCATTGTATTTTTGGCCTCCCTGCAGTTCTCCTTATAGTACTGGTGGGCGTAGCTTAAATCCAAGATTCACTTTGGGCCAACGAGCTTGATCAGTAAGTGGTGGAATGACTCCAACATAGAATGACTTGAACTTCTCAACATCGTAGTATGGATGTACAAAATCAACAATTTTGTTGTTTGGAAGTGAAGTGATGAAAGTCCATGAATTTATATCAAGTATATGTCTAAAATGTCCTTACCACTTACTTCAGCCATTGTGTTGCTACTAGACTCAACATATATTGCAAATTCATGCTCTTCTCATTGAGATGACTCATGATACTTGGAAGAATAATGCCCGCTATCGAGTTGCCAATTATTCTCCTTTTTCTAAATTTTATCATGAACATTTTCCTTATCTTGTCAAGCAGATCAACAATAACAAACACTTATATTTCTTAATTCAATTGTTGAAGCACTCAGCTATGTTGTTAGTAACAAAGTAAGCTTTGGAACCTTCTCCAAACTTACTTCTACTCCACAACCTTTTATGCAATACAAAAAAATCCTTAACATCGGGTCTAGCTGCTTCCATTGGTGCCATGTGGGTCCAAAGTCCTCTCGAGTACATGAATAAAGGCTGGCCATAGATGGTCATCAAACACCTTACCCACAAATTTCATGCAGTCTCCTCTCTAATTTACTTGCACCAACTGTACCATCTTTCGTTAGCCAATCCATAACTCTTTCACATATCCATGCATTTGTAGCATTCTTTGCCTTCTCATTTCTTTGCGTGCTTGCACAATTATGCTTGATCCTATGCCTTCAAAACTATAATCAAAAAGAAATGCGAACAAATACAATGGAATATAAAAAATAACATGACAATCCTATGCTTGCACATAAAATGAAATATAAAAATATATAGTACCTGAAATATACTTTTTCCCATCATTGGTCTTGCAAAAATATGCCATCCGCATCTCAACACAATGAGCTATAAACATCCCCGGTTCATTCTTGTCAATGTTAAATTTAAATTCCTTTTTAATTTCCTATTGACAAGATTTCCCTTATCATGTACAACAATAGGAATGCTAATATTGTCATCTTCGGTACCTTCCCAATTAGCATCAACAATATCCTCCTCTCTACCATCCTCATCACTGTCGACCACCACATTTGTTACTATAACAACATCAATAGGGGTTTCAACACCAGACAGAGCTACAACATCCTAAAGAACATTATCATCCAAATAAATGCCCTCATCGTCCACACCAACATATTCAAGCTCGTAAGTCGGACCTAATAATTCAAGCTCATGGACATGTTTTTCAACACCCTCTTCTTCAACAATTGGGGCAGGGGTGACTTGTGCATTGCTCTTTCTTAGATGATGTTGCTTCAGCTAAGAAGGTACACATAATGATAGCATTTTCGAGTTCATATAGATCATGGACAATTGCTTGCTATGTAAGCCTCCTTACATCCCAACATTGACAAAATGCAACAGATCGCTCTGTTTAATTCAAGATTTATTTTAGTTAGCTGTTGTGATTAATTTTTAAAATGACTATTTACCCCCTCTCTAGCCAGCTCCTTGAACCTATCAGCGTGATATTCTATGGATTTGGTGATAGATGATGTGTGAGTACCCTTTATATATAAACATCTGCATTTGTACAGGATCTTGAAAAAAAGGTATGGTGATCCACCAATAATGTGCCGATTAACATTTAAAGATGCTCGGTTTTTTCAATCTATATTTGGAATGAATCCACAAATAGATCGTTGTGAGGAACTAATAAAATGTAATCTCTCCTTTTCGAATTACAAGTCGTTTTCAACTTTTTTCGAAGGATGAAATTTGATGGAAATTATGAAAAAATTATAAAGTTTTTTTATATCGAACCATATATTTATTCGATGCCGTAAATCTTTGTAATTCTATCTATAATTTTGGACAAGTTTGATGCCATAGATCTTTATAATTTCCTCTATTATTTTAGTTGACATTAAAATATTTTGATTCTCCAATGCAACATGGTTAAATTGTCTTGTAGATTTACGATGGAGTGAGTATCAAAGAACTCCCCTCCCGTACGTGATCAATTGATGTGTATCTCTTACGGTTACATTCAATGATTAAAACATCCTGGTGGGTCTATAATAAACTAGTTTGAAGTTGCAAGCTGCTGCATCACACGTGGCTGCAGCTTCCACGACATGTCATGAAGCACACCTTCAGTTATCTTTGAGTGTGATATGGGGTCGCGCCGTCACACTCACAAGACGTGCGTGCGTCATGACACAGAGTGTGCACCTTTATTTTATGTGATATATCGGCTCGATCGAGACAAAACTGAAAATTGTGTAGGGCCCGGAGTTGCATGCTTGCAACAAGATGAGACGTTTTTAGTGACGACGATGGGGAGAAGAAATGGGTAACCCTCCTCCCATTGCACTGGCGGCTTAAAGCACAAGGTTTTCCTTTTGCCTTTGTTAATTTAGCTAGAGGCTAGGACGGGAAGATACGGCTAGCTGCGGCCTGCGGGTGCAATTAGTTTCGTGTGCACACACTGTTCCAGGATCTAGATAAAAGGACGTCACGCACTAAAAAGGTATTTGGAAAAGGAAGGATAGAGAGTGAGTAGAGGTGAAAATGAGCTCTAAATTTTACACTATATAATTTAAGGAACGGATCGGATTAGGGTCAGACCCTATTTTATTTATTTTTAAACTAAAATTTATTTAGTGGCCTAATATTTTGTGAAAAAGTATTTGTATCGTGATCCATTATCACCCAGGAGTTAAACTAAATGAAAAACATCTTCAGATACTTTGCATGCCATGTATGGACCATGTCACTACGCAAGTGCGACTGTTGAGATGTTTAGTTTTCTTATTCTTAGTGTCAGGTCAAACACTCAAACAATTTCTTTAGTGTCAAGTCAAACACTCAAACCCATGACGATTTGTTCATGATTTATGCTGGAACCACTTTTAAAGTAAAATATTAATATCTCATTAGCCGAGTGCCACTCTTAGCGAAATAAGATTCTCGGTAAAGACCTCGTTTACCGAGGGCGAGACACTCAGCAAAGGAGGTTTTGCCGAGTGTCAAGCTCTCGACGAAACACGAGGCTCAGCAAAGGTCGTCAGCAGCTGTCTATAGTTGGCGACGTTAACTTGCCGAGTGTCAGGCGTTGACACTCGGCAAAATAACTTATTTGCCGAGTGTCACGTGGCAAACACTCGGCAAACATATATTTTGCCGACTGTCTTCTTTGACACTCGGCAAAATATTTTTTCCTTTTTTCCCCTAAACTTTTTGTGGTGTGTTCCTACAATATGTAGACCTACATGTTCAATTTCGGTACAATTATAAAAGCGTTTGCTAGAACTATTAGATTTAGTTCATTTAAATGAATTTACTCGGATAATTCAAATTTAAACTGTAAGTCACTCGAAAAATGGAAAACAATGAATGGAAAAATGATATTCATGTTATTTAGAACAAGTTACGGTCTATTTCAGGAATAGCCGGAATTTTCGAACACCACGCTCACAAAACATGATCGTGAACTTGCGATCTAGTTGTTTTAAAATTGTATAAAACACAAACAAATTTAAAAAATCATGAAACTTGTCGACATGTCATCATATCATATGTAGAGACTGATAAAAATTTGACAGTGTTTCGTGAAGGTTGTCACATACTATGTGTAGAAACCTATAGCCGTCCTTTACATGAAATCATAAAACTTCAATTTAGATCGTGGCCAGCCATGCTCCACCTTCTCGGCGTATGCTATGGCCCACAAAGGCAAGGCGACGTCCGACGTCACCTGCAACCCGGAGGACGGGCCTAAGGCGTACAACAACTCCGCCATCCACATCCGCCTAAGTAAGTACACCGCCATGGCCAAGGGAGGTCCATGAGCCATATTACGTTCTGAGGACCAAGGACATCGACGGAGATGTCCTCATGAGGGTCGGAGTAGGCAAGAGGCATGGGTGGGCAGTACTGGATTATCGACGGTGCAATCGACTCGTCCTCCACTCCCACTCTGTCTCAGGTGCGAGCAAGGAGCACGAGCGCGAGCCCAGTGATACGACCTCAGCAGGACAACTCACGTCATCGGATAAAGAACCTCCAAGTTATTACTTATCTATTCGCCGTTCATTGATTATTATATATCTTGTCTTTTCATTATCGTAACTTTAGGGCGAAATATTATAGACTCAGCTAGATGATGAGAGGATGCAATGTGAGTAGATGGAGAATAGGATGAAAGAGATGTTTCAGTACATGCAGAGCCTTGGCATCGCATCCGGTTTTGCTCCTCCACCTCCGTTTTTCCTTGCAGCTAACTCTGCTCAGTTCCATACTCCTGTGAGTATCAAAATTTTAGTCCTGCATGATATATATTTATCTGGTCTCACACATGCAATCTCTTCTCTGTGCAGGGACAATCGGAGGCATCAAACAACCCTCACGCTTCGCCAAGCCCTTCGCTGAACCAATCCAGCCACCCCACCTTGTTGATGACATTGTGTTGGTGACATATTTGAGAAACTTGTGAGATAATTGTTTGTGAAAATGTTTGTGAGATACTTGGTGAGACCTATGTTTGTGAAACTTGTTTAATGTGTTGATATTTGTGAGATATATGGTGTTGTGATGTCACTTTGTCGAGTGTAACACTCGGCAAAGAGGTACTTTACCAAGTGTCATGACCATAGCACTCGGCAAAGAAGGCACGCCTAGAAAGCGGTAAATCTTTTTTTGCCGAGTGCTGTGGTCTAGACACTCGGCAAAGAAGCTCCTTTTGCTGAGTGCCTATCATCGCACTCGGCAAAGGGATTGGCAAAGGGGCCCACTGGAGCCTCCTTTGCCGAGAGCTCGTCCATCAGGCACTCGACAAAGGGGTCGCCAAAAGGGGCCCACTAGAGCCTTCTGTGCTGAATTCCAGGGTACCAGATGCTCGACAAAGAATCCGTCACTGGGCACCGTGACGATGAATTTTTTGCCGGGTGTCCGACAAAAAGTACTCGACAAAGAAGTTGTGCATGGCTTCGAAGTAGAATTTTTAAGGAGTACTATGCTCACCCCGTGAGAGACACAAAGGACAACACTAGTAGAGCGAAGAGCACTAAGTGATCCATCTAGATCAAGTACTAGAGCTCGATTGCGAGCACTCTATGTGAGAGATTGTGACTTGCGAGTCACCACTAGGAAGAGGGTCGACATCAATCTTGGGCTTGCCTTAATAAGGAGGAAGTGATTGGCAAACTATAGAACCTCGAGAGAGAAATCACCATGTTAATATATATATATATCACATTGATTTGCAACTCCCTAACACTAGCTTATTCATATTTGTTCATATTTGAGCTATTGTTATATGTTGTTCTTGTAACTGGTTTACTTATGTTGTAAAGTTGTAATAAGAAGAGACCGAAACATGGTCCCGGCCGAGAAAATCCCCGAACCCTGGCCCCCCATCACTAGCGGGCCGTCACCGCCCACTCTGCAATGGCCCAGCCGGAGGGTGGCGCGCAGGACGTAACCCGGGAGAGGGCGGGGCACAACGAGGGGATTTTTTTAACCAAGCCAGAAATTCGCCCCCGAGGGGGATCGAACCCAGGACCTAGAGGTGCTACTCGGAAGCCTTAACCATTACGCTAGAGGCCCTTTCGCTCCCCGGCCGAGTTTTTTTTATGTTGTAAAGTTGTTGTTCTCTTGTGCTAGTTAGCTTGTGTAGCTTAGTAGCTTTGTTTAACTTGTGTAGTTAAGTTGTTTACTTATGCAATTTAGCTTGTCTAGCTTTACTAGTTGAGTAGTGCTAATGTTCTTAGGTTTTATGCACTTTAGTCACTAGTACATGTAGGAGCTCTTGATTTTATGAAGTGTTAGTTGTATAGGTTTGTGTAACCTTGCTAACTAGAGTTTTTAGGTGAGTTCTTATTTAGGTCGGCGCCTTAGTTGTTTAACTAAGATATGTATAGGGTGCAAGTGAAATAAAGAGGGGTTGTAGTCTTGGTTAGATCAATTAGTTTAATCTATATTTGTTTCGGTCAGATGTTGTGTCTAAGTTTTAGAAAATACTATTCACCCCCTCTAGTTTGTCATATAGATTTTTTCAATGAGACAATGTAGAGCCTATGCTACACTCCCGCAAAAGGAAGAGAAGTCGATGGTGTGTGCACCATTATTCAGAATAGGAGGAGGAGTTTCCTTCCAGGAGCTTAGGCTCTTAGTTTTGGGGGTTTTTCGGACAAAGGTAAGTGGCGGAGCTAAAAACTTTTAGGAGGCCAACTTATTCTTATTACACAAAAATGTTTAACTAGATAAATACAATGATCCTCTTTGATATAAAAAATCGTTTTCGCTTCACTAACAAGCACGAAATAGCTAGCTCTTCTCGAATGTGGTGGGGGAGGGATATAAAACATGAGTGCACTACCGGAATCCGGGCCTTTGCCGAGTGACAGGCTCTTTGCCGAGTGCTTTTTATCGGGCACTCGATAAAGAAGACTTTGCCAAGAGCCGCACTCGGCAAAGAAGACTTTGCCGAGAGCCGCACTCGGCAAAGTCCTGCGCTCGGTAAAGAACGTATTTACTGAGTGCGAGACACTCGGCACAGAGAAGCACTCGGCAAATACTATTTTGCCGAGCGGCAAACACTCGACAAAGACGGCGCTCGGCAAAGGGCCGTTAGCGGCCGTCTACAGCTGACGGCCGTCAGCCTTTGCCGAGGGCCGAAAGTCGGCACTCGGCAAAGCAGATTCTTTGCCGAGTGTCAAATATATGGCACTCGGCAAAGTACATTTTTATTTTTTTATTTTGGCCACCAAACTTTTTGTGGTAGGTTCCTACACTATGTAGACCTACATGTACCATTTTGGGACAATTATAACATTGTTTTCAATAGCTAGTAGATTTAGTTCGTTTATTTGAATTTCTTCGAAAAATTCAGATTTGAACTGCAAGTCACTCGAAACTTGGAAAACCGTGCATGCAAAAATGATACAAATGCTATTTACCACAAGTTACTACCGATTTCAGGAGCGGACCGGAAACTTCGAGCACCATGCTCACTCAACATGGCCGTGAACTTGCCATCTAGTTGTTTAAAAATTGTATAAAACACAAACAAAGTCAAAAAATCATGAAACTTGTCCACGTGTCATGATATCATATGTAGAGGCTGTGATAGAAATTTGAGAATGTTTCGAGAAAGTTGTGACATACTATGTGTAGAAACCTAGGAGAACTACTTTGAAACTCTATGATTTCATGTGTGGTTCTCCTAGGTTTCTACACATAGTACGTCTCAACTTTCTCGAATCATTCTCAAATTTTTATCACAGCCTCTACATATGATATCATGACACGTGGACAAGTTTCATGATTTTTTGACTTTGTTTGTGTTTTATATAATTTTTAAACAACTGGATGGCAAGTTCACGGCCATGTTGAGTGAGCATGGTGCTCGAAGTTTCCGGTCTGCTCCTGAAGTCGGTCGTAACTTATGCTAAATAGCATGTGTATCATTTTTGCATGCACAGTTTTCCAAGTTTCGAGTGACTTGCAGTTCAAATCTGAATTTTCCGAAGAAATTCAAATAAAGGAACTAAATCTACTAGCTATTAAAAACATTGTTATAATTGTCCCAAAATGGTACATATAGGTCTACATAGTGTAGGAACATGGCAAAAAAAGTTTGGTTGAAAAAAAGAAACAAATAAAAATGTACTTTGTCGAGTGTCCAGAAAAGGCACTCGACAAAGAATGTTTTGCCGAGTGTTAGACATGAGACACTCAGCAAAGATTATTTAAAAATATTAAAACCATCTTTGCCTGTCTTCGCCGAGTGTTTGTCAGCTGGCACTCGGCAAAGCCGTCTTTGCCGAGTGCTAGATCAAGGACACTCGGCAAAGTATGTTTTAAATTAAAAAAAATCTTTGCCGAGTGCCCGATTGTGGCACTCGGCAAAGAAGGCTTATGTAGTCGCCGCAGCCGCGCCGCGCCCTTTCACTCTCACTCTCTCTTCTCTCACATCGCCGCCGCCGCGCTCTCTCCGTCGCCGCACCCTCTTCGCCGTGATTCCCCATCGATGCTGCGCCCTCTCCTCTGTCGCGCCAACACCACCGCCGCCCCTTCCCCGCGGCGGTTCCCCACACCGTCGTCGCCCCTTCCACGCGACGGTTCCCCACACCGCCGCTGCGCCCTCCCTAGCCACCGGCCACCACTCCCTTCTCCGGTCGCCGGCCACCTTCCCCATCCGTCGTCGGCTCACTCCATTTTTAAGGTTTGTGTTTGTAAGTCTTTTATTAGGGTATGAATTATTCACGATCACCATTGTTACTATAGTAAAATGTAGTGATAAGATTGTTTAATGCAAAGCCTATCTCATGCTTGAGCGGTAGTTTTAGGGCATTATAGTGAATTTGCTATGTTTAGTAAAATACTTCTATATATTGTGATGGTGGATATGGATTCCACTTAGATGTGACTGGCATCTATCGTGTCGTTTGTATATGTGCATGTTAGCCATCGTGCTGTTAGATCTATTTGCAGGTTTTGGAAACCTCCCCGTACAGGGGAAGTGCTACCGATTTTTTTGTTGACATGCTTGTTTATTTTTTTGTAGAGGTTTTCCTAGCCATTGCGAGTCTTCCTGCACCGCGACGCGTCGCCACTGCACCGACCCGCCACCCTCACCCTAGGTACAACTTCTATTCCCGCAGCATGGTCATAGATTATATACATGTTTATATTAAACTATATACATGATTGTCGGCCATCGTGCCGTTGAATTATGCGTGGATGTCAGCCATTGTGCTGATAGTTTATTTACATGATTTTGAAACCTCCCCGTGCAGGAGAGGTGCTGCCGAAATTTTCTTTTGCTAGGCTTCTGTTAGAGGATGGAGGACCATGAGTGGATGTACACAGGCCATAGAGGAAGGAACGATGTCACCCCTGAATGGATTAGAAAGACCGATGATTTCGTGGAACGAGCATATGGCGAAGCTGCTAAAGGAGTGAGTCTAGTCCCATGCCCATGCAGCAAATGTGCCAACCGAAAAAGAAAACCAAAGAAGACCATGGTAGAACATATTTGGAAGAATGGATTTACGCCGGGCTATACTCGGTGGATCTTTCATGGTGAAGCGCATCGTACGAGAGAGGAAGTGCTGAGACAACGTGTCGAGGATTATGACACGGATGCGGGGGTAGCGGATATGTTGAACGACTATCAGGAGGCACAGTACACAGGAGGATGTATGGATGACGAGCCAGAGCCGACTGCAAAGGCGTTCTACGACATGTTTGACACGACACAGAAGCCCCTTCACGGCCAGACAAAGGTTTCTCAACTGGATGCCATTGGGTGTGTAATGGCGTTCAAGTCGCAATACAACATGAGTAGAGACGCATTCGATGGCTTGTTGACGGTTATTGGGAGCCTACTTCCAGATGAACACGTTCTGCCAAAGAGCATGTACGAGGCACAGAAACTCCTTCGTGCACTCAAGATGACGTATGAGCAGATTCATGCTTGTCCGAAGGGCTGCGTGCTATTCAGAAAAGAATACACGGAGGCAAAGTATTGTCCCAAGTGTAAATCATCTAGGTTCATGGAGGTAGACTCTGGTGATAGACAGAAGAGGTAGCTCGACATCCCCTTGACAATCCTACGACACCTTCCGTTCATACCGAGGATCCAGCGTCTGTACATGACAGAGGAATCCGCGAAACAGATGACATGACATAAAAATGGAAAACGATACAATCCTGACAAGATGGTGCACACATCCGATGGTGAAGCATGGAAACACTTTGATGTCATTCACCGTGAGAAAGCCGAAGAGGCTCGTAATGTACTTGTTGCGCTGGCCACATATGGGTTCAATCCCTATGGAATGAGCGCTGCCCCGTACACATGTTGGCCTGTGTTTGTTATCCCAATCAATCTTCCCCCTGGTTTGTGCTTTCAAAGGCAGAATATATTCGTGTTGTTGATAATTCCCGGACACCCAAGGAATAAAATGGGTGTGTACATGGAGCCTTTGATCGATGAATTGGTACGTGCCTGGGAGGAAGGGGTATGGACGTATGACCGAGCTACGAAGACAAACTTCAGAATGCATGTTTGGTACCAGTACTCCATGCATGACTTACCGGCGTATGGGCTATTCTGCGCATGGTGTGTTCACGGTAAGTTCCCATGCCCAGTTTGCAAGGAAGCTCTCAGGTTCATTTGGTTGAAAAAGGGTGGCAAATATTCGTCCTTCGATAAACATCGACAATTTCTCCCTCCTGACCATCCATTCCGCCTAGACATCAAGAGCTTTACGAAAGGTGTCGTAGTGATAGACCGCCCACCTACAACGATGACTGGTGCCGAAATTCGTCAATAGATAGATGGGCTCGTGGCCAATACAGAAGGTGGTTTTGTGGGATAAGGTGAGCAGCATATGTGGACACATAAGTCTTGCTTGACTCGGCTCCCCTATTATGACGACCTGCTCCTTCCACACAACATTGACGTGATGCACACTGAAAAGAATGTTGCCGAGGCACTGTGTGCAACAATTATGGACATTCCTGATAAGTCAAAGGATAACGTAAAGGCAAGAGTGGATCTAGCAGCGTTATGTGATAGACCAAACCTAGAGATGAAGCTGCCAAGTGGCAGAAAGATGTGGAGAAGGCCTAAGGCCGATTTCGTCCTAAGCAAGGCCCAAAGGAAGGAAGTACTTCAGTGGATCAAGATGTTGATGTTCCCTGATGGGTATGCAGCTAACCTGAGTAGGGGGGTGAACTTATCTACTATGTGAGTCTTAGGGATGAAGAGTCATGACTTCCACATATGGATTGAACAGATTCTTCCTGCGATGGTTCGAGGATATGTCCCTGAGCATGTCTGGCTAGCGCTTTCAGAGTTGAGTTATTTCTTCCATCAGCTTTGTGCAAAAGAGTTATCTCGGACCGTGGTTGCAGACTTGGAAAGATTGGCACCCATGTTACTGTGTAAGCTTGAGAAGATATTTCCACCTGGCTTCTTCAATCCAATGCAGCATTTGATTCTTCCTCTCCCCTATGAGGCACGAATGGGGGGGACCGTGCAGGGACGTTGGTGCTATCCAATCGAGAGATGTCTAAAGACTATTCGAAAGAAATGTAGAAATAAATGCAAAATCGAGGCTTCCATTGCAGAGGCATACATTCTAGAGGAGGTGTCAAACTTCACAACAACTTATTATGGTGACAAACTACCGAGCGTGCATAATCCACCCCCTCGTTACAATGATGGCGACAATGAATCGAACCTTAGCATATTTCGAGGTTAACTTGGATGCGCAAGTGGCTCGACCACCAAGACCCTGACACATGAAGAGTGGCGACATATCATGCTATATGTATTGACCAACCTTGAAGAGGTGACGCCATACATGGAACAATTTCTTCATGAATTCTGGCGTCGATCAAGGGACCCCACTCCACAGGAATATGACACTCTTCTTAGAAAGGGTACGAGAAATGGGTTGCCCGATTTCATTTCCTGGTTCAAACGTAAGGTACATGCTTAGTTTGTAAAAGAGATACGTCTTTAAAGTTTGAACTCAATTTAGCGTCTTTTAACTTGCGAATACTTGCAGGGCCAAAGAGATCCGTCTATGAGTGCTGAGTTGAGACAAGTAGCCAACGACTTTGCTTATAGGGTCAAGAAATATTCTAGGTATGACGTCAATGTATACCGTTTTCGCACAACAAACTACGACAAAAGTCGGCCCAATCGGAAAACAACGTGTTCTAGAGTCTTTACGCCCGGCCTTGACGATGTCGATTATTTTGGACAAATCGAAGAAATATATGAGCTCAATTTTTATGGTTCCAAACCTCTTACTCTAGTGATATTAAAATATCATTGGTTTGACCCTCAAGTGATGAGACGGACACATTCTAATCTTGGGATAGTCGAAATTCGACAAGATTCCACCTTACTAGGAGACGATGTCTATATCATGGCCCAACAGGCCACACAAGTGTATTATCTCCCATATGCGTGCCAAACGAAAGAACATCTTAAGGGTTGGGATGTTTTGTATAAGGTATCGCCGCACAAGAGGTTACATGTTCCTAACGATGAAGATTACAACTTAGACCTGGACACATATGATGGAGAGTTCTTCCAAGAAGATGGGCTAGAAGGGCGATGTTGGGGACTTGTTCTCAAACGCTATGAATCAAGAACAAGGCAACATAAAATGTTAAATGTTAATGTCCTTCGTCCAACGAAGCATTATTCCCTTGGGGATTAATAGACCTTGGACGAAGGTTGATGACAATACGATTACGAAGGTTAAATCTTCGTAATTGAATTTTAATAGATTGTATAATATAACATAAAATATAGAGTATTAAAGGTAAATGAATCATAAACGAACCATATTATATCTACTCAGTATATTTAATCATTGAATACAGTTATACCTTTGCCTTGGCAAAGATTGGTTCCCGAATGATGCGATTGCAAATACCGGAATCCGTGAACAGTAAAGGAATACTGTTCACTATTTATAGGCACAGGACACAGCCTGTGGGGAATTACAATTATGCCCCATATAAGGGATTACAACAGCAACCCAAACATTTATGGACTAAAAGGTCATTCTACTTTTAAGTCGGTTTGTAATTCCGAAGCTTCACGAAGAGGATCCTTCGGTCGTCTCATGCGGACAGCTTCAGCCGAAGCTGCTTCTTCCTACAAGACCTTCGGCGAAGAAGCATAGTCCCAACAGTAGCCCCTTTCGCGGCGCTAGATCGTTTTTTGTAACGAGCTTGATCCGTGAAAAAAGTCTCTTAAGCTTCGGGAAGCCGAAGGTCCAAAAAACACCTTCCCTGAGCTCGTTGTCGAGAAACGATTCAGTTTCCGAGCGCGTAGCGGTCCCACCTTGCAGAGCTACTGTTTGGTCTCTGCGGTCCACCGCGCAGCGAGTGCAAGCGGCTGTCCGCCTGGTGTAAAAATCCCGGCGATTCACCCTCTTACCTGCATCACTATATAAACAGACGAGTAGGTGTGAAGTTACCACATCATTCATTGCTATTTGCACTGTTTTGCTGCCAAAATTTTTAACCATAGCCGAAGCTTGACTCTCAGAATCAGACGAAGCTCCAATTTGAAGCCTACTTCGTCAGAAGAAAAAGCTTCGGAAGAAAAAGCATTTAGTTCTCAAAAAATTTAGAGTTAAATGGCCAGAGTGCGTTCTACCGCTAGGGTTGAGCGTGAGGGAGACGAAGCTGAAGGATCGGAGACTGTTCCCATCTCCGAAGCAATGCAACGATCCGGACTGGTAACCCCGGAAGAAATCCCCACTACTGAAACAGAACAGGCGACTGCCGAAGCGGAAGAAGGAAACATTGAGGAAACTGATTCCGAAAATGATTATCGTATTGCCATGCCAAGTAAGCCCAGCCACTTGGACTTCGGAAAGTCGACTGTTTCGACGGCTGATCTCTCCAAGATGGTGAAGTCGGGTTATTTCAGTGAAAGTCAGAAGAAGCTACTACGCTTCGGGGGGGAAGAAACTATCCCGAAGCCAGAGATGGATGAAATAGTCATTTTCAAGAGCTTTCTAAAGGCTGGGTTGAGATTCCCCCTGCATGGGATTATTGCAGATGTATTGAAGAGGTTTGGGATCTACTTTCATCAGCTAACTCCTAACACTATCGTTAGGCTTAGCGTCTATATCTGGGCCCTCCGAAGCCAGGCGGTGGATCCGTTTGCCGACAGCTTTTGTCGAGTTCATGAGCTGCATTATCAGACGAAGGCTAGAAAAGATGGATTGCATGATAACTTTGGTTGCTATAATTTTGCCTATCGGAAAACCACAAAGTTTCCTGTCATCAGCTATCGAAGCAAGTGGCCGGCAGGCTAGAAATCGGAATGGTTCTACGTCAAGGTTGATGACGACAAGGAGAAGCTTGTGCAGAGTCCGCTTGAACTAATCTTCGGAGAAACCCGACCTCATTGCAACATGACACCAGAAGGTCCAACCCAAAAAGCGTTGGCTGAGTTTAAAATTATTTCAGAGCATATCAGCACAAGAGACCTGGTTCAAGAGTTTTTGGCTTTCATGGTTTTTCCTTCCTTAAAAGAATGGGAAATGCCGAAGCTAGAGGGGGAGAAGAAAGAAGGGGAACTTGTGCGGTTACCTTACTATTACAAGTTTAAGAAATATTTTAAAACACCTTGCCAAGAGTGGCTGGACACAATTGAAATAATGTGCAATGAAATACTTGGTAATTACTCCAAAAAAGAGGATCAGTTGATGACTGCGGCCTTCGGTACCCGTCCGAAGCGAAGACTGAATCGAGTGCTGGACGCCCTGGGTTTTGAATACCCTGACTACGAAAATCTGAATAAAGGTGTCGAAGGCCGGAAAAGGAAAAGGGTAGCCGAAGCTTTAAATGAAGATGAGAAAGAACCACCAAAAAAGAAGAATATTCCGAAGAAGAGGAAAGTATCATCTCCGAAGCAAAAAGTATCCGACGAAGAGAAGACTCCCGCATCACGTTCTGCCACTGACGTGGAAGAGATTTTGAAGGTAATGACTGAATCCCTGCCTGCGAAGCTAAGTCCATTGGGGCCTCAACTGACAAAATTTTTTCAGAAGGAAAAGGAGCCCGAAAAAACGAAGAAAACAACTAAAACAAAGAGACAAAGAATCATCGCAGTGACAGAAGTCATTGACAAGACACCACCGAGAGCTTCAGCTCAGAAGATACCAGCGACTGAGGAAATAACAAATATTGAAGTCACACCTTCGGAGGTCGCGGCTACCGAAGCTACCTCAACTGAAGATTTGAATTTGGCAAGCACAATCGAACACATCGACAAAATGTTGCTAAACATGGCCACAGAAGAAGCCACTACTGCCGCCAAAGAGGCCATGGCCGCAGTGTCTGAGAAAGAAAAGGAAATTGCTGACGAAGCTTCAGAGGACGAAGCCTTCATGTTTCAAAATTTAGTTGGACAAGAATTGTCAAAAACCGAAATAGAAGAGCTTAAAGAATATGCCAAATCTTGCGGATATAAACCAGGAGCACTCCTCTTCGGGGGTATTGACGATGAAAAATTAGACTGTATCTGGGATCAAACTGGAGCTAAGGTTATCGGTACTCTATCAAAGAGTATCGGTTTTCCGAAGCTGGAAACGGACATTAGCCGCTACCGACGACAACATATCGTTGGTAGTTTATTTTATTCCAATTTCAAGGTGAACTACTTTTCCCTTGACTTTTATTGTTTTTAATAATGAAGACATGCCTAACGAAGGTTGTTTACGTGCAGAGTATGCTGTTGAGCAAGGCTTTGAAAATGCAGCAAGATCTAGAAGACAAAAAACACGAGGTTATAATTGAAAATTTAGAGAGCAAAATAAAAGAGCAATCAGCTACTATTGAAAAGAAAAACTTCGAGCTTCAGACAACTGAAAGCTTATTGGCAGAAGCCGAAGCTAAAGTAGCAGAATTGAATACGAAGCTTCTCTGCCAATCTGAACAGTTTGAAAAAGAAAAGCAAGAACTTAATACGAAACTTGAAGCCGAAGTCCAACAAAATTCAGATTTGAAAAAATTATTGGCAAGCCTTCAAGACAAATGTTTGGAGTTTAGCAATAAATGTATTCAACGACTGAGAAAAATCTTCCACTCAGTCGGGGCCAGCAGTGGGAAGTTCACCCCGTCAACTGAAGATTTACCAAAGACCTTCGAACATATTGAGGGTGAAATTGATGAGCTTGACGAAGTTATAGCCGGGCACGGTGACTTCTGTGCCTGGGTAGCTTCTCGGGGCACTGCTGCAGCTTTTCTGAAAGCTGGCTGCGACCATGGAAAAATTGTTAATAGGCCCAATTTCACTCTATCACCATCAATTTTAGATGATATTCCTGACCTCGCCCGAAGCATTTCTAATAGATTTGTAAAGATGATATGGACAAAAGGCGGGCGAGAAAAGGCTGGAGACAAAGCTCGGAGTCATCTTGAACCAGTAAGAAATCATACCTTGTGCTTACCTTTTCCTTCAAGCTTGGTTTTGACCCACAACAACTTAATTCATGTAGGATGACGAAGCCGAGACCGATGCTTAAAGAGTATGACGCCGAAGCTGAGGCCTCATGAAGATCAGTAGGAGTAGACTGTAGACAAACTCAAGAAACTTTTGAAATAACTTTTGTAAATATGACTAAACTGTTCTTAATGAATTCTGTTCATACCTTGTAATATGCTCTTACCCTTCCATTAGTGTATGAGAGACGCTTTGATGTGGACGAAATTATCTTTTTGAGCCGAAGGCGAAAAAACACCTTCCCTTCTTTTCGTACACATCGAAGCATAAAAAACAACTTTTCCTTTTTTCCGAAGCTCTTCTTTTCGTACACGACGAAGTACAAAAGACAGTTTTTTCCTTTTTGCCGAAGCAACCACTTATGCTATGATGATGGTTATCCTACATATGCCTGGATGAATGTTTATGAATGCAAATGTTATGATGTAATGTGACGTGCAAATGAATGTCCAAACACATATCCGAAGCCATAATCACAACCGTTATTTCCTTAGAAACAATCACATATCAGCGCTGACTTTTCGCTGTAAGCCTCCCTTAGGAGCTTCTTCGCCTTTTACTTCAGCGGAATCAGCGTTGACTTTTCGCTGTAAGCTCTGCATTCCCTTAGGAACGTCTTTGGAGTTTCTTCGCCTTTTACTTTCGGCGGAATCAGCGTTTATTTTTCGCTGTAAGCTCTGCATTCCCTTAGGAACGTCTTTGGAGCTTCTTCCCTGTTTCTTTCCGGCACTCGATGGTGCGTTCTCAGCTTTTACATTTACATCTTTGGGGGATTTTGCTCTTATAGAGCTAAAAAAGGAAATTACATGTGATGGCCCCATTAAAAACCTTTCTCCCCCTTCAGAAAGGAAAAGGGTGCCATGAAAGAAAAAATAAAAAATATAAAAAATTACATCAAGTTATACATAATATCGCCGAAGCTCATCCGCATTCCAAGATCTAGGAATGTCGTTGCCGTCCATATCCTTCAATCTGTATGAACCGGGTCTTGACAAAGATACTACCAAAAAAGGTCCCTCTAATTTCAACTGCAACTTGCCCACTGTATCTGGGTTAGCCACTCTCCGAAGCACCAAATGTCCTGGCTCAATATTCTTTAGCCGAACCTTTCTATCACGCCATTTGATTGTTTCGGCTTGATATTTATTGATGTTCTCCACAGCTTGAAGCCTGATCCCTTCTATAACATCTTTTTCCACAGAATGATCAGCTTCAGGATCTGATTCTGGCGAAGCTACTACTCTTATTGATCCAGTTTTAGCTTCTTCCGGGGTTATTGCTTCGTCACCAAACAATAATTTGAATGGAGTAAAGCCCGTTGACCTTGATGTTGTTGTGTTGTGGCTCCATACCACTTTGATTAATTGATCTGGCCACTTTCCTCTGGGTTGATTGAAGATTAACTTCATTATTCCTGTCATTATGATGCCATTGGCTCTTTCAACGAGTCCATTTGACTCCGGATGCCTGACTGATGCAAAATGGATCTTCGTGCCAATTTGATCACAGAATTCTCTGAAAGCTTCGGAGTCGAACTGTGTTCCATTATCTACAGTGATGGCCTTTGGTACTCCGAAACGACAAACAATATTCTGCCAGAAAAACTTTTGAATGGTGGCCGAAGTTATTGTGGCTAAAGGCTTTGCCTCAATCCATTTAGAAAAATATTCCACAGCCACTACAACATATCTTAAATTTCCTTGGGCCGGTGGTAACGGACCTAACAAGTCAAGGCCCCACCTTTGCAATGGCCAGATGGGTTGTATCAGCTGAGTTAGGGACGAAGGTTGTTTTTGATCTCTTGCACATTTCTGACAACCTTCGCACTTTTGAACTAATTCTGCTGCATCCGAAGCTGCCTTCGGCCAATAAAACCCTTGACGGAAAACTTTTCCAAGTAACGGCCTAGATCCAATGTGAGATCCACACAGGCATGCATGTATTTCTTTCATCAATTCTATGCCTTCGGCTCTAGATAAACACTTGAGTAATGGAGCACAAACTCCATGCTTATACAACTCCCCTTCTATCATGACATATGGACGAGCTCTTGCCTCTATCCTCCTGTTGTAAGTTTCGTCATCTGAAAGGAAATTACCCTGAAGGTAAGAGATAATCTCAGTTCTCTAGTCTTCACTATAAATAGGAGATATATTGAGGACTGCTCTTTCAAGAAGTTCCACTGAAGGTGCTTTTATTGTTTCGAAGAACACATCCAAAGGTAAGGGCAGCCCCTGTGCTGCTGACTTAGCTAGCAAATCAGCATGCTCATTTTGTCCTCGAGGGATATTTTTGATAGAAAATCCTTCGAAGGAAGCTTCAATCCTTCGGACCGTGTCTAGATATTTTTCGAGCTTCGGATCTTTAGCCTTACAACTCTTGTCGATATGACCCGAAACAACCTGGGAATCAGTTTTAAGAATGACCCTTCTGATTCCCATTGCTTTTAACTTCCGAAGGCCCAAAAGCAGGGCTTCGTACTCAGTAATATTGTTAGTACAACTAAAATCGAGTCTTGCTGCATAACAAGTTTGAACTTTGGATGGTGAGACCAACACAGCGGCTGCTCCTGCTCCGAAGGTTCCCCAAGACCCATCGCAAAACAATGTCCATACTTCGGCATCTTTATTTGTTTCTTCATCCTGAGCCCCTGGCGTCCAGTCAGCAATGAAATCTGCCAACGCTTGAGACTGGATCGAAGATCTATGCACATAATCAATGCAAAATTCATTGAGCTCTGCAGCCCATTTTCCAATCCGTCCAGTAGCTTCTCTATTTCTCATAATATCCTTCAACGGTTGTGAAGAAGGAACAACAATATTGTATGCTTGAAAGTAATGCCGAAGCTTCCTGGATGCCATCAAAACAGCATATAACACCTTCTCCAATTCTGTATAGTTTTTCTTTGATATACTAAGAACTTCAGATACAAAATACACTGGGACCTGCTTCTTGACTTGGCCATCAAGCTTCTCCTGGACAAGTGCTGCACTTACCGCTGAATGCGAAGCTGCCACATATAATAACAAAGGAGCCCCTGGCATTGGTGGAGTTAATGTTGTTAAATCTATCAAATATTGCTTCAGTTCCTCGAAGGCTTTTTGTTGGCTTGGTCCCCATTGAAAGACTTCGGCTGATTTCAGCACTTCGAAGAATGGTAAATTTCTCTCTGCTGATCTGGATATGAATCTATTGAGAGATGCCAGCCTTCCTGTCAATCTTTGGGCCCCCTTTTTTGTAGTTGGTGGCTCCATTCGAAGTATAGCTTCAATTTTACTTGGATTAGCTTCAATTCCCTTTGTTGAAACCAAGCATCCAAGAAATTTCCCCTTCTTTACTCCGAAGACACATTTTTCTGGATTCAACTTTAGACCAGCTTGTCTAAAACTGGCGAAGGTCTCCTGCAAATCAGCAATGTGATTTTCCTGTTTCGTGCTTTTTACAATGATATCATCAACATAAGTTAGCACATTTCTGCCTATCTGAGACTGGAGAACCTTCGCAGTCATTCTGTTGAAACTTCCTCCAGCGTTTTTGAGCCCCTCAGGCATCCGAAGGTAACAATATGTTCCACTAGGGGTTATGAAACTGGTCTTCGGCTCATCCTCCTTCTTCATCCAAATTTGATGATAGCCTGAATAACAATCGAGAAGACTCATAAGCTCTGACGAAGCTGCTGCATCAACTAAGGAGTCTATCCTTGGCAATGGGAATTCGTCCTTCGAACAGGCCTTGTTGAGATCCGTAAAATCGATACACATTCGCCATTTGCCATTGGCCTTTTTTACCATAACAGTGTTAGCTAGCCATTCTGGGTATTTTACTTCTCTGATAACTCCTGCACTGAGGAGTCTTTTGACTTCATTCCGAGCGCCTTCGGCCTTGTCATCAGACATTTTCCGAAGCCTCTGCTTTCTGGGTCTGAAAGATGGGTCAACATTGAGCGAGTGTTCAATAACATCCCTGTTAACTCCGCAAAGATCATTGGCTGACCATGCAAAAACATCTTTGTTGTTGAACAAAAACCTTATCAAGGTTTTCTCCTGTTCTTCGGATAATTGAGAGCCCAACAGCACCTTCTGCTCTGCTATGTCCTCACATAAGAGCATGGGCTTCGGCTGATCTGCTGAAGCTGCTTTCTCCCTTCTGAATTTGTACTGTTCACAAGCTTCAGCTCCATCTATGTTATGGATTGCTTTTGAGTCAGTCCAGTTTCCCTCGGCCCTTATGGCAGCTTCCTGACTTCCATGAATAGCAATGGGTCCTTGATCCGAAGGTATCTTCATGCAAAGGTAAGCAGGATGAAGAATTGCTTCGAAAGCATTGAGGGTGCCACGACCAATAATTGCATTGTAAGGGTATTCCATGTCAACAATGTCAAACACAACTTGCTCGGTTCTGGTGTTGTTGATGAAGCCGAAGGTCACTGGCATGGTGATCTTGCCCAGTGCTACAATCTGTCTTCCTCCGAAGCCACAGAGAGGGTGTGTAGCATCATGAATCTTGTCTTCTGGCTCTTGCATTTGTCTGAAGGCCTTAGCAAATATAATATCAGCTGCACTGCCTGTATCAACCAAAACATTGTGGACCAGAAATCCTTTGATAACGCAAGAAATAACCATAGCATCGTTATGAGGAAAATCCTTGAGCTGAAGATCCTCTTGGGAGAAGGTGATTGGAATGTGTGACCATCTTGACTTGATGAAGGGTCCCTGCACTCCAACATGTTGTACCCTTCTCTGCGCCTCTTTCTTCTGCTTTTTGTTGGCTGGTTCTGAGCACGAACCACCTGTTATCGAGAACACCAGCTTCGGGGCCGAAGCAGCTCCAGCTTGATCGTTAATCGAAGCCATCAGCTCAAAAAGTGGAAGTGAGTTGACCGGAGGTGGGCGCCAATGTTGGGGACTTGTTCTCAAACGCTATGAATCAAGAACAAGGCAACATAAAATGTTAAATGTTAATGTCCTTCGTCCAACGAAGCATTATTCCCTTGGGGATTAATAGACCTTGGACGAAGGTTGATGACAATACGATTACGAAGGTTAAATCTTCGTAATTGAATTTTAATAGATTGTATAATATAACATAAAATATAGAGTATCAAAGGTAAATGAATCATAAACGAACCATATTATATCTACTCAGTATATTTAATCATTGAATACAGTTATACCTTTGCCTTGGCAAAGATTGGTTCCCGAATGATGCGATTGCAAATACCGGAATCCGTGAACAGTAAAGGAATACTGTTCACTATTTATAGGCACAGGACACAGCCTGTGGGGAATTACAATTATGCCCCTTATAAGGGATTACAACAGCAACCCAAACATTTATGGACTAAAAGGTCATTCTACTTTTAAGTCGGTTTGTAATTCCGAAGCTTCACGAAGAGGATCCTTCGGTCGTCTCATGCGGACAGCTTCAGCCGAAGCTGCTTCTTCCTACAAGACCTTCGGCGAAGAAGCATAGTCCCAACATGCGATTTGAGATAGACTTAACCGAATCTATCAGAATGGACGTAGATATTGAAATGGTTGTTGATGAGGAGGATGATGAGGTGCAAAATGATAATGACTTAGTAATCCTTGAAGGCAATGACATTAATGACGAACTTGCGTCTTCCGATGGTGTTGAGATTGAAATGGTTGATAGTGATGATGAGAGTTATGATCCGGCTAACCCCGACACATATGAAGATTATTTTTAATCGATGTAATGCTATATGACTTTTTTATTTCACACATGTTTTTAAATACATCTTTTTATATGTGCTTATTTGTTTACTCTTAATTGCAGGTTTTTGGATAAATATGGTGGGCGGTAATTGGCTGAGGAGGAGGGGAGGAGGAGTAGGACGGCGGACGAGGCAAAGCAGGCGGCGTAGCAGGACGACGACGACGACCAGCAGCAGACCACCTCAGGTTTTGGCACCTCAGGTTCGAGGAGCATCTATCTGTGAGGTCCCGCGAGTCTCCCTCAATGTCCCATACTTCGGGACAGGCGACCGCTGATTCGGCCGGATGGGGAGAGGCATGTAACTTTATGTTCTTCATTCTTATTCATATTATGTGTTCAAAATCATAATATAAACTAATACTTTTTATTTATCACTTGGACAGGTCTTGGACGGTTGTGGATTATGCTGGGGGTCATCGTCACCTCCCCAATGGCATCCTCGGCCTGCTGTGCAGGGAACACTGAGAACACCTAGAGGGGGGGGGGGGTGAATAGGTAATCCTGTGAAACTTGAAACTTAATCCACAAAAGCTTGATTAGGCGTTAGCACAATAATGCCAAGTGGCTTAGAGAGGAGTCTCAACAAAACACAATAACCACAAGAGATCAATCACAGAGATGGCACAATGGTTTCTCCCGTGGTTCGGCCAAGACCAACGCTTGCCTACTCCACGTTGTGGTGTCCCAAGGGACGAGCGTTGCAATCAACCCCTCTCAAGCGGTCCAAAGACCCACTTGAATACCACGGTGTTTTGCTTGCTTTTCTATATCCCGTTCGCGAGGAATCTCCACAACTTGGAGTCTATCGCCCTTATAAAGATGTTCACAAAGAAGCACGGAGTAGGGGAGGGATTAGCAACTCACACAAGACATAAAGATCACAGCAAATACGCACACACAAGACCTAGACTTAAGCTCAAAAGACTAGCACACTAGAACGGAGCTTAAATCACTAGAATGTCGAACAAGTGCGCAAGAATGGAGTGTGTGTGATCAAGAATGCTCAAGGAATGCTTGGTATCCTCCTCCATGCGCCTAGGGGTCCCTTTTATAGCCCCAAGGCAGCTAGGAGCTGTTGAGAGCAATCCAGGAAGGCAATTCTTGCCTTCTGTCGCTTGGCGCACCGGACAGTCCCGTGCACCACCGGACACTGTCCGGTGCGGATTTCCTTCCTTATTTGGCGAAGCCGACCGTTGGCAGCCTTGGAGCCGTTGGCGCACCGGACACTGTCCGGTGCACACCGGACAGTCCGGTGCCCCCTCCCGACCGTTGGCTCGGCCACGTGTCTCGCGCAGATCGCGCAGTCGATCGTTGGCCCGGCCGACCGTTGGCTCACCGGACAGTCCGGTGCACACCGGACAGTCCGGTGAATTATAGCCGTACGCCGTTAATTTATTCCCGAGAGCGGCAAGTTCACCTGAGCCAGCCTGGCGCACCGGACAGTCCGGTGCACCCAGACAGAGCTGGCTTTGGCTGAAACAAAGCCTTCTCTTCTCCAATTCGATTTCTCCTGTTTCCAGCACTTAGACACAATACATTAGTCTCTAAAACAATGTACTAAGTCTGAGAAACATACTTTTTTACTTGATTTGCACTTTGTCCACCACCTTGCATACATTAACACTTAAGCACTTGTGTTGGACACTAAATCACCAAAATACTTAGAAATGGCCCAAGGGAACATTTCCCTTTCAAACACTTCCTGGACTGGTTGAGTACGCCGGAGTGACAGGCTCAACCTACACCTTCGACCACTACGCCGTCGCCCCCGATGTAGTAGACCGGGACGACCGGGAATTCAATAACAAGGCAGAGCAGGTGAAGCAAGAGTTGTGGGTAAATCTTAGTATAATGTAGAATATGTCGCATTCGTTGCAAATTCTTGAAATAATGTATGGATACATCGTTTTTGTATGCATGATTTCTTTAGATGCGAGGCTGGATACGAGGCTAGGGCGGATGTGGTGGCCACCACGAGCTGTAAGAAGCTCGTCGTGGATATGCACTATGAGGCCCGAATCCAGGCCATCGTCAGCTACCACGGCTCCATCCTTGGGGAGAGGGTGTCCAAGCAGCAAGCCCAAACCATGTCGTTGACCAGGGACCAGTACCTGTAGGTAAAGTCATGCATGTTTGGTACCAGTACTCCATGCATGAATTTTATTTTATCTTCTGATATGCACTTTACGTGTTTACTTTGTAGATGATTCCACATTGGTGCGTCGCACATCCTCTGTGCTGGGAGCAGATGATGGATAGGTGGTGTTCGGGTGAGTGGGACGAGGCGCACAACGCTAGCCGAGAACGACGTATGATGATGCAAGGTCCCTCCCACCACCAAGGCAACCAGAGCCTGAGCCAATATGCAAAAGCATGGGTACGCCCTCTTTTTTATTTAGGTATATAGCACTGGATTAGATATTATTTCTAACTATCTCATTGGTTTTCTTGCAGTCGGCGTCACATGGTGGCCAGCCTTGCTCCACCTTCTCGGCCTATGCTATGGCCTATAAGGGCAAGGCGACGTCCGACGTCACCTACAACCGGATGACGGGCCCGAGGCCTACACCAACCTCGTCGTCTACAACCGCCTTCATGACTACACCGTCATGGCACAGGAGGTCCATGGCCCAGAATATGATCCGAGCACCGAGCCGATCGACCCCGATGTGCTCATGAGGGTCGGAGGAGGCAAGAGACATGGGCGATACTGGATTGCCGATGGGGCAATCGACTCGTCCTCCACTCCCACTCTGTCTCAGGTGAGAGCAAGGAGCACGGGCTCGAGTCCAGCCATACGACCTCGGCACGACAGCTCACAACATCGCATACATCAACTCGAGGTTAGTGCTTCTGTAACTCGTCCTTCCTTGAGTTATATACCTTCTCTTTAAGTTACTATAACGTTGGCTTGTAATATTACAGACCCAACTAGAAGAAGAGAGGAGGGAACGTCAAGAGATGGAGGCGAGGATGATGGCGGAGCGGGAGGCTCGCCTGGCAGATCATCAAAGGATGGCGGAGATGTTCCAGTACATGCAGAGCCTTGGCGCCGCACAGGGCTTCGCTCCGCCACCTCCATTGTTCCCTGCAGTTGACCCTGCTCTCTTCCATACTCCTGTGAGTATCAAAATTATAGTTAGATGTTGGTAATGCATCTGGTATAACACATGCAATCTCTTCTCTGTGCAGGGCCAATCTGGGGCGGCATCCAACAACCCTCATGAAGGGTTCAGCCCAACGCAGCACCAGTCGAACCGCCCACCTCCATGAGAGTTATGTTTTTAGTGTTTAGACTTCAGAACTTGTGTTGAATACTTATGTTTGTTTTGGATACTTATGTCAGAGCTTGAGACTTATGAGACTTATGTTCTTAATACTTATGTTTGCGTTGAGAACTTGGATATTTATGTTTGTGTTGAATATTTATGTTTGTGATGATATCTGTGATGTATATATGTGATATATGTGATGTATATGTGGTATCTTTTGTTTGTTTGGATGGAATATAAAAAACAAATAAAAAAGTGTATACTGGTCACTTTGCCGAGTGTGACACTCGGCAAAGAGGTGCTTTGCCGAGTGTCAGTGCCATAACACTCGGCAAAGAACCAAGACCTGGGCACCGGTATAGGTTCTTTGCCGAGTGTAATGTCTCTGGCACTCGGCAAAGAAGCATGCTTTGTCGAGTGCCATACCAAGCACTCGGCAAAGTACCTGACATGGGGACCCCCTCTGGCGGATTCTTTGCCGAGTGCTATCAGGCCGACACTCGGCAAAGGTATCTTCTTTGCCGAGTGTCACCTGGGACACTCGGCAAAGAAGCATGCTTTGTCGAGTGCCATATCAAGCACTCGGCAAAGTACCTGACATGGGGACCCCCTCTGGCGGATTCTTTGCCGAGTGCTATCAGGCAGACACTCGGCAAAGGTAACTTCTTTACCGAGTGTCACCTGGGACACTCGGCAAAGACGCCGTCTCCGTCATCCGGCGCCGTAACGGCTGCTTTTCTTTGCCGAGTGCCCGAGAAAAAGTACTCAGCAAAGAAGGCTTTGCCGATGCACTGTGTGTCGAGCCCTCTTTGCCGAGTGCGACACTCGACAAAGCCTTTGTCGAGTGTTTTTAAGGCTTTGCCGAGTGCTTCAGGCACTCGGTAAAGCCGGCGATTCCAGTAGTGGTGCCAGTTAATTGGATACCTATACTCAATTTAGCTTTCCCCCATAATATCACATTTGAAACACATCCTAACATATGTAATAACATCCTAACATGTAATCCCAATACATTTATAGTAGACTTCGATTTTCTGTTTTTTTTGTTAGGACCAACCTTCACAAAGGTTCCCTTTGGTACCACTTATTATAATATAATAATAATTTTTCGTCTGTTTAAAAAGTAAATCAAAGTGCTATAGAATTGTGAACAAAGTTAGATTTTTAAACCATATGTTATTATTATACGGTAGTGCACGATCTTTTTTCCTTTTCCAAGTTGAAGTTGAAGTATACAAGTTGTGGTAACGGACCTCTATAACTATGCATAGTACCCAGAAAGGCAGCAACCCGTTGCTTCTTGCCCCACGTGCGAATAATATGCACCCCCAAACAAGTTTTTATAAACTCTCGCGACTTGTGTGGTTTAATTGATCTATACACGTAGAAGCATGCAGATCCATATGCACACGACAGTAATATGCAGCATAACTACCAGTATATTAATATAATTCATGCATGCGTCATAACTACCAGCTGTATTTCTAGGGTCTGTTTGGTTGTGCTGTGGCTGTAAAAAAAGCTGCTGTGGGCTGTGAGCTGTGAGAAAAGCTGCTGTGGGCTGTGAGCTGGTAAAAAGCTAAAAAGTGTTTAGTGGAAACCACTAAAAGTTTTTCCATATATATTTTTACAGTTCCATCCAAAAGCCGCTAAAAGCAGGTCCAGAGGTGCTTTCAGTTTTGCACTGCAAGAAAGTCGGCTTTTAGAAAAAGCTGCTTCCTAGATCCAGCCCTTTGGTTTGGCTTTTGGCTTTTAGGGGGTAAAAGCCAAAGCCAAAAGCCAAACCAAACACACCCCTAGTAGTTCATGGGTGACAAGAAAACGAATAAATACTTATGATTTGTTTTAGACGGTGGTTGACGGCCCTTTGCCGAGTGTTACCTTTCACCAAGTATTTGGCGCTTGGTAAAGATGTCTTTACCGAATGTTTTCCTTTGCCGAGAGTCCTGCTCTCGGTAAACGCGGTCATTACCGAGAGCAGGACTTTACTGAGTGTGACACTTGACAAAGACTTCTTTTCCGAGTGCCCCACGAAAAACATTCGGCAAAGAGCCGGATTCTGGTAGTGCACATGACAATAATATGCATATCATAACTACCAGTATATTAATATAATTCATGCATGCGTCATAACTACCGGCTGTATTTCTAGTAGTTCATGAGTGACAAGAAAACGAAGAAGATTGTTACTCATACTTATGATTTGTTGAGTTGTTCCATTTAACCGTAGTGTGTGATAGCTGGTGTCTCAATTAACAAACAGTGTATTATGTAGCCATCAAAGTATACCGGTCCTGCAGCAGGTCAATGTATAAGCAGGCAACCTGACTGAGTCGATCGGTCGGTCACTCTATAGTCTATACGCGGTGGTTCAGAAATTAAAGAGACGGGGGTACGTATCGAGAACAGTTTAGACCGGCCTCCAGACGCTTCATCAGCCCAAGAAACTTCTACCGTCGTCGTTCCCTTTTCGACTCATCGATTTGTTCATTTTATTGTATATATATGCAGGAATATAATATAGAGGATCTGTGCAAGAATATAATATAGAGATGTTGGAGGGTTGAGCAGCAATGCAATGCAAGGACACCTAGACGACGTACGGCACCAGCAGCAGCAACACAAAGGACGGACGAGTTGCACGCATGCATGCACACCGACAGACAGTGAGCTTGCACCCGAGCGCATATATACCAATTCCATGCTCTGCCTGTGTGTGAGTGGTGTCTTGTGCTTCAAGAGTTGAGGCCGGCCGGCAGCTTCCCTGCGACGCATGCATGCATCCTCCCAACTGGACTTGGACTCTCACAAGTTTTAGCAAATGATTAGCTAGGCGGCAATTAACACTAATCGTTTGGTACTCAATCTTATGGCTAGCAAGCAAGCAAGCTAGGGCAAAGGTCCAAGAATTAATACTTGGAAGATCCCCCCAGCTGGCCGCTCTTGATTGAGTACAAACGACGCCACTCACGCATGCATTTCTAGCTGCTAATTATTCGAGATCATCCGCCATTCACTCCTTCAGTTCTCGAGGCAAAACATGCTCTTTACTAATTTGTTGGAATTTCATTATATAGTAACGTAATTATACAATTAAAGATGGCATCTTCCACTTACGAGAGAAATATTTCAAACAAACAATAAATAAATAAATGGCGTTTCATAGAGCAGAACATCTTCCTTCTACACACAAAATAATGTATTCAAGAGTCAAAATGTACGTGGACTAATTAGTCTTTGTTGATCACTTGTTCTCAAATATTGTAGATCAAGAACAATGCAACACAATTGTTAATTGTTACGGACCTTCGTCTTCCGAAGCATTATCACCACATGGGTATAATGTTCATCAGACTAAAGTCAATAAGGACATACCTTCATCATTTAATATATGATTAGGAATACAAAAGGATGAAGATAATAACTGTATCTCGTTAATTCATTCATATTTGTATTCCATAAAATACGTATGAATATTAACAGAATTAACATTACATTGATACATTCGGCTTGCTCGAAGGTGAAGACCCGAGAGGATGATTATAATTCAGCGTGAACAGTACGATGCTACCGTTCATCTATTTATAGGCACGAGACGCAACCCGAGTAAAAGTACATTTATTTCCCCAATATTCACATATAATTATACTAAGTTCGTGCCCGTGCGTTGCCACGAAAGTTAAAAATTTGTATGAAACATAGATACAGAACGACAAACATCATTATGATATGCAAAATTCGTGTCACAAATTTTATCAATATCACACAAATTATTTCTAAAGAATCAATATAGAATTTTTAATGATAGGCAAATACGTCGACAACTGTACACTAATATAAAGTTTTTAGCGATGATAAGTCTCTGTTGTATGTTTGCAGGGATGATATATCGGCACGAATTGTCCTTGTAACTTAACAGGTCAAGCACAAAGTTCCTTTGAAGAATCTTTGCTTCCTACACACAGACATAAGAGAACAAAACATAAAATTTGTATTATATAACTGGAATGTATGTTTGAACATGAAACAAACGTACTCCACTCACCCAAACAAATTACATTTGTCTACCATTCCCCACATGACCATAGCTTGTAGAACGAGGTAGCTAGCATAAATCCTATAGAATAATATTTAGCCAAACTATGTTATATACAATGATTTTCATAGAAAAAAAATATGCTGCTGAGAA
Organism: Zea mays; assembly: GCF_902167145.1. Lineage (NCBI taxonomy): Eukaryota > Viridiplantae > Streptophyta > Magnoliopsida > Poales > Poaceae > Zea > Zea mays. The sequence goes on from NC_050102.1 coordinate 156,545,475, forward strand.
GGTGGTATGGAGATAAAATGTCATATATAATCCTCATGTGGACATGTATATACATATTGCCTAATTTTCATGTATTATACGTACATGTCTATATGAGGATTATATGTAGATACTATATATTACTACATTATTGAATGGAAACAAACTTACCACCTTCCATTTATGATGGGTTTATTCTTGGATCAAATGGGCATAATGTTTCTTTTAAGACTTTTGATGCATCTTATGTTTTAACTAACAAATCAGACAAAATAGTTGCCAATTATGTTGGGGGCAAACACAAGAGCTCCAAAACTTGTGTTTGGGTATCCAAGGTGCTTGTTTCTAACGTCAAAGGACCCAAAACTATTTGGGTACCTAAGAACAAGGCCTAAAATTGTTTTGTAGGTTTACGCATCCGGTGGTTCAATTTAGATAATCGATAGCGGGTGCACAAACCACATGACAGGGGAGAAGAGAATGTTCTCCTCCTATGAGAAAAATGACGATCCCCAACGAGCTATTATATTCGGGGATGGAAATCAAGGATTGGTCAAAGGTTTGGGTAAAATTGCTATATCCCCTGACCATTCAATTTCCAATTTTTTTCTTGTAGATTCTTTAGACTACAATTTGCTTTCTGTTTCTCAATTATGCAAAATGGGCTACAACTGTCTTTTTATCGATATAGGTGTTACTGTCTTTAGAAGAAGTGATGATTCAATAGCTTTTAAAGGAGTGCTAGATGGTCAGCTATATTTAGTTGATTTTAACGATAATCAAGCTGAACTAGACACTTGCTTAATTGATAAGACTAACATGGGTTGGCTCTGGCATCGCCGACTAGCCCATGTTGGGATTAAGAATCTTCACAAACTTCTAAAGGTAGAGCACATTTTGGGACTAACAAATGTTCATTTTGAGAAAGACAGGATTTGTAGTGCATGTCAAGCAGGATAGCAGGTTGGAGTCCACCATCCACACAAGAACATCATGACGACTGACAGGCCGCTCGAGCTACTCCACATGGATTTATTCGGCCCGATTGCTTACATAAGCATCGGCGGGAGTAAGTACTTTCTTGTTATTGTGGATGATTATTCTCACTTCACTTGGGTATTCTTTTTGTAGGAAAAATCTCAAACCCAAGAGACATTAAAAGGATTTTTAAGACGGGCTCAAAACGAGTTCAGATTAAGGATAAAAAGGATAAGAAGCGACAATGGGACAAAGTTCAAGAATTCTCAAATTGAAGGATTTCTTGAGGATGAGGGCATCAAGCATGAGTTCTCTTCTCCCTACACACCTCAACAAAATGGTGTAGTGGAGAGGAAGAATAGAACTCTACTTGACATGGCAAGAACCATGCTTGATGAGTACAAGACACCGGGCCGGTTTTGGGCCGAGGCGATTAACACCGTCAGCTACTCCATCAATCGGTCATATCTTCACCGAATCCTCAAGAAGACATCATATGAACTCCTCACTGGTAAAAAGCCCAATGTTTCATATTTTAGAGGCTTTGGGAGTAAATGCTTCATTCTTATTAAAAGAGCTAGAAAATTTAAATTTGCTCCTAAGGCTTTAGAAGGCCTTTTACTTGGTTATGACTTAAACATAAGGGCATAGAGAGTCTTCAACAAATCCACTGGATTGGTTGAGGTTTCTTGTGACATTGTGTTTGATGAGATTAATGGCTCTCAAGTGGAGCAAGTTGATCTTGATAAATTAGATGATGAAGAGGCTCCATGCATCGCGCTAAGGAACATGTCCATTGGGGATGTGTGTCCTAAGGAATCCGAAGAGCGTACTCAAGCACAAGATCAACAATAATCTTCCAACCAAGCATCTCCACCAACCCAAGATGAGGAACAAGCTCAAGATGATGAGGATGAAAATTAAGAAGATGAGCCATCTCAAGAGGAGGGCATGGATCAAGGGGGAGATGAAGATAATGAAGACAAGTAAGATGATCAAGAAATTCAGGGTCAAAGACAGCCACACCCAAGAGTCCACCAAGCAATTCAACGAGATCACCCCGTCAACTCCATCCTTGGTGACATTCATAAGGGGGTAACCACTAGATCTCGAGTTGCTCATTTCTGTGAACATTACTCTTTTGTGTCCTCTATTGAGCCATACAGGATAGAGGATGCACTAAGAGATCCGGATTGGGTGGTGGCTATGCAAGAGGAGATCAACAGCTTCACAAGGAATGATGTATGGCATTTAGTTCCACGTCCTAATCAAAATGTTGTAGGTACCAAGTGGGTATTTGTAAGTGCAATCAACCCCAAGTGAGGGTTTTGGTGATTTAATGACAAAACAAATAAGGGTACTAACAGTTTTTGTTCTAAGTGTTTGATTAGAAGGAAACAAGAACTTAAGGAAGCACCAAGGACTTCATGCAACGGACGTATAAAAATTTATGTAAAATCTTGTGTTGCATGATGTAATTTTTCCTTGTTCTTTTCCGCACAGGTATAGGTGTTTGCTATAGCTCAAGTCCTCTAATTCAAAAGCTATTTTTTGAAAACCAAAAATCAATTTAACATTATTTGGTTGACCATGGTTTGGGTTGAGAAACCTAGAGTGTTCTTGCTGAAAAGCAGCTGAACTTCTTCAACTGCAGCTGAGCTTTCCAGCTGAACTTAACTTCAGCTGTGATGAGCTTCTTCAGCTGCAGCTGAGCTTTTCAGCTGAGCTGGACTTTAGCTGAGTTGAACTTTCAACTCCAGCTGAATTTCAACTTCAGCTGTGGACCTCTTTGACCATACCTAGCTGAACTTGCCCCTGGGCAGCTGAGCTGTGGTTTTCTCTCCAAAACTCTCTGGTCTAGACCAGCTGAACTGGTCCTGGGGGGTAGCTCAATTGGTCTCTGACCCTCTGACTTCTGATCTGCAGTCTGCCAGTCAGACTGGCAATCAGGTCGCCAGGGGTGTTCGGGGGCGGTTCAACCGCCCTAGGGGGCGGTTCAACCGGTCCTGGCCTGTCTGACCCGCCTGCAGGTCAGTCTGCCAGTCAGTCTGGCAGTCAGACTGGCAGACAGACTGCTGATTTGTCAGGGGGCGGTTCAACCGGTTTTCAGCGGGGTTTTTGGTCAAACGACTAGTTTTTGAGCCGTGACTATAAATAGACCCCTCTCTCTCTCTTCTTCAATACGGCTGAACACTCACTCATTTATTGCTCACCTAACTTGAGACAAAGCACTCATCTCTCCATCTCACTCACACTTAAATCTCCCTCAAGATTCAACCTTGTTGGAGGAGCTCTTGGGTGTGAGGTTTGTGCTTGTGCTCACGATTTGGTTTTCCTCTCCCATCTCTTTTACAAAGACTTGAGCTTGTGCAAACCCCTCTTGTGCGTTCTTGGTGTTCTTGAAACCCTAGGTTTCAAGATCTTTTGAGGTTGCTTGGGAGTCTCCAAATTTGTGGACGACCCCAAGAAGTTTGTATCACCCGCTCTTTGAGCTAAGATAAGAAGAGATTGCCTTGACCTTTGTGGTCGGCTTTTGGAGGATTAGGGTTGAAAAAGACCCGGCCCTTTGTGGGCTCCTCAACGGGGAGTAGGACACCTTTGTGGTGTGGCCGAACCTCGGATTAAATCTTGTGTCTTGTGTTCTTGCTTGTTTTAACTTGAGATATTTTTACTTGCAAGATTGACATAAAGATTTTTTCGTAGAGTTTATCTAGAAGTAAAATAGCCTTTACATATTCATCTTTTCATCCTCACTTAGCTATATCTTACTTCTCTCAAGAACTTGCAAAATACTTTTTCGAGTAGATTTTAGTCTAAAGTTTATAAAACAGTTGGATTGGTTCAGAGTGGTTCAACTTGCGCACGTAGCTGTTGAACCGGCCTGCACCAGTCGAACTGTGAATCTAACAATCTTTCGAAGTTTGTTGTGAAAATTTTCAGATTAGCCTATTCACCCCCCCTCTAGGCTACTTTCAGTATTCCGCAACAAGCAAGATGAGCATGCTGTGGTGAAAAGGAACAAAACCCGACTTGTGGCCAAATGTTATTTATAAGTCGAAGGTTTGGACTTTGATGAAACTTATGCACCCATAGCTAGGCTTGAATCAATTCACATATTACTTGCCTATGCTACTTATCATGGCTTTAAGCTTGAACAAATGGACGTGGAAAGTGCCTTCCTTAATGGACCCATCAAGGAAGAGGTATATGTTGAGCAACCTCCTGGCTTTGAAGATAGTGAGTACCCTAACCATGTGTACAGACTCTCAAAGGCGCTTTATGGTATCTATCTCAAAACCCTCTTGAAAGCTAAGAGGAGAATTTCATTCAGGGAGAGTTTTTATCTAGTCAAAGGAAAAGCATTTGAAACAGGGGGAGAAATTTCAAATCTTAAAAATGCTTATTGCAATATCATTCCTATACCTTTGACTATTTGCAAAAACAAAACAAGTGGTGCAAATGTGGTCTAAAATGTTAAATAAAAGAAAAACAATCCATTCATACTTTGTGAGATTTTCAATTGGTTTAACTCCAAGCAACCTATGCAGATTCTAAATGCAAACTAGTTATATTCCTGCACTTTATATTTACTTTGGTTTGTGTTGGCATCAATCACCAAAAAGGGGGAGATTGAAAGGGAAATTGGGTTAACCATTTCCTATAATTAATTTTGGTGATTGATAATCAACACAAACACATGGACTAACTAGTTTGTCTAGAATTCATGTATTACAGGTGCATAAGGTTCAACACAAACCAAGAAAGAACCAAGTTAGGGACACAATTTTATTGGAGCAAAAGGACTTGAGTGTGCTGAAGATTGGCGCACCGGACTGTCTAGTGTGCCACCGGACAGTGTCCGGTGTGCCACGCCCGTACAACTCCAAACCAGTCACTCTCGGGAATTCCAGGACGCGCTCCGCTATAATTCACCGGACTATCCGATGAGCCAGCGGAGCAATGGCTATCCAGCGCCAACGGTCGACTGCAAAAGCGCCTGCCACGATGAACAGTGCGCGACAGAGTCAAAGCAGCAAAGTCAAAGGGCACCGGACTGTCCGTTGTGGCACCGGACTGTCCGGTGCCGCAAGAAGACAAAGTCTCCAACGGTCGACCAGCTCTAAACCCTAACAGTTGGTTGGCGTGGCGGCGCACCGGACAGCGCACAGTACCTGTCCGGTGGCGCACCAGACTATCCGGTGCGCCCATCGCTAGCAGCCTTGGCCAACGGCTACAAGGTGGCGCACCGGACTGTCCGGTGCGCCCATCGCCCAACCACCACATCTTTTGGCATCCAAGTTTTTCAGAGATCACATTCAATACAAGAGCTAATGCATTCACTACAAGACACATTTCCAAAAGATCAAACCCTCTCCAAGTCTAGAATTCATCTCAACCATTTAGTGACTTGAGAGAGTGTGTGTTCGTGTTCTTTTGCGCTCTTGTTTCTTGGATTGCCTTTCTTCTTTTCCCATTCTTATTCTCAAATTCTTTGTAAGCGAAGTAAGAGACACCAAGTGTGTGGTGGTCCTTGCAGGGTCTTAGTGACCCGTGAGATTAAGGAAGAAGGCTCACTCGGTCTAAGTGACCGTTTGAGAGAGGGAAAGGGTTGAAATAGACCCGGTCTTTGTGTCCTCCTCAACGGGGACTAGGTTCTTTGAAACCGAACCTCAGTAAAACAAATCACCGTGTTCACTCGTTTGATTCTTGATTGATTTGTTTTCCCCTCTCTTCCGGACTTGAATTTAATCCTAACGCTAACCCCGGCTTGTAGTGTGTGTTTAAAGTTATAAATTTCAGGTTTCGCCTATTCACCCACCCTCTAGGCGACTTTCAGATTTAAAATCGAAAAAGTTGTCAACTACAAAATTTTATAACTTCTCGAGACATGCAACTTTCATTTCGGTGTTTTTTTCCATTCGAGGTCATTTGAAAAATTCGAATTTTAATTTTTTTGAATTCATACGTAGTTTTTCGTTGACAAGATGACTCCAAATTAAAAAGTTGCCAACTATAAAATTCCAAAACTTCTCAAGATCTACAAAGTTTATTTTAGTTATTTTGTCATCTATTCATCCAACATGGTGGTTCTAACATTGTTCACAAATCTTATACATCTCTCTTGTAGTTTACGAAACTACAAGAGAGATAAATTTTGCGAACAAATATAATTTTATTTTGTCATATGAAGAAACGACCAATGCAAATAGAAATTGTACATCTTAAATGAGTTATACAACTTTATAGTTGAAAACCTTTTTATTTGAATTGATTTACTGCTTTAAAATGTTGTTCGAAAATTGTTTTTGCCTAGTCGTATCGGAAAAAACACTCAGTAAAGAAACTATTTGCATAGTGTAAAACAACACTCGGCAAAGAGCAGCAAATAAGCTCTTTGCTAAGTGTTTTTTTTACCGAGCATTTTTTATGGGGTACTCGATAAAATAACTCTTTGCCGGGTGTCTGGAAAAAACACTTGGTAAACCATTGGCACTCCAAAGAACCGGATTCTAATAAAGAGGTCATGGATTCCTAGCCACGTCTAAGTTTTTGGTTGACTAGTATACTCCATTATATTTGACCATATATGTGTGTGTTTACAAAGCCATATTTCTATATGTATATGCATGGCTTATGTCCAATCTAGTTTTGTAATTTGTTTTGACGTATCGGTTAAAAGGGAACCAGTAGAAGAGTGTGCTGCTTGCTTAGTGGCCTAATTGCAATAAATCTACCATTGTGAGAGATCGGACAACTTTATTTGGTGTATTTCCTTCTCCCGCACACAGAGATGCATAAAGGTCAATTCACCAGCAAAAGGGGTGTGCCTTTGTGCGTGTGCTTCAGGCTTTACATACACCGTTGGGGGAGAGGAGGTAGGGTGAGGAGAGGAAACTGCTGGAGAGGGTGAGAGCAAGGGGAGCAGCGGTCGGGCAGCCATGGGGCACCACTGCTGCAGCAAGCAGAAGGTGAAGCGTGGGCTGTGGTCGCCGGAGGAGGACGAGAAGCTTGTCAAGTACATCACCGCCCACGGCCACAGCTGCTGGAGCGCCGTTCCCAAGCATGCCGGTATGCTCCGGCCACCCATCCTAGCCAGTAATTCAAAGAAGAAATTGGATTTGTTCACGTCCTGACAGTGGCGTGCTGTGCTGTTGCCAAATCGGCCACAGGGCTGCAGCGCTGCGGCAAGAGCTGCCGCCTCCGGTGGATCAACTACCTCCGGCCGGACCTGAAGCGCGGAACCTTCTCCGACCACGAGGAGCGCACCATCATCGACGTCCACCGCATCCTCGGGAACCGGTACGTACGGGCATACTTCTTGCCGTCTATCTTGCTCCCTGCTAACTAGTGACTCACCGGGGCCATGGTGCCATGCCTCGTCTGGTCTGTGCGCGGCGCGCATGCCAACTCCGATCCAACTCACAGATGGGCGCAGATCGCCAAGCACCTGCCCGGGCGCACGGATAACGAGGTCAAGAACTTCTGGAACTCGTGCATCAAGAAGAAGCTCATCGCGCAGGGCCTCGACCCCAAGACCCACAACCTCCTGCCGGCCTCCAGGACTCTCCTCCACGGCAACGGGGCAAACCCTAGCAGCAACAATCCTGCCCACTTCAACTCAAACGGCTGCGCTGCTGTCGTCTCCGTCGCCACGACGCCCTTCACCATCAGCTCCCCGACCAAGGCCGCCGCCTACGGCACCGTCACGGCCACGCCGCCGCCGGAGACGATGGCGCCGGCAACGTACGACGTCCCTAATAATTACCCTGACGGCATGCTCATGAGGCATGATCAGGCAGCCACGGCGGCTGCGATTCCGGGATACCCGTACCACCCCGGAAACGGCGGCGGCGTGCTGATGAGCTTCAGGGACCAGAATGCTGGTCTCCAGACATCTGTGGACTTCGTGAACGGCTCCTCGTCCTCCTCCTCCATGGATCACGCCGCCGGCATGCCTAACGGCAACGGCTTTAGCCAACAAGGCATGGGCGCGGCCTTCATGGACGTGACGGCGGGAATGTGGAGCACCGCAGCCGTGGATTCTGGCATGTGTGCAGGGATGGAAGTGGCTCAGCCACCGCCGCCGCCGCCGCAGCAGCCGCTGCCACCACAAGGGCTGGTGCAGGGGGAGGTGCTCGTCGGCCGACAAACTGTGATGAACGGTGGCGGTGCAGTTGCTGACAAGGGCATGGACATGATGGACGTCTCTTCAGTGTATGGCGGCGCCGGTGCAATGGCGTTCGATCTGGAGCTGATGGAGTCATGCGCGTTGTTTTGCGGCAGCACCGGCAACACCATGGAGCAGCTGCAATGGGACTGCTAAGCTCACTATCGTCCTTACCCCTAATTAGTTTGTTGTCTTCCATGCTTCATCCATGTCTTTATTTTTCCTCTTAATTTTGATGTTCGATTTACTGGGTTCTTGATTCAGATCGTCCTTTTAAAGCAAGAAATCCATGCTGAGCTTAGTGACGAACTCGATCTAATTCAGATTTCAATAAAGTTATCTCAAATTTTATTGATTGCATACGCTCATTAGTCATTATTTGTTGATTTCTTCACCGTGTGGTCGTCTAGCTCTTCTGAAGTTTTACCTTTGCAAGCAAACTGGTAACGAACGGCAGCAGAAATCACACTTCTGAGCTCTGAGCACAACACACACACCAATCTTTATCTTTCTGCAGTCTTTTCTTGCACTGCAGTCAACTCATGCAAGAGGAACAAGTCAGTTACCAGTTGGCAGCAACAACACACATATACGTTTCAACCTTTTAGTGCAAGGAAAGTTGTTGAAATTTGTCAATTTATGCAGAGGCACACAAGTTTCTCCAACAAAAAATGTACTTTACATATACTGCTTGCAACAACACCTTTCGTCTCATCCAAGTATAACCCTATGTTATTTTAGTGATTTTGCAAAGCATATATATGCATGCATTGCACAAAGAAACAAATTACTTCAATTTAAAAGGAAAAATGAGAAGTACTTCAAGCATGAATTCACTAACAAACATTGCATGCACATCATTGCAACCTTTCATGATATAAAAAAACAATTGACCTTCCATCTACGATGATCCTGCAGCAAATTAGTGGACAAGATGCAACTATAATGCAAATGCAGTGAAATATGAGTGGTTCCATACTAGAATGTGAACTAAGAACTAAATGAAAAATGCCAGTCAAATTTTGAAAGGTTTGCTTACATCCAATTAGTCCATGGCCCATGCATTACAAAAGATGATGTACCAAAAGCAATAACGAATGGCACATAAAATACTGTTGAATTCAGTAATCATATCTGTATAGCTATACTGCTAGTAGAGGAATGTGTTCGTTCATCAGCCTTGTATATTAAGATATATATATTTAATGTAAGAGCATAATGTATATGTGGGGCGCTATACTGATTTTTGTAAAGCTTATCCATGCATGCACCTACTCTTTATTTGGACAATAGAAGAATGTGGCGCAAAAAGTATATAATATATATGGATGGGATACACACATATGTATGTATCTACATAAAGTTTTGCATAGCAAGTAGACTTAGGGCACGTTTGGTTACTTTATTCCAGGGACTAAAATTTAGTTAGGAAACTAAAGTTTAGTCCCTACCATGTTTGGTTATAGAGACTAAAAGTATTCAGAACGCATTAAAGGAATCATAAGGGGACCGAAATATCACTTAGCATTCTCTTGTCATTAGTGCAACTAAAATAAAGGAGGGGCAAAAGGTGGAATCAATATGGTTTAGTCCTTTTTAGTCATCCCTTGAGGGACTATAGACTAAAACAGTTTAGTTCCTGGTCCCACCGTTTGTCAACTTAGGGACGAAATGGGACTAAAATGGAGATACTAATCTTTAATCCCTCAAACCAAACAGGACCTTAGGTCATATTTGTTTCTCTCGTAGATTATATAAGTTGAATTATGGTGGAAGAGTAGGAGGTTAAAATATTACTTTGGGTCACAAATAAGCTGAAATAAGCTACCCAATGCTAGCTTATTTCAATTTATTTATAATCTCAAAGTGATATTTTACTCTCCTACCCTTTTACCATAATCCAACGTATATAATCTAGTAGAAAAACAAGCACACCCTTATTGCAAGTAGTGCATTTTGCAAATGGAGGATAACTAGCTACTTGATCCAGAGTGCCAGACTAGATCAATAGTTTAGGCAAACAAACTTGTATGTTGAATGTACCGACTACCGAGTGGTATAAATGTGTGTAATCCCTCCTTTTATAAAATACTTGCATGTTGAGCATCCATGCATGTCAAAGAGTCCAAGCACTGTGGCTGGTGCGCATGATCTGAGATCTGCGGTCGAGGTTTAACGATGACGTGCAACACTAGTCCTCCGATCAAATCGGACCGCCCACGCTACCCTGTCCGAAACGGTGCTCTCAATCAGATATGAGCCGCCCAACTCGTGATCAATGGTCTACGACGCCCCTAGCTGCGATGACGCCGGCGACGACCGCGAACACCAAACACGCGGCGGCGCCATTGCCGCCTGTGGTTTGCCGACCCCTCAGATCATGGAGGTGCTAATCGTCGAGACTCATGGAGGTGCTAATCGTCGAGAATAACCCTTTGTTGATGTTGTCCCACAGCGCGGGGCGGCAACCCCGCCATGCCCACAACAGCAAGCGGTGCCCCAACTTACCCGAAGCCCGGAAACCACAGATTAAGGTACCAATACTTGCGGGAGAACGTGAGGAGACAGTGGTGACACTTACAAACGATTTTGACACCCGATTCGAGGGATTTCCCAACCCACGGCGCCGCGATGGTGATGATGGTCACCGGCGAGGGGATCTAAGTGCTCGGTCGCACCACCCGTTGATTAATATCCCGTCGCGACACTCAGACGGCATGGCCAGCAACCGAGAAGCACGACAGGAGATCGAGACTCAACGTCGGCGACGATTTACAGCGATGGCCCCGAACCCTCTTCTCTCTTGGTTCTCTCGGTGGACAGAGGCTAAATCGAGCCGGACGAGTCAAGCGGGCACCCGAACACCCCTGTTCTTATAGGGGTTGCACGGCTAGCACAAATTCTCCCCTCGAGACCGGCATACATTGCGGGGAGTTGTTGCAACAACCCCGGCGTCAGCGCACGTGAAGGAGACGAGCCTGCGCGCACGGCCCACCTGTCAGCGAAAAGGTAATCGTGCGCGCGAACAAGCCCCACTGGCACGGGGGCCCAGGCGTCAGCGATGTGAGGCCGAAGTGCACGCGGGCGGTCGGCTGACACTGCGGACCCACCGGCAGCCGCTGGCTTGCGGAGTCAAGGTGCGCACGAGTAATGGGCCAAATGGGTCGCTGGCGCGTGCAAGAGGGAAGAAAGAGATGGGTCAATTTCAAGGATTTGGTCCAATTTGTATTTTCTTTTCCTTTTCTTTTTCTTGCCTTTATTTCTTTGTTTTATTTCTATGGCTTCATTTCAATTCCCAATTTCACAAAGTCAAGTGCAACAGTAAAGAATTCAGCATGGAATAATTATTCATGGCCTAGCTTGATCTCATTATTTGGATATGCAAAAAAGAGAAAAAGGAACCAAGTAATCCCATGGTCTTTAATATTTCCAAGACTTTATAAATTTTTAAACCCCAAAATTTGGGTATTACATGGGGTTGGCTTCCAATCCGGGAGCCAAAACAACATCAAACTTAATGCCCATAGAAACAAGATTTCCAATTTTGTTAAGGGCAAGGATCCCATGGTAAAAGATAGATAAGGTTACATTTTATATCCTGAAAACTATCCTGAGCATAAGATTAAAAGAATTCATGCTAAGAAATCCCATCATTTTGCTCATCATGCTTATATTTACAGTAATGAGACTTCTAGTTCTAGGCATACAACTCATATTAAGATGCCTAAGAAAAGATTGTTGATGCATCAAATGAACATAGCATTTCATTTAAGACCTTTGATGCATCCTTTGTTCTTACTAACAAATCCAGCAAAGTAGTTGCCAAATATATTGAGGGCAAACACAAGAGTCCAAAGACTTGTGTTTGGGTATCCAAGGAGCTTGTTTCTAATGTGAAAGGACCCAAGACTGTTTGGGTACCTAAGGACAATGCCTAAATTTGTGTTGTAGGTTTATGCATCCGGTGGAACAAGTTGGATAATCGATAGCGGGTGCACAAACCACATGACAGGGGAGAAAAGAATGTTCTCCTCATATGAGAAAAGTGATGATCCCCAAAGAGCAATCACATTCATGGATAAAAATCAAGGTTTGGTCAAAGGATTGGGTAAAATTGCTATATCTCCTGACCATTGCATCTCTAATGTATTTCTTGTAGAATCTGTAGGTTACAACTTGCTCTCTGTGTCTCAATTATGCAAAATGGGTTACAACTATTTTTTTACTGATGTTGATGTTACCGTCTTTAGAAGAAATGATGATTCACTAGTTTTTAAAGGAGTGTTAGATGGTCAGCTGTACTTAGTTGATTTCACTGATAACAATGTTGAACTAGACACTTGCCTAATTGCTAAGACTAATATGGGCTGGCTCTGGCATCGCCGACTTGCTCATGTTGGGATGAAGAGTCTTCACAAACTTCTAAAGGAGAACACATTTTAGGACTAACCAATGTTCATTTTGGGAAAGACAGAATTTGCAGTGCATGTCAAGCAGGGAAGCAGATTGGAACTCATCACCCACACAAGAACATCATGACGACCGAGAGGCCGGTTGAGCTACTACACATGTATCTATTCGGCCCGATCGCTTACATAAGCATCGATGGCAGTAAGTACTGTCTTGTAATTGTGGATAACTATTCTCGCTTCACTTGGGTGTAGGGGTGGATATCGAGCCAGCTCGGCTCGGCTCGACCGAGCTCGAGCTGGCTCGTTAAGGAAACGAGCTGGCTCGGGCGCTCGGCTCGACTCGTTAAACAACCGAGCCAGAGAACCAGCTCGGCTCATTTGCGAGCTCGAGCTGGCTCGTTTAGCTCGCGAGCCACAACAAAAAATATTATACATGTATATATACAACAATATAATCAATTGCTAGTTAATTTCATACTAATTTAACACTAGAAAAGACTAACAATAATCATAATTTTATATATCACATCATTTAAATCCTAAATTAACATAGTTCATCACTTATTAATTCATCAAATACAAGTATAGGCTTTGTTTTACAGATAAATACTAGCTCATTCGAGCTAACGAGCTGACTCGAGCTCGTGTCGAGCTGGCTCGTTAACAAACCGAGCTGAGATGTTAGCCCAGCTCATGATAAAATTGAAACGAGCTGAGTCGAGCCGAGCTGAGCTGACCACGAGTCGAGCCGAGCCGAGCTGACCATGAGTATTTTGTCTAGCCCTACTTGGGTGTTCTTTTTGCTCACAAACCCAAGAAACATTAAAGTAATTCTTCAGACGGACTCAGAATGAGTTCGGATTGAGAATACAAAAGGTTAGAAGCGACAATGGAATGGAGTTCAAGAACTCTCAAATTGAAGGATTTCTTGAGGAGGGAATCAAGAATGAGTTCTCTTCTCCCTACACACATCAACAAAACGGTGTTGTGGATAGAAATAATAGAACCCTTATGGATATGACAAGGACCATGCTTGAGGAATACAAGACATCAGATCGGTTTTAGGTGGAGGCGATTAACATCGCTTGCTACTCCTTCAATCGGCTCTACCTTCATCGAATCCTCAAGAAAACATCATATGAACTCCTCACCGGTAAAAAGCCCAATGTTTCTTATTTTAGAGTTTTTGGGAGGAAGTGCTTTATTCTTGTTAAAAGAGGTAGAAATTCAAATTTTGCTCCTGAAGCAGTGGAAGGTTTTTTACTTGGTTATGACTCAGACACAAGGGTATATCGAGTCTTCAACAAATCCACTGGATTAGTTGAAGTTTCTTGTGACATTGTCTTTGATGAGACTAATGGCTCTTAAGTAGAGCAAGTTGATCTTGATGAGTTAGATGATGAAGAGGCCCCATACATCACACTAAGGAACATGTCCATTGGATATGTGTGTCCACAAGAACCCGAAGAGCCTTCACAAGCACAAGATCAACCATAATCTTCTATACAAGCATCTCCACCAACTCAAGATGTGGAACTGGCTCAAGAAGACGATCAAGTTCAAGACAATGAGACACCTCAAGAAGAAGGCACCGATCAAGGGGGAGATGAAGTTGATCAAGAAAAGAAAGATGAGCAAGAGATTCAATATCAAAGACACCTCACCTAAGAGTCCACCAAGCAATTCAACGAGATCACCCTGTCAGCTCCATCCTTGGAGACATTCAAAAAGGGGTAACCACTCGCTCTCGAGTCGCTCATTTTTGTGAACATTACTCTTTTGTGTCTTCTATTGAGCCATACAAGATAGAGGATGCACTTAAAAATCCAGACTGGGTGGTGGCAATGCGAGAGGAGCTCAACAACTTCACGAGGAATGAGATCTAGCATTTAGTTCCACATCCTAACCAAAATGTTGTAGGTATCAAGTGGGTATTTTGCAACAAACAAGACGAGCATGGTGTGGTGACTAGGAACAAAGCCTGACTAGTTGCCAAGGGGTATTCACAAGTTGAAGGTTTGGATTTCAATGAAACATATGCACCTATAGCTAAGCTTGAGTCAATTCGAATATTACTTTCCTATGCTACTTACCATGGCTTTAAGTTGTATCAAATGGATCTGAAAAGTGTTTGCCTCAATGGTCCTATCAAAAAAGAGGTGTATGTTGAGCAACCTCCCAACTTTGAAGATAGTGTGTATCCTTCACATGTCTATGGGCGTGTTTGGTTCAACTTTTTCTGAATAGCTTTTCTGAAAAGCTGGCTGTGGGGAAAAGCTGGCTGTTGGGAAAAGTTGGTGGTTAGAATTTAGGTGTTTGGTTCGCCAGCTGTGCAGAAAAGCTGTTCGTTAGAATCTAGGTGTTTGGATACACAGATTCTCAGATTGCAGATTCTGTTTGAACAAACGATACACATTAACACCGAACCAACAAAAGGTCATTACATAATAATTAGTGGGGTTCATTACAACATAACTACCGTTACATTTACATATTTACCTACGACACTAATGCATTAGCAATTCCATCTCGAAATGCACTCATGTCTAACTCATCAGATGTGCTACTACTACTCTCACCTACAGATACATCATGACCAAGGCTATTAGGTCCTAGTTGATCAAAGTCTCTATCGTGTAGAGCACTGTCTCTAATGAAGTTATGCAATGTCATACATGCAATAATTATCTTCGATTGTTTCTTAAGCGAAAATGAAGGGAGACTTAAGAGAATTCTCCACTTCATTTTAAGCACACCAAAAGATCGCTCTATAACATTGTGTAGCGAAGAGTGTGCATAGTTGAATACTTCTTTGCTCCCAATAGGTTGCCTCGCATTTTGCCATTCTGAAATGTGGTACTTCTGACCCTTATAAGGTGCAAGGTACCCCTTTCTATTTGGATAACCTGAATCCACAAGATAGTATTTACCTGCACAAACAGATAATATAAAGTTAAATACTTAAGACATAAATTAATATCGTATGATACAAAAGTACAACATACTTATATACCTTCCGGTGGATGGGGGAACCTGTCCGCATAAGTTATCAAAGTATCTTGTAATACTCTTGTGTCATGTACTGAACCTGGCCAACCTATGACAACAAATGTGAACCTCATAGCGAAGTCACAAACGGCCATTACATTCTGCGATGCGTAACCGTGCCGACCAATATATTTGGCTTGCTCCGAGGCCGGGACAGACGCTGGAAAGTGACTACCATCAATTGCTCCTATGCAATCCTTGAAGTGCGGCCAAAATCTAGTCTCTCGCAAACGAGGATGAATCTCTATGAAATTTGGGTCTTTGGGCTTGATTACGTCAGATGACATCTTATATAGTGCATCAAGTACTTCACTATACTTGCGACTAATAGTTTCCAAGGAGTGACCAAACTTATTCCTTATCTGCCTAAATGATTGTGGACCCCACATGCCCACAAGAAAATACCTAGAGCTTCCGTTGTACTGACACCACGGCTTGGAACCAGACCATAACTTTCCACCAACGTATCATGCAATCGTCTAAAAACAGTATGCCGCATGCGAAACATGTCAAAGCAGTCGTTACTATTCTCCAAAGTTCGCTCAACCCATTGAATCCCTGTTTCAACCAGTGGTCTTCTTGAAACCCCACTCGACGGCCTCCCCCAAATGTCTACAGCATATAGGGCAACTGCAATTGTCCATCCATGTCATCCATGTCATCAACATATGTGTGTGCATCAGGTTCACACATCTGCATGCAAACACACAAGAGCCACATGCCTCGAATAAGCACAATATATAAGACACATTCATGTATCATACCTCAAACAAAGTTCACAGATTAACATTGTTCACAACCATACAACTCTGATTATTGAAATACATGTTCAACTCGAATAATTGGAAAATTGTGCGATGCAGAAAACAAATAGTGGCGACATGTTTATTTTATAACACGACTGCACCATGACAAGACTAATAATATTGACGATAAGACTCATAATAGTGACGACAAGACTCATAATAGTGACGACAGTTATACACTAAAACATGAACAACAACATAGTTCGGAGCACCAGACTCTCTGTTGTCGGACGACCACCAACTAACTGGACTTAACATTCATCTCGAAAGCACGACGCAGCCAAACGTTCCTTCCTTCTTTGGTCTTAAGTGTTGCAAATACATCTCTATACTTTTTCTCCATCAACAAATGAGTGGCAAAGAAATGTAAGTCGCTGCCTTCCGGTGCGCCATCTTCGATCACTTGTTGCAACTGAGCAGCAACCTCAACACGAACAGGGTCTTTCTCAGCTGAGGTGATGGACTTGTTAGTGGTCATGGAACGAGACTCAAAAGCCTCCACTAGGCGTTTCATGTATTCTTCCCCCGTATCTTTTTTCTTCCTAGGTTTAGGAGAATCATGCTGCACCTTACGCTTCCCAGTCGCATTTGAGCAAGGGTCAGGTGTGCTGTTTTCACCCCCACCTAAAGTGGCTTCGACATGATCATCAGATGATGAATTTGCATCCTCGACGCCAGGAACAAGGGTTGTTTCATTTGTGCATACAATGGGTCCAAACATAACCTTTAGCTTGTCCTCATTCTCAAGGGGGCTATTTTGAACATAATACACCCTGGCATTGCCTGTGGCAACATGGTATTTCCTACTTTGAGATGGCCATTACTATTGTTAATCTAAAAAAAGTCTACTTACTTCATTTTGCTTAGCCCACCACTCATCTGGAGCACTGATTGAACCAGTATGAGGGTCTCGACCAAGACCTATAGCCCTTTCATTAATAGTTTTCCACTGGGTGAACATTCTCTTTAAGGAGTCCCACCTATTCTTCATTTGATCCCTGGTGTAAGTGCGACCAGTGCGTTCCTTAAACTTCCTTATGAGGTTAGCATACCCTTCGGCATTTAGAAATTGTTGTGGCCCGTTCCGTGCATTGACCTCTTCTACACAAATTTCTGTGTAAATTTTTGTGGCTCTACTATCCCACTTTGCAATCACTTTGCCAGACTTGTCCATCTAGTGCAAAACAACTGTAGACGATTGAAAATACATATTGAAGTGCACTTACTAAGAAAACAAAATGAACAGGTAAGGGACCATAATAACATAAGGTAGTACCATAAGGAGTCACATTCGGTTTGTCATAATTACATATATATAGACTGAAGAAATTCAAGTGCTGGTGGACACAAAAGCACAGGGAACACTTTAGAACTGCGCATTAAGCAAAAGGCTAATCTATCCCTGTTACCCTAACACCTGAGTTCAAGGTTCACCATGGTCTAACTTAAACCTCATTGTCACTAAACGAAGGCATTTGGTCCGAGTCATATTCTAGACCCCAGAAGTTTTCAAAGTGCTCCGCAAAGTCCCAATGTGGACTAAGGTAGTCGTCAGCTGGGGGTGGTGAGGACAAGGCTGACGGTTCGTAGCTGCTGTCACCCGGGTTGTTAACGTTGTTCACGTTGTCCAAATTCTCTTGCAACACCAGAGAGTCTTGCTCAAGCATGCAAGCTATGTCCTACAATGCTACACGAAGTTTGGTAGCGTCAAATGAGGTCAACCCGTGTCCTAGACGGATTGTTTCCCGAGCTATGGAAAATATCTTGTCCACAATCTCTTGCATCCTTCCAATTGCCTCGTCGGCTATGGAGTCTGCTGAATCCATCTGATGTGGATTTAGGTGGTTAGTGTACTAGACAAGGGGACAATCTACTAACTTCCATGTATTGACATGAATTGCGTGCTAACATGGACAAACTTAGGTTCAAGCAACTAACATTCAGGTACTGACATAGAGAAACTTTGAAATAAACCCTGATCAAAAATAGGGCTAAAACACATCAATGGTATCCCGTTCACCGAGAACAAGTAACACCTCATCTATGCTCACAGTTAATTAACCAACAAATAGATATTGACATTACCTTGCCTGCAGTGGATCTTGGAACCGAAGAGGAAGAACCCGAGTTGATGGGGAAATCTGAAGTCTACATTAGACAACAAAATCGTTAGTACGTCGCTCGAAACAAAACTATGTAGTGAATAAACTGGACATGGGGACAATGTACTTAAATCCAGTAATTGAAACGAATCATTACCTCGGCTGCTAACAAACAAAACTATGGTTCAAGTAACTGAAAGTCGCCTAGAGGGGGGGTGAATAGGGCGAAACTAAAATTCTCAAAAATAGTCACAACTACAAGCCGGGTTAGCTCTAGAAATATAATTGAGTCCGCGAGAGAGGGTGCAAAACAAATCGCAAGCAAATAAGAGGTGTGACACGTGGATTTGTTTTACCGAGGTTCGGTTCTCGCAAACCTACTCCCTGTTGAGGTGGTCACAAAGACCGGGTCTCTTTCAACCCTTTCCCTCTCTCAAACGGTCCCTCGGACCGAGTGAGCTTTTCTTCTCAATCACTTGGAACACAAAGTTCCCACAAGGACCACCACAAGATTGGTGTCTCTTGCCTCAATTACAAGTGAGTTTGATCGCAATGAAGAATCAAAGAAAGAAGAAAGCAATCCAAGCGCAAGAGCTTGAAAGAACACAAGCAAATCTCTCTCTCTAATCACTAGGGTGTTGTGTGGAGTTTGGAGAGGATTTGATCACTTGGGTGTGTCTAGAATTGAATGCTAGAGCTCTTGTAAGTAGTTGAAGTGGGAAAACTTGGATGACTTGAATGTGGGGTGGTTGGGGGTATTTATAGCCCCAACCACCAAACTAGCCGTTTGGTGGGGCTGTCTGTCGCATGGTGCACCGGACAGTCCGGTGCACACCGGACATGTCCAGTGCGCCAGCCACGTCACCAAGGTCGTTGGGTTCCGACCGTTGGAGCTCTGTCTTCTGGGCCCGCCTTGATGTCAGGTGGCACACCAGACATGTACTGTAGAGTGTCCGGTGTGCCAGCGCGCGCGTGTCTGACTTCTGCGCGCTCTGGCGTGCATTTAATGCTTCTGCAGGTGACCGTTGGCGCGAAGTAGTCGTTGCTCTGCTAGTTCACCGGACAGTCCGGTGTACACCGGACATGTCCGGTGAATTATAGTGGAGCAAATTCCCGAGGCTGGCGAGTTCCAGAGCCGCTCTTCCTTGGGGCACCGGACACTGTCCGGTGTACACCGGACAGTCCAATGAATTATAGCGGAGCGCCGCCTCTGGATTTTCCCGAAGGTGAGGAGTTCAGCGTGAAGTCCCCTGGTGCACCGGACACTGTCCGGTGGTGCACCGGACAGTCCGATGCGCCAGACCAAGGACCACTTCGGTTATCCCTTGCTCTCTTTGTTGAACCCAATTTTTGGTCTTTTATTGGCTAAGTGTGAACCTTTGGCACCTGTATAACTTATACACTCGAGCAAAACTAGTTAGTCCAATTATTTGTGTTGGGCAATTCTACCACCAAAATCATTTTAGGAAATAGGTGTAAGCCTAATTCCCTTTCAACCTCCCCCTTTTTGGTGATTGATGCCAACACAAACCAAAGTAAATATAGAAGTGCATAATTAAACTAGCTTGCATAATGTAAGTGCAAAGGTTGCTTGGAATTGAGCCAATATAAATACTTATAAGATATGCATGGATTGTTTCTTCAATTTTTGACATTTTGGACCACGCTTGCACCACATGTTTTGTTTTTGCAAATTCTTTTGTAGATCCTCTTCAAAGTTCTTTTGCAAATAGTTAAAGGTAAATGAATAAGATTTTGCGAAGCATTTTCAAGATTTGAAGTTTTCTCCCCCTGTTTCAAATGATTTTCCTTTGACTAAACAAAACTCCCCCTAGATAAAATTCTCCTCTTAGTGTTCAAGAGGGTTTTGATATATCAATTTTGAAATACTACTTTTCTCCCCCTTTTGAACATAATAAGATACTAATTTTAAATTTATCAATTGAGAATCATACCAATGGAAAAACTCTTTTTAAAATTAAGTGGTGGTGCGGTCCTTTTGCTTTGGGCTAATACTTTCTCCCCCTTTGGCATGAATCGCCAAAAACGGAGTCATTAGAGCCCTTAGAATTACTCTCTCCCCCTTTGGTTATAAATAAATGAGTGAAGATTATACCAAAGACGGAGTCCTTTTCTTCCTCAAAGATGGAGAGTTGCTCGGAGTGATGGCGAAGGATGAGTTTTCGGAGTGGAAGCCTTTGTCTTCGCCGAAGACTCCAATTCCCTTTCAATACACCTATGACTTGGTTTGAAATAGACTTGAAGACATATTAGTCATAGCATATGAAAGAGACATGATCAAAGGTATATAAATGAGCTATGTGTGCAAATCAACAAAAGAAGTTCCTAGAATCAAGAATATTTAGCTCATGCCTAAGTTTGTTAAAGGTTTGTTCATCAAGAGGCTTGGTGAAGATATCGGCTAATTGGTCTTTAGTGTTGATATATGAAATCTCGATATCTCCCTTTTGTTGGTGATCCCTTAAAAAGTGATACCGATTGGCTATGTGTTTAGTGCGGCTATGCTCAACGGGATTATCCGCCATGCGGATTGCACTCTCATTATCACATAGAAGAGGAACTTTGGTTAATTTGTAACCATAGTCCCTAAGGGTTTGCCTCATCCAAAGTAGTTGCGTGCAACAATGTCCTGCGGCAATATACTCGGCCTCGGCGGTAGAAAGAGCTACGGAATTTTGCTTCTTTGAAGCCCAAGACACCAAGGATCTTCCCAAGAACTGGCAAGTCCCCGATGTGCTCTTTCTATTGATTTTACACCCCGCCTAATCGGCATCCGAATAACCAATCAAATCAAAAGTGGATCCCCTAGGATACCAAAGCCCAAACTTAGGAGTATAAACCAAATATCTCAAGATTCGTTTTACGGCCGTAAGGTGAGCTTCCTTAGGGTCGGCTTGGAATCTTGCACACATGCATACGGAAAGCATAATATCTGGTCGAGATGCACATAAATATAGCAAGGAACCTATCATCGACCGGTATACCTTTTGATCGACGGATTTACCTCCTTCGTCGAGGTCGAGATGCCCATTGGTTCCCATGGGTGTCTTGATGGGTTTGGCATCCTTCATCCCAAACTTGCTTAGAATATCTTGAGTATACTTCGTTTGGCTTAGGAAGGTGCCTTCTTGGAGTTGCTTTACTTGAAATCCTAAGAAATACTTCAACTCCCCCATCATAGACATCTCAATTTTTTGTGTCATGATCCTACTAAATTCTTCACATGTAGACTCGTTAGTAGACCCAAATATAATATCATCAACATAAATTTGGCATACAAACAAGTCATTTTCAAGAGTTTTAGTGAATAAAGTAGGATCGGCCTTTCCGACTTTGAATCCATTAGTGATAAGGAAATCCCTAAGGCATTCATACCATGCTATTGGGGCTTGCTTGAGCCCATAAAGCGCCTTAGAGAGTTTATACACATGGTGAGGGTACTCACTATCTTCAAAGCCGGGAGGTTGCTCAACATAGACCTCTTCCTTGATTGGTCCATTGAGGAAGGCACTTTTCACATCCATTTGATAAAGCTTAAAGCCATGGTAAGTAGCATAGGCCAATAATATACGAATTGACTCAAGCCTAGCTACGGGTGCATAGGTTTCACCGAAATCCAAACCTTCGACTTGGGAGTATCCCTTGGCCACAAGTCGTGCTTTGTTCCTTGTCACCACACCATGCTCATCTTGCTTGTTGCGGAAGACCCATTTGGTTCCTACAACATTTTGATTAGGACGTGGAACTAAATGCCATACCTCGTTCCTAGTGAAGTTGTTGAGCTCCTCTTGCATCGCCACCACCCAATCCGAATCTTGTAGTGCTTCCTCTATCCTGTGTGGCTCAATAGAGGAAACAAAAGAGTAATGCTCACAAAAATGTGCAACACGAGATCTAGTAGTTACCCCCTTATGAATGTCGCCGAGGATGGTGTCAACGGGGTGATCTCGTTGGATTGCTTGGTGGACTCTTGGGTGTGGCGGCCTTTGCTCTTCATCCTCCTTGTCTTGACCATTTGCATCTCCCCCTTGATCATTGTCGTCATCTTGAGGTGGCTCATCTTTTTGATCTTGACCTTCATCAACTGGAGGCTCATCTTCATTTTGAGTTGGTGGAGATGCTTGCGTGGAGGAGGATGGTTGATCTTGTGCATTTGGAGGCTCTTCGGATTCCTTAGGACACACATCCCCAATGGATATGTTCCTTAGCGCGATGCATGGAGCCTCTTCATCACCTATCTCATCAAGATCAACTTGCTCTACTTGAGAGCCGTTAGTCTCATCAAACACAACGTCACAAGAAACTTCAACTTGTCCAGAGGACTTGTTAAAGACTCTATATGCCCTTGTGTTTGAATCATATCTTAGTAAAAAGCCTTCTACAGTCTTAGGAGCAAATTTAGATTTTCTACCTCTTTTAATAAGAATAAAGCATTTGCTACCAAAGACTCTAAAATATGAAATGTTGGGCTTTTTACCGGTTAGAAGTTCATATGATGTCTTCTTGAGGATTCGGTGTAGATATAACCGGTTGATGGCGTAGCAGGCGGTGTTGACCGCCTCGGCCCAAAACCGATCCGAAGTCTTGTACTCATCAAGCATGGTTCTAGCCATGTCCAATAGAGTTCTATTCTTCCTCTCCACTACACCATTTTGTTGTGGGGTGTAGGGAGAAGAGAATTCATGCTTGATGCCCTCCTCCTCAAGGAAGCCTTCAATTTGAGAGTTCTTGAACTCCGTCCCGTTGTCGCTTCTAATTTTCTTGATCCTTAAGCCAAACTCATTTTGAGCCCGTCTCAAGAATCCCTTTAAGGTTTCTTGGGTATGAGATTTTTCCTGCAAAAAGAATACCCAAGTGAAGCGAGAATAGTCATCCACAATAACTAGACAGTACTTACTCCCGCCGATGCTTATGTAAGCGATCGGGCCGAATAGATCCATGTGTAGGAGCTCCAGTGGCCTGTCGGTCGTCATGATGTTCTTGTGTGGATGGTGAGCACCAACTTGCTTTCCTGCTTGGCATGCGCTACAAATCCTGTCTTTCTCAAAATGAACATTTGTTAATCCTAAAATGTGCTCTCCCTTTAGAAGCTTATGAAGATTCTTCATCCCAACATGTGCTAGTCGGCGATGCCAGAGCCAGCCCATGTTAGTCTTAGCAATTAAGCAAGTGTCGAGTTCAGCTCTATCAAAATTCACTAAGTATAGCTGACCCTCTAACACTCCCTTAAATGCTATTGAATCATCACTTCTTCTAAAGACAGTGACACCTATATCAGTGAATAGACAGTTGTAGCCCATTTTGCATAATTGAGATACAGAAAGCAAATTGTAATCTAATGAATCTACAAGAAAAACATTGGAAATGGAATGGTCAGGTGATATAGCAATTTACCCAATCCTTTGACCAAACCCTGATTTCCATCCCCGAATGTGATAGCTCGTTGGGGATCTTGGTTTTTCTCGTAGGAGGAGAACATCTTTTTCTCCCCTGTCATGTGGTTTGTGCACCCGCTGTCGATAATCCAACTTGAGCCCCCGGATGCATAAACCTACAAAACATGTTTAGTTCTTGACTTTAGGTACCCAAATGGTTTTGGGTCCTTTGGCATTAGAAACAAGAACTTTGGGTACCCAAACACAAGTCTTTGACCCCTTGTGCTTGCCCCCAACATACTTGGCAACTACCTTGCCGGATTTGTTAGTTAAAACATAAG
This sequence comes from Zea mays, assembly GCF_902167145.1. Classification (NCBI taxonomy): domain Eukaryota; kingdom Viridiplantae; phylum Streptophyta; class Magnoliopsida; order Poales; family Poaceae; genus Zea; species Zea mays. The sequence goes on from NC_050102.1 coordinate 156,569,705, forward strand.
ATGCATCAAAAGTTTTAAATGAAAAGTTATGTTCATTTGATGCACTAGGAGTTTTCTTCTTAGGCAACTTAGCATGGGTTTGTTGCCTAGACCTAGATGTCTCACCCTTATACATAAAAGCATGATTAGGGCCAGAGTGAGACTTCCTAGAGTGAATTCTCCTAATTTTGCTCTCAGGATAACCGGCAGGGTATAAAATGTAACCCTCGTTATCCTGAGGCATGGGAGCCTTGCCCTTAACAAAATTAGATAACTTCTTAGGAGGGGCATTAATTTTGACATTGCCTCCCTGTTGGAAGCCAATGCCATCCTTAATGCCAGGGCGTCTCCCTCTATAGAGCATGCTTCTAGCAAATTTAAATTTTTCATTTTCTAAGTCATGCTCGGCAATCTTAGCATCTAGTTTTGCTATATGATCATTTTGTTGTTTAATTAAAGTCATGTGATCATGAATAGCATTAACATCAACATCTCCACATCTAGTACAAATAGAAGTGTGCTCAACGGTAGATGTAGAGGGTTTGCAAGATTTTAATTCTACAACCTTAACATGCAATATGTCATTTTTAGTTCTAAGGTCGGAAATAGTGGCATTGCAAACATCAAAATCCTTAGCCTTAGCAAGCAATTTTTCATTCTCAATCCTAAGGCTAGCAAGTAAATCATCATTATCATTCCTAAGATTAGGAATTGAAACATTACAAACATTTGAATCAACCTTAGCCAACAAATTAGCATTTTTCATTTCTAAGGTTGTCTATTGTCTCATGGCAAGTGCTTAGCTCACTAGATAATTTTTCACATTTCTCAACTTCTAGAGCATAAGCATTTTTAACTTTAACATGCTTTTTGTTTTCCTTGATTAGGAAGTCCTCTTGGGAGTCCAAGAGATCATCCTTCTCATGGATGGCGCTAATAAATTCATTTAATTTCTCCTTGTGTTGCATGTTTAGGTTGGCAAAAAGAGTGTGTAAGTTATCTTCCTCATCACTAGCATTTTCATCACTAGAAGACTCATATCTAGTGGAGGATTTAGATTTAACCTTCTTCTTTTTGCAGTCCTTTGCCATGAGGCACTTGTGGCCGACGTTGGGGAAGAGAAGGCCTTTGGTGACGGTGATGTTGGCGGCATCCTCGTCGTCGGAGGAGTCGCTAGAGCTTTCGTCGGAGTCCCATTCCCGACAAACATGGGCATCGCCGCCCTTCTTCTTGTAGTACTGTTGGGCCCATGCTTCGTTGCGCCGAAGGTCTTGCGTGAAGAAGCAGCTTCGGCTGAAATCGTCCCCAGGAAATGGCCGAAGGTTCCTTTTTATAGAGCTTCGGCGTTGCAAACCGACATAAAGATAGAATGACCTTTTTATCCATAGAGGTCTAAGATAATGTTGTAAACTTTTGTAAAGGGCATAATTGTAATTCGTCACAGGCTGCGTCCTGTGTCTATAAATAGATGAACAGTACCCCCGTACTGTTCACACGAATTTGGCATTTGCTTTTGCGTCACGCTTGTACTTTTTATCTTCTCTCAGGACCGAAGGTACATTTGTAATTTGAAATCATTTCTATTTTTCCATGTTAATAAAATAGAAATGATTCTATGATGATGCTTATATTATATTTCATGCTTTATATGAATCCTTCGTCATTACTTGTTATGTTTACGAAGGTATGTCTCTTATGACCTTCGTCCGAAACTCATTATTTCCCGAAGGGACATAATCCTTCGAAGGACGAAGGACTTTAACACTTAACACTTTTTATGTTGCCTTGTTCTTAACTCTTAGCATTTGAGAACAAGTCCCCAACATTGGCGCCCACCTCCGGTGAACTCACTTCCACTTTTCTGAGCTGATGGCTTCGTTCAACAATCAAGCTGGAGTTGCTTCGGACCCGAAGCTGGTGCTCCCGATCACAGGTGGCTCGTCCTCAGAGCCAGCTAACAAGAAGCAGAAGAAGGAAGCGCAGAGAAGAGTACAGCATGTTGGGGTGCAAGGACCCTTCATCAAATCAAGATGGTCTCACATTCCTATTACCTTCTCTCAAGAGGACCTTCAGCTCAAAGATTACCCACACAACGATGCCATGGTTATCTCTTGTGTTATCAAAGGATTTCTGGTTCACAATGTCTTGGTCGATACAGGCAGTGCAGCTGACATCATATTTGCTAAAGCCTTCAGACAAATGCAAGAGCCAGAAGATAAGATTCATGATGCTACACATCCTCTTTGTGGCTTCGGAGGAAGACAGATTGTAGCACTGGGCAAGATCACCATGTCAGTAACCTTCGGATTCATCAACAACACTAGAACTGAGCAAGTTGTGTTTGACATTGTTGACATGGAATATCCTTACAATGCAATTATTGGTCGTGGTACTCTTAATGCCTTCGAAGCAATCCTTCATCCTGCTTATCTTTGCATGAAGATACCTTCGGACCAAGGGCCTATTGCTATCCATGGAAGCCAGGAAGCTGCTAGAAGGGCCGAAGGAAGCTGGACCGACTCCAAGGCAATCCATAATATAGATGGAACTGAAGCTTGTGAACAGTACAAATTCAGAAGGGAGAAGGCAGCTTCAGCAGATCAGCCGAAGCCCATGCTATTGTGTGAGGACATAGCAGAGCAGAAGGTGCTGTTGGGCTCGCAATTATCTGAAGACCAGGAGAAAACCTTGATAAGGTTTTTATTCAACAACAAAGATGTTTTTGCATGGTCGGCTAATGATCTCTGTGGAGTAAATCGGGATGTTATTGAACATTCGCTCAATGTTGACCCATCCTTCAGACCCCGAAAGCAGAGGCTTCGGAAAATGTCTGATGACAAGGCCGAAGGGGCTCGCAATGAAGTAAAAAGACTCCTCAGTGCAGGAGTTATCAGAGAAGTGAAGTATCCAGAGTGGCTAGCTAACACTGTTATGGTGAAGAAGGCCAATGGCAAGTGGAGAATGTGTATCGATTTCACAGATCTCAACAAGGCTTGTCCGAAGGACGAATTCCCGTTGCCAAGGATAGACTCTCTAGTCGATGCAGCAGCTTCTTCAGAGCTCATGAGTCTCTTGGACTGTTACTCAGGATATCATCAAATCTGGATGAAAAAGGAAGATGAGCCGAAAACTAGCTTCATAACTCCAAGTGGCACGTATTGCTATCTTCGGATGCCTGAGGGGCTCAAAAACGCTGGAGGAAGTTTCAGCAGAATGACTGCGAAGGTTCTTCAGTCTCAAATAGGCAGAAATGTGTTGACCTATGTTGATGACATTATCGTCAAAAGCACGAAGCAGGAAAATCATATTGTTGATCTGCAGGAGACCTTCGCCAGCTTCAGACAAGCTGGTTTGAAGCTGAATCCAGAGAAATGTGTCTTCGGAGTAAAGAAGGGTAAATTTCTTGGATGCTTGGTTTCAACAAAGGGAATCGAAGCTAATCCAAATAAAATCGAAGCTATACTTCGAATGGAGCCACCAACTACAAGAAAAGGGGCCCAAAGATTGACAGGAAGGCTGGCATCTCTCAACAGATTTATATCCAGATCAGCAGAAAGAAACTTACCATTTTTCGAGGTGCTGAAGTCAGCCGAAGTCTTTCAATGGGGCCCAAGTCAACAAAAAGCCTTCGAAGAGTTGAAGCAATACTTGATAGATCTCACAACATTAACTCCGCCAACGTCAGGGGCTCCTCTGTTGTTATATGTGGCAGCTTCGCACTCAGCAGTAAGTGCGGCGCTTGTCCAGGAGAAGCTTTATGGCCAGCTCAAGAAGCAAGTTCCAGTGTATTTTGTATCTGAGGTCCTTAGTGTCTCAAAGAAAAATTATACAGAGCTGGAGAAGGTATTATATGCCGTTTTAATGGCATCCAGGAAGCTTCGGCATTATTTTCAGGCATACAATATCATTGTTCCTTCTTCGCAGCCGTTGAAGGATATAATGAGAAATAGAGAAGCTACTGGACGGATTGGGAAATGGGCTGCAGAGCTCAACGAATTTTACATTGATTATGTGCATAGATCTTCGATCCAGTCTCAAGCATTGGCAGATTTCATTGCCGACTGGACGCCAGGGGCTCAGGATGAAGAAGCAAATAAAGATGCCGAAGTGTGGACAGTGTTTTGTGATGGCTCTTGGGGAATCTTCGGAGCAGGTGCAGCTGCTGTGTTGGTTTCACCATCCAAGGTCAAAACTTGTTATGCAGCAAGACTTGATTTCAGCTGCACGAACAATATTGCTGAGTACGAAGCCCTGCTTCTGGGCCTTCGGAAATTAAAGGCAATGGGAATCAGAAGGGCAATTCTTAAAACTGATTCCCAGGTGGTTTCGGGTCATGTTGACAAAAGTTGCAAGGCTAAAGATCCGAAGCTTGAAAAATATCTAGATACGGTCCGAAGGATCGAAGCATCCTTCGAAGGATTCTCTGTCAAGAATATTCCTCGAGGACAAAATGAGCATGCTGATTTGCTAGCTAAGTCTGCGGCACAGGGGCTGCCGTTACCTTCGGATGTGTTCTTCGAAACAATAAAGGCACCTTCAGTGGAGCTCCTTGAAAGAGCAGTCCTCAACATATCTCCTGTTTACAGCGAAGATTGGAGAACTAAAATAATCTCTTACCTTCAGGGTAAGTTCCTTTCAGATGACGAAGCTTACAATAAAAGAATAGAGGCAAGAGCTCGTCCGTATGTCATGATAGAAGGGGAATTATACAAACATGGAGTTTGCGCTCCGCTGCTCAAGTGCTTATCTAGAGCCGAAGGTATAGAGTTGATGAAAGAGATACATGCAGGCCTGTGTGGATCCCACATCGGATCCAGGCCATTACTTGGGAAAGTCTTCCGCCAAGGGTTTTATTGGCCGAAGGCAGCTTCGGATGCGGCGGAGTTAGTGCAAAAGTGCGAAGGTTGTCAGAAATGTGCAAGAGATCAAAAACAACCTTCGTCTTTGACACAGCTGATACAACCCATCTGGCCATTGCAAAGGTGGGGCCTTGACTTGTTGGGTCCATTACCACCGGCTCAAGGGAATCTAAAATATGTTATAGTGGCTGTGGAGTATTTTTCCAAGTGGATTGAGGCGAAGCCATTGGCCACAATAACTTCGGCCACTGTCCAAAAGTTTTTCTGGCAGAATATTGTCTGTCGCTTCGGGGTACCGAAGGCAATCACTGTAGATAATGGAACGCAGTTTGACTCCGAAGCTTTTAGAAATTTCTGTGATCAAATTGGAACGAAGATCCATTTTGCATCAGTCAGGCATCCGGAGTCAAATGGGCTCGTTGAAAGGGCCAACGGCATTATAATGACAGGAATAATGAAGTTAATCTTCAATCAACCCAGGGGAAAGTGGCCAGATCAGTTAATCAAAGTGGTGTGGAGCCACAATACAACAACATCAAGGTCTACAGGCTTTACCCCATTCAAATTATTATTCGGTGACGAAGCAATAACTCCGGAGGAAGCAAAAGCTGGATCAATAAGAGTAGTAGCTTCGGCAGAATCAGGTCCCGAAGATGCTTGCCTTGTGGAAAAGGATGCTTTAGAAGGGATCAGGCTTCAGGCCGTGGAGAATATCAATAAATATCAGGCTGAAACAGTTAAATGGCGAGATAGAAAAGTCCGGCTAAAAAATATTGAGCCGGGACACTTGGTGCTTCGGAGAGTGGCTAACCCAGATACAGTGGGTAAGCTACAGTTGAAATGGGAAGGACCATTCTTAGTAGTATCTTCGTCAAGGCCTGGATCGTACAGATTGAAGGACATGGATGGCAACGAAATTCCAAGGTCTTGGAATGCGGATGAGCTTCAGCGATACTATGTATAACATGATGTAATTTTTTATGTTTTTTCTTTTCTTTTTCATGGCACCCTTTTCCTTTCCGAAGGGGGAGAAAGGTTTTTAATGGGGCCATCATGTGTAATTTCCTTTTTTAGTCTTATAAGAGCAAAATCCCCCAAAAAATGTAAATGTAACAGCTGAGAACGCACCATCGAGTGCAGAAACTGAAAAAGAAAAAAGAGAAGAAGCTCCAAAGACGTTCCTAAGGGAATGCAGAGCTTATACCGCCTAAGTAAAAGGCGAAGAAACTCCAAAGACGTTCCTAAGGGAATGCAGAGTTTATACCGTCTAAGTAAAAGACGAAGAAGCTCCAAAGACGTTCCTAAGGGAATGCAGAGCTTATACCGCCTAAGTAAAAGGCGAAGAAACTCCAAAGACGTTCCTAAGGGAATGCAGAGTTTATACCGTCTAAGTAAAAGACGAGGAAGCTCCAAAGTCGTTCCTAAGGGAATGCAGAGCTGATGTGTGGTTGATTCCAAGGAAATAATGGTTGAGTGTGGCTTCGGTTATATGCTTTGGACATTCATTCGCACATTACATCATAGCATTTGCATTCATAAGCATTCATTCATAGCATTTGTGTTCCTAAGTGGTTGCTTCGGCAAAAGGAAGAAGTGGTCTTTTATGTTCCGTTATGTACAAAAAAGAAAAAGCTTCGGCAAGAGGAAGAAGCGGTCTTTTATGTTTCGTCATGTACAAAAAAGAAAAAGCTTCGGCAAGAGGAAGAAGCGGTCTTTTATGTTTCGTCATGTACAAAAAAGAAAAGCTTTGGCAAAAAGAAGAAATGGTCTTTTATGCTTCGTTGTGTCCGAAAAGAAGGGAAGGTGTTTTTTCGCCTTCGGCTCAAAATACTGATTTCGTCCACATCAAAGCGTCTCAATAAAAGGGTAAGAATATATTACAAGGTATGAACAAAGTTCCTTGAGAATAGATTAATTGTATTTACAAAAAGTTGTTACAAATTCTCCTGAGTTTTTTCTAGTCTACTCCTATTAATCTTCGTCAGGTTTCTGCTTCAGCGGCATATCCTTTAAGTATCACCTTCAGCTTCGTCATCCTACATGAATCAAGGTATCCCGAGTAAAAATCAAGTGTGAAGGAGAAGGTAAGTACAAAGTATGATTTCTTACTGGTTCAAGATGACTTCGAGCTTCGTCCCCAGCCTTCTCTCGCCCGCCTTTTGTCCATATCATTTTTATGAATCTATTTGAGATGCTCCGGGCGAGGTCAGGAATGTCGTCGAGAATTGATGGAGACAGGGCGAAGTTGGGCCTGTTGACAATCTTTCCATGCTCGCAGCCAGCCTTCAGGAATGCTGCAGCAGTACCCCGAGAAGCTACCCAGGCACAGAAGTCACCGTGCCCAGCTATAACTTCGTCAAGTTCTTCAATTTCAGCTTCGATATGATCGAAGGCTTTTGGTAAATCTTCATCCGAAGGGGTAAATTTCCCGCTGCTGGCTCCAACTGAGTAAAAGATTTTCTTTAGTTGTTGGATACAATTGTTGCTAAAATTAAAACATTTATCCTGAAGGCTTGTTAATGATTTCTTCAAATTTGAGTTGGCTTGGACTTCGGCTTCAAGTTTCGAATCAAGTTTTAGCTTCTCTTGTTCAAATTGTTTTGATTGGCAGAGAAGCTTCGAATTCAATTCTGCTACTTTGGCTTCAGTCTCTGCCAGCAAGCCTTCGGTTGATTGAAGTTCGAAGTCTTTCTTTTCAATAATAGCTGATTGTTCTTTTATCTTGCTCTCTAAATTTTCAATTATAGCTTCGTGCTTCTTATCTTCTAGATCTTGCTGCATCCTCAAAGCTTTGCTTAGAAGCATGCTCTGCAAATAAACAACCTTCGTTAAAGAATATTGCCATTATTAAAAAACAATAGAAGTTAGAGAGAAGGATGTTTACCTTGAAATTTGAATAAAATAAGCTGCCGACGATATGTTGTCGTCGGTAGCGGCTGATGTCTGTCTCTAGTTTCGGAAAACCGATACTCTTTGATAGAGTACCGATGACCTTAGCCCCAGCTGAGTCCCGGATGCAGCCCAGTTTTTCATCATCAATGCCTCCAAATAGAAGAGCTCCTGGCTTGTATCCGCAAGATTTGGCGTATTCCTTAAGCTCTTCTTTTTCGGCCTTCGACAGTTTTTGCCCGACTAAATTTTGAAATGAGTAGGCTTCGTCGTCCGAAGTGTCTTCGGCTATTTCTTTCCCTTTCCCAGGCACTGTGGCCATGGTTTCTTCAGCAGTGGTGGCAGCTTCTTCTGCAGCCATGTCTGTTAAAATTTTGTTGATGTCTTCAATAGTAGATTCTAAGTTTACATCTTCGGCTGTAGCGGCTTCGGTAGCCGCGACCTCCGAAGGTGCGACTTCGACATTTTCTGTGCCCTCAACAGCTGGTGTTTTCTGAATTGACGCCCTCGGTGGCGTCTTGTCAATAACTTCTGTTACGGCAATAATTCTTTGCCTTTTCGCTTTGGCTATCTTCGTTTTTTCCGGCTCCGCCACCTTTTGAAAAAGCTTCGTCAGTCGAGGCCCTAATGGACTTAGCTTCGTGGGCATGGGTTCAGTCATTACCTTTAGAATTTCCTCCACGTCGCTAGTAGAAGGTGGTGTGGGGGTCCCCTCTTCTTCGGATAGTTTTCGCTTTGGAGTTGATATTTTTCTCTTGACAATTTTCTTCTTTTTTGGTGGTTGTTCTTCATCCTTGTTTAAAGCTTCGGCCGCTCTTTTTCTTCTCTGGCCCTCAGCACCCTTGTTCAGCTGCGCATAATCAGGATATTCGAAACCCAGTGCATCAAGCACTAGGTTCAGCCTTCGCTTCGGACGGGTGCCGAAGGCTGCTGTCATCAGTTGATCTTCTTTTTTCGAATAATTTCCAAGAATTTCATTACACATCACCTCAACTGTATCCAGCCACTCTTGGCAGGGCTTCTTAAAATATTTCTTGAATTTGAAGTGGTAAGGAAGCCGGACAAGATCCCCTTCCTTCTTCTCCCCCTTTAACTTTGGCATTTCCCATTTTTTCAGAGTAGGGAAGACTTTGAATGCTAAGAATTCTTGAACCAGATCCCTGGTACCAATATGCTCTGCAATGATTCTGAATTCATCCATTGCCCGTTGAGTTTGACCCTCTGGTGTCATGTTGCAGTGGGGTCGGGTTTCTCCGAAAGTTAGCTCGAGTGGACTTTGCACAAGCTTCTCCTTGTCCTCATCAACCTTGACATAGAACCATTCTGATTTCCAGCCTGCCGGCCATTTGCTTCGGTAGCTGATTACAGGAAACTTTGCGGTTTTCCGGTAGGCAAAATTGTAGCAACCGAAGTTTTCATGAAGCCCATCTTTTCTGGCCTTTGTTTGATAATGCAATTCATGAACTCGACAGAAACTGTCAGCAAAAGGCTCCACTGCTTGGCTTCGGAGGGCCCAAATATAAACGCTAAGCCTAACGATAGCGTTAGGAGTTAACTGGTGAAGGTAGATGCCAAACCTCTTCAATATCTCCGCAACAATCTCGTGAACAGGGAATCTTAGCCCAGCCTTTAAAAAGCTTTTGAAGATGACAACCTCGTCCTTCTCTGGCTTCGGGGTGGTCTCTTCTCCCCCGAAGCGAAGTAGCTTCTTCTGATCTTCACTGAAAAAACCTGCTTTCACCATCTTGGCGAGATCAACCTTTGAAACAGTCGATTTTCCGAAGTCTAGGTGGCTGGGTTTGCTGGGCATGGCAATACGGTAGTCATCTTCGGAGTCGGTTTCTTCAATGTTCCCTTCTCCTTCGGCAGCTGTCGGGTTTGCTTCGGCAGCAGGCATTTCTTCCGCAGTCACCAGTCCGGAGCGCTGCATCGCTTCGGAGATGGGCACAGTCTCCGAAGCTTCAGTTTCGTCCCCCTCACGCTCAACCCTAGCTGTAGAGCGAACTCTGGCCATTTAATTATGAACTTGTGAAACTTTGATACTTTTTTCTCCGAAGCAGGCTTCAAGATGGAGCTTCGTTCAAATCTGACAAACAAGCTTCGGCGATGGTTAAAAATTTTGGCAGCAAAACAGTGCAAATAGCAGTAAATGCTGTGGTAACTTCACACCTACTCGTCTGTTTATATAGTGCCGCAGGTAAGAAGGTGAAGCGGCAGGGTTTTTACACCAGGCGGGCAGTAACTTGTACTCGCTGCGCAGTGGACCGCAAAGACCAAACAGTGACTCTGCAAGGTGGGACCGACACGATCTCGGGAAATGGATCGTTTCTCGGCAACGAGCTCAGGGAAGGTGTTTTTTGGACCTTCGGCTTCCCGAAGCTTGAGAGGATTTTTTCACGGTTCAAGCTCGTTACGAAAAACGATCTAGCGCCGCGAAAGGGGCTACTGTTGGGCCCATGCTTCGTTGCGCCGAAGGTCTTGCGTGAAGAAGCAGCTTCGGCTGAAATCGTCCCCAGGAAATGGCCGAAGGTTCCTTTTTATAGAGCTTCGGCGTTGCAAACCGACATAAAGATAGAATGACCTTTTTATCCATAGAGGTCTAAGATAATGTTGTAAACTTTTGTAAAGGGCATAATTGTAATTCGTCACAGGCTGCGTCCTGTGTCTATAAATAGATGAACAGTACCCCCGTACTGTTCACACGAATTTGGCATTTGCTTTTGCGTCACGCTTGTACTTTTTATCTTCTCTCAGGACCGAAGGTACATTTGTAATTTGAAATCATTTCTATTTTTCCATGTTAATAAAATAGAAATGATTCTATGATGATGCTTATATTATATTTCATGCTTTATATGAATCCTTCGTCATTACTTGTTATGTTTACGAAGGTATGTCTCTTATGACCTTCGTCCGAAACTCATTATTTCCCGAAGGGACATAATCCTTCGAAGGACGAAGGACTTTAACACTTAACACTTTTTATGTTGCCTTGTTCTTAACTCTTAGCATTTGAGAACAAGTCCCCAACAAGTACCTCTTCTTCTCCTTTCTTCTCCCCTTCTTGTCGTCGCCCCTGTCACTGTCACTAGATATAGGACATTTTGCAATAAAATGACCGGGCTTACCATATTTGTAACACACTTTCTTGGAGCGGGGTTTGTAGTCCTTCCCCCTCCTTTGTTTGAGGATTTGGCGGAAGCTCTTGATGACGAGCGCCATTTCCTCATTGTCGAGATTGGAGGCGTCGATTGGTTGTCTACTTGGTGTAGACTCCTCCTTCTTCTCCTCCGTTGCCTTAAATGCGACCGGTTGTGCCTCGGACGTGGAGGGGCCGTCAAGCTCGTTGATCTTTCGTGAGCCCTTGATCATAAATTCAAAGCTCACAAAATGCCCGATTACTTCCTCGGGAGTCATTAGTGTATATCTTGGATTGCAACGAATTAATTGTACTTGAGTAGGGTTAAGGAAAATAAGTGATCTTAAAATAACCTTAACCACCTCGTGGTCATCCCACTTTTTGCTCCTGAGGTTGCGCACTTGATTCACCAAGGTCTTGAGTCGGTTGTACATATCTTGTGGCTCCTCCCCTTGGCGAAGACGGAAGCGACCGAGCTCCCCCTCGATCGTTTCCCGCTTGGTGATTTTGGTGAGTTCATCACCCTCGTGCGCGGTCTTGAGCACGTCCCAAACTTCCTTGGCGCTCTTCAATCCTTGCACCTTGTTGTACTCCTCCCTACTTAGAGAGGCGAGGAGTATGGTTGTGGCTTGGGAGTTGAAGTGCTCGATTTGGGCCACCTCGTCCTCATCATAATCCTCATCCCCTACGGATGGTACCTGTGCTCCAAACTCAACAACATTCCATATACTTTTGTGGATTGAGGTTAGATGAAATTTCATTAGATCACTCCACCTAGCATAATCTTCACCGTCAAAGGTTGGTGGTTTGCCTAATGGAACGGAAAGTAATGGAGTATGTCTAGAAGTACGAGGATAATGTAAGGGGATCTTACTAAACTTCTTGCGCTCATGGCGCTTAGAAGTTATAGAGGGCGCGTCGGAGCCGGAGGTAGAAGGCGATGAGGTGTCGGTCTCGTAGTAGACCACCTTCCTCATCTTCTTTATTTTGCCGCCACTCCGATGCGACTTGTGAGAAGAAGTCTTCTTCTCCTTCTTCTTTTCCTTGTTGTGGGACTCTTCTGATGAAGCCTTCCCGTGGCTTGTAGCGGGCTTGTCGCCGGTCTCCATCTCCTTCTTGGCGAGTTCTCCCGACATCACTTCGAGCGGTTAGGCTCTAATGAAGCACCGGGCTTTGATACCAATTGAAAGTCGCCTAGAGGGGGGTGAATAGGGCGAAACTGAAATTCTCAAAAATAGTCACAACTACAAGCCGGGTTAGCGCTAGAAATATAATTGAGTCCGCGAGAGAGGGTGCAAAACAAATCGCAAGCAAATAAGAGGTGTGACACGTGGATTTGTTTTACCGAGGTTCGGTTCTCGTAAACCTACTCCCCGTCGAGGTGGTCACAAAGACCGGGTCTCTTTCAACCCTTTCCCTCTCTCAAACGGTCCCTCGGACTGAGTGAGCTTTTCTTCTCAATCACTTGGAACACAAAGTTCCCACAAGGACCACCACAAGATTGGTGTCTCTTGCCTCAATTACAAGTGAGTTTGATCGCAATGAAGAATCAAAGAAAGAAGAAAGCAATCCAAGCGCAAGAGCTTGAAAGAACACAAGCAAATCTCTCTCTCTAATCACTAGGGCGTTGTGTGGAGTTTGGAGAGGATTTGATCACTTGGGTGTGTCTAGAATTGAATGCTAGAGCTCTTGTAAGTAGTTGAAGTGGGAAAACTTGGATGACTTGAATGTGGGGTGGTTGGGGGTATTTATAGCCCCAACCACCAAACTAGCCGTTTGGTGGGGCTGTCTGTCGCATGGTGCACCGGACAGTCCGGTGCACATCGGACATGTCCGGTGCGCCAGCCACGTCACCAAGGCCGTTGGGTTCCGACCGTTGGAGCTCTGTCTTCTGGGCCCGCCTTGATGTCCGGTGGCACACCGGACATGTACTGTAGAGTGTCCGGTGTGCCAGCGCGCACGTGTCTGACTTCTGCGCGCTCTGGCGCGCATTTAATGCTTCTGCAGGTGACCGTTGGCGCGAAGTAGCCGTTGCTCTGCTGGTTCACCGGACAGTCCGGTGTACACCGGACATGTCCGGTGAATTATAGTGGAGCAAATTCCCGAGGCTGGCGAGTTCCAGAGCCGCTCTTCCTTGGGGCACCGGACACTGTCCGGTGTACACCGGACAGTCCGGTGAATTATAGCGGAGCGCCTCTGGATTTTCCCGAAGGTGAGGAGTTCAGCGTGAAGTCCCCTGGTGCACCGGACACTGTCCGGTGGCACACCGGACAGTCCGGTGCGCCAGACCAGGGACCACTTCGGTTATCCCTTGCTCTCTTTGTTGAACCCAATTTTTGGTCTTTTTATTGGCTAAGTGTGAACCTTTGGCACCTGTATAACTTATACACTGGAGCAAAACTAGTTAGTCCAATTATTTGTGTTGGGCAATTCTACCACCAAAATCATTTTAGGAAATAGGTGTAAGCCTAATTCCCATTCAGTAACAAAGAAACAAATAAGAGTGCAAAACACACTTCAATGGTTTCTCCTAAACCGTGACCAAAAAGCGTTAAACTGCATCTCTGCATACTTCAAATCACACTTGCTAGGACTCAATACAGGGGTAAAAACTCTTAACCACGGAAGTGGATGCAACCTATACCCTAATCATTACAAGGGAGACGAATGGATCCGTAACAGCTAGATACGAGAGATATGCAAACGAGGGCGTCAGCGGAGGAGATTGAAGAGAGGGGTGGGATGGAGGAGAGGAAGATGGTACCTGCGAAGACGACGAGATGCGATGGTGGGACGAGTCGTAGCTTGACGATGGTTGTGGGATTTGTCGGCAGAGTTGCGGATCCGTAGTCGAACCCCTAGAGAACTGAAGGATCACGGAGCCATCGAAACGACCGCCGCGGCAGAGGAGAAAGAAGAGAGGGTCGACATGGATGAGAGGAAGCTTACCTACGAAGACGACGAGCGCGGCGGCGGGAAATGCGATGGGGGACGAGACGGGCGTCGCGAATGAGGGCAGCCTTCGGCGAAAGACGAGCGCGGTGGCTAGAGATGTGATGGGGAGGAGAGCTGCGGCGGCGAGTTGCGACAGGGACGAGATCGTTGTGAGGGCCGCGGGTTGCGAACCCTAGCGAAATGAGGGCGGCTTTCTGCGAACGCGTCGTGAGGGCCGCTTCTTGCGTCGCGTAGGCGGGTGGCTTCTCGTCGAAGCGCGGCGCGCAAAAGCGGGACGAGAAGCTACACGTTTGGGAGGCGTTTCGGCTTCTGGCGGCCAGAATCCGCCCAGAAGCTGAACCAAACAGGGGCTATAAGCTCTCAAAGGCGCTTTATGGGCTCAAACAAGCCCCAAGAGCATGATATGAATGCATGAAAGACTGTCTTATCGCTAATGGTTTCAAATTCAGAAAAGTCGACCCTACTCTCTTCACTAAAATAATTGTTAAAGACTTGTTTATATGCCAAATTTATGTTGATGGTATTATCTTTGGGTCCACTAACAAGTTATCTTATGAAGAGTTAGTAGAATTATGATACATAAATTTGAGATGTCCATGATGGGGGAGTTGAAGTATTTTTTTGGATTCCAAATCAAACAACTCCAAGAGGGCACCTTCATCGGCCAAACAAAGTACACTCAAGGCATTCTCAAGAAGTTTGGAATAAAGAATGCCAAGCCATAAAGACTACTATAGGAACAAATGGGCATCTCGACTTCGACACTGGAGGTAATTCTGTAGATCAAAAGGTATACTGGTCAATGATAGGATCTTTATTCTATTTATGTGCTTCATGACCGAATATTATGCTTTCAGTATGCATGTGTGCACGATTCCAAGCCAACCCTAAGGAAATCCAACTAAGGGTCGTGAAAAGAATCATAAGATATTTAGTTTACACTCCGAGGTTTGGGCTATGGTATCCTAAGGGATCTACCTTTGATCTAATTAGGTATTCTGATGCTGGTTATGTCGGATGTAAGATTGGTAGAAATAGTACATCAGGGACTTGTCAATTTCTGGAGAGATCAATTTATGGGGAGATCCTTGGTGTCTTGGGCTTCAAAGAAACAAAATTCAGTAGCTCTATCCACCGCCGAAGCCGAGTATATTGTTGCAAGACACTGTTGTGCACAATTACTCTGGATGAGGCAAACTCTTAGGTACTATGGCTACAAATTGAGCAAAATCCCTCTCCTATGTGATAATGAGAGTGCAATCTGCATGGCGTACAATCCTGTTGAACACAGTCACACAAAGCACATAGACATCTAGTATCACTTCCTGAGAGATCACCAACAACGGGGATATATTGCAATTGAATATGTTAGCACCCACAACCAGTTAGCCGATATCTTCACCAAGCCCCTAGATGAAAATACTTTTAGAAAGCTTAAGAATGAACTAAATGTCTTAGATTCTCGGAACTTCGATTGAAATCTGGCACACATTGCTCATTTTATACCTTTGATCATGACATGTCTCTTTCATTTGGTACAAATGCATATTTCTTATTCTTCTTGTGCCAAAGCTAAGACTAATGTGTTTCCTAGTGTATTTCTATACCTAGTCTTAGATTGAAAGGGAAATGAAGTTGTAGGCAGAGGCAAGGCTTCCACTACATTTTCGTCAGTATCATATACCCTCTGCCCTACTCATGTATTTACATTCATATCCTTCTTATAAAAGCCTCTAGATTTCTTTGTTTTTAGCACTTAATAACAAAGGGGGAGACATTAATAGGCCAAAACAAAAGGACCGCATCACCATCATGTTTTCTAAAAAGTTTTTTTCTTCCAAATTGGAACTTTTGCGTTTGCAGAAACACCCTTGACAACTAAGGGGAGAACTTCTTCAGGGGGAGTTTATTTAGTCAAAGGAAAATCATTTGAAGGGGGGTAAATGCCTTTGGAAAATTATATTCTTATACCGTTGGCTAATTGCAAAAGAATTTGAAAAAACTTTTCCAAAAGATTTGCAAAAACAAGCTAAGTGGTGCAAATGTGGTTCAAAATTTCAACTATATCAAAACACTCATATATACTTAGAATTGCTTTCATTTCAAAGTAACTTATGCACATCTATCAAAATGCAAACTACCTACATTTCTACACTTTATGTTTTCTTTGGTTTGTGTTGGCATCAATCACCAAAAAGGGAGAGATTGAAACGAAAATGGCCTTAACCATTCTCTATAATCGATTTTGGTGCTTGACGACCATCACAAATCTTTTGGACTAACTAGTTTGCCTAGTTGATTATTTCTCAGGTGCATAAGTCCATCTATATCAATTCTAAGCCGACTGTCCGGAATACCATCACAAATCTTATGGACTAACTAGTTTCCTAGTTGATCATTTATCAGGTGCATAAAGTTCATCTACATTAATCCTAAGTGGACTGTCCGGAATACCGTAGATTGTTCCGGACAGGAGAAGCTTTTTGGAAAATTCACCTGTGTGCGGACCGTCCAGGCCCTTCCGGCGGACCGTCCGTGACACCAAGGTGTGCCTTGGACAGAAACTATGCAAAACTTGCATTCACACTATGAACTGTCCGAAGGAGAAGAAAGCACCGTCCGGGACCAAGCTCGGACCATCCGGCCTTAGGCGCGGACCGCCCGCTCGTTGAAAAACTAGAAAAAATCCGAAGATGACGGATTTGGTAACATGCATTTTTAGCGTCCTCGCGGACCGTCCAGATTGCACGGTTGGAACGTCCGTGACTGCTTTATCTGACATCTGACGACACATTTAATGCACTTATAGTCGTTACTGCTGACCGTTGCGATTTCAACCGTTCATGTGTAGGGGCGGACCGTCCGGACCAGGGGCAAGGACTATCCGCGATTGGCAGAAAGGAGGCAACGACTAGGAAGTGGTTGGTGGCTATAAATACAACCCCAACCACCTCCATTCAATGAATCCAAGCATCCCACTCACTCACATTCAATACAAGAGCAAGTACTCATCCCAAGACACATTCAAAGCTTCCAAGTCTCTCCAAGTGCTATAATTGTGACTAGTGATCATTAGTGTTTAGTGCCTTGGAGAGTCTTGAGAGAGTGTGATCTGGTGTCTCATTTGTTGCTCTTGTTGCTTGGTTTTCTTAATCGTGCTTTCTTCATCTCCTTCTAAACTCTCACATGACTTGTAAAGCTAGCAAGAGACACCTAATTGAGTGGTGATCCTTGCGGGGTCTAAGTGACACTCGAGATTAAGGAGAAGCACTCAACAAGTCTAAGTGATTGTTTGAGAGAGGGAAAGGGTTGAAACAGACCCGACCTACGTGGCCTCCTCAACGGGGAGTAGGTTCTTTGGAACCGAACCCTAGGAAACAAACCATCGTGTTCATTTGTGTTGATCATTACCTTACGATTTGATTCTTTCTATCCCACCTCTCTAAGTTCTCTTGCTTACAATCTTTTTGAGTTTACTCCCAAAGTTATCCGCATTGATCGAGCAACTCATCACAAGAAGAACTCTCCTCCGCACTGCGATTTTGTTATTACTCATTTCTAATCCTAACCTCGGGTAAAGTTCGTGTTCAAAGTTTATAATTTTCAGGTTTCTCTTATTCACCCCCCTCTAGGCGATTTTCAGTTGCCCCTACTTCTGCTGGCATTATATGTGGGGGAGGGAGTAGAGTTGGCAATGGGTAAAAACTTGTTGGGTATCACTTGCCCAAACCTATGCCCGCGAAGAAAAAAATCATCCGCTAAAAAACCATACCCATGGCGGGTATAAAAATTTGCCCAGACCCATGCCCATGCGGGTTTCAAGTACCCAATGGGTTTCCCATACCCACTAACATCAACACAAAAAAATTCATCATTTAAATGACAGTCAATATATTAATAAGCCAGGATAAAATAAACAAGTGATAACTAATTCTTGCTTAAACTTTGTCACATGGAGTTCATTTCAACTAGAGCATATTCAACTAATAATATTATGAGACATATTTGTAAGTTATGTTGATTTTAACGCGGGTTTTAAAAACCCATGGGTTTACGGGTATGGGTAGTGGAAGAAAAAACACATGCCCACGTCCCCGTTGGGTTTCCATTTGAACCCATTAACAAACCTATGGGTAGAGAAATTAGTCCAAACCCACACCCTATTAGAGCAAAAACCCATCGGGTTTTGGGTAGCGGGTACCCGTTGCTATCTCTAAGAAAGAGGGATGTGTAGGTGGCGTTGGGATAGGGTTTTGCGTGGGCCTGGAGATTGATCGCTTTCACCTTCTGCTCCACCACTGTTGGATCGGTGGAGAAAGCCACGATGGAGCGCGCGAGGGGAGGCCCTCTCTCTCTAAAGTGACGAGCCGAGGGGCATGATAACGAGGAAAGGGCGGAGGGCGTGTTGGCGAGTAGATAGTCAGGGTCGTGGTGATGATCGGAGGCACAGTGACGAACGGGGGCACGACATGACGTGGCAAGCGGGATTGCTGGAGGGTGCAGGCCGCGGTGAGCTGGTCGCGATTGAGCGGTAGGGGGCAGCGGGGCACTGTGCTGCTCACGTGGGGAAAGGAATAGGAATGAGAATGAGAATGACAGGACATGGAATGACAAAACAGTGAATGTCACCCTACCTTCGCTGACATAA
Source organism: Zea mays (assembly GCF_902167145.1). NCBI lineage: Eukaryota > Viridiplantae > Streptophyta > Magnoliopsida > Poales > Poaceae > Zea > Zea mays. The sequence goes on from NC_050102.1 coordinate 156,588,174, forward strand.
TAAGTAGTAGAGATATGTGGGGGACAGATATCCCCCAGGTCCACTAGAAGGCGAAAGATCCTTGCACGGGGCAACGGGCCAGTTACCCCGCAAGGCCATCTCATCGTGGGCCGGGCAAAGACTACGAGTGGAATGGGCCGACCCGAGAAGACAATGGACTTAAGCCCAAATTGTCCGTCGTATCGTGCACTACCCCAAGAAATCGTCCGACTTTCCCGCGCCTGGCACCCTCGAATGTCGGGATGGTTCAGGGAAGAGTCGGTGAGTTTTTCTGAAGATTAGTTAAGTTGGTTCGCTATTAGTTAGAAGATATGCTAGAAAAATGTCATCACCGTGTATGTAGGGAGTGCCCCACGTTCGTGTATATAAGGCCTAGGGGGAACCCCATCATTTTCATCTCATTAGCTCTTCTCCATTCAGGAGATGCCACTTGTAACACACCACACATACAGACCCACCCCAGGAAGTAGGGTATTACGCCTCTCAAAGCGGCCCGAACCTGCTGAAAATCACCTCTCTCTCTCTCTATCTCGTGCTCCAAGCACGAACCATTGAGCTATAATCAACAACATCGTCCTACCCAAAAGCACCGCACGGGTATCCCTGGGCGTGCGGTTGGACACTAAACACCGACAAGATATAAACTGGTATTGTTGGGGGCCTTCCTCTCCCGAAGGTCCTAAAAACGTGACTGACCATATGTTTTTAGTATGATATGGATTATTGCAAGGGGGCTTCGGCATGAAGGTTTTCTCTTATGACAGGGTGAAGGTATAACCCGAAGGTGATCAGAATAGACGACGTAAATATAGTCGAAGAGCTTCGGCTTGACGTGTTGACAAGGACCAAGTATGATGAGGATTGAAAAAGGACAAAGACTATTCAGTCCCGAATAATTTGTGTTATGGTTATAGATGAATGCCGAGGGCATGGATGTAATTTCTCCCAGGCTACGTCCCGTGCCTATAAATAGATGAACAGTAACATCGTATTGTTCACGCTGAATTGTAATCACTCTCTCGCGTCTTCACCTTCGAGCAAGCCAAAGGTATCAATATAATATTAATACTATCAATATTCGTACATGTTTTATGAAATGTAAACATGTATGAATTAATGAGATGCAGTTATTGCCTTCATCCTTTTACGTTCTCGTTTATATATTAAGTGATGAAGTGAGTCTCTCTTGACCTTCGTCTGATGAGCATTGTTCCTACGGAGAGATAATGCTTCGGAAGACGAAGGTCCACAATAATTAACAACTGTGTTGCCTTGTTATAAATCTTTAGTATTTGAGAACAAGTGACCAACATTGGCGCCCACCTCCGGTGAACTCAAACAACCACCTTTGGCAAGCATCCACTTCATCATGCCGCCGAAGAAGACAACAACGCCAGGGGCTGCCCTGCAGCCACTGGACACAAATCAGGAAACACTCTCCCTGCGAGAAGCTAGGAGCCAAAAGAGAAAGGCTACCAGCCCAACACCTCAGGAGGAGGAGTTGGATCAGGAGATCAGGGACTTGGAGGCCATTCATCAACAAGTACAAAGGAAGAGAGAAAAGATGCTTTGGCTAGCCGACCTTCAGAAGAAGATCGACGAAGCCGCCGAGGAAATGCATCATCTTACTCAGGATGGCCAAGACCGAAGGGCCCAGCACAGGGAGCTTCGTCAAGAAAGCCCAATCAATGATGATGAATGGTACGACGATTTTCACCATGATAACTTCGCATTCGATGATGCTTCTCCTTTGGCAGCAGAGTTGCAGGTTACCCCGTTACCACAATCTTACAAGCCACCTCAGCTCTCCATGTATGATGGGCACTCAGATCTGAAGCAGTTCCTGATGAGCTACGAGGCTACCATATCCTCGTATGGGGGCAATTTTGCTGTCATGGCGAAGTCATTCGTCATGACAGTCATAAGTGTGGCTCAGACATGGTATTTGTCGGCGTTTCGACCCCGGGGGTCCCTGGACCGACGAGTAAATTGTCGCCGCGTGTCCCAGCCCAGATAGGTCGGTGCGAGACGGAGCACGAAGGGGGAAGAAACAGGCAAAGGGGAAACCCGCGACCTTCGTGTTGCCCTGCGCCCAGGTCGGGTGCGCTTGCAGTAGGGGGTTACAAGCGTTCGCGTGGGAGAGCCTTACGCGTCGGCCCGTCCTCCCGCGCGGCCAACCTTCTCGTACGAGAGCCCTGGACCTTCCTTTTATAGGCGTAAGGAGAGGGTCCAGGTGTACAACGGGGGGTGTAGCAGTGTGCTAACGTGTCTAGCAGAGAGGAGCTAGAGCCCTAAGTACATGCCGTCGTAGCAGTCGGAGAGGTTTTGGCACCCTGTTCATGTGGTGTCGTGGCCGTCGGAGGAGAGCTGGAGCCTTGCGGGAGGACAACTGTCGGGGCTGTCGAGTCCTTGCTGACGTCTCCTTGCTTCCGTAAGGGGCTGAGAGCCGTCGTCGTCATGGAGCACGCGGGGCACCATCATTATTTGTTTACCGGGGCGAGCCAGATGGGACGCCGGTCTTGTTCCCCGTAGCCTGAGCTAGCTAGGGGTAGGGTAATGATGGCCCCCTGTGACATGGTCGGTCCGAGCCCTAGGTCGGGCGAGGCGGAGGCTCCTCCGAGGCCGAGGTCGAGTCCGTCTTCCAAGGCCGAGGCTGAGTCCGAGCCCTGGGCTCGGGCGAGGCGGAGTTCGTCGTCTTTCGGAGCCGAGGCTGAGTCCGAGCCCTGGGGTCGGGTGAGGCAGAGTTCGTCGTCTTCCGGAGCCGAGGCTAAGTCCAAGCCCTGGGGTCGGGCGAGGCGAAGTCCATCTTCCAAGGCCGAGACGGGGGCCGAACCCTGGGGTCGGGCGAGGCGGAGCTTCCTATGTCTCCCGAGGCTGGACTTAGCCGCTGTCAGCCTCACTCTTTCGAGTGGCACAGCAGTCGGAGTGACACAGGCGGCGCTGTTTTCTTGTCAGGTCGGTCAGTGGAGCGGCGAAGTGACTGCGGTCACTTCGGCTCTGTCGACTAAAGAACGTGCGTCAGGATAAGGTGTCAGGCGATCCTTGCATTAAATGCTCCTGCGACACGGTCGGTTGGTGTGGCGATCTGGCCAAGGTTGCTTCTCTGCGAAGACTGGGCCTCGGGCGAGCCGAAGGTGTGTCCGTTGCTTGAGGGGGCCCTCGGACGAGACGTGAATCCTCCGGGGTCGGCTGCCTTTGCCCGAGGCTGGGCTCGGGCGAGGCAAGATCGTGTCCCTTGAGTGGACTGAGCCTTGACCTTAATCACGCCCATCAGGCCTTTGCAGCTTCGTGCTGATGGGGGTTACCAGCTGAGATTAGGAGTCTTGGGGGTACCCCTAATTATGGTCCCCGACAGTAGCCCCCGAGCCTCGAAGGGAGTGTTGATACTCGCTTGGAGGCTTTTGTCGCACTTTTTTGCAAGGGGACCGGCCTTTCTCGGTTGCATTTCGTTCCAATGGGTGCGCGCGAGCGCACCCGCCGGGTGTAGCCCCCGAGGCCTCGAAGGAGTGGTTTGACTCCTTCGAGGTCTTAGCGCGTTTCGTGATGCTTCGTCCAGTCTGATTGTTCCCTCATGCGAACTGGCCGTAGCCCGGGTGCATAGTCGAGTCCCAAGTTCTCGGGCTGGTATGTTGACGCTGTCAACGGTTTGGCCGGAGCCGGGTTTGCGAGAGCAGCCCCCGAGCCTCCGCACAGAGCGAGAGGCGGTCAAGGACAGACTCGGCTTTTTTCATACGCCCCTGCGTCGCCTTTCCGCAAGGAGGAGGGGGGAAAGCGCCATGTTGCCCTCGGAGGGCGCCGAACATGGTGTCTCCAGTGAGTTGCTAACGGGTAATCCGAGTGGACGCCCGTGCCCCATTCGTTAGGGGTCGGCTAGTGGCCCGGAGGCGCACTCCAAAAGTACCTACGGGTGATTCGCCGGACCCGGTCCCCTTTTGACGGGGTCCGAGGGCTCGATGCCTCCCTCTGGTGGGATTCCATTACAAAATCGTTCCCGTCGGTCTCGGAAATGTCCTAGGGTACCTCGGGAGCGTAGCCCGAGCCTTGGTTATGTATCGAACGTACCCAGGGTCATCCCTCGCTCTGCGTGCTCTGAGGCGGCTGTCGAACCCTTCGGGGGCCAGCCTACGAACCCCTGATCAGTAGTGGGCGCGGAGCCCGAGTGGCCTAAGGCGGCCGTTCAACCCTTCCGAGGGGCCAGCCTTCGAACCTTTGACCAGTAGTGGGCGCGGAGCCCGAGTGCTCTGAGGCGGCTGTTGAACCCTTCCGAGGGGCCAGCCTTCGAACCTCTGATCAGTAGGGGGGCTCGGGACCCGCTTCCTTCACGGAGAAGGATCCTTTTCGGAGTATCCCCTTTCCCAGTCCCTGTGGCAAGAGAGAGAAAGAGGAAGTGGAAAAAGGATACGAAATCGAATGACGTGGCGCACCTTTTTTGACGCGGTCATCACGGCGGAGGTGAAGCGTCGCCTGCTTCGCCTGCCAAAGGTGTCGCCTGTCCTACCGCAGAGTTAATGCGACGGGACGAGTGGTTCGCGGGGCAGCCATTGTGCGTGCGCGAGCCATTCGGGGAACGGAACACGGGCGCGTCGTCTTCACGCCATGGGAGAGGGCTCTCTCGCTGTCCCAGGAGGGGACGTGAGCTTGCTGACGACTTGACTGCTGCTTCCACCCGCCTACCACCGCCATTACTGTCGGCCCATTTCTGGCCGTATCGATCATCGCGCCTTCTCCCGCGGCTAACTGACTCGTGACCGATGTGCTCGGTTGGCACTGTCGGGTCATGCGCAGGGTCGCCTCGAGTCGCGGCACCGGTTCCACAGTCGAGAAGGTGCGGTACTGGCGCGAGTGGCGGTGCAGTTTCTCGCACGTAGTAACCGGCACGCCGGTTACATGACGTGTGGGCCTGGGCCTCCATGCTGGACACGTCGAAGTCGAAAGGGTGCGCCCCCTTGGTGCGGTTGCATGCCGCCTGCATGGCGGTCCACTCTTTCACCCGCTGGTCTGGGCGAAAGTGGAGGAGCGCTTGTAGCCGCTGGGCAGTTACGCGCACCGCGCGCGGCGGTTTGGCTTCTTCTGCCCTGGGCTAGCTTGCATGACGCGTGGGACCCAGCCCCTGCGTCGTAGGGGGAGGACCTTGGAGCGTGTTGGAGAAGACTCGGTCTGCGCCGGCTGAGGACGCAAGTGGGGAGAGTTGCCTTTAAAAGGAGGGTGACCCCCTTGGAAGGCAACCATGTCTTCACACTCCCTTCATGTATCGCGTCCTTCCACCTTCCGAGCCCCCGAATGGGGAGCGCCCGCGGTTCTTCCGCCTTGTCGTCGTTGGAGGAACGCAGCTTCGCGGAAGTTCGTACCTTTCAGCCATCGTTCGGCTTCAAGGATTTTCATCAGGCAGCCCAGCTGCATCCCCTCGTTGGTGGTCACCCAAGACGGTGACCACCAGCTTGATGGTGGGGAGAAGCAAGCCGGGCTGCGACCTCTGCCCCGCCCTCAGCTTCAAGAATCTTCATCATCCTGGCTGGGGCGGAGGGCGAGGCGGGCCGGAGCTCCAGCTCCCGCGCGGGTCGGTGGACCACCTCTTCTTCCAGCTTCTAGGGGTGGAAACCATCCCCCAGCTCTGCGGAGGAGGCGCCCTCCAGCCATGCCGGGGAAGGCGAACTGTTGCTGCCCAGCTAGGATGCAACATTCCGTCCTCTGTCCTCGCTTTCGTGGCGAGGACGGGAGTGAGGACCTGCCGGTGCGCTTTGGGGCAGCCGGCGCTCGCTGGTGCGGCGTTGGTGGACAGGTGGACGCCGCCGTCGGTGCTGACGTGGTGGCAGCTGGAGAAAGCTTCTCCGCCGTCGAGACCGTCAGCGCCACCTGCGGATCGACCTCCGGGTCTTTGGCTTTAATATCTGGTTCGCGTCCCTTGAGTGGGGACGCGAACGAGAGCTTTCCGATGGCTGCGTCCGTCCTGGGACCATGGCTGTTGCTGCGGAGGTCGCCGACGAGTCGCCTGGAGCTCGTCGTCCCGCAGGCTCTCCGATGTGGAGGTTGTTCATACCCGCGGGAGTGAAACTGGAGTTCCGTTTGTAATGGCACCTTGAGTGCCGGTGTCTGTTCATTGTGGCTGTCGGGGCCTGAACATGTATGTATTTTTGCATGAAGCCGTGTTTTTTCCTCATTTCGAGCACTAGGACTCACCTGTCGGCTAACTGAACCGCTTCACCAAGTGTGAGTCGCCTCGTGCGAAGGTGACGAGTGAGGTATCCATATCCCAGAGGCGTAGGAGTCCCTCGGCTCGGTCGGCCGTGCCGCCCGAGGCTTCTCTTACTTAGTTAAAGGAACCCTCGACCACTCTGCGATGAGCCGGAGCCGAGGGCAGCGGTGTCAGCGTGGACAGAGGCAGAGTTGGCTCGAAAAGAGGCTTCGTCGGCCGGAGCCTGGCCGAGCCGTCCACTGGCGGGACCAACGCCGGAGTCGAGTTGCCGAGGCTACGAGCCGGGCTGGTGTCCTCGGGGGACAGCTGGCTGAGGCTTCGGGGCGGCCGACCGAGCCGTCTGCTCGGGCCGGGTTCCTGGAGGAGACCCTAGCGACGATGGCCCTGGCGTGGTGCTGACGTCGTCCTTCGGAGCGGAGATCCTTCGCCCGTGTTGCCATCCGAGGCTCGGTCGAACTTCGCCGAAGGTGGAGTTGACGCCGAGGGTGCTGCTGCTCCCCCTCCATCGACGTCTGAGCCTGCAGGATCGATTCGCCTGTAGTATGCATATGTTTTCTGTGGTCGCCGAGGCCCAAACATAACGTCGTTGTGTTGTAAAGCTGTGTTTCTTTTCCCCTTGTTTCGAGTATCAGGACTTATTTGTCGGTAACAGAATTGTTTGTCCGAGCGAGAGTTACTTTTCACGGAAGGTGATGAGTGAGGTATCCGTATCACGGAGGAGTAGGAGTCCCTCGGCTCGGTCGGCCTTGCCGCTTACGTGTACTCTTTACTCGTCCGTAGGATTCTGCTATCAATATAGTCGAGAAGGCACGAAAAATCGTTTCGACAGAAAAGTTCCCGAGCATTAAGACTTGTTCGGTCAGCGGAATCGCTTATCTAAGCGTGAGTTACTTATCACAGAAGGTGATGAGTGTGGTATCCGTATCCCGGAGGCGTAGGAGTCCCTCGGCTCGGTCGGCCTTGGCTGCTTACGTGTACTCCGTCGTTTTCAGGATCCCACTTTCGAAGTAGTCAAAAAGCACGAAAGATGTTCTGGCAGAAAGAGTTTTTCCGAGGAAAAATTTGACGCGGAGGGGGTGCCCCCCTTCTAGCCCCCGAGGGAGGGTCGGGCTTTGCCGAGGCAAGGCTGACCCTTCCTTGATGGTTAGACTTTGTATGTAAACGAGGTGTATGACCGACTTGAAAACATCTTAAGGGTAGAAGCGACGTAGTTGTCGGATGTTCCAAGCGTTGCTGTAGGTCTCGCCTTGACTGTTGGCCAGCTTGTATGTTCCGGGCTTCAAAATCTTGGCGATGATGAATGGCCCTTCCCAGGGAGGCATGAGCTTGTGCCGCCCTCGGGCGTCTTGTCGTAGTCGAAGCACCAAGTCGCCCACCTGGAGGTCTAGGGACCGAACCCCTCGGGCGTGGTAGCGTCGCAGGGACTACTGATACCGCGCCGAGTGTAGTAAGGCCATGTCCCGAGCCTCTTCCAGCTGGTCCAGTGAGTCTTCTCGGTTGGTTCGATTGCTTTGGTCGTCGTACGCCCTCGTCCTCGGGGAACCGTATTCTAAGTCTGTGGGCAAGATGGCCTCGGCCCCATAGACTAGAAAGAATGGTGTGAAGCCCATGGCTCGGCTCGGCGTTGTCCTCAGACTCCAGACCACCGAGGGGAGTTCCTTCATCCATCACCTGCCGAATTTGTTGAGGTTGTTGTAGATCCTCGACTTGAGTCCTTGCAGAATCATGTCGTTGGCACGTTCTACCTACCCATTCGTCATGGGGTGAGCCACGGCGGCCCAGTCCACCCGGATGTGGTGATCCTCACAGAAGTCCAGGAACTTTCTGCCGGTGAACTGGGTGCCGTTGTCGGTGATGATGGAGTTCGGGTCCCCGAAGCGATGGATGATGTTGGTGAAGAATGCCACCGCCTGTTCGGACCTGATGCTGTTTAGGGGTCGGACTTCGATCCACTTGGAGAATTTGTCGATGGCGACCAGCAGGTGCGTGTAGCCCCCGGGTGCCTTCTGCAAGGGACCGACGAGGTCCAGACCCCACACAGCAAACGACCAGGTGATGGTTATTGTCTGTAGAGCCTGAGCGGGCAGGTGGGTCTGCTTCATGTAGAATTGACACCCTTGGCAGGTGCGGACAATTCTAGTGGCGTCGGCCACCGCGGTCGGCCAGTAGAAACCTTGTCGGAAAGCGTTTCCAACAAGGGCTCGAGGCGCTGCATGATGACCGCAAGCCCCCGAGTGTATTTCTTGTAATAACTCCTAACCTTCGGCGATGGGTATGCATCGCTGGAGGATGCCGGAGGGGCTGTGGTGGTAGAGCTCCTTCCCGTCACCCAGCAAGACGAATGACTTGGCGCGCCGCGCCAGTCGCCGAGCTTCGGCTCGGTCGAGGGGTAGCTCTCTTCAGTGGAGATATCGCAGGTACGGGGTTTGCCAGTTTCGATTAGGCGGGACCCCATTCCGCTCTTCCTCGACGCACAGTGCCTCACCCTCGGGGGCCGAGAGTGCCTCGGGCAGGGCCGAGACCTTCTCAAGTTCGGGTGTGTCGTCGGTCTTGACTGAGGGTTGATGTAGGTCTCGGGAGAAAACGTCCGAGGGAACCGTTGTCCGCCCCGAGGCTATCTTAGCCAACTCGTCCGCAGTCTCGTTGTATCGTCGGGCGATGTGGTTGAGCTCGAGCCCGTAGAACTTGTCCTCCAGGCGCCGAACCTCATCGCAGTAGGCTTCCATCTTCGGGTCGCGACAGTGGTAGTTCTTCATGACTTGGTCGATGACAAGCTGCGAGTCACCGCGAGCGTCGAGGCGTCGGACCCCTAGCTCGATGGCGATGCGCAACTCGTTGACTAGAGCCTCGTACTCAGCCACGTTGTTGGATGCCGGGAAATGGAGGCGCAACACGTAGCGGAGGTGTTTCCAGAGGGGCGAGATGAAGAGCAGGCCCACGCCTGCCCCTATTTTCATCAGCGACCCGTCGAAAAACATGGTCCAGAGTTCCGGTTGGATCGGAGCTGCCGGGAGTTGGGTGTCGACCCATTCAGCCACAAAGTCTGCCAAGACTTGGGACTTGATGGCCTTCCGAGGGGCGAACAAGATTGTCTCGCCCATGATTTCCACTGCCCACTTTGCAATCCTACCCGAGGCCTCTCGGCACTGGATGATCTCCCCTAGGAGGAAGGATGACACCACAGTCACCGGATGAGACTCGAAGTAGTGTCGCAACTTCCGCCGCGTCAGAATCACCGCGTACAGCAGCTTCTGAATTTGTGGGTAGCGGATCTTGGTCTCGGACAGTACCTCACTGATGAAATAGACCGGCCTCTGGACGGGCAATGCATGCCCTTCTTCTCGTCTCTCAACCACGATCGTGGCGCTGACCACCTGAGTGGTAGCAGCGACGTAGATCAAGAGGGCTTCTCCAGCAGCGGGGGGGGCACCAAGATGGGCGCGTTCGTAAGGAGCGCCTTCAGGTTCTTGAGGGCTTCCTCGGCCTCGGGGGTCCAAGTGAAGCACTCGGTCTTTCTTAAGAGGCGGTACAGAGGTAGGCCTCTTTCGCCGAGGCGCGAGATGAAGCGGCTCAGAGCCGCAAGGCATCCCATGACCCTCTGTACGCCTTTCAAGTCTTTGATGGGGCCCATGTTGGTGATGGCCGCAATTTTCTCCAGGTTGGCCTCGATGCCCCGCTCGGAGATGATGAACCCCAAGAGCATGCCTCGGGGGACTCCGAAGACGCACTTCTCGGGATTGAGTTTTACGCCTTTCACCTTGAGACACCGGAATGTCGTTTCAAGGTCGGAGAGGTGGTCGAAGGCTTTCCTCGTCTTGACTACGATGTCATCGACGTAAGCCTCGACGGTCCGACCAATGTGCTCTCCGAACACGTGGTTCATGCACCTTTGGTACGTCGCACCCGCATTCCTCAAACCAAATGGCATAGTAACATAGCAGTACATGCCAAAAGGTGTGATGAAAGAAGTTGCGAGCTGGTCGGACTCTTTCATCCTGATTTGGTGATACCCTGAGTAGGCATCGAGGAAAGACAGGGTTTCGCACCCAGCAGTGGAATCCACGATTTGATCGATGCGAGGCAGAGGGTAGGGAACCTTTGGACATGCTTTGTTTAGACCAGTGTAGTCTACACACATCCGCCATTTCCCTCCTTTCTTTCTCACAAGCACAGGGTTGGCAAGCCATTCGGGATGGAATACCTCTTTGATGAACCCAGCGGCCATCAGCTTGTGGATCTCCTCGCCTATGGCTCTGCGCTTTTCTTCGTCGAATCGGCGCAGAGGCTGCTTCACGGGTCGGGCTCCGGCTCAGATATCCAGCGAGTGCTCGGCGACATCCCTCGGTATGCCAGGCATGTCCGAGGGACTCCACGCAAAGACTTCGGCGTTCGCGTGGAGAAAGTCGACGAGCACTGCTTCCTATTTGGGGTCGAGCTCGGAGTTGATCCGGATCTGCTTGGAGGCGTCGTTGCTGGGGTCGAGGGGGACGGACTTAACCGTCTCTGCTGGCTCGAAGTTGCCGGCGTAGCGCTTCATGTCTGGCGCCTCCTTGGAGAGGCTCTCCAGGTCGGCGATGAGGGCCTCGGACTCGGCGAGGGCCTCGGCGTACTCCATGCACTCCACGTCGCATTCGTACGCGTGTCGGTACGTGGGGCCGACGGTGATGACCCCGTTAGGGCACGACATTTTGAGCTTGAGGTAGGTGTAGTTGGGGACGGCCATGAACTTGGCGTAGCATGGCCTCCCCAGTACTGCGTGGTAGGTTCCTCGGAACCCGACCACCTCGAACGTGAGGGTTTCCCTTCGGAAGTTGGAGGGAGTCCCGAAGTAGACGGGCAGATCGAGTTGTCCGAGAGGCTAGACGCGTTTCCCGGGGATGATCCCATGAAAAGGCGTCGCGCCTATCCGGATCGAGGACAGATCGATCTGCAGGAGCCTGAGGGTCTCGGCGTAGATGATGTTGAGGTTGTAGCCTCCGTCCATGAGGACCTTGGTGAGCCTGACGTTGCCGATGACGGGGTCGACAACGAGTGCGTATTTCCCCGGGCTCGGCACGCGGTCGGGGTGGTCGCCCTGGTCGAAGGTGATGGGCTTGTCGGACCAGTCTAGGTAGACTGGCACCGCCACCTTTACCGAGCAGACCTCCCGACGCTCTTGCCTGCGGTGCCGAGCCGAGGCGTTCGCCACTTGCCCACCGTAGATCATGAAGCAGTCGTGGACCTCGGGGAACTCCTCTGCCTTGTGATCCTCCTTCTTGTCGTTGTTGTGGGCCCTGCCACCTTCCGCCGGTGGCCCGGCCTTGTGGAAGTGGCGCCGAAGCATGACGCACTCCTCAAGGGTGTGCTTGATGGGCCCCTGATGATAGGGGCACGGCTCCTTGAGCATCTTATTGAAGAGATTGGCACCTCCGGGAGGTTTTCGAGGGTTCTTGTACTCAGCGGCAGCGACAAGGTCCGCATCAGTGGCGTCGCGTTTCGCTTGCGACTTCTTCTTGTTCTTCTTCTTGGTGCCGCGCTGAGCGGACGCCTCGGGGACGTCTTTCGGCTGGCGGCCCTGGGGCTGCTTGTCCTTCCGGAAGATGGCCTCAACCGCCTCTGGCCAGAGGCAAACTTGGTGGCGATGTCCATCAGCTCACTCGCCCTGGTGGGGTGTCTTGCGACCCAGCTTGCTCACCAGGTCGCGACAGGTGGTGCCGACGAGGAACGCGTCGATGACGTCCGAGTCGGTGACGTTGGGCAGCTCGGTGCGCTGCTTCGAGAACCGTCAGATGTAGTCCCGGAGAGACTCTCCTGGCTGCTGGCGGCAGCCTCGGAGATCCCAGGAGTTCCCAGGGCGCACGTACGTGCCCTGGAAGTTGCCAGCGAAGGCTTGGACCAGGTCGTCCCAGTTGGAGATCTGCCCCAGAGGCAGATGCTCCAGCCAGGCTCGAGCGGTGTCGGAGAGGAACAGGGGGAGGTTGCGGATGATGAGGTTGTCGTCGTCCGTTCCACCCAGCTGGCAGGCCAGTCGGTAGTCCGCGAGCCACAGTTCTGGCCTCGTCTCCCCCGAGTACTTTGTGATGGTAGTCGGGGTTCGGAACCGGGTCGGGAACGGTGCTCGTCGTATGGCCCGGCTGAAAGCCTGCGGACCGGGTGGTACGGGCGAGGGGCTCCGATCCTCCCCGCTGTCGTAGCGTCCCCCACGCCTGGGGTGGTAGCCGCGGCGCACCCTCTCGTCGAGGTGGGCTCGACGGTTGCGGTGGTGGTGCTTGTTGCCAAGGCGACCCGGGGCCGCAGGCGCCGTGTTGCGCATGCGCCCGGTGTGGACCGAGGCTTCCCGCACGAATCGGGAAGTCGCGGCGCGATGCTCCGAGGGTTGCCCCTGCCTTCGGGAGGCAGAGCTTTTGGCCCGTCGGACCGCGGCATCCTCCAGGAGATTCTTGAGCTCTCCCTAGATGCGCCGCCCTTCGGTGGTCGATGGTTTCGGCATCGCGCGGAGTAGTATTGCTGCTGCAGCCAGGTTCTGGCCGACCCCACTGGAAGCCGGTGGCGGCCTTGCCCTGACACTGTCGGCAATGCGGTGCTGGATGCCCTGGGGTAGGTGACGCGCTTCTCCGGCCGGAGCTTGGTCTGCCCATTCCTGCCCGATGTTCCGTCGGAACTGCTCAAGTGTTCATGCTCCCTCGTCGAGCCTGGCCTGCATCTCGCGGATTTGCTCGAGCTGTGCGTCCTGACCCCCCGCAGGGACTGGGACCACAGCTAGCTCCCGAAGGATGTCAACGCGAGGCGCAGGCCTAGGGGGATCGCCGTTTTCCGGCATACCAAGATGGTTGCCTTCGCCGGGACCCCCTAGATCGACGTGGAAACATTCACGACTTGGGCCGCAGCCCTCGTCGTCGAAGCTGCGGCTACCATCGGAACAATCGGAGAGGCAGTAGTCGCATGCAGTCATGAAGTCCCGCATGGCACTAGGGTTACCGAGCCCGGAGAAATCCCAACAAAAGTCGGGCTCATCATCTTCCTCGGAACCCGAGGGTCCGTAGGTCGAGACGGCCGTCAGTCTGTCCCAGGGCGACCGCATATGGTACCCTGGAGGGTCGGTACATGCCTCTACGAAGGCTTCCACCGAAGCGAGGTCGCTTGGTGGGTCGAAGCTGAATCCAAAAGGCACGATATGGGAATCGGTCGGTACCTCTTTGTCGACGGGTGGTGACGAAGTCGCGTCGGGGGCGGACTGCACTGTTGTCTCAGGTACGAGGGTGACGCCCAGCAAGTCCTTCGCGAGCGTGCTGGCATCGGTCGTCTACTTGGGGTTGGCGTGTTGTGGGGAAACGGCGCTCGTCTTCGTCTCAGACGCAAGGTCAAAGCCCGACGTGTCCCGCGCCGGGGCACCGACGTCGTCGACTTGCTCGACAGTCGACGAGGTGCCGCCTCCTACTTGGCCACGGTTGCCTCGCCTCCTCCTCCGTCGGTGGGGGAGATGATGGGACAAACCCGGACGTTGTTCTTCCGCCACGTGGGGAAGACGTCGTTGATTCCGCCGCCGGTGGGCGGGCTGACGACCGCCATTATCGCTGTCGCGCGGCGGAGGAAGGAGTATCATGTCGTAGCTGCCGTCGAGGGACATGAACTCAAGACTCCTGAAACGGAGCATCATCCCGGGTTGGAAAGGTTGCTGGAGACTACCCATCTGGAGCTTGACGGGAAGCTGTTCGTCAACACGCAGCAGGCCCCTACCTGGCGCGCCAACTATCGGCATTTTGACCCCGGGGGGTCCCTGGACCGACGAGTAAATTGTCGCCGCGTGTCCTAGCCCAGATGGGTCGGCGCGAGACGAAGCACGAAGGGGGGAAGAAACAGGCAAAGGGGAAACCCGCGGCCTTCGTGTTGCCCTGCGCCCAGGTCGGGTGCGCTTGCAGTAGGGGGTTACAAGCGTTCGCGTGGGAGAGCCTTACGCGTCGGCCCGTCCTCCCGCGCGGCCAACCTTCTCGTACGAGAGCCCTGGACCTTCCTTTTATAGGCGTAAGTAGAGGGTCCAGGTGTACAATGGGGGGTGTAGCAGTGTGCTAACGTGTCTAGCAGAGAGGAGCTAGAGCCCTAAGTACATGCCGTCGTGGCAGTCGGAGAGGTTTTGGCACCCTGTTCATGTGGTGTCGTGGCCGTCGGAGGAGAGCTGGAGCCTTCTGGGAGGACAGCTGTCGGGGCTATCGAGTCCTTGCTGACGTCTCCTTGCTTCCGTAAGGGGCTGAGAGCCGCCGTCGTCATGGAGCACGCGGGGCGCCATCATTATTTGTTTACCGGGGCGAGCCAGATGGGACGCCGGTCTTGTTCCCCGTAGCCTGAGCTAGCTAGGGGTAGGGTAATGATGGCCCCCCTGTGACGTGGTTGGTCCGAGCCCTAGGTCAGGCGAGGCGGAGGCTCCTCCGAGGCCGAGGTTGAGTCCATCTTCCGAGGCCGAGGCTGAGTCCGAGCCCTGGGCTCGGGCGAGGCGGAGTTCGTCGTCTTCCGGAGCCGAGGCTGAGTCCGAGCCCTGGGGTCGGGCGAGGCGGAGTTTGTCGTCTTCCGGAGCCGAGGCTGAGTCCGAGCCCTGGGGTCGGGCGAGGCGAAGTCCATCTTCCGAGGCTGAGACGGGGGCCGAACCCTGGGGTCGGGCGAGGCGGAGCTTCCTATGTCGCCCGAGGCTGGACTTAGCCGCTGTCAGCCTCACTCTGTCGAGTGGCACAGCAGTCGGAGTGACGCAGGCGGCACTGTTTTCTTGTCAGGTCGGTCAGTGGAGCGGCGAAGTGACTGCGGTCACTTCGGCTCTGTCGACTGAAGAACGTGCGTCAGGATAAGGTGTCAGGCGATCCTTGCATTAAATGCTCCTGCGACACGGTCGGTTGGTGTGGCGATCTGGCCAAGGTTGCTTCTCTGCGAAGACTGGGCCTCGGGCGAGCCGAAGGAGTGTCCGTTGCTTGAGGGGGCCCTCGGGCGAGACGTGAATCCTCCGGGGTCGGCTGCCTTTGCCCGAGGCTGGGCTCGGGCGAGGTGAGATCGTGTCCCTTGAGTGGACTGAGCCTTGACCTTAATCGCGCCCATCAGGCCTTTGCAGCTTCGTGCTGATGGGGGTTACCAGCTGAGATTAGGAGTCTTGGGGGTACCCCTAATTATGGTCCCCGACAGTATTCTTCTCTTCAGCCAGGGAAAATTACGCTGTGGCAGAAGCTAAAGGATATGCTAGTCACCAGCTTCTAGGGCTTCCAGATGAAGCCAGTCACTGCTCAAGCCCTTTTCTAGTGCACACAGGACCATGAGGAGTACCTGCAAGCGTACATCCGAAGGTTCTTGCGACTGAGAGCTCAGGCGCCTACAATGCCCAATGAGATCGTCATTGAGGCCATGATCAAGGGGCTTCGACCAGGACCCACAACACAATATTTTGCAAGGAAGCCACCACAAACCTTGGAGAAGCTCCTCCAGAAAATGTATGAATACATTCGAGCTTACAACGATTTTCTTCAAATAAGGGAGGAAGCCTATAGGTATTCTGAAATGACCAGGGGCTTCAGAGGAAGGCTCCACCCCAGGCATGTCAGGACAATCCACAATCCTAGCTCAGGTGATAACAGAGGAAATCACTCCCAAGGGCATCAGTAGAGCTCCCAGACTTCAGGGATGCAACAAGCTCCTACAGGCCACCGGCTCCAAGAGGCGGAGGAGGGAGAAGCTTCGGATGAAGGTATGGCAATTAGCCAAGAAAACTATTTGCCTATTATGTGGCGAAGACAAAGGACACACCACAAGGACGTGCCAAGTCACCATCCATAAGAAGAAAAAGATAGCTGAAGCCGAAGCAAGGCAAAATTAGCCAAAGCAGGTCCTGCATACCGCTTCGTGTTATTCCCCATACATTCCCGAGTATGTGGGCAACCAACAACCCATAACAACAGTCTCTTCGGCAAGCCACTCTCAAGATCCATGGGTACTCTACCACCACCACCACCTATGGCACCAGCCTTGACACACAATCAACAGCCAGAAGGGCACCGCCAAACACAGCAACAATGTGACGCGCGTGAAGAATCCGAAGCTCGCACAGTCAACAACATTGTCCCCAGTCGAGGCACATTTACTGAAGTTACACAGGGGCTCTGTTACAAAATCTTCATACCTGATGTACTTATTATCTTTCTGTCCTTATATCGTTCCCCTTTGAAGACATTATAAGAAGGTTTAACCTTCGTCCTGCTGTAAAAAATATGTGATTACACCATCAAGTGTAACAAGAAGAGTGACGAAGCTCCAAAGTCATTCCTAAGAGATTGCAGAGCTAAGATACCACCTAAGTAAAGAGGTGAAGAAGCTCCAAAGTCATTCATAAGGGGATGCAGAGCTTAAATGCCACCTAAGTAAAAGGTGAAGAAGCTCCAAAGTCGTTCCTAAGGGGATGCAAAGCTTAGCTCCAAAGTCGTTCCTAAGGGAACGCAGAGCTGAAATACCACCTAAGTAAAAGGTGAAGAGACTCCAAAGTCGTTCCCAAGGGGATGCGGAGTCTGGGTGTGTGTTCATGTGGGTTCTTACCTTCGGCATAAACATCATTTTGCATCATACCATCACATCATATCGCATAGCTAAAAGGGAAATGTGCCCTTGGGCCATTTTTATAAGTATTTTTGTGATTAGATGCCCAACACATTAATTGAGTTCTTATGTGCAAAATGTGTGAAGAGTGCAAAGAATAAGGTATGTTTCTAGACTTAGTATATTATTTTGTATACTAATGTGTTTGTCTAAGTGCTAGAAACAGCGACAAAAGAAGAAGAAAAGAAAAGGAAAAGAGTTGGGTGTGTGCAGCCAACACCAACGCTGGTTAGGCACACCGGACTGTCCGGTGGTGCACCGGACAGTGTTTGGTGCGCCAGGCTGGCCGGCGATGAACCGGCTGCTCTCAGGAAAACGCAGAGGCGTACGACTATAATTCACCGGACTGTCCGGAGGTGCACCAGACTGTCCGGTGCGCCAACGGTCGGCCGCGCGATCTGCGGGCGACACGTGGCCCGCAGCAACGGTCGGTTGGGCACACCGGACTGTCCGGTGTGCACCGGACAGTGTCTGGTGCGCCAACTGACCCCAAGGACCAACGGTCGGATGTGCCAGATAAGGAAGGAGATCGCGCACCGGACAGCTACAGTGATTGTCCGATGGTGCATCGGACTGTCTGGTGCACCGCCCGACAGAAGGCAAGTTTGGCCTTCCAAGTTGGCCTCCAATGGCTCCTAGCTGCCTTGGGCTATAAAAGGGACCCCTAGGCGCATGGAGGAAAACACCAAGCTTACAAGAAACATCCTAAGACATCTAGACTCTGCTTTCACGCAATCGGATCATCGTTCTTGAGATTTGAGCACTATTCGAGTTGCAAACTCCTCGCGCTGTGTTTGTGTGCTCACCTTCTCACTTGTGTGTGTGGTTGTGTTGCATATTTGAGTCTTGTGTGTGTTGTTCTCCCCAACCTTACTCTGTGCTTTCTTTGTGATCTCAATTGTAAGGGCGAGAGACTCCAAATTGTGGAGATTCCTCGCAAACGGGAAAAATACTCTGAAGGAAAAGACTGTGGTATTCAAGTTGATCATTGGATCGCTTGAAAGGGGTTGAGTGCAACCCTCGTCCATTGGGATGCCACAACGTGGAAGTAGGCAAATGTTACTTGGCCGAACCACAGGATAAAAATCGCATGTCTCGTGTGTTGCTTATTGTGATTACTTTGTTCGCACGAGCGTGTTCCTTAGCCACTTGATTTCACTAACACCTTGATAATCAAGTTTGTGTCCATTTAGTGTTTAGTTTTACAGGATCACCTATTCACCCTCCCCTCTAGGTGCTCTCAATAGCATCGCATCATACATCATTTTGCATAAGCAAAAAGCCGTGGAGAAACAAGGAAAAGTTGCTTCTTTGAAAAGATTTGTCGGATCATGAAAGAACATGTTGTAGCACAAGATATGCCTTCGATAGATATATTTTTACACAGGAGTAGAATCTTCGCCAGCAGTATTACTACACAGCAACCGTGGCATAATACCTAATATTGAATCGACAGAAGGGGAATCTTTTTCTTCGTGAACCATGAAAATAAGGGAAGGTGTTTTTTCGCCAGCGGCTCAAAAATGGTATGTACAAAGGTTTCATGCATCACAAAGAAATATATTATATTAACACACATACAAATACTTGATGCTTAGTTCTTACAAAGGACAAAAGGCATGTACAAACATTAAACTCTCAAATATACAAAGTTTTAATCCTCTTTCAACACTTTCTCGATGGCTTCATTTAGCAGTATGTTGACAACTTCGTCAACAACTTCATTAGCAATTTTAATCATATCTAGCGCTTTCTTCAAGGCCGGGTCGGCTTCGGGGTTGTATGGCTCTTGTGGGGGTGAAAGTTCAGCTACATCATAAAATATGTTTGTTAATTTTGAAGCTAAAAATGAATTACAAAGCTAAACCTCAATAAAGGTACCTATAAGCCTCGCTCGCTCAGCAGCTTCTCAGCTCTTTTGGTTTCCTCTTCAGCTTCATGAGATTCTTTTTCATTATTTCTAATAGATTCATCAGCTATCTCACAATCACCCTTCATCCATACTTCGGAGTAAAATTTCCCACCTAATCCAGAAGCTTCGGCTGAAGGGTTTTTAATATTGTCGGCTGAGAAAGCAAATTCCGGCTGAACTACAGCTTTGGCATGATCACAGCCGACCTTTTATAGAATTTATGGAGCCCCGCGGGCACCGGCGAAGGCACAAAAATCCCCTCTGTCACTTATAATTTCTTCAAAAGCTTTGGCCTCACCACTGATCCACTGGAAACCCCGTCGGGGTCACCGCAGATGAATTTTTGTTCGGAGGAGAAGGCCCCAACTTTAGAGAAACTATTCTTTAAATTTTTAGCGCACTCCATGGATATCTCATAACATTTTTGTTTGCCTGCGTGAAGCTCATCAACATTCTTTTGTGCTCTTGATCTTTCAATCTCGCAAATTTCATGCTTTACCTCTTCAACTTCAAAATTTTCGGTTGCTTCAGGAATTTTCCTCTTCAGTTCTTCCACTTCGTCTTTATGAGCTTAGGCTTGGGCACCAAGTTCAACTTCATTAGACTTAAGCCTTTCGACCAGAGATAGCAAAATTTTATCTTTAGCAAGAGCTTCATTCCTCAAAGTTATAACCTTCGATCAAAGATTACCAAGTGCCATCTGGCAACTCTCGTCTTCAGCATCCTTTTGGGCCTTCAAAGCTTTACTAAGAATTAGACCCTGTAACACAAAATAAAAGAGTAAACAACAAATGAAAACTACTGGATAACAGTTCAGAAAGAACTAAAACACGAAGCCAAAATTTGCAAACCTTCAAACTATTGAAAGCAAGGTCGTCCGCAAGTTGATCCTTTGTCATGGCAGATAAACCGACCTCGAGCTTCGGAAATCCCATATTGTTCATCATCTCGCGGCAAACGTTGATTTCCTTATTATCAGGAAGACAATAAAGGAAGTCCTCTTCGCCATCCCCTCCGTATACCAAGGACCCTCGGGGGTACTTCAGATCCTTGGCATAATGTTGTACTTCGACAATCTGTTCTTCTGTTAGTTACTTTCCCGAAGCATGTCGAATAATATAGTCCAAGTCACCCAGAGAAGTGCTTCGGGAGCAGGCGTTGAAGGTTCCTTAAGAAGGCTCTCTTCTGTGGTTTTTTCTGGTACGATTTCTAAAGAGCCCACTTCGGCGTGGGCAGAGGCACTGGCAGTAACTATTTCTGGAGCTTCTTCAATTTTACTCCCAGAAGCCTCAGCAGAAGAAGAAGGTGGCATCTTCACAGATTCTAAAACAGCCTCCAAAACGCTCGCCATCCTCCTTTTCCTTGGAGCGCCCGTAGCACTTGGCAGCTTCGGCAGAATTGCTTCTTTCATCTTCGGTGGCTCCGGTACTCTTTCTATCATTGACTCTAACTCTCCGGCCATGCCTGCAATAGTTCCAGTAAGCACAACAGGAATAACCTCTATTGTCGTGGGGTTGTTTCCACCTTTTCATTCAGCTTCGGCACTTCGACCGTCTCAATGCGTCTGGGACGGCGCATCAAAACTTTAATCTTCTTCGACCTTGACACCGGAAGGTGCCGAGGTAGTGGCTCTCCTTTTCCTCCCTTGTTTCCGCGTGGGATAGCAGTAATCTAGGTATACGAACCCGATAACATCAAACACTCTGTTCAATCTCTTCTTATCGCGAGCACCAAAGGCAGTCGACATAGCTTCGTCTTCCGCCTTCGAGTACGTTCCAAGTATTTCATCGCTTGTTGGTTCTACGACATCCAACCAATCATCATTTGGCTCGTCAAACTGATTCCTGAACCGAAATGTATACTTCAGATAAACCAAGCCACCCTGGTTGGAGTCAGCGACGGCCTTGTTGGGGACTTGTTCTCAAATGCTATGAATTAAGAACAAGGCAACACAAAATGTTAAATGCTAATGCCCTTCGTCCTTCAAAGCATTATTTCCCGTAGGATATAATGATCTTCAGACGAAGGTCATGAAAGACATACCTTCATCATCGTGGTATATGTTAATAAAAAGAAGAAGCATATGAAATATAAGAGACAACATAAACAGACATATAACATTATTAATTCATTCTCATTATATTATCATGGAAATACAGAAACAATATTGAATTACAAAGGTACCTTCGGCTTGGTAGAAGGTAAAAGTACAAGTGTGACGCACCAGCGAATACAAGTCAGTGTGAACAGTACGGGGATACTATTCATCTATTTATAGGCATAGGACGCAGCCTATGTAAATTTACATTCATGCCCTTTATATTTACTATTTACTCATGGATAAATCAACGGGGACTAAATAGCCTTTTCCCCTTTAGGTCGGTTCCTTTTTCCGCCACTTAGCCGAAGCTCCCTCACGCGTAGCTTCGGCAATGGTTCAACCTTTGTTCTGACCTTGCTTTCCATATTGTATAAAGCTTCCTCCCATGTGCGAAGGTTCCTGCACATATATTATACTTTGGGAAACATTGTTAGTCATGTTTTTGAGGACCTTTGGAAGACGAAGGCCCCCAACAGTAGCCCCTCGCAGTATTAATTTGTTATAATAACGAATTCAGACTGCGACATGGACGAAGGCTTTAAGCCGAAGGTCCGAAAAAACATCTTCCCTTTGCTAGAATAGCAATAGTCAATAGCAATAGTCAATGACGGATGGGGCCCTCCAATTTTGAGCGCACTTGGCGTATAAATAGGAACTCACACCGACTGCACTTGATACACTACTTGTGCCATTTGCTTTATTTTCTCAATTTTATAGCTCTTGCTCACTAGCGCTTGCTAATTTTTCAAGCTCCCTGAGCTTCGGTTTAAAGCACGCGTTTTCATCATTTTTGAAGAAAAAATGTCTTAAGACAAGAAGGTTGCTGCTGAGACGAAGCTGACTGAAGAGGAGAAGCTTTTTGAGAAGAAGAAGACTATGAATCCTTATATTGCTGGATTTGTCGAATCGATGGCAAAAACAAATATGGAGAATATTACTAAAGAAATACTAGAGGGCTTGTCCGAAGATACCGGCAACAGTGATAGCTTTGATGTAGAGAGTGGGGACGAAGATTCTGAGGATCGGCCCTGGAGGCCAAGTCATTCAATCTTCGGAAAATCAACCATCAAACAGAGTCATCTTGAGAACATGAGAGGAAGATATTTTCGAGATATGTCTATTGTGAGGGCTGGTGGAGACAACAACGTCCCTGTCCCTGAGGAGAACGAAGTTGTGATTTTCCGAAGCTTCTTCAAGGCTGGGCTTCGGTTCCCTTTGAGTAAGTTTGTTGTTGAAGTGTTGAAGACGTACCAAATCTTCCTTCATTAGATCACCCTCGAAGCCATAATAAGGATGGAGATTTTTGTCTGGGCAGTGAGAAGTCAAGGGCTAGAGCCAAGTGCCAAGTGCTTCTGCAATATGCATGAACTTCTATATGAGACGAAGGCCATGGGTAAGGAACAGTACCCCAACAATTTCGGTTGTTATGGATTTATCGCTCGTCCCAACGCAAGTCACCTAGTGCCAACATTTCGGAAGAGATGACCCGGAGCTTGGATGGAAGAATGGTTTTATGTGAAGAATGATTTGTCAGCGAGGGAAGACATTAAGGAAGTCATCATGCGCCCCATTTGGTCCCGCTTCGGCCTCTGAAGGCCGAAGGTCGAAATTGATGACGCCGCCAAAGCATGTCAGAAAGGCTTCAGTACTGTCTGCTCCTTCATTGGTACAAGGGATTTAATTCAAGAACATATAGCATTCAGAGTATGACCGCTTGTAGAAATCTGGGAAATGCCGAAGGAGACCATCACTAAGTCTAGCGAAGGTGATTTGGTCCGACTGAAGTATACATTCAGGTTTGGGGATAAGTTTGATGAACCAAATGATGAATGGCTGAAATGTATCGAAGCTACAAGTGATGAACTGCTTGGAGCATATTCCAAGGCAAAAGATAATGCACTGTTCGCAGCCTTAGGAGGTCGGGGAAAGAAGAGACTGAACAGAGTTTTTGACGCCATTGACTTTGTTTACCCCGACTACCGCTACCCGCTGCGGGGGCAGAGAAAAAAGAGGAAAGCTGCTACTTCGGCCACCCCAGATGAGCCTGTGCCGAAGGGAAAAAAGTTGAAGGTTCTAAATCACCAGCCACGTTACATTGAACCGGTCGTGATACCTGAGTTTGGCGAAGGGGCCTCTTCGGCTGCCAAAACAAAAGAAACTATTCCTCCTGCGCAGAGGACTGAAGAGCCGGCTATAATGCCGAAGTTACCTTCAGTTGAGCTAGTTGAAACAAAGGCTGACAAAGATAAAGTTGAAAGGTCAAAAATTGAAGAAGTTGCAAAAATGCCAGGGATTTTGAGCCCTTCAACAGAGGCAACAGTGCCGAAGACACAAAAGAATTCTGCCACAACTCCTAAGAGGAGAAGGATGGCAAATGTGCTAGATGTTGTATTAGAAACAACAAAAACCTTGAGTTATACTCCAAGAAAAATTGCCGAAGCTTCGAAGGCGCAACCCAAAGCTGAAACAAAGCAGGCAGAAGTCGAGGCTATAACAATTCAAGTAGAAACCGAAGCTGGGCCTTCAGAGCCCATTGAGACAGAGCCTGCCGTAACTGAAGAAAAGGCGATAGAGCAAATTGCTGTTTGAAAAGGTTGAAACTCTTGCTCCCGAAGCTTCAAAAGAAAGCATTGGTTACATCATTCGTCATGCTTCGGGAAAGGGACTTCCTCAAGAAGAAAAGTTAGAAGCACTACACTATGCCCAAAAATTAAAATATCCGAAGGGGGCATTAGTGTTTAATGGCAGTGGGGAAGAAGATTTTTTGTACTATCTCCCGGATAATAAAGAAATATCTGTTTGCCGGGAGATAGGTAGAAGCATCTTATTCCCGAAGCTAGAAGACGGTCTTTTGATCTTATCGAAGGATGAGATTGCTGACAGCTTAGCGTACAATAGCATAAAGGTATAAAAGCTATTTTTGTATTTTTAAAACGAAATATTTCATTTGTATACTTAATTATGTCCTCCTCTTGCAGGGCTTAATTCTTAGCAATGCGCTTAGGGCTCAGAAAAACATTGAAGATGAAGGATACACGATGGCTCTGAACAACCTTCGTTCAGAGGTAATTGAATTAAGAAACGAAGGTCTTGAAAAAGACAAAATCTTGATTTCACTGGTAAACAAAGTGAAAGAAGATGAAGCTAGCTCCAAGGCTCAAGCCAAAATCCAAAAGAATGAAATCGAATACCTTCGGAAACAGTTGGCAGAAGCCAAAGAAAAATGCGCTCTCGCAGAAGCTAACCGAGAGATCAGCGATTATTGGAAAAACCATTTAGAGAAAACAGTTGAAGAACTTCGCGCATCCAAGGAAAGATGCTTCGAAAAATCCTTGGGCTGCATGGAGAAGATAAAGGCTAGCTTTGCCAATGTGGGTGCCTATTCTAACGAAGATAACTTCATACGAGGCGACCCTGAAGGTGTTATCGAATGGATAAGTGGAGAGACCGAAGCTTTTGAAGAATTTTTAAGTGATCACGGGGATGTCTGCGCGTTCTCCGGTCCAAGGGGAATTTCAGCCATCCTGGAGAAGGCGGGATGCGATCATGTCAAGACCCTGGCCCAGGCCGAAGCTGCCTTCTCCGTGGATGATACAAAGGATCCCTCAGCTGAAGCAAGTTTAATGGGCGGGAAATTTTATAATGATATCTGGGTAAATGGTGGCCGAGAGATGGCTCACGAAATTATGAAGAAAAGTGAAAAAGACATTTATGACGCCCGATTACAAGCAAAACAAGCTGAAGAAGCTGCAGAGCGCGAGAGACGCATAGGTATTGTTTCGCGGCATCTAGCTTCGGCATTTGTTTTTGTGGCTTTGGACTAATTAATTTTAATTAATTATTTTTTACTGTAGCTAAATTATCTCCACCACCGGAGCCGTTCGATCCCCTGGCTGATCCAGAAACGAATGAAGCACTGGAGATCATCAATATGGCCGAAGCTATTGTTGACGAAGTCGTTAACAAATTGCTAAATGAAGTTGCGGAGAAGATCCTGAAAGAGGACTAGTACTTTTTGTAAAAACATTTTCAGATGATCAATGTAGCTTTGTTGTAACAAAATTGTAGTATTCGGTGTGTGTATCTTTGAATCTAATATGTAAATTATTTGTAATTCACTTTTTTGCGATGCATGAAACTTTTATGTACATACCATTTTTGAGCCTTCGGCGAAAAACACCTTCCCTTCTTTTCATGCTTCGTAAAGAAAAAGATCCATGCTTCGTGAAAATATCCATGCTTCGTAAGAACATCCAAGCTTCGTAAAAACATCCATGCTTCGTAAACAAGGGATCCCTTCTTTTGCAACAGAGCTGACGAAACTGTATTTCTCAAAGCTTATTTTGTGCCTTAGTACATTTTCATTTTTATGAAGCATTCTTCGAAGATTGTCTTCGAATTCAATTCGTGCCACTGATGCGATATGATGTATGATGCGATGTTATGCGGAATGATATGATGATATGATGCAAAATGATGTTGATGCCGAAGGCACACACTCACACTCCCACACTTGGAACACAATCTCTGCATTCCCATAAAAACAACTGAAGTCTCTTTGCCGTTTATTTTTAGGCTTCACCGCTTATTTTTTGGTGTAAGTTCTGCATCCCCTTAGGAACGTCTTTTGAACTTCTTCGCCTTCTATTTCGGCGGTATTTGGCTCTGCATTCCCTTTGGAACGACTTTTGAGCAGAAAACTTACACTGCGCTCCCTTAGGAACGACTTTTTTGTAGCTTCAGCATTTATCTAGCTCTGCATTCCCTTAGGAACAACTTTTGAGCTTCGACAGTTTTTGAGCTTCGTAAATTTGTGAAAAACAAAATGACAGAGAACTTAAAAGTAGTTTTTGAGCTTCGTAATTCTGATAGAGACGAAACTATTACACGGAATTAAAACTAGATTTACATTGATTGTTCCTTATTGAAAAACAAAATTACAGAGAACATAAAAGTATTTTTGGGGTAGGATATCGCTCAATAAATGTGCTTTGATTCTGGCACAGTACTGTTGACTGTGCGAGCTTCGGATTCCTCCCTGAACTCCCGTTGCTGTTGGGTGTGTTGGCGCCCTTCTGGCTGCTGGCTTCGGGAATATGTTGGTTGCAGTGGTGGTGGGGGTGAGCTATGGCCAGGAAGCCTGTGAATGGCTAGCGGAAGCAATAAAAGCTGCAGGATGATTGCCCACATATTCTGGTATGTAGGGAGAGTGGCACGAAGCAGTGTGCAAGACCTGCTTCGGCTGATTCTGCCGAGCTTCGGCTTCCGCGATCTCCTTCTGCTTCTGAATGGTGATTTGGCACATTCTTGTAGTATGGCCCTTGTCCTCACCACAGAATAAGCAATAAATCTTCCCGGGCTAATCCTCGTATCTTCCTCCTAAGCCCCTGGCGCCTCTGCCCCTTGGAGCTGGCGGCCTGAAAGAGCTTTGTTGTTGCCCCGAAGATTGCGAGGTGTACTGTGGCCTCTGAAGCTGGCTTCCTTTGTCGTCATTCTGACTGGAATTGTGGATTGACCTGACATGCCTCAGCTGAATTCTTCCTCCGAAGCCCCTGGTCATCTCTGAGAATCTGTAAGTTTCCTCCCTTCTTTGGCGGAAGTCGTTGTCAGCCCGAATGTATTCGTCCATCTTCTGAAGTAGCTTCTTCAGAGTTTGTGGGGGCTTCCTTACGAAGTACTGAGTCGTGGGTCCTGGCCGAAGACCCTTGATCATGGCCTCAATGACAATTTCATTGGGCACTGTGGGCGCTTGTGCCCTCAGTCGCAAGAACCTTCGGACATACGCCTGGAGGTATTCCTCATGGTCCTGCGTGCACTGGAACAAGGTCTGAGCTATGACTGGCTTCGTCTGAAATCCTTGGAAACTGGTCACCAGCATGTCCTTGATCTTTTGCCACGACGTGATTGTCCCTGGCCGAAGGGAATAATACCACGTCTGGGCCACGTTTCGGACTGCCATGACGAAGGACTTAGCCATGACAGCTGCATTGCCTCCGTATGAGGATATTGTTGCCTCATACTCATCAGAAATTGTTTTGGGTCTGAGTGCCCATCGTACATTGGTAGCTGAGGTGGCTTGTATGATTGCGGCCATGGGATAGCCTGCAGTTCTACTACCAAGAGAGAAGCATCATCAAAAGTAAAGGTATCATGATTAAAATCATCATACCATCCATCTTTGTTGAATAGGCCTTCTTGACGAAGCTCCCTGTGTTGGGGCCTTCGGTCTTGTTCATCTTGAGCAAGATGACACACTTCTTCAGTAGCTTCGTCGATCTTCCTTTGAAGATCGGCGAGCCGAGCCATCTTCTCCTTCTTCCTTTGCACTTGTTGATGGATGATTTCCATGTCCCTGATCTCTTGGTCCAACTCCTCCTCCTGGAGTGTTGGACTGGTGGCTTTCCTATTCTGACTTCGAGCCTCTCGGAGAGAGAGAGTCTCCTGATTTGTGTCCAGTGGCTGCAGTGCAGCAGCCCCTGACGCGGTTATCTTTTTCGGCGGCATGATGAAGGTCAGTGCTTGCCGAAGGTGGTCGAATGAGTTCACCGGAGTTGGGCGCCAATGTTGGGGACTTGTTCTCAAATGCTATGAATTAAGAACAAGGCAACACAAAATGTTAAATGTTAATGCCCTTCGTCCTTCGAAGCATTATTTCCCGTAGGATATAATGATCTTCAGACAAAGGTCATGAAGGACATACCTTCATCATCGCGGTATATGTTAATAAAAGAAGAAGCATATGAAATATAAGAGACAACATAAACAATCATATAACATTATTAATTCATTCTCATTATATTATCATGGAAAGACAGAAACAATATTGAATTACAAAGGTACCTTCGGCTTGGTAGAAGGTAAAAGTACAAGTGTGACGCACCAGCGAATACAAGTCAGCGTGAACAGTACGGGGATACTGTTCATCTATTTATAGGCACAGGATGCAGCCTGTGTAAATTTACCTTCATGCCCTTTATATTTACTATTGACTCATGGATAAATCAACGAGGACTAAATAGCATTTCCCCTTTAGGTCGGTTCCTTTTTCCGCCACTTAGCCGAAGCTCCCTCACGCGTAGCTTCGGCAGTGGTTCAACCTTCGTTCTGACCTTGCTTTCCATATTGTACACAGCTTCCTCCCATGTGCGAAGGTTCCTGCACATATATTATACTTTGGGAAATATTGTTAGTCATGTTTTTGAGGACCTTCGGAAGACGAAGGCCCCAACAGGCCTCCTTCGGTATTTCCCACTCGCTCGCAAGAGGCCATACTTTGTATGCAATATGCTCTTGACCTAAGTCTTTTGAGCCAATATAGGTGCACACTGTGTTGAAAGACGCCTGGACGCTTGCACATCATTCCCAAGTGCAGTGGGTGGTCTCCTAATGCCGAAGCGAGACCATATAGGGCGTTGAATAATCCCTTTCACATCCTTCCTTTGACTCAGGTCATTTTTCACATAAAACCATTCTTGCATCCAAGAACCTGACCACCTCTTCCAAAACATGGGCACAGGATAACTCGCCTCAGACCGAGGCACGAAGCCATAACAACCAAAATTATTGTGGTATTGTTCCTTTCCAGTCGCCTTTGCCTCATAAGACAACTCATGAACATTGCAAAAGCATCTTGCATCTGGCTCTAGCCCTTGGCTCCTCATGGCCCATATAAAAACCCCAACTTTGTTAAGAGCTTCGGGGGTAAGTTGATGAAGATATATTTCAAAAGTCTTTAAAACTTCGACCAACATCTTATGTAGTAGGAAACGAAGCCCAGCTTTCATGAAGCTCCTAAAGACTACCACCTCATCAACTTCGGGAAGAGGAACGATACTCTCCCCTTCAGCCTTCACAATGGAAATGTCACGAAAGTATCTCCCTTTCATCATTTCGATCTGCCCTTGTTTAATAGTCGATTTTCCAAAAACAATATGGCTCGGCCTCCATAGCCGGTCTTCGACATCTTCATTTCCACTTTCTACATCAAAACTCTCGCTATCGCTGGAGTTTTCAGATAACCCAGCCAACATTTCATTAGTAATTTTCTCCGTATTGGTTTTCTCTATAGCTTCGTAGAAACTGACCAGTGCGGGGTCAATAATCTTCTTCTCCTCAGCCATTCAGACGATGGTTGCGCAGATGCGAAGCTTAAAAAGTTAATCAAGCTCCAGAAAGCAAAGAAAGTTAAAATGACAAACACAGTGCAAGCAGCTAGATAGCACGAAAAATATTCACGACATAGGTCTCTATATATACACTCAGAACCCCGCAACGTGGTGGGTCCCACAGGTCAGAATGATTCGCTATTCTAGCGAAGGAAAGGTGTTTTTTGGACCTTCGGCAAAAGGCCTTCGTTCACGTCGCAGTCTAAATTTGTCACAAAGAAACAAATCAATACTGCGAGGGACTACTGTTGGGGGCCTTCCTCTCCCGAAGGTCCTAAAAAACATGACTGACCATATGTTTTCAGTATGATATTGATTATTACAGGGAGTTTCAGCTTCGACATGAAGGTTTTATCTTGTGACAGGGTGAAAGTATAACCCGAAGGTGATCAGAATGGACGACATAAATATAGTCGAAGAGCTTCGGCTTGACGTGTTGACAAGGACCAAGTATGATGAGGATTGAAAAAGGACAAAGACTATTCAATCCCTAATAATTCGTGTTATGGTTATAGATGAATATCGAGGGCATGAATGTACTTTCTCACGGGCTGCGTCCCGTGCCTATAAATAGATGAACAGTAACACCGTGCTGTTCACGCTAAATTGTAATCACTCACTCGCGTCTTCACCTTCGAGCAAGCCGAAGATATCAATATAATATTAATACTGTCAATATTCGTACATGTTTTATAAAATATAAACATGTATGAATTAATGAGATGCAGTTATTGCCTTCATCCTTTTACGTTCTCGTTTACATATTAAGTGATGAAGGTGAGTCTCTTTTGACCTTCGTCTCATGAGCATTGTTCCTACAGAGAGATAATGCTTCAGAAGACGAAGATACACAATA
Organism: Zea mays; assembly: GCF_902167145.1. NCBI lineage: Eukaryota > Viridiplantae > Streptophyta > Magnoliopsida > Poales > Poaceae > Zea > Zea mays. The sequence continues at coordinate 156,618,000 of NC_050102.1, forward strand.
GTTAACAACTGTGTTGCCTTATTCTAAATCTTCAGTATTTGAGAACAAGTGATCAACAGATATAAAATACTCCCTTCATTTTAAAATAGTATTCGTTCTAGCACTTATATTGCACTTATATTTTATGACTATATTCAACCAGACGACCATAAATATAGACCATAAATATATAAATATAGACATATTTATAAAATACATATACATCAATTATTATATAAAATTTATTAAAATATTAAAATAAAATTTAATTTAGAACAGAGAAGTACCAGTTGTGTATTATTATAATCTCTACTACTTATTAAGTAAGCAATAGTAGTCTGCCTCCCTCGTTCTGCCGTTCTGCCATCCATCGATCTGGACCGTCCATATCGCATCGTGCGTCTGCGTCTCCCACACTCCATCTCCCTCCACCGCACGACCACCCAATCCCTAACCTTCCCCGCACGTTCCTCTCTCTGCCGCGTTGCCGGCCCCCTGCCCCTGCCGCGATAGAATGCCTCGCGGCCTCCACCGGCGACGCGGCCTCCACCGCTTCCCCTCCTCCCTTTGCCTCCATCGCCCCTCCCCCAACGTCGTCGCCACCGCCGCTCTAGGGCCTCGACACAGACAGCTTGGGAACCGCCCTCGGCCTCGGTGTCGCACGGCCCCACGAGGACCGACCTTGCCGCATGGCGGTTGTGGAGGCGTGCGACCCCGCAAGGATCGACATCTCGTCCAAGACAGCAGCCTCCTCAGAGCGGACGACGCAGCTTATCTCTGGTGGAAGGCACGCAGCCACGCCCCCACTCCCCTCCTCGTGCTCCCCGCCGACGCCTGCCTCGCGCTCCTCGTCGACCGTCTCTCCCTCTCCTCCGTCGTTGCATCTCGCCTCTCGCGCACGCACAAAGGTGAGTCTCCCCTCCCCCGACTCACCCCTCTAGGTCTCTGATTCTTCTCGTCGGCGAGCAAGGACGGAGGAGCTGGCGGAGTCCTCAAGCTCGACCCGCGACCAGAGGATCTTCATCGCCGCCGTTGGCGTCTCCACCGTCGTCATCCTCCTCGTGAGCACCACCTCCCTGTCCCCAAAGCCTTCTCATTTGCGCTCTCTCTCTCTCTCTGGCTGTATGATTCTCCTCGTGGCTCCGATAGGGGGCTTCTTGACTCACAGTGATTTATGTGTGGTACTTTGGTTTGCAGCTGAGGACGTTCCTGCTCAAGCCGTTCAAGCTCATCACCGTCTTCCTCCACGAGACCAGCCACGCGCTCGCCTGCAAGCTCACCTGCGGTGATGTAAGCCATATATACCCTTACTCGTTCCAGCACTCGCTTTGGGAGGGGAAAAACAGTCCTTTATGACGCATCGACATTAGGGTACCAGTGAGCGGAAGTCCAATTAGGCTCATCACCGTATGCAGGCTTTAATTTAGAATTTAATCATTATAAGGTTTGGTGTAAATGTAAAACCAGACAATGTTTTTGGATTTTTTTCAAGTAGATAGCTTGTTTTCAACATACTGGGCTACACAACAAAATCTCAATATATATGCTGGTTAGATACGGTTAAGGTCTGTGGTCAATCGATGATACATAGAATCTTCCTCTTGACGTAACAACTCATACTTCTCCTTTACCTTCTCTATTTCTTGGTTGCACTCTGTTTGAAGTTGTGATTTCTGTCCGCAAGAAATTGTGCAGAGAAGGAAGAAATGAAAAGTCTCACGGTTAGAAAAATGCAATCTAATGTAAGGATAAAACATCCTACTACTAATTAAGAAAGCAGTGTGGGCGCTTGGCGTGGCCATGCCCCCGCCTCGCCTCTCCCTCGTCCTCCCCTCCAACAATGTCACTGCCATAGTGGACCCGTCCTACGCTCCCCTCACGTTGCCCGCCCCCACCCCAGCCACCGTCGCGCCGCCCCGTTCTCCCCATCCTCAGCACTCCGCTACACGCCCGCCGCAGCCCGACGCCCCGTGCTCGGCGACTCCCCCTCCGTCCTCTCGCCGAGGCTGCCCTCGTCCTCCCCCACACCCGCTGCGTCGCCCGAATCTGTGCTCGCGATGCCTTCACTTCCCCTCGCGCTGCCATTTCCTCTGCATCACCAGCCATGCCGCCGACTTGCCTAGGACGGAGCCCGCCCGACCAACCATGCCAGGCGCCACGCCGTCCCCTCAGCGTCGTCCTCTCCACGGTGTGGTCGGCCGTCTCGAAGCCCTCGCGTCCCCTAGCCCATGCACCCGCCTCGGATGCCCCAACTGCCCGAACGCCATGCCCCCGCCTCACCGTCCCCTCTGCGCAGCCGCGCAGTCGCGGTGCGATCGGCCGTGGAGGAGCCCTCGCGTCCCCTAACCCAACCAGCCATGGGGCCCCATCGTTTCCCCTTCCGCGCAGCCAGGGCCCCAAATTTGGCAATGCACCATTCCCCCCAACAATCGTGCTCGATCTGGCAATTGCGTGCATGATATCCGTCGCTGATTTCGAAAGCGCACGATCTACGACGCTGATTTGGAAAGTGCCTTGCCAAACGATTCCAACACAAATCCCCCAAATCGTGCACCCATCATCATTAAAAAGGTCGCAATTGCCAGACTGCTACAACCATCCTACAGCTACGGAAATCCTTCGCTCACACTCCTCCAGGTGAGTCTATATTGTGTTTACCAATTCTCTTGTGCTGTAGCCATTCATGTATTTCTCTGAGTCATACGTTTTCTCTTGTGTTGTAGCAGTTTGACTGTTTGTGGGTTTGTCTACTTAATTGTCACAATTGTTTCCAGATGATTTTTGTGTATTTACATAGATGAATTGGTTTACAAGCCGCCTGAAGTATGTATCTGTAGAACAGGTTTGGTTTGGATTATTGTGGTGCATGTGCATGCTTCTTGTCAATCCTTAGAGGCTCAGATATGGTGATTTTAATGTGGAGAGTTAACTAAGTTGCAACTCAGCTAGAGACATAGCATGTCACACAAAGTTCCTGCTGATACAATGTATTAGTTCCTGTTCACTTGTGTCTATGTGCATCCCTATAATTATCTTCTTTTCAACATACATAATCATGATCTTTCCTGTTCGAACCTTCAGCGTCGTGGAATGCATTAGTTCCTCTGATACAATGAATTATATCCTATTGCTAACTGAAACATTTTAGCTATGTTTATGTATTAGTTCATAGTGTGCTCAGTTATGATTTGCATTCTTATCTATCTACAATAATATTGTGTTATTTTATAATGCTGCAGAAATACTCTAAAAATTTATAGGGATAAATGGTTCAGTAAACACAAAAACTAATTCACTGATAAGTAATCTCAACTTAAATCAGCTGAAGTGCCACAATAATAACTATGAACCATGTATAGTGTAATGTATGGTGGGAACAATTCAATAGTTCCAAATATATGGTGTAGCATCTTGTGAACCTATAAATAAACTAGCACATGTTGCTTCAATTAATTATGGAGTGAGAGACAAGTATATACTATGGTCAGCCATCAAGTTACCCACGCTAATACAAAGAAAATGTAATATTTTCTTCTCAAAAATTGTAGCTATGTTTATGTATTACTTCATTCAGTTCTTAATCCACTACCTTTTCATTGTGATAGGTGAAGACAGTTACCTTCCCTTTGCAATCCAACCATATATAGAGATCAACGTCAAAAGGAACCTCAGGCTTTGTAAACGACTAACTTAAATCGGTGAGGTAACAACCAAATTATCTCACCATTCCAGTCGGCAAGTAGTAGTTTGTATTTCTATTTTCCTACTTCAACTTCTTTACTTTGGATACCTTGCTCCATTCCTCTATTTCCCTACTACTAATTAAGCACGTAGTGTGGGCGCCTAAGCGCTACCATGCCCCTGCCTAACGCCCTTCCCCGCGAATCCAGCGCTGTCACCGCGAATCCTGCGTCGCCCATCCCCAGTCCCCACCTCCTCTGATTCCATGCCCCATCGGTCGGCGTTGGTGCCGCCCCACGCCGTCATCTGTGCCCCCACTCCCATTAACCACTAGAACCTGCGCGTCGATGTCGCCCAATCCGCGTCGACCGAGATCTGTGCTCGTGCGCGCCCCCTCCCGCGATGCTCCCGAGATCAGACCTCTGCCCCATCCTCCTGCGCGTCCGCGTCGGTTACTGCCTGACTGGTACTACTCGTCCTGCCATATCCCGACCTCCTCCAAATCCAAATTCACCGTCGAGCTGTTGCTTCGTCGGATTATTGCTTCGATTGGTTCGCTAATGTAGCTGCTTCATCGAATTATTACTTGTTTTGATTGGTTCACTCTGTTGCTTCGTCGAATGGTTGCTTTGATTTGTTCGAGTAGGACTTTTGCAGTTAGCTATTCGGTTCGAGCGTTGCATTCCTTTGTGCTTGATTTATTCTTCTAGGATTTGGGGTTCTAAGAATTAGCCTTTGGATTATCTCTGTACGAGCATCACATTGTGCTCGATTTATTCTTCTAGGATTTAGGGGTTCTCAAATCTAATTATTACTCGTACAGAGATATCATATATATTTTAAGTATTACTTTCCTTTATTTATCGTAATGACAGAATATGGATTTTAGATGTATAATTCAGGGGTTTATTTTAAATAATCTTTCAAAATGGTAGATCTGATTAATATCGATGCAAATTCGCGGTGTTAAATTGTTTTAAGTATATGGGTTGTTTTTCTGTATGTACAGTGTGTGCACAGGGAAAAATACAGTGACTACCCTGAGTTAGATGTTTAAGGGAAATTACTGTCATACATTGCTTTTGATGTACGAAGGGTCTTTACACTAATTATGCCATGTTCATGTAAAACCTGCTTTTTGCTGTGCTGCAAATTTTGGTGGAGGTCCAGCTTTTAGATCACATGGTGATGATGGTTATGATGGTAGAACTGATGGCGCCTTTGAAGGAGGTGCAGGTGGTTGAGGAGTTGAACGTGGGCGCTCGGCGCGTCCATGCCCCCGCCTCCACCCCAGCTCGCCTCCAATCCCGCCTCCACCACATCACTGCCATATTTCCTCCACCGCACATCGCCTCCAATCCCGGATGCCCGCCGACGCCTACCACTTCTCGAGCTCCAATCCCGCTAGCCATGCCCCGCAGCAAGGGGGCGAGTGGGGGCCAGTGCTCAACCTCTGCACCGCGCAGTCGACTCACGCAAGTACAAGCCCGCGCTCAAGCTCTGCACCGCCAACGCCTACGAAATCCCGATTGCAGTGTGTGTTCTTTTTTTATAAAAATTTGCGACTCCAATGATTACAGTTACATATCCTTGAATTCTCCTCGTACATATTATTCTGTGGACTAATAAATCTCCCTTTGCTGCATTTTATTATTCAGTTCAAAAGGTTACATCCAAGTTCAAAAAATAGTGTGTCTGTTCATTCTTCTATTAGTTGTATCTTCCTACATATGTAAGTTCAGTCCTTAATTCACTACCTTTTCATTGTGATAGGTGAAGTCAATTACTTCCCTCTGCAATCCAACTATATAGAGAGATCGACGTCAAAAGGAACCTCAGACTTTGTATTCAAGTCTGCGAGGTAACAACCAAATTATTTAACAAACGCTTTTGATCCTACCTCTAATCATTGTTCTGTCTTACTTTACCGTTACGTCTTGCGCTTTTGGAAACCATGAGCATCCAAATTGTGTTTTTTAACTTGTACAAACACATCTGATCTGACAGACCTTTCTTTTTGGCTACAAGAAAAAATATGTGTTCAAATTATGTGTTGTTGTTTTATTTACTTCTACAAACCCAACCCAACTGGTTCATACAAAAACACTTAATGATATCACAAGGTTCTGTGCCTTCTTAGGTTCAAGTATCTAGACATCACTACCTATTTTCTCCATAGAATTATAAACAAAAAAGGGCTTTTCATATTACCCTCATTAAACCTGCAGATAATTATAGGCAACTGGTGTTATCTTGTAACATTGAGCTACCTGAGGTAAATAATTGTAAACACATTGATAGACTTACTGGAAACATCCAGACTTGAGGTGATCCTACACCATAGACCTTCCATCAATTAAGAAACTGCTGTATATCCTCAAGATATCTAATGTATCCTTCGTGCCCTTCGATCCCCTCTCTTTACTGGAGCGAAGTTATTTGTATTCTCTTTGTTTAGTATGTTAGAAATGTTCCAGCCACCATCATGGACCTTCACAGATTTCACTTGTTTACTCACTGGAACTTCCCTTAAACATCCAACTGGAGCAAAGCGTCCTGAATAGAGAGTATGCTTCAGAGAAAATGGGCCAACACCATTCCAGAGAAGATATGAAAAATAAATAAATTATTTTTCAGCAGATTAAGTACCAAGAAAAATACACGAACAATTCAAAAATAAAACCTGCTGGCAAATAAGAAATCCCTGCATTAGAGTTGGTGATTCCAATCACCTTCCCTAGTTCAAGTAAATTGCAGTAGCTGGCCAGGGGAACAAAATTATATATATAGTCTGTTGAAGTGAGTTGCTGCATATATAGTGTAATATTTATGAAAACGTAAATAGAGAGCTAAAATTAAATAGTCCCTTGGAGATGCTCTTATATGTCTGTTTGCATTCGCGTACTTTTTAGCTCTTATTTTTTTATGTTGGTGGATTCAAACCTACCGTTAGATGTAATGTTTATGATTATTATTATATTTGATACAAATTTGGCATTATCAAATTTATATTTTACTTATACATATAATAGTTTAAAACTATCGATCACAAGCTGGACGTTTTTTTATCACAAAGGTTGGACTGTTTGAATCTTGATTGACTTATAAGCTGGACGAACCTGATCAATACGCTTATCATTTGCCCCTCCGGTCACCCCGCTGTCGGCGAAGCTGACACGATTTCGTTTCCTGACGGACCGGGGCTCCGCTGCCGCCTCTTCGCCCCTATATGGCGGTCCCGAGGCCTCGAATCCGCGCCCTACGTCGAGGCACGCTGCTCCTCTTCCTCCTCGTCCCGCTCATCTACTCCGGTACGGATCTCTCCTTTCTTTCGTCCAGTTCCCCTCGCAATGAGAACGCCCCGTAACGATCCAATCCGCTCCAGTGTCCAGGCTGCAACCCTGGGCGCCGGAGAAGGGCGTGTGCCAGCCACCCCCAACCGCGCCTAAGCGACCTAACCATCTCGTGCTCGGTCCCGCCGCTGGACAGGGCCGCCCCGACCGGCGACCGCCTCCAGTGCCGAGGTTAATACTCTCGCTTCAGCAAGCTCCATTCATGCTGAATTTAGTGATTTTTATGGAGGCTGCTTAGATCTTTGTTCGAGACATTTCGGGCTATCTAGGTACGGAGGATTGCTTTGAAAATTCAGCAACTGTTACCAATGTCATTGTGGCAGTGGAATGTTTTGTGTTGAGGGTGCAAGTTTAACATTTGATAGTCCATGTCCAATTAATAAAGTTTTGAAAGTTAGCTCGTTTATTCATCGTGCACTGGAATCGTTTTGCTATGCCATCACACGGTAATATTTATCTTTTTGAGAGAGAAAATGATGGGGATATGATTGCATTCATTCTGCATTGTGGCTCTGCCACTGTAATATTAGATTTTGTTGAGCTGGATTTACCGCATAACAAACTTGTAAGCCTTTGTTTTTCTGTGACAAGCATAGGGAAAAATCAGTATAGAAATGTTGCTTTTTGCAAAATTAGTTCATCAGGAGCAGTAAAATAATTTCTCTAATGCATTGTTTTGAACAGAGTGTTTTAGATAATCTGGAATCTTAATGTAATGATGTTCCACTTAGACCTTAAACATTTGTTAATTTGCTTATAGTTGTTGATGATGTTCTGTAATCATAACTTGATACTGGTAGAGTGCATTCTGTCTTTCTCAAATCAGTACCTCCTTGCTGTTGGCACAATGCAACCTGGTGAATGGTGATTGAGTTCATATGACTGATGATGTTTCTCTCACATTGCTCAGGACTTAGAGCTCTGAACAAGATTGGCCTATCAAGTGAAGAGAACTATTCTGGAGAACATGTTTCTTTTGTTACTGTATTTACAACCTACAATTCTGTCTCAGCTGGAGATGGCAATGTTTCACCTGATTCTGTAACTGTTGGAAATAGTTCTTATAGCAAAATAGAAAGATCCATGACCATTCTGAACACTTTCATCAGTTTCATAAAGGTACCTCTTCCTTTTCTCTAAGTACTTGTGGATTTTGTTTACTGGTGGCAAGCTTAACACTAACATTTGGATGGCTCGAATAATTCCCTCTCTTGTGAATGATAGATTGCAAGGCACCCCATATATTTGAATTACAGTTGAATTTATAGTTCCATCCCTATGTTTATGATAGCATATCCAGCATTTCAACTGAGATGTTCCAAGTCTTCTACTATAGCATGTTGAGAGTGGAGTTACTAAGGAATTGGTACTTTCTTCCTATTATTGAGATTGTTATCCTTTTTGTGTGGTAGGAAAACATGAAAGTAATGTAATGAATGTGAATACCAACATCACTTGATGTATGAGTTCATGATCTTGTTACCTATGCTCCATAAGAATTATTTCTTTTGCATCTTATTTGAAGCTTAAAATATACAGTCTGCTACATTATTTCCATCAACAGTTATGACGTGAGTTGTTTAACACCTGATCATATCTGTAGAACCCTGCAGGTATCAATGCCAAGAAGCGATGTGATCATATTGACTGATCCTGGTTCAAAATTTTCAGTAAATCAAGGGAGTGCTACACTATTGCCTATTGAAGGAAACTATTCTCGAGGAAATTTGATGCTTCAGAGAATAAAGACATACATTGTAAGTGTATCGGCTTCATTTAGATCATTAAATTTTCTGCATATGGTCTCTCAAAATTACTTATGTGATCCATGTATTACTGCTATCATCATCTTTATGCATTACTTTGAACTGTAAGAGTTATATTTATGTATCTTATCCTCATATTTAGGGATTTCTGGAGCAAAAGCTTGTGGAATTTGATAGGACGGAGAGGTTGAATCATTTTGTTTTAACTGATTCCGATATAGCAGTGGTTGATGATCTTGGACATATATTTGAAAAAATCCACATTTTCATCTGGCTGTTACTTTTCGTAATAACAAAGGGCAACCATTGAATTCTGGGTTTGTTGCGGTAAGAGGTACCAGGGATGGCATCACTAAGTAAGTTGACAGCTATTGAATATATCGTATTATACACAGCCAGCAAACTTCAAATTAAACTCTGTTTTTTCAGAGCTGTGGAATTCTTGAAACAAGTCCTTGGAACTTACAGCTTAAGATATACTAGGTAGGTGCCCGTACGATACCACAGAACATAAATCTCGATTTGTATATCAGCTATGCTTCCTGTGAAGCAAGGAAGCGAACGCAAGCCAGCCTTTTGTATTAGTGCATTATGTTCAGTTCTTACTTGATCATCCTGTGTTCTCGTGTGTGCCATGGCCGAGTGGCAAGCTCAACACTGGTATTGTTGTCTTGTCTCAAATGAAGTCCGCTTCCACAAGTTAATCGGAAATCTTCATGGGTAATAGCTGTGTCAGATTCTTCCGCGCATAGGACAAGTAATGCAAGTGATAACTGTGTCAGTTTACCCCCATTTTCTTGGGCATCACTTGTCTCAAATGAAGTCCATTAGAGGTTAACAATTTATATTCCGTGGCATCACACGGACACCTACCTAATAATATCAAAAGTAAGTAAAGCCGCACCTACGGCGGCTACGTCTACGCAAGCCGTCGTCTTCTTTTAGCGAACCAAAAGATGGCTCAAACCCGTGTTGCAAACCTATAAAACCGCGCAAGAACTCGCGAGCTTCGCACTCAAATGATCCGTCCGTTCTACCGACCAATCCCGCCTCCCCCGCCCACGGCCGCGCCTGGAGCGGCGGGCCGCGCGCGGCCACCCTCGCGGCCTCGCCGTCTCGACGCCACCGCTGGGAGCGCGATGCCCACCCGCGCACCGTGCGCACCCTCCCCCACGTGTCCCCCCTGCCGCCCGAGGGCCCCGCCTGTCACCCACCGTCCCCGGGGTGGGCAGCCGAAAGCGACGCGTGAAGCGCTCTGCCCTGCCTGCTGCCCTCAGCGCTCGCCTCTCGTCACGCGCCCCCTCCACAACCCCCGATGCGATGGGTGCCCCTGCCCCTCGATAGCCGCGCCGCTCTCCTGCCCCCGTTCCCCATTTGCATCCTCGTCCACCTCCCTGCCCTAGCACCGTCCTCCCCTATTCGACCCAACGCCGCCGCCGCCTCCGCCGCCGCATAGGCCTCGCCGCGGCCTCTGCTCCGCCCCGCGGCCTCCGGAGGTTCTACTCGCGCGCGATCCGCCGCTGCGTCCGTTGCTCCGCCATCGATTCGGTGGCGCGTGGAGGTGAGATGGATCTCTACAGCGCGATTTGGCGCCACTTTTGGGTGGGTTTATGGGGGTTTTGTGTGGAATTTGGTTGTGAAATGGTTTCGCCGGCTGATGGAATTTGGGGTTAGGGATTTGGGCGTCGGTGGTGGCTGTATGAGCATGTGAAGCTAGTTACAGGCGGCAAGCTGCTTTTTCAAGCTCTGATGCTTCTGCCGACAGGGTTGACAGGCTCCAGTTGGGAGTTAAGTCTATTTGCCTGTCTTTGCACTCTGTTTCTTCTGCACTTGGGTAAAAAATGTTGTGAACTCCAAAATTAGGGAGATTCGGCTCAGAGGTGAAGATTAGGGTGGGTGTCCGGTGTGAAGTACCAGTGGACTTTTGATGCTCTCTGTTGTGATGATCTGTTTCCAGTGATAGCTATATCGTGCGCTAGGTTATTGTTATGACAGTTTATTATATGGGCTTTTAGAGAGCAGCAAGATAAGGAAAGTTTGTGGTAACTGCTTAAGTATTGTTTCATTAGGTGAGTAATGCTAGCTAGCTGTGCAAAACTCATCAGTAAGGAAGGTTTACACTTTACAATGATCTTCCTTAATGGGTTTTGGCTATTTACTGTGTTCTGCCTTTGTATGTAAAGTTCCAATTTGGGTGTGTTATATTAACAATTTTTTATAAGAAACAACCAACAAGTTCTGGCTAATCTCGTGTCTGTCGTTTAGCTTTCACACAGGTTTATTTCCTATGCTATGGAATTTTGTTCATTTAAAGCTACTATGTAGATTCTAGTTTGTTATGTTTGCATTCGCTCTTCCACAACAATATTCTTCAAGGAGAAAAAAAGGAACTTTTGATTGAACCAACAGCCAAAGTAAGATGAACATTTTTTTTTGCAATATGTGCCTTTCTTTGTTTGGGACCTTGAGTAGAAGTGTTCATTGACATCTTAGTTATGTTATGCCTCAAAATGTCTGCAGCTCTGATGCATCAGCACTCCGGAGTGTTCTTATACTTGATTAAACTACACTTAATCTCTCTTGAGATCTGACTCTGGCCTTGTGATTGCACATGTATTAGATAAATTACAATACACAACAGTTAGTTTATCTATTACACATCTCTTTTGAGTGGGAGTACTGATGAAAAAACATGTTTCTCATTATGATTGCAGTATGTCTCTGGTGCAAGAGTGCTGAAGATGAAGGAGAGGAGCTCTTTATGCGAAAGTGCAGCCGATGGAAACTGGGGTTTGAAATATAAAAGGAAAAGAAGCAAGTTAACAGTTAGCCCATCTAATGAGAATGAGGCTACCTCACCAACATCTGACTCTCGAATGAGCCATGGTTCCACCAAAAAGAAGTTGAAGCATGACAATAACATTTCTCCATCAGCCAAGAAGATAAGAGGGCACGATGGGGTGAATATCCTGCCAAATAACTTTTCATAGTGCATCGTAGTCTTTTGTGTAGATATTATTTGTGGTCTTTTTGATATGATGACATTTCTGATTAATGTACTGTTTAAACCTTTATGTGCCGCACAATTATAATACAAGCAGAAGGCTTAAACAGTGATTTAATAATGTAGCCATCATAGAAAAGACGTTTTTTCACGCACACATAGTATTGTTTTTGTTAGGTGTCAGGAATATTTTTTATACAAGTTAGCAAGCCAAGTGAAAGGGAGCTTACATGTTTTATTAACATTTGAACTCTTTCACAGCTGAAATAGTCTATCAGACCCATGTACGCGAGATCTGACTGAGCCTTGAGCAACTATGGTGCTATTTGTTTCAATGTACATGCCTGCAACTATACTGAACTGACACATCTAAGTAAATTATGATACATGGTTGTGGGAACTTCTTAGCAACTACAACTTGAAAAATTTTCTAAGCAATTACATCTTTCTCCAATTATCAAACAAGAACTATAGTACTTTTGTAAAAAAAATGAGGTTTATACACTACCTGTTTATGAATTGCTTTGTATATGACCTCTGTTGCGGTTTTCAGATCTGCTTATGCACTTTACTTTTGTTCTTTCAGTATTTTTTCGAGTGCGTAGAATGTGATCTTGGTGGCAATTTGCTATGTTGTGATAGCTGTCCTCGTGTTTACCACTTGGAATGCCTCAATCCTCCTCTTAAGGTTTGTATTGGGCCCTCACGTTTGGTTCAGAAGTTACAAATTTTCATTTATAATGATCAGAATTTTAATCATTGCCTTCTGTCCCCAATCTAGCGTGCACCCCCTGGGAAGTGGCAATGTCCAAGATGCCGTCCGAAAAAAGTTAGCTTGAAGCTGTTAGGTAATGCAGATGTTGACACTTCTAAACGTGAAAAAAGTACAAGGACATATGCAAGTACGGCATCAGATAGTCCACCTTCGCATACAAAAGTCTCCTTTAAGACCAGGAACTCCACACAAGACAAAACTGGATTAAACGAACAAGGAAAAGAGTCATCTGGTGGCACAATGAATGGGGGTGAAACCAGTACGAAGAATAATGAAGTTGAGAAAAAGAAGACACTGATATTACATTTGAAGAAGCGTTCAACCAAGGAATTGTCAGAGAACACTAAACCCTCGAAGTCAGAATTTGTTGAACTTTCAGAAGAGAAAATTGTAAAACATGGAAGTGTTTTGAAACTCAAGAAACATCCACATCGTATGGACTTGTCTCCAAGTAAATCTAAAACCAGGAGGCAAAGTAGCCAGAGAGAGAGTAAAAGATCTGGCACAAAAAAGATTAAATATTCCATGTCTGATGATGACAGTGTTTCCTCATCAGAACCATCGACATCTCTTGATAACAGTGAATCACCACCAAAAAGAAAACACTCAGATGGAAAAGCACCTTCATCCAGTACCAAGAAAGGGAAAAAGAAAGTGAAATTTGTTGAGAAAAAGCACTCTGAGGTATTGAAGCTAACACTTCGCTATGTTCAAATATTCATCGAGTAAATAAAATTTTGGAAAAAGTCCAAATTACTCCTTCCAAGTTTGGCATATGTTCAGATAACCCCCTAAAAAGTAACATTTGGTGTAATTCACTCCCTCCAACTATTTCAGTTGGTCTAGTTTATCCCTTAACATGATTTGTTATTTTTGTTTCTCCAGCTATAAATTGAGTTTTAATATCGAATTTTGCGAGGTAATAAAGGACGCCAAAAGTTTATGTTAGAAAAATATGTTATATTTTCGTCACTATTTGGATATCTTAGGAAATATATTTATAAATTAACACTAGGAATGCAATATCATGCAAAATATAATGATGAAAAATTAACAATGTATTTTCTACGACAAAATTTGATGTCCTCTATCACCTCACAAAATTTGGAACTAAAACACAATTTGTACATAGTGAAACAAAATAGAATTTTTTAAGGTGTAAATTGGACCAACTTAAACATGGAGTAAATTGAACCATATGTTAGTTTAGGGTTATCTGGACATAGATCAAACTTGAGGGAAGTAATCTGGATTTTATGTTATTTGCTCGGAAGTGCTCCATATTAATTTGTTTCTTACTGGTGATTTGATGGACCAATTAGTATGTCAGTTGTTCACGTTGATCTGCACCATTTAATGCAGTGCTATCACTGCTATGTTTTTAATTATCTACATGTTTTTTTCTTCTCATTGAGATTGACAAGGAGGGCAGACCTGATGTAGTGGTGATGTCTCACTGAGTCAGTAGGTCACGGGTTTGAAGTGTTAGACTATTTATGGGCCTAGAGCTCAACCCATGTAACTCCGGTATATGTAATGCTCAGCCCACTCAATGATTTAGGAAGGCTTGCCTCGGTTTATCCATTTCCCAGTCCCCACTCATGTGGGAGCCTCCGGCACTAGGTCTGCCTGCCCTATCGAAATTGACAATTTCCCTGATATGATTATTTAAGATTCTTTTTTGGTCAGTTGTAACTCGTTTTAAATAAATAAATAGAATTACTTAGGATGCATGCAGATTCCAAAATTTGATAATGAAGACATGAACTAACATTTTATTTTGGTAAATATACCATATAATGCTTTCTGGTCACCTTTTGTACATCCTGAACATAAAGTTGGTTTGATCTTGTTTTTTCTTTCCTTTATCCTTCTGCCATCATATATCTTAGTCCACGCCACACTTCTTTTGTTCTTGTCTCTGGTTGCTAGTGTGATAGCATGATTAGCCATCTGTCAACCCCTGTTTATTATTGTATACCCTTAACAATTGCAATTTGCAATTCGTTCAAGTTTCATCACAAGATGAATACCTGATCTGAAGCTGCTCTCTTATCAAATGTCCTAGCACAGTAATTGTGCAACACAAATATGCCCAAATGATGCTCATGTACCTGCAAACATGTTGCAGGAGCAGGGCGTGGTAGGTGACAAAATGATGACTACCCAGGAGGATCAGCAGGTTGGTTGTGACAGTTATCAATTATATCAATTACTGTTTGTGCAGTTCACACTAATATATATACATCGCATCTTCATACAAGCATTCTTAGCCTTTCATCTGTTTTGTCCTATCATTTGTGTTATTCTCATCTGATTATCATTATACGGTGGCCTTTGCTTAGGTCGATCGCATCCTAGGCTGCCGGCTTCAGATGAGCCAAATCAACCCGCCGTCCCATGCTTCATTGGAGCAGTTTGAATCAGCTAATCTCCAGGTGGATGGTATGGTTCTTCCACATGCTTCCGCTGGCATTCCTAATAGGCCTCATGATGGAACAGAGTCTTCTAGAAATGGTACAATTGAGGATATATGTGCTGATGAATCAGCCAATCATAGTGGTCACAATTTAGAAATGCGAAAGGATACGGACAGTAAATCCCATGAAAAGGAGTCACATAAGCGAGAACAAGTCAAGAAGATATTATCAGTATGTTCTGGTGATGAGACCAATATAATGAAAGATGATCAAGTAGTCAGAGAAAATGTTTCAGCTTCCAAAAAAGGTGAAGATGAGACATCTGATTTGCCAGCAGAAAAGGATGATACCATACTTCCAGTCACCAGAGCTTGTACAATGATCAGGACCAATCAAGATCATACAGATGAAAGTAAACAGCATGGGAAAATAGAACAAATAACAAATAAGGACTACAATGATGCTGGATATGAGTTCTTGATCAAATGGGTTGGAAAATCAAATATTCACAACAGTTGGGTTTCTGAATCCGAGGTAAAAATATTAGCAAAAAGGAAACTAGAAAACTACAAAGCGAAGTATGGAATGAGTTTGATAAACATTTGCAAGGAACAGTGGTGCCAGCCACAGCGAGTTATTGGTCTTCGTGCTTCTGTAGATGAAGTGGAAGAGGTTTTAATCAAATGGTGTGGTCTTCCTTATGATGAATGCACTTGGGAAAGATCAGATGAACCTACCCTGATGAAATATAGCCATTTGGTCACTCAGTTCAAGAATTTTGAATGCCAGGCTTTGGATAAAGATGTGGTAAAAGATTATGCAAATGCAAGGAACCGACATGAGCTTAATGTGTTAGTTGATCAGCCAAAAGAACTTCAGGGCGGCATGCTCTTCCCTCATCAATTGGAAGCGTTGAACTGGCTGCGGAAATGCTGGTACAAGTCAAAAAATGTTATCCTTGCTGATGAGATGGGTCTTGGAAAGACAGTGTCAGCTTGTGCTTTTCTATCATCCCTATATTGTGAATTTAAGATTAATTTGCCATGTCTTGTCTTGGTTCCTCTTTCTACAATGCCCAATTGGATGGCTGAATTTTCATCTTGGGCTCCTCATTTAAATGTTGTGGAGTATCATGGTTCTGCAAGGTCAAGATCTATCATTCGCCAGTATGAGTGGCATGCGGGCGATGCAAGCCAGATTGGCAAAACAAAGAGATCGTACAAATTCAATGTTTTGCTTACCACTTATGAAATGGTGCTTGTTGATGCTGCATATCTTCGTTCTGTCTCATGGGAAGTTCTTATAGTTGATGAGGGACATCGCCTGAAGAATTCTAGCAGCAAACTCTTTAGTTTACTTAATTCATTCTCATTTCAGCACAGAGTTTTGTTGACTGGAACTCCCTTACAGAACAACATTGGTGAAATGTATAACTTATTGAACTTCTTACAGCCTACTTCTTTTCCTTCTCTATCATCATTTGAGGAGAAGTTTAATGACCTTACAACAGCAGAAAAAGTAGAGGAGCTGAAGAAACTTGTAGCTCCTCATATGCTTCGGAGATTGAAAAAAGATGCAATGCAAAATATCCCCCCAAAGATAGAGCGAATGGTACCTGTTGAATTGACATCAATCCAGGCTGAATACTACCGTGCTATGCTTACAAAGAACTATCAAGTACTGCGCAACATTGGAAAAGGTGGTGCACACCAGTCTTTATTGAACATAGTAATGCAGCTTCGGAAAGTCTGCAACCATCCCTATCTTATTCCTGGAACTGAACCTGAATCTGGTTCACCTGAGTTTCTGCATGAAATGCGCATAAAAGCCTCAGCAAAGCTAACTTTGTTGCATTTGATGCTAAAAATATTACACAAGGAAGGCCATCGTGTTCTTATTTTCTCTCAGATGACAAAACTTCTTGACATCCTTGAAGATTATCTGACTTTAGAATTTGGCCCTAAAACATTTGAAAGAGTTGATGGCTCAGTATCTGTGGCGGAGCGCCAGGCAGCGATTGTTCGCTTTAATCAGGATAAGACACGTTTTGTTTTCTTGCTGTCTACACGGTCATGTGGACTTGGTATTAATTTGGCAACTGCAGATACTGTTATCATATATGATTCGGATTTCAACCCACATGCTGATATACAGGCGATGAACAGGGCACACAGAATTGGACAATCGAACAGACTTCTGGTTTACAGGCTTGTAGTACGTGCTAGTGTTGAAGAGCGTATCTTGCAATTAGCCAAGAAGAAATTGATGCTTGATCAACTTTTCGTTAACAAATCAGAATCACAGAAAGAAGTGGAAGATATCATTCGCTGGGGTACAGAGGAACTCTTTGGAAATAGTGACAGTGTGGATGGTAAAGATAACAGTGAAGTCCCAGGTCCTGTTGCTGATGTTGAATTTAAGCATAGAAGAAAAACTGGTGGCCTAGGTGATGTTTATGAGGACAAATGTATTGGTGGTTCTACCAAACTTGTTTGGGATGAAAATGCTATTTTGAAGCTTCTTGATAGATCAAACCTTCCATCATCAATGGCTGAAAGCACTGACGGGGATTTGGACAATGATATGCTTGGTACTGTGAAGGTAATTTGATCAGTATGCCTATTCCGACAAATGGTGATTATTTATTAGTTTCTCTTGGTAAATTATGATATCAGAATTTTGTTCTTATCCTTGTGTCTTGGTAAATTATATATTCTCTTGTCAATATTATGTTACAAAGTCTGTGCACTAAAATTTGAATCTTCAAATTTTTACCACATGAATTAGTACTAAAAAAAAACTCGGCTGGTAGGGGAAAGACCACCCCCACGGTATTATATTAAGAAGAAGCTCAATCAGAGCCGAACCGAGAAAGGTCACGAAAGCTGGCCCCCGTGCAACACGAGGGTCCGCCCCTGTAGGCCAGATATTTACTCGTGCTTTGAGCCCTCCCAGGCTCCCAGCCCCTACACAAGGATCCACCCCCATAGGTCAGTCCATCTCATGTGCACACAACCAGGGGAACCAGCGAGTGACCTTTTTTAACCTCAGCCTGAAATTCGCTCTCACTGGAAATTCGCTCTCACTGGGATTCGAACTCAGGACCTAAGAAGTGCTATTCAGACCACCTAACCAATTCGGCTAGAGGCCCTTTCGCACATGAATTAGTACTCCCTGCATCCCAGGTAAGTTGTTTCGATAGGCACATAGCTTTTGCTATGAGCCTAGATGTATGTTATGTCTAGATACATAGTAAAAACCATGTATCTAGAAAAGCACAAAAGACTTACAGTTTGGAACACAAGGACTGAAGGAGTACATGTTTACATTTTGTGGACCCCTATGTGCTGCCTAGGTGCTAGGAAACACCATCCCAGTAGCTGATTTATCCTGCCCAGGCACCTGTCTAAACCTACCTAGTCACTAATTAGATGCTAGGTTGCCACCTGGATCCTAGTGGATCACCTCTGCTATCCTTTTGTTTTTGTATATGGTGATCTAGGTTTTACTTTATGTTATTCATAGTTTCTCATTGGAAATCTTTCTAACACTTTTTTCTTTACTTCCCTCTGTTAAACAGTCAATAGATTGGAACGATGAGCTCAATGACGACCCTGGTACCAATGAGGATACTGCACCTATTGACAATGATGGTAGCGAGCAGGCATCTGAATCAAAGCAAGGTGCTACCAATCGTTCAGAAGAAAATGAATGGGATAAACTTTTGCGTGTCAGGTACTCTGCAATACTGTATAAACTTGTATCTTTTTGTCTAACAATCCCATCGTTGACTTCTGAGGGTTAAGTAGGTGAGATGTGATGGTACTAATGATGTACCTAAAAAACTTCCCTCATTTTTTAAAAGTATAATCGCCAGAAAGAAAAGCAAATGGAAGAAAGAATACTCAACACTACCATGTAGAATCACTAATTTAAAATTGTGGTTTATCAACTTTTATGCTTTGTGCCATTACAATGGAGCCAAAGTTATTAGGGGAGAAATGTACATGCATGCACCATTCTTGATTTGTACGGTGGACACAGTTGTGCTGAATAGTGAATAGACATAATTTGGTTCCCACATGGGCATCAAGATCTCATTTGAACCTAGGAAATCACAGTGAGAATCTATCTACTTAAACATAGTTTGGTGACACGAGGAAAGACCTGGGTTCCTCTATATTGGATAATTGATCTGCTTGCTTCGTACTCTTTGTCTCTTTCTCTCTTTGGACCTTGAGGAATACTATGGTAATAATAATGTTATTCAGATGGGAGCAATATCAAATAGAGGAGGAGGCATGTCTTGGTCGAGGCAAACGTTTAAGGAAGGCTGTTTCTTACAGAGAGACATTCGCAACACTTCCTAACGAAGCTTTAAGTGAGGTATTTTCCTGTTGGACTGACCTTTTTGTGCACATTTCTCACTTTTTATCAGGAAGCATTGGTGATTCATTTACTGTTGCTACTAACTACTTCCATTCCAAGTTGTAATATATTCTGACGTTTTTGCTTTTCTATATAATAGCTTTTGCTATGCACTTTAGATATACACTATGTTGATAGTCTTCGTCGTTACCCGCTTTTCCAGCCTGTGTGCTGATGACAGGGCCTCTGGCCTGTATTGGAAGAAGTTTAAGTAGTTGTTGTTGGGTTGTTTTTTGCTGGCAAACTTATTTTTGGTGTCTTGCGCTCCTGCTTGATGGGTTCAGTAGGCTAGTGCTGGCTGATCGCCTGATCCTTGAGTGATCACTGATCAGAGGCATGCACATAGGGAAGTTGATGGTGGGAGGTTCGATCTGTGCACATTGGAACTTTGTAATTTCGTTGCTGAGGTAATTAAATTCGGTTTTGCTGTGTTGAAAAAAAAGATATGTTTAGATACATAGTAAAAACAATGTATCTCGAAAAGTCAGAACGTCTTAACAATTTGGAACTGAGGGAGTACATGAAAACTAATAAAATTTTCATAGGTTTGTCCTAGATACTGAACACACCCTCTGTTTTCAAATATATGGCACTTTTGACCAGGTAAATCTACCAAGGAAACCATATTGTCTCTGAGCTTAAATGTGACAAAAGTACCCTCTAATAGTATCACACTCTCAAATATGGTGGCATCCCTTTGGTTGCATAGTAAAGTCATTTAGGCTATGTCATCTTCTCTGAGAAGTATGTGTTGCTGTACAATTTTGAGGCTCATCTCACTCCATATAAATATATAATGCTGATTTGGTGCCCCCAATGTTTTAAAAAATCATGTATAGTACACATAAAGTTAATTATAGTTGCAACAATTCAGTATGAAATTCATCCTAAATGTCAAGAGTCAAGACAACAAATAGACAAGCAACCAACTGGCACTGTTCATCTTGTGCTGACAGTGACACGTCTTTTTGAAACATCAAAGATGAATTTCAAACTGAATTATTGCGGTAATCTTAACTCTAGGTCTACTGCATCCATGATTTTTGAAACATTGCAGCATGATATTTAGCTAAAGAGAACACCATCACCCCTGGGCCCTGGGCGCCATGTAATCTTCTTCATAATGACTGTTGTGACTAATATGTGTACATTGAATGGGAATATGTGAGGAACGAAATCACAAAGTTCCAATGGGGATACCTCTTACTATTAGGGAACCAACCAAGACTGACCTGCTGCATTTGATTGATAAAATAGCCGCTTGCCTCCCAAAATGGAAGGCTTCTCTCATGAGCCGAGCCGGTCGGCTTGTGATGGTCTGTGCTGTTTTTTCTGCCATCCCTATCCATGTTATGCTAGCTCTGGATCTCCTCAAATGGGTGATCAAAGCTATTGATAAGCTGCGACGGGGCTTCTTGTGGGCAGGTATTCAAAATGCTAATGGAGGCGATTGCCTTGTGTCTTGGGAGAAGGTTCAAAGGCCGTTGCAGTATTGTGGTCTGGGGGTTCTCAACCTTGAAAAAATGGGATGGGTCTTATGCATCCGATGGCTTTGGCTACAAAAAACAGATTCTTCTCGACCTTGGGAAGGGCTGCCCATTCAGGTTCCCTATAAGGCCCAAGCTCTCTTTCATGTGGCAGTGGAAACAAAGGCTGGAAATGGTGTTGATACCAAATTCTGGACTGACCGGTGGCTGCACGGTAGCACTGTGGGAGAACTGGCCCCTAATCTTTTTCAGTTAATTCCTAAGAGAGCAAGAAGACAACGCTCTGTTTCTCAAGCTCTATCTAACAGGCGTTGGGTTACTGACATCCAGGGCGCCCTCACAGTCCAGGTGATTGTCGAATACCTGAAGCTTTGGATGTTGGTGGAAGCTTTTACCTTGCAACCAGCCCTTCCTGATCATCAATTTTGGAAGTTCACAAGTTCAGGACAGTATTCTAGTAAATCTGCTTATAACACCTTTTTTCTTGGGCTCTGTTATGTTTGCACCTTGGAAAAAGACTTGGAAAACTTGGGCACCTGTCCGGTGCAAATTCTTCATATGGCTGGCAATCAAGAACAGAGTTTGGACGGCGGATCGCTTGCTGAAACATGGGCTGCGTCATCCTAGTGTCTGTTTCCTTTGTGATCAGGAAGATGAGTCAGCTCAACACATTCCAGTGTCTTGCATCTTCTCCCGGGAGACTTGGACCAAAATCCTCTGTTCTGTTGGGCTGCAGGCCGCTGCCCAGCAAACTGAGAGAAATTTTGCTCGCTGGTGGGGATGTGCAGTCAACAAAATGCCAAAGGAGAAGAGAAAAGGATTTAATTCTCTCGTCATTCTTGTTATTGGACAATTTGGAAACATAGGAATGCGTGCGTTTTTTAGGGTCTTAGTCCTAGTGTTTCCTTGGTTTGTCAGGAAGTAGCAGAGGAGAGTGAGCTATGGTGTATGGCCAGAAACACTGCCGTCCATGAGCTGCTCGGCAGGAAGCCAAGGCTGGAAGCATGAGCAGCCCTGTGTGGTCGTTTCTTTTAGGTTTAGTGCGTGGCGCGTTTGTATCCTTTTGGTGATGTGTTGAGGGGGGCTTCTTTCCACCCCTTGGGTGTGTATCTTTTTCTTCTTAAATGAAATGACATGCAGGTCTCCTGCGTCGTTGTCGTTCGAGGGAAAAAATATTTATTGAGTGAATGTGAAATGCATTCTGGGTAGTCAGTACACAACTTGCACTGTAGTTGCAAATAGGGCATTGTCTTGTAAGTTGCTCACACATGTTACCAAATTTGGTTTCTGTGTACCGGTGCCTTGTGTTAGACTGTGTGTGTGGGCCGGCACCACTGTTGGGCTGCCGGCCCATTAGGTTTAGAGTTAAGTCTCTATATATATATATATGTACCCCCTTCTCTATGCAATACATCAATACTTCGGATTCAGGAGTCAATGTTAGAGTATAGAAGGATATGGTTAATCGAAGTCTTATGTTTTCCTATCTAGCTCACTTGGATAGCACGTGTGAATTAATTTTCCTGTGTAATATTGCACATTCCAAAGATATTTGTGTGAATTTTTACCTTTTATTTGCTGATATCCTATCATGCTTATTTTACAACTGTTTATGATATGTTGCAATGATTTGTCGATATTGCTATGTAGGACTCTGATGAGGGAGATGAACCAAAGAGAGAATATACAGCAGCTGGACTGGCCTTGAAGGAAAAATAGTATGCCCTCCTCTCCACTCCCTTCCTTGATTTATGTGATGTGTGGGATTTTGCCATATGCTAGCTTGCAAAGGTGCAATTTTCATCTTTAGGCACTGATCTGCCTCTCCTTTGGACAGTGGAAAGCTTCGAGCTAGACAAAAGGAAAGGATTGCTCAGCGACACATTATCAAGAACTATGCTGATGATAATCTTGAAGAGTTCATGACTCCATACGACTCTATTGCTAATGAACCTGCTGAAAATCCTTTGGTAATCGTAGAAGATCTAAATTCTTCACAGCTATCTGGCGCGAAACGTTTCAGTGACTCAACTGGAGAAATGAGGCAATCCTCCAAGAAATCAAAGAGATATTCTGAAATCCCTCAAGATCTTTATGCCAAAATTCCTGGTAACACAGCTTCATTCAAGCACCACTCAAAGGCCACTGATGTATTCAATCCAGGGACCCCAAATCACTTGCTACCTGTACTTGGCCTTTGTGCTCCTAATGCTGATCAGGTGAACTCATACAAAAACTCAATTTGTGCACCAAGCATAAAGGAGCGTAAAAGGGCCAGTGGTGACATTGTCAAACAACTGTCAACTCCTGCTGACCATTCTAATGTGCATAGAAACGAAGCTCAATCAGCTTCTGATAAGGCCATCTTTCCTGGTGCATCTGAGGAGGCTTTGCGAAGAATAAGTAACATGATTCCAGATAGTTATTTTCCCTTCAGTCATGTACGTCATCTTCCCTTGTTTTGCAGTCCATTTAATTGTTCATAGAACCAGTTACTTGCTTTATCATTCTTCTTTGGGACATTTGTTTCTTCACTAGTCAAAACTTTTAAGATAGTTTCTCACTTATTTGTTTATTATTTACAACATAGCTCAACTGTTGATATTTGATTTATGGGTAGCATTAATAGAGGAAATAAATCATTCTCAAGAGGTGCATACCTATTTTTTTTATTAAGTAAAGAGCAGTATTAACAAGCAGGGAAAATAACACTAGTTCTTATGTGCAGATTCCTCCTATATCAGGGAAGGGGGTTGATCCTGTTGAAAATCCTGGACCCTCCATTGCATCATTTCAAGGGAATCTGGGTCTTCCAAACTTCAGTCTGGAAGACAACGCTCCACTTAAGCATATTAAGCCTATACCTGATATATTTCCTAGCCTGTCACTGGGTGCTCATAAGGATTATATTCGTAGTTCTGTCCCAGAGTTGCCAGATGGTTCATTGCTGCCAAACTTCATGGCAGATATTACTGGTACTTCGAAGCAAAAGTCATTTATGTCTGGTCTACTTCCTGGGCTGGGTCTTAGCCCAGGGCAACCAATACATTCGGCTATGCCTGATAATCACAAGAAAGTCTTGGACAATATAATGATGCGTGCTCAGTATGCGTCAAACAAATTCTTGAAGAAGAGATCAAAACTAGATTATTGGTCAGAGGATGAACTTGATGCTCTGTGGATAGGAGTTCGTAGGCATGGAAGGGGAAATTGGGATGCTATGCTTAGAGATCCAAAGCTGAAGTTTTTGAACAACCGAACTAGTGAGGAGCTGGCCTTGAGGTGGATTTTGGAGGAGCAAAAAATTATAGA
The DNA here is from genome assembly GCF_902167145.1 of Zea mays. Classification (NCBI taxonomy): domain Eukaryota; kingdom Viridiplantae; phylum Streptophyta; class Magnoliopsida; order Poales; family Poaceae; genus Zea; species Zea mays. The sequence continues at coordinate 156,642,205 of NC_050102.1, forward strand.
TGAACCTATGTCTACATCCACCAGGCGTTCTAACTCAGCAGCATTTCCTGGAATATCTGATGCAATGATGTCTCGGGCACTGAATGAAAGTAATTTCTCTAAAATGAGGATGGAGCAGCCTAAATTGCAGTCCCACTTAACTGATATTCAGTTAGGTTCGAGTGATATCCTATCCACATTTCCTCATGTTGACGCTGCTAGTTACATTAACTCAGGGGAGGGTGGCCCATCTCAAATACCATGGCAGGATTTTAAGCATAGATCAAGTTATGCTGGAGATTTTCCTGCCGGTGCATTTGACAAGTTGGAGAAACCTGATGTTGGACCGATCCCGCCATTTATGCCAAATCCTTTCATGACTGACAGCATTGGTTCACTTCCCATAAACAGAAAAAACAATAGTTCCATCCCGCATAGTGAAATCAGGTCAAGTTCTCGTGAGAACATTCTTTCTGGTGTTTCGGATGGACAGATCAACTTGCTTCATGAGATGCAGCGTCGTCGTCGTGTGAGGTCAGGCAAAGAACCCATTGAGATGAATCTCAACCACATAGACCACTCAAATCTCCAGCTTGATAATACTAGTGACCTTGGAGGTTTAAAACCAAACAAGTTACCTCATTGGCTTCAGGAGGCTGTACGTGCTCCTTCATCTAAGCCACCTGAACGTGAGCTACCAGCAACAGTTTCGGCAATTGCTCAGTCGGTCTGCCTTCTTCTTGGAGAACAAGAACCATCAATACCTCCATTCTTGATCCCGGGAACACCTCTTTCTCGCCCAAAAGATCCAAGGATTAATTCAAAGAAGAAACTCCGCAAGGCTCAGCAATCTAACTCTCATGTAGAGCATTCAAAAATTGGATCTGGTGAGGGTGATTGTGTCACTACCCCAGCACCCCCATCCATTGAAGCTTCACCTGCACTTCCTGTCGATTGCGATGATGGTGAGCCTTCACTCAACTTGAAATCTGCATCGTTGTCATCTTCAGCTGGCAGCAAGGGGCTAGATGAATTACCTCCCACATTTAAAGAAGCAAACCAAACCGTGGATGGCTCAGAAGCTGTTGCGGCCAAGTCAGATGCTCCTGAAATTGGTTGTCAGGTACCTGGTTCCTCTCCATTACATGACAAAGGTAGTGAATCCTCGGGGTCGCCAGTGAAGGACACTCCTGACGCTGGAATCAGATTGCCAGGATCAGATAACTCAGTTATGGCATTTTCTGCACTCCCACTTGTTGATGAAGCACCTGGGACAAGCAGCAGAGCAGCTGACACGCCTGTGCCATGTGATGGCAATGAGTCGAAAGAGGATGTTCCACTAGACAACGCTGAAAGCACCAGGAAACTGGAGCCGAACGGATGAACTGGCTCCTCTTGCGAGCATGGATGCATCGCATCGAGTTTCTGCTAATACAGCCGACGAAGATGGGTGGATGAAATGATCATTAGACTCGAGCTAGTTAGCTCAACATTCCTTTCTTTTGCGTTCAGCATAACACTGGGATTTTCCCTCTCCCAATGTTTCCAGTGTTGATCTCGTGTTGTGTAATGCTTTAGTGCAGGTCTCGTTGCAGATAGGATGAAACGCAAAGGGCTAGTGGTACTTAGCAGTAGTTGGGCACTAGTCCGTCGGGGGAGCAACTCGTGGAAACCTGTATACAAGAAATGTATATTTTGCTAATATGGTGCTGGTTGGGTGTGTAGAAGGTAGACCGCTATTCGTTTATTTATGCGTATATGGTTTAGTAATTTGCCATCTGTCTAGCGGTGGCTGTAAGAGTAGACGTGATGATGATATTGCCTAGCCTTGACTCGTTGGCCTCCATGCCTAGCCGAAGAGAAGCTGTGTTCATACTGACATAACTGACATACTGAGCGACTTTTGACTGTTTTTTTTTATTTCATTAGCGGCAACGAAGCCAAGAACCATGATCTTCACTCTTTTGTCCCCACCCCCCAAAAAAAACCCCGGAACTCTCAACTATTGTTGTGCACTGTAATTTACCTCTTCAAATTAGAAAAGTGATGTTTTGGCTCCTTCAACCGTTGAATTTATTTTTCCTCTTTGGGTGTTTTTAATGCAGTTTAGTTTCACGCCACACGTCTTCGCCACATCAGCCATAAGTGTTCGCCACATCAGCCATAAGTGTGGTAAATTTGAGTTCAGGGGGTAAAACAGGATTTAAAAGAAGTTTCAGAAAATAATCTTGAAAAATACATAAATATTATTTTAAAAATACAGAATTTAAAACCCTAAAATCTGGTCTATTTTTTTTTTAAAAAAAATACATATATAGAAAAATATTTTATCCTAAAAAATATGAGACAAATTTTAGTTTTTTAACCCAGGCTTTATAGTATGGTGCATTGGTTATAATTATTTGAATCTTACATGATCTTATTTTGATGTTTATTTACTAGTATATGCTCTTGCTATATGTTATAATTAACCTACAAACGGTTCATACTACATACAATGTAAAGCAACTTCGACAATAATACAAGTGCCATGTAACCACATACTTGATCCTATAGTATGATCAGGTGGCAACTTGGCCAAGAAGAAGCGGATATGGCTGCAACCTTTTCTTGTTTGGATAGTAACTGAACAATCTAGCTACTTGATAGGTAAACATCATTTTATTGCACATGATATTTTTTGCTTCTTGTTTGTAAACATGCATATGAGTTTTGTTCGGTGAAATTTAATTTATTAGCACAAAATTGACACACGTGAATGAAGCGGAAATAAGTTAGCATAATATCACAAGCTGGTTTTGTCGTGGTTGAATGTGCTCACCTGGAGATCAACTATGAGTGGTTAAATGGTATTACTAATTACAATAAATACAATAGATCTATTAGTAAATAAACATAAATTGAGACAATATAGGGTCCAAATTATTTCAATATATGCACCATAAAATGGAGCATGTATTTTAAAATATCTGAAACTAGTTTCATATTTTTCTAAGCTAAATTAAATTCCTAAGATTAGACAATATTTTAGGTTAAATTCCATATTTTTTAAAAATAGGTAGTTTTTTTTTTAAAAAATATTTTTGTTTTATCTTTGAAAAGGCCTATTTAATCCCTCTTAGTTATCAATGTAGTCTAATTTAATGCCCACATTGGTAAGGCTTCCAAACGTTTATTGAAAAAATCTACAAAAGGAGATGCTCTTTGATGAGCTATTCCTAAAAAAAAAGAGGGAGGAGCTCATCCAAAAAAAAACAGGAGTTAAGAGCTAGAAAAAGGAGCTTATATCACTTTGTCGCTATATTTTTAACCAAACAAGAGCTCTTTTTAAAGCTTTTTCTGAAAATAAGAACGGAGTTGTTTTCTTAGAGGAGCCAGAGCCAAGTCCGAAGCTAACAGAGAAAGAGCCCTACCAAATGTGACCTGACTCGCTGATGTGGCACCACGTAAGATAGACGTCGCATCTTAAAAGATATAAAAGAGGTAAAACAATTGGCTCAATAGTTGAAGGAGCTCAAACATCTGATTGTCTAGTTTAAGGAGGTATTATCAACTCTAAGAGCATTTCTACACCCGTTCTTTGTTAATAGGAATAGAGGTTTTGAAGAAGAAAAATACTATCCAACAACTTTAATTAAATCTCTATATACCAACATTCTCTTAGCCAAATATAAAGAACAATATTGACTTTGTAAAGTGTGTAAAAGATACAAAGAAGCAATTAGAAGATGAAAAGATATACAAGACTATTTTTATTTAAACAACTCTCCAAATAATAAATTAGAGAGATTTTAAGAATAACTCTCCAAGATATTCTAAAACGTACTATAACCATAGTTAAAGGAGGTCAGAAGAACCCTTTTTTGGTAGCATTGGCAAAAAAAAGTTCAATTGCCAGAACCGGGCATTCGGGCAATATGGCATATCTGCCCCACCAAATTGGATCTCCACATCAGCATTCTCATTAGAATTTCCGTTATCATGAGAACGGAAATGTGGAGTTGGGTTACAACTTACAAGCAATTTCCGTTAGAATGCATTGTTGATTATCTCGTAGAAAGTTTTTTCTAAAGCTAACTCATCTACGAAATTAATAGGCGTGGTTTTCAATTTAAACAGCAGGTAATTGCATTTACACGTTGTCAATACTGCATCTATGTATCTACATTTTTTGGTGTCAGTATACATTGCTACTTCTGCAACATGTAGAAGAAATGAACTGTTGACCAACCCTGAAATTCAAAACATATCCAAGGCTGGTAATACATCAAAAATTACCGAGGCTGCCTCCTGCAGAATAGTTCAAGTAGGCCATGTTAGCAACTTGTAAAAGCCCAACGAATTCTTTGCACAATAATTATTAAAATATAAACTCAACAACATCACAGCAGTGCAACCGGACCTCTCGAGTATCGATGGCTTGATTGCTTAAGAAATCGTGGCAAGCCTATGCCATTCCACATGAAACACAACCGCAGGAGTGACTTTAAAAAATAAAACGGCTGCAACACTCTGAATTGGACGTACACTTTTAAGAATGACATTTCGAAGGCTAGGTGTCATCCAAGTGCAATTTTTTTTGGGGGAGTGACTGATATTCCAGGACAGAGTACAAGGCTGAATCAGTACAAATTTCAGACTTGGACAGGGTGCAATAGAATAGTAGAACAATTTGGTTTAGAAACAGGGTGGAATTCACAATGCAAGTGAACTGATGAAACAGAGAAAATAAATATTTCTAATTCCCAATGTCCCAAGCGGGTTGTCCAAACTGTAAGTTAAACATCAATAGCAAATCCGTTTTTAGGGAAAACCCAAGCGCGATTCAGTAGGTTAGAGCTGAAACTTGAAAAGTAAATCTCGTGCTTACATAAAGGGAAGGCTGGCTCCCAGATGAGTGAGGTCTGGATAAGAGGTAAACCGAGTAAGCCTTTCCTCTGCAAATGCAGAGAGACTGCTTTAACCCGTGACTTAGACTAACTCCAACACAGTACCTATAAGAGCCTAAACCCATTATAGATATCTAAATGATATTGAACCGTCTCCAACGGGGTATCTATACCCGATACCCATTTTAGATGCAACGTGGAAGAATACCAAGATATAGATGAACATCTCCTCAAACCTGGTTGAATATCTTTTTGGGGCACCCGCTGCAACATTTAGTTCTCGTCCCTCGGCTGACTGTGTGTGTGTAACCAAACGTGTATTTGGGTTTCCATTTTTGCATATCGTTGTTGGAGTTAGCCTTAGTGACTCAGTAAATGCCACAAAAAACAATTCTGAAACTAAGCACTATTATACCTTTAGTCCTTTACCAAATAGAAAGTTAAAATGAGAATGCACTCATCAAGGTTCAGTAAAACTTAACTCCATTTCTTGTTGGGAGGCCGTCCATCCAGGTTCGTAAGCTTCGAAAAACCCAAGCTTTGCCTTGTTTGGGAGGTCATGTGGATGGACAAATGGAACCCCTTGTGGCCATCCAATTTCAGCTCTAGTCTTCTCACACGGACTATCCAACGACCAGATGTGGCTTTCACATTCTCTGAGATTACAAAATCTCAGCTTGATGCCTTTCTTATCTGCAATGTCCTGAACACGCTCCTTCAGGACCCTCTGTGCTTCTAGGCGAAGTCTTTTAGAAAGAGGGAGTGGTTTTGTTCTTGTATTTCCCTTCTTTGTATTCACCACAGAGTTGAATGCTACACCAAACAACTAAGTCATCAATACATGTTATTCCACTAAAAAGAAAACAGTTCTGTAAGGCCTGCAGACAAAAGTTTAATAATAAATAAATCATGAATATAATCAATCACTTCAGATTTACAATACCATTAACAGTGAAGACTACAAATAAAGAAAACCTTATCTAGTACACACTGATTAAGACGTATCCATGGGGTTAACTCACATGCCAAACTTTAAGGCATTTGATAGATTATCGTGTTACAATGACACCATGCCCATATAAAAGAGGTGTCATGTTGATTTATATATAATATAATTGGACAAAGTCAGTTAGATGTTTGACTTTATCACTATGCAAGAGGAAACTTTCCATAGACTAGATCACTCCAAATCTAGGCATGGCTGGTCCAGGTTTCCATGCTAATATTAATGATTTGCAGACTATGAATATGTCAAGCGCCTCGACGCCCAACGTCGCTGGACCGCGGCTACGCAGTTCGTAGTCGCGCTCCAGACCTTCACCGTGAGGGATTCCTCACCGGTGGCTTGAGAGAGGCAAGGGAGAAGAGCAGTTTTGGATAATTGATCTTGCTTGATTATTTTCCAGCCTATTACACGGCATATATATAGCCTTTAGTTCAACCAACCTTTCCTATGATTAAGGCATATGAAAAGGAAACTAATCTTAACCAATCTCTCCTATTATTAAGGCATATGAAAAGGAAACTAATCTTAACCAATCCCTCCTATTATTAAGGCATGCAAGAGGGAAACTAATCCTTATCTTTCTAAACTTAGCCACTGATTGTGGCGCCTGCCTTGGCTGCGCGATCTGCAGCCCTCCTGGCGTCACGACGGCGCCTGTAAGTGCGGCCGTACATGACATCTCTCCCCCCCTCGACGATCAGCTCGTCCTCGAGCTGAAAATGGGGAAATTTGTCGCGGAAGTCGGCGACATCTTCCCATGTAGCATCAGTAGTGGCCTGCCCTTTCCAGCGGATGAGCACCTGCTGAATACCCCTGACCAACCTGTACCGAACAGCCTGCTCCGGTTCTGGGATCACCGCCCCATTGTGAGTGGGTGGAAGAGGAGGTGGTGTAGCTGGTGGGGCGCCGACGAACTTCTTGAGAAGGCCGACGTGGAAGACATCGTGCAACTTGGCACGCGGAGGTAGCGCTAGGCGAACTTCCACCGGATTGATGAGCTCTATGACTTGATACGGCCCGACGAAGCGCGGCTTCAGCTTGCCCTTGGGCGCGTGGGGAAGGGAGGAGGCTGCCCGATGACGCAGGCGCAGCAGCACCCAGTCGCCCACGGTATAGGAGACCGGTCGGTGCAGGCGGTCGTAGAACTTCTTCTGGACGGCCTGGGCTTGTTCCAGGCGGTAGTGAACATCCGCTAGGAGCTCCTTGCGTTCAGCCATTGTCTTGGCCACCGCCGCCACCCTGGTATCGCCAGGCTCATAAGAACGAATGGAGGGAGGATCCCTGCCGTAAACCACCTTGAAAGGAGTGTCCCTGAGTGATGATTGGTACGCCGTGTTGTAGACGTACTCCGCCCACGGTAGCCAACGTAGCCACTGACGGGGCCGGTCCCCAGTGAAGCACCAGAGGTACATGACGATGACTTTGTTGGCCGCCTCCGTCTGGCCATCGGACTGCGGGTGGAAGGCGGACGTCATGTGCAGCTTGGTGCCTGTGAGGCGCATTAACTCCTTCCAGAACGCCGAGGTGAACACGGAGTCCCGGTCCGACACCATGGACTGAGGAATCCCATGGAGGCGAACGATCTCGCCGAAGAATGCCTAGGCCACAGACTCAGCACTGTAGGGGTGATCCAGAGGAAGAAAATGACAATATTTGCTGAACCTGTCGACCACGGTGAGGATCACTGATTTACCCCCAACGCGGGGCAGCGCCTCGATGAAATCCAAGCCGATGTCGGACCACACGGCCTGGGGAACGGGCAGGGGCAGCAGCAGGCCCGCCGGGTGTAGGTGCTCAGACTTGTTGCGCTGGCACGTAGCGCAGGCGCGGACGAAGTCTTGGACCACACGGCGCATGGCGGGGAAGAAGAAATCGCAGCGGAGGCGATGGAGAGTGCGCTGCACCCCTTCATGACCGTCGTCGTGCGTAGCGGCCACCACTTCTAGCAGCAGCGGGGAGTCCGGCGGGATGTACAGCCGGTCTGCGTATGCCACCATGCCGTCGAGCAGCGACCATGGTGCGCCCCTTGTGCCGGCCGCGAGTTCATCCCGGATGGCGACCAGGGCCGGATCCTGAAGTTGAGCCTGACGGAGACGGTCGACGAAGTCGAAGCGGGGCGCGGACAACAACAAGACCGAGCCTTCCGTGTCGGTGTCGCGCCGAGACAGCGCGTCGGCTACGGTGTTCGTGGCGCCTGGCTTGTACTCCACCGAGAAGTCGAAGCCGAGGAGCTTGCCCACCCAATGGTGCTGCGGGATTGTCAAAAGGCGCTGGTCGAGGAGGAACTTGAGGCTGTAGTGGTCGGTGCGGACGAGGAACGTGCGCCCCCACAGGTACGGCCGCCAGTGTCGCACGACGTGCACCAGCTCGATGAGCTCCCGCTCATAAGCTGCCAGCGCGGTGACGGGGGGCGACTGGCCTGCTGAAGTAGGCGATCGGATGATGTTCTTGCAGTAAGACCGCCCGAAGCCGTGTGTGGATGCGTCACACTCGACGATGAAGGCCTTGGTGAAATCTGGCAGCGCCAAAACCGGAGTCGAGGTCACGGCCATCTTGAGGTCCTGTAAGGCTGCCTGGGCCTCGTCGCTCCAGGAGAAGCCCTCCTTCTTCATCAGCGCGGTGAGGGGTGCTGAATCTCGCCGTAGTCATGGACGAACTTGCGGTAGTACCCAGCGAGGCCCAAAAACCCACGCACCGCGCGCGCCGACCGAGGTGTCGGCCAATCGTGAATGGCCTGCACCTTGGCCGGGTCCATGGCCACACCGTGGGCGGAGATGACGTGGCCTAGGTACGCCACCGATGGGGACCCAAAATGCACTTGGATCGCTTGACGAAGAGGACATGGCAGAGAAGTTCGTCGAGGACGGCGCGGATGTGGCGCAAGTGATCTGCCCAGGTCTTGCTATAAATCAAAATGTCATAAAAAAAGACAAGAACGAACCGACGGAGGAATGGCCGGAGCACGTCGTTCATGAGCGCCTGGAAGGTTGCCGGTGCGTTGCATAATCCGAACGGCATCACCAGGAACTCGTAGAAGCCGTCGTGGGTGCGGAACGTCGTCTTGTGCACGTCAGCCGGCCGCATCCGGACTTGGTGATAACCGGAGCGAAGGTCCAGCTTCGTGAAGAACTGCGCACCATGCAGCTCGTCAAGGAGCTCGTCGACGATGGGGATGGGGAAGGCATCTTTGACGGTGCCTTCAGTGTCATTGAAAATGGTCATTCATGGCTATTTTCGACAAAAATGGGGGTTGTGTCGCCATTGATCATCGACCAGAGGCTCGTACACCTCACCCCACATAAGTTTCCATGCCATAGATCATATTCTTGGATTTCTGGTGGAGACCATTTCTTGGTAAAAAATCCGTAGGTTTTAGCCTTCGGTATTATTGAAAATGGTCGTTCATGGTTATTTTCGACAAAAATGGGGGTTGTGTGGTAATTGATCATCGACCAAAGGCTCATACACCTCACCCCATATATGTTTCCTTGCCATAGACCACATTCTTGGATTTCTGGTGGAGACCATTTCTTGGTCAAAAATCCATAGGTGTTAGCCTTCATTGTCATTGAAAATGGTCGTTCATGGCTATTTTCGACAAAAATGGGGGTTGTGTGGCCATTGATCATCGACCAGAGGCTCGTACACTTCACCCCACATATGTTTTCTTGCTATAGATCACATTCTTGGATTTCTGGTGGAGACCATTTCTTGGTCAAAAATCTGTTGGTGTTAGCCTTCGGTATTATTGAAAATGGTCGTTCATGGTTATTTTCGACTAAAATGGGGGTTGTGTGGCCATTTATCATCGACCAGAGGCTCGTACACCTCACCCCACATATGTTTACTTGCCATAGATCATATTCTTGGATTTCTGGGGGAGACCATTTTTTGGTTAAAAATCCGTACGTGTTAGCCTTCGGTATTATTGAAAATGGTCATTTATGGCTATTTTCGACAAAAATGGGGGTTGTGTGGCCATTGATTATCGACCAGAGGCTCGTACACCTCACCCCACATATGTTTCCTTGCCATAGATCACATTCTTAGATTTCTGGTGGTGACCATTTCTTGGTCAAAAATCCGTAGGTGTTAGCCTTCGGTATTATTCAAAATGGTCGTTCATAGCTATTTTCGACAAAAAATGGGGGTTGTGTGGCCATTGATCATCGACCAAAGGCTCATACACCTCACCCCACATATGTTTCCTTGCCATAGACCACATTCTTGGATTTCTGGTGGAGACCATTTGTTGGTCAAAAATCCGTAGGTGTTAGCCTTCGGTATTATTGAAAATGGTCGTTCATGGCTATTTTCATCAAAAATGGGGGTTGTGTGGCCATTTATCATCAACCAGAGGCTCGTACACCTCACCCCACATATGTTTCCTTGCCATTGATCACATTCTTGGATTTCTAGTGGAGAGCATTTCTTGGTCAAAAATTCGTACGTGTTAGCCTTCGGTATTATTGAAAATGGCTGTGGTCGTTCATGGCTATTTTCGACAAAATGGGGGTTGTGTGGCCATTGATCATCGACCAGAGGCTCATACTCCTCACCCACATATGTTTCCTTGCCGTAGATCACATTCTTGGATTTCTGGTGGAGACCATTTCTTGGTAAAAAATCCGTACGTGTTAGCCTTCGGTATTATTGAAAATGGTCGTTCATGGCTATTTTCGACAAAATAGAGGTTCTGTGGCCATTAATCATCGACCGGAGGCTCATACACCTCACCCACATATGTTTCCTTGCCGTAGATCACATTCTTGGATTTCTGGTGGAGACCATTTCTTGGGCAAAAATCCGAATGTGTTAGCCTTCGGTATTATTGAAAATGGTTATTCATGGCTATTTTCGACAAAAATGGGGGTTGTGTGGCCATTTATCTTTAACCAGAGGCTCATACACCTCACTACACATATGTTTTCTTGCCATAGATCATATTCTTGGATCTATGGTGGAGACCAGTTCTTGGTCAAAAATCCATAGGTGTTAGCCTTCAGTGTCATTGAAAATAGTCGTTCATGGCTATTTTCGACAATAATGAGGGTTGTGTGGCCATTGATAATCGACCAGAGGCTTGTACACCTCACCCCACATATGTTTCCTTGCCATAGATCACATTCTTGGATTTCTGGTGGAGACCATTTTTTGGTCAAAAATCCATAGGTGTTAGCCTTCAGTATTATTGAAAATGGTCGTCATGGCTATTTTCGACAAAAATGGGGGTTGTGTGGCCATTGATCATCGACCAGAGGCTCGTACACCTCACCCGACATATGTTTTATTGCCATAGATCAAAATCTTGGATTTCTCGTGGAGACCATTTCTTGGTCAAAAATCCGTACGTGTTAGCCTTCGGTATTATTGAAAATGGTCGTTCATGGCTATTTTCGACAAAAATGGGGGTTGTGTGGCCATTGATCATCGACCAGAGGCTCGTACACCTCACCCGACATATAATTCCTTGCCATAGATCACATTCTTGGATTTCTGGTGGAGACCATTTCTTGGTCAAAAATCTATAGGTGTTAGCCTCTGGTATTATTGAAAATGGTCGTTCATGGCTATTTTGATAAAAAATGGGGGTTGTATGACCATTTATCATCAACTAGAGGCTCGTACACCTCACCGCACATATGTTTCTTGCCATAGATCACATTCTTGGATTTCTGGTGGGGACCATTTCGTGGTCAAAAATTCGTACGTGTTAGCCTTCGGTATTATTGAAAATGGTCGTTCATGGCTATTTTCGACAAAATGGGGGTTGTGTGGCCATTGATCATCGACCAGAGGCTCGTACACCTCACCCCACATATGTTTCCTTGCCATAGATCACATTCTTGGATTTCTGGTGGAGACCATTTCTTGGGCAAAAATTAGAATGTGTTAGCCTTCGGTATTTTTGAAAATGGTCATTCATGGCTATTTTCGATAAAAATGGGGGTTGTTTCGCCATTGATCTTCGACCAGAGGCTCATACACCTCACTACACATATGCTTCCTTGCCATATATCACATTCTTGGATTTATGGTGGAGACCATTTCTTGGTCAAAAATCCATAGGTGTTAGCCTTCAGTGTCATTGAAAATGGTCGTTCATGGCTATTTTCGACAAAATAGAGGTTCTGTGGCCATTGATCATCGACCAGAGGCTCATACACCTCACCCCACATATGTTTCCTTGCCATAGATCACATTCTTGGATTTCTGGTGGAGACCATTTCTTGGTCAAAAATCCGTAGGTGTTAGCCTTCGGTATTATTGAAAATGGTCATTCATGGCTATTTTCGACAAAAATGGGGGTTGTGTGGCCATTTATCTTCAACCAGAGGCTCATACACCTCACTACACATATGTTTTCTTGCCATATATCACATTCTTGGATCTATGGTGGAGACCAGTTCTTGGTCAAAAATCCGTAGGTGTTAGCCTTCAGTGTCATTGAAAATAGTCGTTCATTGCTATTTTCAACAAAAATGGGCGTTGTGTGGCCATTGATAATCGACCAGAGGCTCATACACCTCACCCCACAAATGTTTCCTTGCCATAGATCACATTCTTGGATTTCTGGTGGAGACCATTTCTTGGTCAAAAATGAACGACCATTTTCAATGATACCATAGGCTAACACCTACAGATTTTTGACAAAGAAATGGTCTCCACCAGAAATCCAAGAATGTGATCTATGGCAAGGAAACATATGTGGGGTGAGGTGTGTGAGCCTCTGGTCAATGATCAATGGCCACACAACCCCCATTTTTGTCGAAAATAGCCATGAACGACCATTTTCAATAATACCGAAGGCTAACACCTATGGATTTTTGACAAAGAAATGGTCTCCACCAGAAATCCAAGATTGTGATCTATGGTAATGAAACATATGTGGGGTGAGGTGTACGAGCCTCTGGTCGAAGATAAATGGCCACACAACCCCCATTTTTGTCGAAAATAGCCATGAACGGCCATTTTCAATAATACCGAAGGCTAACACATAGGGATTTTTGACCAAGAAATGGTCTCCACCAGAAATCCAAGAATGTGATCTATGGCAAGGAAACATTTGTGGGGTGAGGTGTACGAGCCTCTGGTCGATTATCAATGGCCACACAACCCCTATTTTTGTCGAAAATAGCCATGAACGACTATTTTCAATGACACTGAAGGCTAACACCTACGGATTTTTGACCAAGAACTGGTCTCCACCATAGATCCAAGAATGTGATATATGGCAAGAAAACATATGTGTAGTAAGGTGTATGAGCCTCTAGTTGAAGATAAATGGCCACACAACCCCCATTTTTGTCGAAAATAGCCATGAATGACCATTTTCAATAATACTGAAGGCTAACACCTACGGATTTTTGACCAAGAAATGGTCTCCACCAGAAATCCAAGAATGTGATCTATGGCAAGGAAACATATGTGGGGTGAGGTGTATGAGCCTCTGGTCGATGATCAATGGCCACAGTACCTCTATTTTGTCGAAATTAGCCATGAACGACCATTTTCAATGACATTGAAGGCTAACACCTATGGATTTTTGACCAAGAAATGGTCTCCACCATAAATCCAAGAATGTGATATATGGCAAGGAAACATATGTGTAGTGAGGTGTATGAGCCTCTGGTCGAAGATCAATGGCGAAACAACCCCCATTTTTATCGAAAATAGACATGAATGACCATTTTCAAAAATACTGAAGGCTAACACATTCGGATTTTTGCCCAAGAAATGGTCTCCACCAGAAATTCAAGAATGTGATCTATGGCAAGGAAACATATGTGGGGTGAGGTGTACGAGCCTCTAGTCGTTGATCAATGGCCACACAACCCCCATTTTGTCGAAAATAGCCAAGAACGACCATTTTCAATAATACCGAAGGCTAACACGTACGAATTTTTGACCAAGAAATGGTCTTCACCAGAAATCCAAGAATGTGATCTATGGCAAGAAACATATGTGGGGTGAGGTGTACGAGCCTCTTGTCGATGATAAATGGCCATACAACCCCCATTTTTTTTTTATCAAAATAGCCATGAACGACCATTTTCAATAATACTAGAGGCTAACACCTACAGATTTTTGACCAAGAAATGGTCTCCACCAGAAATCCAAGAATGTGATCTATGGCAAGGAAACATATGTGGGGTGAGGTGTATGAGCCTTTGGTCGATGATCAATGGCCACACAACCCCCATTTTTGTCGAAAATAGCCATGAACGACCATTTACAATAATATCGAAGGCTAACACCTACGGATTTTTGACCAAGAAATGGTCTCCACCAGAAATCCAAGAATTTGATCTATGGCAAGGAAACATATGTGGGGTGAGGTGTACGAGCCTCTGGTCGATGATCAATGGCCACACAACCCTCATTTTTGTCGAAAATAGCCATGAACGACCATTTTCAATAATACCGAAGGCTAACACCTACGGATTTTTGACCAAGAAATCGTCTCCACCAGAAATCCAAGAATATGATCTATGGCAAGAAATTATATGTCGGGTGAGGTGTACGAGCCTCTGGTCGATGATCAATGGCCACACAACCCCCATTTTTGTCGAAAATAGCCATGAACGACCATTTTCAATAATACCAAAGGCTAACACATACGGATTTTTGACCAAGAAATGGTCTCCACGAGAAATCCAAGATTTTGATCTATGCAAATAAAACATATGTGGGGTGAGGTGTATGAGCCTCTGGTCGATGATCAATGGCCACACAACCCCCATTTTTGTCGAAAATAGCCATGAACGACCATTTTCAATAATACCGAAGGCTAACACCTACGGATTTTTGACCAAGAAATGGTCTCCACAAGAAATCCAATAATGTGATCTATGGCAAGGAAACATATGTGGGGTGAGGTGTACGAGCCTCTGGTCTATTATCAATGGCCACACAACCCCCATTATTGTCGAAAATAGCCATGAACGACTATTTTCAATGACACTGAAGGCTAACACCTATGGATTTTTGACCAAGAACTGGTCTCCACCATAGATCCAAGAATGTGATCTACGACAAGGAAACATATGTGGGTGAGGTGTATGAGCCCCTGGTCGATGATCAATGGCCACAGAACCTCTATTTTGTCGAAAATAGCCATGAACGACCATTTTCAATAATACCGAAGGCTAACACGTACGGATTTTTGACCAAGAAATGGTCTCCACCAGAAATCCAAGAATGTGATCTACGGCAAGGAAACATATGTGGGTGAGGCGTACGAGCCTCTGGTCGATGATCAATGGCCACACAACCCCCATTTTGTCGAAAATAGCCATGAACGACCACGACCATTTTCAATAATACCGAAGGCTAACACGTACGAATTTTTGACCAAGAAATGGTCTCCACTAGAAATCCAAGAATGTGATCTATGGCAAGGAAACATATGTGGGGTGAGGTGTACGAGCCTCTGGTTGATGATAAATGGCCACACAACCCCAATTTTTGATGAAAATAGCCATGAACGACCATTTTCAATAATACCGAAGGCTAACACCTACGGATTATTGACCAACAAATGGTCTCCACTAGAAATCCAAGAATGTGGTCTATGGCAAGGAAACATATGTGGGGTGAGTTGTATGAGCCTTTGGTTGATGATCAATGGCCACACAACCCCCATTTTTGTCGAAAATAGCTATGAACGACCATTTTCAATAATACCGAAGGCTAACACCTACGGATTTTTGGCCAAAAAATGGTCACCACCAGAAATCCAAGAATGTGATCTATGGCAAGGAAACATATGTGGGGTTAGGTGTACGAGCCTCTGGTCGATAATCAATGGCCACACAACCCCCATTTTTGTCGAAAATAGCCATAAATGACTATTTTCAATAATACCGAAGGCTAACATGTACGGATTTTTAACCAAGAAATGGTCTCCACCAGAAATCCAAGAATGTGATCTATAGCAAGAAAACGTATGTGGGGTGAAGTGTACGAGCCTTTGGTCGATGATCAATGGCCACACAACCCCCATTTTTGTCGAAAATAGCCATGAACGACCATTTTCAATGACATTGAAGGCTAACACCTATGGATTTTTGACCAAGAAATGGTCTCCACCAGAAATCCAAGAATGTGGTCTATGGCAAGGAAACATATGTGGGGTGAGGTGTATGAGCCTTTGGTCGATGATCAATTGCCACACAACCCCCATTTTTGTCAAAAATAGCCATGAACGACCATTTTCAATAATACCGAAGGCTAACACCTACGGATTTTTGACCAAGAAATGGTCTCCACCAAAAATCCAAGAATGTGCTCTATGGCAAGGAAACTTATGTGGGGTGAGGTGTACGAGCCTCTGGTCGATGATCAATGGCGACACAACCCCCATTTTTATCAAAAATAGCCATGAATGACCATTTTCAATGACACTGAAGGCTAACACATACGGATTTTTGACCAACAATTGGTGTCCACGAGAAATCCAAGATTGTGATCTATGGCAAGAAAGCATATGTGGGGTGAAGTGTACGAGCCTCTGGTCGATGATCAATGGCCACACAACCCCCATTTTTGTCGAAAATAGCCATGAACGACCATTTTCAATGACAGTGAAGGCTAACACCTATGGATTTTTGACCAAGAAATGGTCTCCACCATAAATCCAAGAATGTGATCTATGGCAAGGAAACATATGTGTAGTGACGTGTATGAGCCTCTGGTCGAAGATCAATGGCCACACAACCCCCATTTGTGTCGAAAATACCCATGAATGACCATTTTCAATAATACCGAAGACTAACACGTACGGATTTTTGACCAAGAAATGGTCTCCACCAGAAATCCAAGAATGTGATCTATGGCAAGGAAACATATGTGGGGTGAGGTGTATGAGCCTTTGGTCGATGATCAATGGCCACACAACCCCAATTTTGTCGAAAATAGCCATGAACGACCATTTACAATAATTCGAAGGCTAACACCTACGGATTTTTGACCAAGAAATGGTCTCCACCAGAAATCCAAGAATGTGATCTATGGCAACGAAACATATGTGGGGTGAGGTGTACGAGCCTCTGATCGATGTAAATGGCCACACAGCCCCCATTTTTGTCGAAAATAGCCATGAACGACCATTTTCAATAATTCTGAAGGCTAACACCTACGGAATTTTGACCATGAAATCGTCTCCACCAGAAATCCAAGAATATGATCTATGGCAAGGAAACATATTTGGGGTGAGGTGTACGAGCCTCTGGTCGATGAGCAATGGCCACACAACCCCCATTTTTTTTCGAAAACAGCCATGAACGACGATTTTCAATAATACCGAAGGCTAACACATACGGATTTTTGACCAAGAAATGGTCTCCACAAGAAATCCAAGATTGTGATCTATGGCAATTAAACATATGTGGGGTGAGGTGTACGAGCCTCTGGTCGATGATAAATGGCCACACAACCCCCATTGTTGTTGAAAATAGCCATGAACGACCATTTTCAATAATACGGAAGGCTAACACCAACAGATTTTTGACCAAGAAATGGTCTCCACCAGAAATCCAAGAATGTGATCTATGGCAAGGAAACATATGTGGGGTGAGGTGTACGAGCCCCTGGTCGATTATCAATGGCCACACAACCCCCATTTTTGTCGAAAATTGCCATGAATGACCATTTTCAATAATACCGAAGGCTAACACATTCGGATTTTTGCCCAAGAAATGGTCTCCACCAGAAATCCAAAAATGTGATCTATGTCAAGGAAACATATGTGGGGTGAGGTGTATGAGCCTCTGGTCGATGATCAATGGCCACAGAACCTCTATTTTGTCAAAAATAGCCATGAACGACCATTTTCAATAATACCGAAGGCTAACACGTACGGATTTTTGACCAAGAAATGGTCTCCACCAGAAATCCAAGAATGTGACCTACGGCAAGGAAACATATGTGGGTGAGGTGTACGAGACTCTGGTCGATGATCAATGGCCACACAACCCCCATTTTGTCGAAAATAGCCATGAACGACCATTTTCAATAATACCGAAGGCTAACACGTACGAATTTTTGACCAAGAAATGGTCTCCACCAGAAATCCAGTAGTGTGCTCTATGGCAAGGAAACATATGTGGGGTGAGGTGTACGAGCCTCTGGTCGATGATAAATGGCCACACAACTCCCATTTTTTATGAAAATAGTCATGAACGACCATTTTCAATAATACCAAAAGCTAACACCTACAGATTTTTGACAAACAAATGGTCTCCACCAGAAATCCAAGAATGTGGTCTATGGCAAGGAAACATATGTGGGGTGAGGTGTATGAGCCTTTGGTCGATGATCAATGGCCACACAACCCCCATTTTTATCGAAAATAGCCATGAACGACCATTTTCAATAATACCGAAGGCTAACACCTACGGATTTTTGACCAAGAAATGGTCACCACCAGAAATCCAAGAATGTGGTCTATGGCAAGGAAACACATGTGGGGTGAGGTGTATGAGTCTTTGGTCGATGATCAATTGCCACACAACCCCCATTGTTGTCGAAAATAGCCATGAACGACGATTTTCAATAATACCGAAGGCTAACACCTACGGATTTTTGACCAAGAAATGGTCTCCACCAGGAATCCAAGAATGTGATATATGGCAAGGAAACTTATGTGGGGTGAGGTGTACGATCCTCTGGTCGATGATCAATGGCGACACAACCCCCATTTTTGACCAACAAATGGTCTCCACGAGAAATCCAAGATTCTGATCTATGGCAAGAAAACATATGTGGGGTGAAGTGTACGAGCCTCTGGTCGATGATCAATGGCCACACAACCCCCATTTTTGTAGAAAATAGCCATGAACGACCATTTTCAATGACACTGAAGGCTAACACCTATGGATTTTTGACCAAGAAATGGTCTCCACCATAAATCCAAGAATGTGATCTATGGCAAGGAAACATATGTGTAGTGAGGTGTATGAGCCTCTGGTCGAAGATCAATGGCCACACAACGCCCATTTGTGTCGAAAATAGCCATGAATGACCATTTTCAATAATACCGAAGGCTAACACGTACGGATTTTTGACCAAGAAATGGTCTCCACCAGAAATCCAAGAATGTGATCTATGGCAAGGAAACATATGTGGGGTGAATTGTACGAGCCTCCGATCGATGATAAATGGCCACACAACCCCCATTTTAGTCAAAAATAGCCATGAACGACCATTTTCAATAATACCGAAGGCTAACACCAACAGATTTTTGACCAAGAAATGGTCTCCTCTAGAAATCCAAGAATGTGATCTATGGCAAGAAAACATATGTGGTGTGAAGTTTACGAGCCTCTGGTCGATGATCAATGGCCACACAACCCCCATTTTTGTCGAAAATAGCCATGAACGACCATTTTCAATGACACTGAAGGCTAACACCTATGGATTTTTGACCAAGAAATGGTCTCCACCATAAATCCAAGAATGTGATCTATGGCAAGGAAACATAAGTGTAGTGAGGTGTATGAGCCTCTGGTTGAAGATCAATGGCCACACAACCCCCATTTTTGTCGAAAATAGCCATGAATGACCATTTTCAATAATACCGAAGGCTAACACGTACGAATTTTTGACCAAGAAATGGTCTCCACCAGAAATCCAAGAATGTGATCTATGGCAAGAAAACATATGTGGGGTGAATTGTACGAGCCTCTGGTCGATGATAAATGGCCACACAACCCCCGTTGTAGTCGAAAATAGCCATGAACGACCATTTTCAATAATACCGAAGGCTAACACCAACAAATTTTTGACCAAGAAATGGTCTCCTCCAGAAATCCAAGAATGTGATCTGTGGCAAGAAAACATATGTGGGGTGAAGTGTACGAGCCTCTGGTTGATGATCAATGGCTACACAACCCCCATTTTTTGTCGAAAATAGCCATGAACGACCATTTTCAATGACACTAAAGGCTAACACCTATGGATTTCTTACCAAGAAATGGTCTCCACCATAAATCCAGGAATGTGATCTATGACAAGGAAACATATGTGTAGTGAGGTGTATGAGCCTCTGGTCGAAGATCAATGGCCACACAACCCCCATTTTTGTTGAAAATAGCCATGAATGACCATTTTCAAAAATACCAAAGGCTAACACATTCGGATTTTTTCCCAAGAAATGGTCTCCACCTGAAATCCAAGAATGTGATCTATGGCAAGGAAACATATGTGGGGTGAGGTGTACGAGCCTCTGGTCGATGATCAATGGCCACACAACCCCCATTTTGCCGAAAATAGCCATCAACGACCATTTTCAATAATACCGAAGGCTAACACGTACGATTTTTTGACCAAGAAATGGTCTCCACCAGAAATCCAAGAATGTGATCTATGGCAAGGAAACATATGTGGGGTGAGGTTTACGAGCCTCTAGTCGATGATAGATGGCCACACAACCCCCATTTTTGATGAAAATAGCCATGAGCGACCATTTTCAATAATACTAGAGACTAACACCTACGGATTTTTGACTAAGAAATGGTCTCCACCAGAAATCCAAGAATGTGATCTAAGGCAAGGAAACATATGTGGGGTGAGGTGTATGAGCCTCTGGTCGATGATCAATGGCCACACAACCCTAATTTTTGTCGAAAATAGCCATGAACGACCATTTTCAATGACACTGAAGGCTAACAACTACGGATTTTTGACCAAAAAATGGTCTCCACCATAAATCCAAGAATGTGATCTACGGCAAGGAAACATATGTGGGTTGAGGTGTACGAGCCTCTGGTCGATGATCAATGGCCACACAACCCTAATTTTTGTCGAAAATAGCCATGAACGACCATTTTCAATGACACTGAAGGCTAACAACTACGGATTTTTGACCAAAAAATGGTCTCCACCATAAATCCAAGAATGTGATCTACGGCAAGGAAACATATGTGGGTTGAGGTGTACGAGCCTCTGGTCGATGATCAATGGCCACACAACCCTAATTTTTGACGAAAATAGCCATGAACGACCATTTTCAATGACACTGAAGGCTAACACCTACGGATTTTTGACCAAGAAATGGTCTCCACCAGAAATAAAAGAATGTGGGGTGAGATGTACGAGCCTTTGGTCGATGATCAATTGCCACATGACCCCCATTTTTGTCGAAAATAGCCATGAATGACCATTTTCAATAATACCGAAGGCTAACACGTACGAATTTTTGACCAAGAAATGGTCTCCACCAGATATCCAAGAATGTGATCTACGGCAAGGAAACATATGTGGGGTGAGGTGTATGAGCCTCTGGTCGATGATAAATGGCCACACAACCCCCATTTTAGTCGAAAATAGCCATGAACGACCATTTTCAATAATACCGAAGGCTAACACCAACAGATTTTTGACCAAGAAATGGTCGCCACCAGAAATCCAAGAATGTGATCTATGGAAAGAAAACATATGTGGGGTGAAGTGTACGAGCCTCTGTTCGATGATCAATGGCCACACAACCCCCATTTTTGTCGAAAATAGCCATGAACGACCATTTTCAATGACACTGAAGGCTAACACCTATGGATTTTTGACCAAGAAATGGTCTCCACCATAAATCCAAGAATTTGATCTATGGCAAGGAAACATATGTGTAGTGAGGTGTATGAGCCTCTGGTTGAAGATCAATGGCCACACAACCCCCATTTTTGTCGAAAATAGCCATGAATGACCATTTTCAAGAATACCGAAGGCTAACACATTCGGATTTTTGCCCAAGAAATGGTCTCCACCAGAAATCCAAGAATGTTATCTATGGCAAGGAAACATATGTGGGGTGAGGTGTACGAGCCTCTGGTCGATGATCAATGGCCACACAACCCCCATTTTATCGAAAATAGCCATGAACGACCATTTTCAATTATACCGAAGGCTAACACGTACGAATTTTCGACCAAGAAATGGTCTCCACCAGAAATCCAAGAATGTGATCTATGGCAAGGAAACATATGTGGGGTGAATTGTACGAGCCTCTGGTCGATGATAAATGGCCACACAACCCCCGTTTTAGTCGAAAATAGCCATGAACGACCATTTTCAATAATACCGACGGCTAACACCAACAGATTTTTGACCATGAAATGGTCTCCTCCAGAAATCCAAGAATGTGATCTATGGCAAGAAAACATATGTGGGGTGAAGTGTACGAGCCTCTGGTTGATGATCAATGGCCACACAACCCCCATTTTTGCCGAAAATAGCCATGAACGACCATTTTCAATGACACTAAAGGCTAACACCTATGGATTTCTGACCAAGAAATGGTCTCCACCATAAATCCAAGAATGTGATCTATGACAAGGAAACATATGTGTAGTGAGGTGTATGAGCCTCTGGTCGAAGATCAATGGCCACACAACCCCCATTTTTGTTGAAAATAGCCATGAATGACCATTTTCAAAAATACCAAAGGCTAACACATTCGGATTTTTTCCCAAGAAATGGTCTCCACCTGAAATCCAAGAATGTGATCTATGGAAAGGAAACATATGTGGGGTGAGGTGTACGAGCCTCTGGTCGATGATCAATGGCCACACAATCCCCATTTTGCCGAAAATAGCCATCAACGACCATTTTCAATAATACCGAAGGCTAACACGTACGAATTTTTGACCAAGAAATGGTCTCCACCAGAAATCCAAGAATGTGATCTATGGCAAGGAAACATATGTGGGGTGAGGTTTACGAGCCTCTAGTCGATGATAGATGGCCACACAACCCCCATTTTTGATGAAAATAGCCATGAGCGACCATTTTCAATAATACTAGAGGCTAACACCTACGGATTTTTGACTAAGAAATGGTCTCCACCAGAAATCCAAGAATGTGATCTATGGCAAGGAAACATATGTGGGGTGAGGTGTATGAGCCTCTGGTCGATGATCAATGGCCACACAACCCCAATTTTTGTCGAAAGTAGCCATGAACGATCATTTTCAATAATACCGAAGGCTAACACCTACGGATTTTTGACCAAGAAATGGTCTCCAACAGAAATCCAAGAATGTGATCTACGACAAGGAAACATATGTGGGGTGAGGTGTACGAGCCTCTGGTCGATGATCAATGGCCACACAACCCTAATTTTTGTCGAAAATAGCCATGAACGACCATTTTCAATGACACTGAAGGCTAACAACTACGGATTTTTGACCAAAAAATGGTCTCCACCATAAATCAAAGAATGTGATCTACGGCAAGGAAACATATGTGGGTTGAGGTGTACGAGCCTCTGGTCGATGATCAATGGCCACACAACCCTAATTTTTGTCGAAAATAGCCATGAACGACCATTTTCAATGACACTGAAGGCTAACACCTACGGATTTTTGACCAAGAAATGGTCTCCACCAGAAATAAAAGAATGTGGGGTGAGATGTACGAGCCTTTGGTCGATGATCAATTGCCACATGACCCCCATTTTTGTCGAAAATAGCCATGAATGACCATTTTCAATAATACCGAAGGCTAACACGTACGAATTTTTGACCAAGAAATGGTCTCCACCAGATATCCAAGAATGTGATCTACGGCAAGGAAACATATGTGGGGTGAGGTGTATGAGCCTCTGGTCGATGATAAATGGCCACACAACCCCCATTTTAGTCGCAAATAGCCATGAACGACCAATTTCAATAATACCGAAGGCTAACACCAACAGATTTTTGACCAAGAAATGGTCGCCACCAGAAATCCAAGAATGTGATCTATGGCAAGAAAACATATGTGGGGTGAAGTGTACGAGCCTCTGGTCGATGATCAATGGCCACACAACCCCCATTTTTGTCGAAAATAGCCATGAACGACCATTTTCAATGACACTGAAGGCTAACACCTATGGATTTTTGACCAAGAAATGGTCTCCACCATAAATCCAAGAATTTGATCTATGGCAAGGAAACATATGTGTAGTGAGGTTTATGAGCCTCTGGTTGAAGATCAATGGCCACACAACCCCCATTTTTGTCGAAAATAGCCATGAATGACCATTTTCAAGAATACCGAAGGCTAACACATTCGGATTTTTGCCCAAGAAATGGTCTCCACCAGAAATCCAAGAATGTGATATATGGCAAGGAAACATATGTGGGGTGAGGTGTATGAGCCTCTGGTCGATGATCAATGGCCACACAACCCCCATTTTGTCGAAAATAGCCATGAACGACCATTTTCAATTATACCGAAGGCTAACACGTACGAATTTTCGACCAAGAAATGGTCTCCACCAGAAATCCAATAATGTGATCTAGGCAAGGAAACATATGTGGGGTGAGGTGTACGAGCCTCTGGTCGATGATAAATGGCCACACAACCCCCATTTTTGATGAAAATAGCCATGAACGACCATTTCCAATAATACTAGAGGCTAACACCTACGGATTTTTTACCAAGAAATGGTCTCCACCAGAAATCCAAGAATGTGATCAATGGCAAGGAAACATATGTGGGGTGAGGTGTATGAGCGTCTGGTTGATGATCAATAGCCACACAACCCCATTTTTGTCGAAAATAGCCATGAACGACCATTTTCAATAATACCGAAGGCTAACACCTACGGATTTTTGACCAAGAAATGGTCTCCACTAGAAATCCAAGAATATGATCTATGGCAAGGAAACATATGTGGGGTGAGGTGTACGAGCCTCTGGTCGATGATCAATGGCCACACAACCCCTATTTTTGTCGAAAATAGCCATGAACAACCATTTTCAATGACACTTAAGGCTAACACCTACGGATTTTTGACCAAGAAATGGTCTCCACCATAAATCCAAGAATGTGACCTATGGCAAGGAAACATATGTGTAGTGAGGTCTATGAGCCTCTGGTCGAATATCAATGGCCACACAACCCCCATTTTTGTCGAAAATAGACATGAACGACCATTTTCAATAGTACCGAAGGCTAACACATTCGGATTTTTGACCAAAAAATGGTCTCCACCAGAAATCAAAGAATGTGATCTATGGCAAGGAAACATATGTGGGGGTGAGGTTTACGAGCCTCTGGTTGATGATCATTGGCCACACAACCCCCGTTTTTGTCGAAAATAGCCATGAATGACCATTTTCAATAATACCGAAGGCTAACACGTACGGATTTTTGACCAAGAAATGGTCTCCACCAGAAATCCAAGAATGTGATCTATGGCAAGGAAACATATGTGGGGTGAGGTGTATGAGCCTCTGGTCGATGATAAATGGCCACACAACCCCCATTTTAGTCGAAAATAGCTATGAACGACCATTTTCAATAATACCGAAGGCTAACACCAACAAATTTTTGACCAAGAAATGGTCTCCACCAGAAATCATAGAATGTGATCTCTGGCAAGAAAACATATGTGGGGTGAAGTGTACGAGCCTCTGGTCGATGATCAATGGCCACACAAACCCCATTTTTGTCGAAAATAGCCATGAACGACCATTTTCAATGACACTAAAGGCTAACACCTATGGATTTTTGACCAAGAAATGGTCTCCACAATAAATCCAAGAATGTGATCTATGGCAAGGAAACATATGTGTAGTGAGTTGTATGAGCCTTTGGTCGAATATCAATGGCCACACAACCCCCATTTTTGTCGAAAATAGCCATGAACGACTATTTTCAATAGTACCGAAGGCTAAAACATTCAGATTTTTGACCAAGAAATGGTCTCCACCAGAAATCAAAGAATGTGATCTATGGCAAGGAAACATATATGGGGTGAGGTTTACGAGCCTCTGGTCAATGATCAATGGCCACACAACCCCCATTTTTGTCGAAAATAGCCATGAATGACCATTTTCAATAATACTAAAGGCTAACACGTACAGATTTTTGACCAATAAATGGTCTCCACCGGAAATCCAAGAATGTGATCTATGGCAAGGAAACATATGTGGGGTGAGGTGTACGAGCCTCTGGTCGATGATCATTGGCCACACAACCCCCATTTTTGTCGAAAATAGCCATGAATGACCATATTCAATAATACCGAAGGCTAACACGTACAGATTTTTGACCAAGAAATGGTCTCCACCAGAAATCCAAGAATGTGATTTATGGCAAGGAAACATATGTGGGGTGAATTGCACGAGCCTCTGGTCGATGATAAATGGCCACACAACCCCCATTTTAGTCGAAAATAGCCATGAACGACCATTTTCAATAATACCGAAGGCTAACACCAACAGATTTTTGACCAAGGAATGGACTCCTCCAGAAATCCAAGAATGTGATCTATGGAAAGAAAACATATGTGGGGTGAAGTGTACGAGCCTCTGGTCGATGATCAATGGCCACACAACCCCCATTTTTGTCAAAAATAGCCATGAACGACCATTTTCAATGACACTAAAGGCTAACACCTATGGATTTCTGACCAAGAAATGGTCTCCACCATAATTCCAAGAATGTGATCTATGGCAAGGAAACATATATGTAGTGAGGTGTATGAGCCTCTGGTCGAAGATCAATGGCCACACAACCCCCATTTTTGTCAAAAATAGCCATGAATGACCATTTTCAAAAATACCAAAGGCTAACACATTCGGATTTTTGCCCAAGAAATGGTCTCCACCAGAAATCCAAGAATGTGATCTATGGCAAGGAAACATATGTGGGGTGAGGTGTATGAGCCTCTGGTCGATGATCAATGGCCACACAACCCCCATTTTGCCTAAAATAGCCATGAACGACCATTTTCAATAATACCGAAGGCTAACTCGTACGAGTTTTTGACCAAGAAATGGTCTCCACCAGAAATCCAAGAATGTGATCTATGGCAAGGAAACATATGTGGGGTGAGGTTTATGAGCCACTAGTCGATGATAAATGGCCACACAACCCACATTTTTTATGAAAATAGCCATGAGCGACCATTATCAATAATACTAGAGGCTAACACCTACGGATTTTTGACCAAGAAATGGTCTCCACCAGAAATCCAAGAATGTGATCTATGGCAAGGAAACATATGTGGGGTGAGGTGTATGAGCCTCTGGTCGATGATCAATGGCCACACAACCCCCATTTTTGTCGAAAATAGCCATGAACGACCATTTTCAATAATACCGAACGCTAACACCTACGGATTTTTGACCTAGGAATGGTCTCCACCAAAAATCCAAGAATGTGATCTACGACAAGGAAACATATGTGGGGTGAGGTGTATGAGCCTCTGGTCGACGATCAATGGCCACACAACCCTATTTTTTGTCGAAAATAGCGATGAACGACCATTTTCAATGACACTAAAGGCTAACACCTACGGATTTTTGACCAAGAAATGGTCTCCACCATAAATCCAAGAATGTGATCTATGGCAAGGAAACATATGTGTAGTGAGGTGTATGAGCCTCTGATCGAAGATCAATGGCCACACAACCCCCATTTTTGTCGAAAATAGCCATGAATGACCATTTTCAAAAATACCAAAGGCTAACACATTCAGATTTTTGCCCAAGAAATGGTCGCCACCAGAAATCCAAGAATGTGATCTATGGCAAGGAAACATATGTGGGGTGAGGTGTACGAGCCTTTGGTCGATGATCAATGGCCACACAACCCCCATTTTACCGAAAATAGCCATGAACGACCATTTTCAATAATACCGAAGGCTAACACGTACGAGTTTTTGACCAAGAAATGGTCTCCACCAGAAATCCAAGAATGTGATCTATGGCAAGGAAACATATGTGGGGTGAGGTTTATGAGCCTCTAGTCGATGATAAATGACCACACAACTCCCATTTTTTATGAAAATAGCCATGAGCGACCATTTTCAATAATACTAGAGGCTAACACCTACGGATTTTTGACCAAGAAATGGTCTCCACCAGAAATCCAAGAATGTGATCTATGGCAAGGAAACATATGTGGGTTGAGGTGTATGAGCCTCTGGTCGATGATCAATGGCCACACAACCCCCATTTTTGTCAAAAATAGCCATGAACGACCATTTTCAATAATACCGAAGGCTAACACCTATGGATTTTTGACCAAGAAATGGTCTCCACCAAAAATCCAAGAATGTGATCTACGGCAAGGAAACATATGTGGGGTGAGGTGTATGATCCTCTGGTCGACGATCAATGGCCACACAACCCTAATTTTTGTCGAAAATAGCCATGAACGACCATTTTCAATGACACTAAAGGCTAACACCTACGGATTTTTGGCCAAGAAATGGTCTCCACATTAAATCCAAGAATGTGATCTATGGCAAGGAAACATATGTGTAGTGAGGTGTATGAGCCTCTGGTCCAATATCAATGGCCACACAACCCCCATTTTTGTCGAAAATAGCCATGAACGACCATTTTCAATAGTTCTGAAGGCTAACACATTCGGATTTTTGACCAAGAAATGGTCTCCACCAGAAATCAAAGAATGTGATCTATGGCAAGGAAAAATATGTGGGGTGAGGTGTACGACCTTTGGTCGATGATCAATGGCCACACAACCCCCATTTTGCCGAAAATAGCCATGAACGACCATTTTCAATAATACTGAAGGCTAACACGTACGAGTTTTTGACCAAGAAATGGTCTACACCAGAAATCCAAGAATGTGATCTATGGCAAGGAAACATATGTGGGGTGAGGTTTATGAGCCTCTAGTCGATGATAAATGGCCACACAACCTCCATTTTTTATGAAAATAGCCATGAGCGACCATTTTCAATAATACTAGAGGCTAACACCTACGAATTTTTGACCAAGAAATGGTCTCCACCAGAAATCCAAGAATGTGATCTATGGCAAGGAAATATATGTGGGGTGAGGTGTATGAGCCTCTGGTCGATGATCAATGGCCACACAACCCCCATTTTTGTCGAAAATAGCCATGAACGACCATTTTCAATAATACCGAAGGCTAACACCTACGGATTTTGGACCAAGAAATGGTCTCCACCAAAAATCCAAGAATGTGATCTACGACAAGGAAACATATGTGAGGTGAGGTGTATGAGCCTCTGGTCGACGATCAATGGCCACACAACCCTAATTTTTGTCGAAAATAGCCATGAACGACCATTTTCAATGACACTGAAGGCTAACACCTACGGATTTTTGACCAAGAAATGGTCTCCACCATAAATCCAAGAATGTGATCTATGGCAAGAAAACATATGTGTAGTGAGGTGTATGAGCCTTTGATCAAAGATCAATGGCCACACAACCCCCATTTTTGTCGAAAATAGCCATGAATGACCATTTTCAAAAATACCAAAGGCTAACACATTCGGATTTTTGCCCAAGAAATGGTCTCCACCAGAAATCCAAGAATGTGATCTAAGGCAAGGAAACATATGTGGGGTGAGGTGTACGAGCCTCTGGTCGATGATCAATGGCCACACAACCCCCATTTTGCCGAAAATAGCCATGAACGACCATTTTCAATAATACCGAAGGCTAACACGTATGAGTTTTTGACCAAGAAATGGTCTCCACCAGAAATCCAAGAATGTGATCTATGGCAAGGAAACATATGTGGGGTGAGGTTTATGAGCCTCTAGTCAATGATAAATGGCCACACAACCCCCATTTTTTATGAAAATAGCCATGAGCGACCATTTTCAATAATACTAGAGGCTAACACCTACGGATTTTTGACCAAGAAATGGTCTCCACCAGAAATCCAAGAATGTGATCTATGGCAAGGAAACATATGTGGGGTGAGGTGTATGAGCCTCTGGTCAATGATCAATGGGCACACAACCCCCATTTTTGTCGAAAATAGCCATGAACGACCATTTTCAATAATACCGAAGGCTAACACCTACGGATTTTTGACTAAGAAATGGTCTCCAACAAAAATCCAAGAATGTGATCTATGACAAGGGAACATATGTGGGGTGAGGTGTATGAGCCTCTGGTCGACGATCAATGGCCACACAACCCTAATTTTTGTCGATAATAGCCATGAACGACCATTTTCAATGACACTGAAGGCTAACACCTACGGATTTTTGACCAAGAAATGGTCTCCACCATAAATCCAAGAATGTGATCTATGGCAAGGAAACATATGTGTAGTGAGGTGTATGAGCCTCTGGTCCAATATCAATGGCCACACAACCCCCATTTTTGTCGAAAATTGCCATGAACGACCATTTTCAATAGTTCCGAAGGCTAACACATTCGGATTTTTGACCAAGAAATGGTCTCCACCAGAAATCAAAGAATCTGATCTATGGCAAGGAAAAATATGTGGCGTGAGGTGTACGAGCCTTTGGTCGATGATCAATGGCCACACAACCCCCATTTTTGTCGAAAATAGCCATGAATGACCATTTTCAATAATACCGAAGGCTAACACGTACGGATTTTTGACCAAGAAATGGTCTCCACCAGATATCCAAGAATGTTTTCTATGGCAAGGAAACATATGTGGGGTGAGGTGTATGAGCCGCTGGTCGATGATCAATGGCCACACAACCCCCATTATTGTCGAAAATAGCCATGAACGACCATTTTCAATGACACTGAAGGCTAACACCTATGGATTTTTGACCAAGAAATGGTCTCCACCATAAATCCAAGAATTTGATATATGACAAGGAAACATATGTGTAGTGAGGTGTATGAGCCTCTGGTCGAAGATCAATGGCCACACAACCCCCATTTTTGTCGAAAATAGCCATGAATGACCATTTTCAAAAATACCGAAGGCTAACACATTCGGATTTTTGCCCAAGAAATGGTCTCCACCAGAAATCCAAGAATGTGATCTATGGCAAGGAAACATATGTGGGGTGAGGTGTACGAGCCTCTGGTCGATGATCAATGGCCACACAACTCCCATTTTGTCGAAAATAGCTATGAACGACCATTTTCAATAATACCGAAGGCTAACACATACGAATTTTTGACCAAGAAATGGTCTCCACCAGAAATCCAAGAATGTGATCTATGGCAAGGAAACATATGTGGGGTGAGGTGTACGAGCCTCTGGTCGATGATAAATGGCCACACAACCCCCATTTTTGATGAAAATAGCCATGAACGACCATTTTCAATAATACCAGAGGCTAACACCTACGGATTTTTTACCAAGAAATGGTCACCACCATAAATCCAAGAATGTGATATATGGCAAGGAAACATATGTGGGGTGAGGTGTATGAGCCTCTGGTCGATGATAAATGGCCACACAACCCCCATTTTTGTCGAAAATAGCCATGAACGACCATTTTCAATAATACCAAAGGCTAACACCAACGGATTTTTGACCAAGAAATGGTCCCCACCAGAAATCCAAGAATGTGATCTATGGCAAGAAAACATATGTGGGGTGAAGTGTACGAGCCTCTGGTCGATGATCAATGGCCACACAAACCCCATTTTTGTCGAAAATAGCCATGAACCACCATAAATCCAAGAATGTGATCTATGGAAAGGAAACATGTGTAGTGAGGTGTATGAGCCTTTGGTCGAATATCAATGGCCACAGAACCCCCATTTTTGTCGAAAATAGCCATGAACGACCATTTTCAATAGTACCGAAGGCTAAAACATTCAGATTTTTGATCAAGAAATGGTCTCCACCAGAAATCAAAGAATGTGATCTATGGCAAGGAAACATATGTGGGGTGAGGTTTACGAGCCTCTAGTCGATGATCAATGGCCACACAACCCCCATTTTTGTCGAAAATAGCCATGAATGACCATTTTCAATAATACTAAAGGCTAACACGTACAGATTTTTGACCAATAAATGGTCTCCACCAGAAATCCAAGAATGTGATCTATGGCAAGGAAACATATGTGGGGTGAGGTGTACGAGCCTCTGGTCGATGATAAATGGCCACACAACCCCCATTTTAGTCGAAAATAGCCATGAATGACCATTTTCAATAATACCGAAGGCTAACACCAACGGATTTTTGACTAAGAAATGGTCTCCACCAGAAATCCAAGAATGTGATCTATGGCAAGAAAACCTATGTGGGGTGAAGTGTACGAGCCTCTGGTCGACGATCAATGGCCACACAACCCCCATTTTTGTCGGAAATAGCCATGAACGACCATTTTCAATGACACTGAAGGCTAACACCTATGGATTTTTGACCAAGAAATGGTCTCCACCATAAATCCAAGAATGTGATCTATGGCAAGGAAACATATGTGTAGTGAGGTGTATGAGCCTCTGGTCAAAGATCAATGGCCGCACAACCCCCATTTTTCTCGAAAATATCCATGAATGACAATTTTCAATAATCCCGAAGGCTAACACATTCGGATTTTTGCCCAAGAAATGGTCTCCACTAGAAATCCAAGAATGTGATCTATGGCAAGGAAACATATGTGGGGTGAGGTGTACGAGCCTCTGGTCAAAGATCAATGGCCACACAACCCCCATTTTGTCGAAAATAGCCATGAACGATCATTTTCAATAATACTGAAAGCTAACACGTACGAATTTTTGACCAAGAAATGGTCTCCACCAGAAATCCAAGAATGTGATCTATAGCAAGGAAACATATGTGGGGTGAGGTGTACGAGCCTCTGGTCGATGATAAATGGCCACACAACCCCCATTTTTGATGAAAATAGCCATGAACGACCATTTTCAATAATACCGAAGGCTAACACCTACGGATTTTTGACCAAGAAATGGTCTCCACCAGAAATCCAAGAATGTGATCTATGGAAAGGAAACATATGTGGGGTGAGGTGTATGAGCCTCTGGTCGGAATTATTGAAAATGGTCGTTCATGGCTATTTTCGACAAAAATGGGGGTTGTGTGGCCATTGATCATCGACCAGAGGCTCCTACACCTCACCCAACATATGTTTTCTTGCCATATATCACATTCTTGGATTTCCAGTGGAGACCGTTTCTTGGTCAAAAATCCGTAGGTGTTAGCCTTCGGTATTATTTAAAATGGTCGTTCATGGCTATTTTCGACAAAAATGGGGGTTGTGTGGCCGTTGATCATCGACCAGAGGCTCGTACACCTCACCCCACATATGTTTCCTTGCCATAGATCACATTCTTGGATTTCTAGTGGACACCATTTCTTGGGCAAAAATCTGAACGTGTTAGCCTTCGGTATTATTGAAAATGGTCATTCATGGCGATTTTCGACAAAAATGGGTGTTGTGTGGCCATTGATCTTCGACCAGAGGCTCATACACCGCACTACACATATATTTCCTTGCCATAGATCACATTCTTGGATTTATGGTGGAGACCATTTCTTCGTCAAAATTCCATAGGTGTTAGCCTTCAGTGTCATTGAAAATGGTCGTTCATGGCTATTTTCCACAAAAATGGGGGTTGTGTGGCCATTGATCATCGACCAGAGGCTCGTACACCTCACCCCACATATGTTTCCTTGCCATATATCACATTCTCGGATTTCTGGTGGAGACCATTTCTTGGTCAAAAATCCATACGTGTTAGCCTTCTGTATTATTGAAAATGGTCGTTGATCGCTATTTTCGACAAAAAATGGGCGTTGTGTGGCCATTGATCAACGACCAGAGGCCCACACACCTCACCCCACATATGTTTCCTTGCCATAGATCACATTCTTGGACTTATGGTGGAGACCATTTCTTGGTCAAAAATCCATAGGTGTTACCCTTTAGTGTCATTGAAAATGGTCGTTCATGGCTATTTTCGATAAAAATGGGGGTTGTGGCCATTGATCATCGACCAAAGGCTCGTACACCTCACCCCACATATGTTTCCTTGCCATAGATCACATTTTGGATTTCTGGTGGAGACCATTTCTTGGTCAAAAATCCGTAGGTGTTAGCATTCGGTATTATTGAAAATGGTCGTTCATGGCTATTTTTGACAAAAATGGGGGTTCTTTGGCCATTGATCATCGACCAGAGGCTCATACACCTCACCCCACATATGTTTCCTTTCCATAGATCACATTCTTGGATTTCTGGTGGAGACCATTTCTTGGTCAAAAATCCGTAGGTGTTAGCCTTCGGTATTATTGAAAATGGTCGTTCATGGCTATTTTCATCAAAAATGGGGGTTGTGTGGCCATTTATCATCGACCAGAGGCTCGTACACCTCACACCACATATGTTTCCTTGCTATAGATCACATTCGTGGATTTCTGGTGGAGACCATTTCTTGGTCAAAAATTCGTACGTGTTAGCCTTCAGTATTATTGAAAATGATCGTTCATGGCTATTTTCGACAAAATGGGGGTTGTGTGGCCATTGATCATCAACCAGAGGCTCGTACACCTCACCCCACATATGTTTCCTTGCCATAGATCACATTCTTGGATTTCTAGTGGAGACCATTTCTTGGGCAAAAATCCGAATGTGTTAGCCTTCGGTATTATTGAAAATTGTCATTCATGGCTATTTTCGACAAAAATGGGGGTTGTGTGGCCATTGATCTTTGTCCAGAGGCTCATACACCTCACTACACATATGTTTCCTTGCCATAGATCACATTCTTGGATTTATGGTGGAGACCATTTCTTGGTCAAAAATCCGTAGGTGTTAGCCTTTAGTGTCATTGAAAATGGTCGTTCATGGCTATTTCCGACAAAAATGGGGGTTGTGCGGCCATAGATCATCGACTAGAGGCTCGTACACTTCACCCCACATAGGTTTTCTTGCCATATATCACATTCTTTGGTGGAGACCATTTCTTAGTCAAAATCCGTTGGTGTTAGCCTTCGGTATTATTGAAAATGGTCGTTCATGGCTATTTTCGACTAAAATGGGGGTTGTGTGGCCATTTATCATCGACCAGAGGCTCGTACACCTCACCCCACATATGTTTCCTTGCCATAGATCACATTCTTGGATTTCGTGTGGAGACCATTTATTGGTCAAAAATCTGTACGTGTTAGCCTTCAGTATTATTGAAAATGGTCATTAATGGCTATTTTCGACAAAAATGGGGGTTGTGTGGCCATTGATCATCGACCAAAGGCTCGTAAACCTCACCCCACATATGTTTCCTTGCCATAGATCACATTCTTTGATTTCTGGTGGAGACCATTTCTTGGTCAAAAATTTGAATGTTTTAGCCTTCGATACTATTGAAAATGGTCGTTCATGGCTATTTTCGACAAAAATGGGGGTTGTGTGGCCATTGATATTCGACCAAAGGCTCATACACCTCACTACACATGTTTCCTTTCCATAGATCACATTCTTGGATTTATGGTGGAGACCATTTCTTGGTCAAAAATCCGTAGGTGTTAGCGTTCAGTGTCATTGAAAATGGTCGTTCATGGCTATTTTCGACAAAAAATGGGGTTTGTGTGGCCATTGATCATCGACCAGAGGCTTGTACACTTCACCCCACATATGTTTTCTTGCCATAGATCACATTCTTGGATTTCTGGTGGAGACCATTTCTTGGTCAAAAATTCGTTGGTGTTAGCCTTCGGTATTATTGAAAATGGTCGTTCATGGCTATTTTGGACAAAAATAGGGGTTGTGTGGCCATTTATCATCGACCAGAGGCTCATACACCTCAACCCACATATGTTTCCTTGCCATAGATCACATTCTTGGATTTCTGGTGGAGACCATTTCTTGGTAAAAAATCCGTAGGTGTTAGCCTCTGGTATTATTGAAAATGGTCGTTCATGGCTATTTTCATCAAAAATGGGGGTTGTGTGGCCATTTATCATCGACCAGAGGCTCGTATACCTCACCCCACATATGTTTCCTTGCCAAAGATCACATTCTTGGATTTCTAGTGGAGACCATTTCTTGGTTAAAAATTCGTACGTGTTAGCCTTCGGTATTATTGAAAATGGTCGTTCATGGCTATTTTCGACAAAATGGGGGTTGTGTGGCCATTGATCATAGACCAGAGGCTCGTACACCTCACCCCACATATGTTTCCTTGCCATAGATCACATTCTTGGATTTCTAGTGGAGACCATTTCTTGGGCAAAAATCCGAATGTGTTAGCTTCGATATTTTTGAAAATGGTCATTCATGGCTATTTTCGACAAAAATGGGGGTTGTGTGGCCATTGATCTTCGACCAGAGGCTCATACACCTCACTACACATATGTTTCCTTGCCATAGATCAAATTCTTGGATTTATAGTGGAGACCATTTCTTGGTCAAAAATCCATAGGTGTTAGCCTTCAATGTCATTGAAAATGGTCGTTCATGGCTATTTTCGACAAAAATTGGGGTTGTGTGGCCATTGATCATCGACAAGAGGCTCGTACACTTCACCCCACATATGTTTTCTTGCCATTGATCACATTCTTGGATTTCTGGTGGAGACCATTTCTTGGTCAAAAATCTGTTGGTTTTAGCCTTCGGTATTATTGAAAATGGTCGTTCATGGCTATTTTCGATTGAAATGGGGGTTGTGTGGCCATTTATCATCGACCAGAGGCTCATACACCACACCCCACATATGTTTCCTTTCCATAGATCACATTCTTGGATATCTGGTGGAGACCATTTCTTGGTCAAAAATCCGTACGTGTTAGCCTTCGGTATTATTGAAAATGGTCATTCATGGCTATTTTCGACAAAAATGGGGGTTGTGTGGCCATTGATCATCGACCAAAGGCTCGTACACCTCACCCCACATATGTTTCCTTGCCATAGATCACATTCTTTGATTTCTGGTGGAGACGATTTCTTGGTCAAAAATCCGAATGTGTTAGCCTTCGGAACTATTGAAAATGGTCGTTCATGGCTATTTTCGAGAAAAATGGGGGTTGTGTGGCCATTGATATTGGACCTGAGGCTCATACACCTCACTACACATATGTTTCCTTGCCATAGATCACATTCTTGGATTTATGGTGGAGACCATTTCTTGGTCAAAAATCCGTAGGTGTTAGCCTTCAGTGTCATTGAAAATGGTCGTTCATGGCTATTTTCGACAAAAATTAGGCTTGTGTGGCCATTGATCGTCGACCAGAGGCTCATACACCTCACCCCACATATGTTTCCTTGCCGTAGATCACATTCTTGGATTTCTGGTGGAGACCATTTCTGGTTCAAAAATCCGTAAGTGTTATCCTTTGGTATTATTGAAAATGGTCGTTCATGTCTATTTTCGACAAAAATGAGGGTTGTGTGGCCATTGATCATCGACCAGAGGCTCATACACCTCACCCCACATATGTTTCCTTGCCATAGATCACATTCTTGGATTTCTGGTGGAGACCATTTCTTGGTCAAAAATCCGTAGGTGTTAGCCTCTAGTATTATTGAAAATGGTCGCTCATGGCTATTTTCATAAAAAATGGGGGTTGTGTGGCCATTTATCATCGACTAGAGGCTCATAAACCTCACCCCACATATATTTCCTTGCCATAGATCACATTCTTGGATTTCTGGTGGAGACCATTTCTTGGTCAAAAACTCGTACGTGTTAGCCTTCGGTATTATTGAAAATGGTAGTTCATGGCTATTTTCGAGAAAAATGGGGGTTGTGTGGCCATTGATATTGGACCTGAGGCTCATACACCTCACTACACATATGTTTCCTTGCCATAGATCACATTCTTGGATTTATGGTGGAGACCATTTCTTGGTCAAAAATCCGTAGGTGTTAGCCTTCAGTGTCATTGAAAATGGTCGTTCATGGCTATTTTCGACAAAAATTAGGCTTGTGTGGCCATTCTTGGATTTCTGGTGGAGACTATTTCTTGGGCAAAAATCTGAATGTGTTAGCCTTTGATATTTTTGAAAATGGTCATTCATGGCTATTTTCCTTGCCATAGATCACATTCTTGAAAATGCTCAAACCCTAATTTTTGTCGAAAATAGCCATGAACGACCATTTTCAATGACACCGAAGGCTAACACCTACGGATTTTTGACCAAGAAATGGTCTCCACCGGAAATCCAAGAATGTGATCTATGGCAAGGAAACACAACCCCCATTTTAGTCGAAAATAGCCATGAACGACCATTTTCAATAATACCGAAGGCTAACACCAACAGATTTTTGACCAAGGAATGGTCTCCTCCAGAAATCCAAGAATGTGATCTATGGAAAGAAAACATATGTGGGGTGAAGTGTACGAGCCTCTGGTCGATGATCAATGGCCACACAACCCCCATTTTTGTCGAAAATAGCCATGAACGACCATTTTCAATGACACTAAAGGCTAACACCTATGGATTTCTGACCAAGAAATGGTCTCCACCATAAATCCAAGAATGTGATCTATGGCAAGGAAACATATGTGTAGTGAGGTGTATGAGCCTCTGGTCGAAGATCAATGGCAACACAACCCCCATTTTTGTCGAAAATAGCCATGAATGACCATTTTCAAAAATACCAAAGGCTAACACATTCGGATTTTTGCCCAAGAAATGGTCTCCACCAGAATTCCAAGAATGTGATCTATGGCAAGGAAACATATGTGGGGTGAGGTGTTTGAGCCTCTAGTCGATGATCAATGGCCACACAAACCCCATTTTTGTCGAAAATAGCCATGAACGACCATTTTCAATAATACCAAAGGCTAACACCTACGGATTTTTGACCAAGAAATGGTCTCCACTAGAAATCCAAGAATGTGATCTACGGGAAGGAAACATATGTGGGGTGAGGTGTATGAGCCTCTGGTCGACGATCAATGGCCACACAACCCTAATTTTTGTCGAAAATAGCCATGAATGACCATTTTCAATGACACTGAAGGCTAACACCTACGGATTTTTGACCAAGAAATGGTCTCCACCATAAATCCAAGAATGTGATCTATGGCAAGGAAACATATCTGTAGTGAGGTGTATGAGCCTCTGGTCAAGGATCAATGGCCACACAACCCCCATTTTTGTCGAAAATAGCCATGAATGACCATTTTCAAAAATACCAAAGGCTAACACATTCGGATTTTTGCCCAAGAAATGGTCTCCACCAGAAATCCAAGAATGTGATCTATGTCAAGGAAACATATGTGTGGTGAGGTGTACGAGCCTCTAGTCGATGATCAATGGCCACACAACCCCCATTTTGCGGAAAATAGCCATGAACGACCATTTTCAATAATACCGAAGGCTAACACGTACGAGTTTTTGACCAAGAAATGGTCTCCACCAGAAATCCAAGAATGTGATCTATGGCAAGGAAACATATGTGGGGTGAGGTTTATGAGCCTCTAGTCGATGATAAATGGCCACACAACCCCCATTTTTTATGAAAATAGCCACGAGCGACCATTTTCAATAATACTAGAGGCTAACACCTACGGATTTTTTTACCAAGAAATGGTTTGCACCAGAAATCCAAGAATGTGATCTATGGCAAGGCAACATATGTGGGGTGAGGTGTATGAGCCTCTGGTCGATGATAAATGGCCACACAACCCCCATTTTTGTCGAAAATAGACATGAACGACCATTTTCAATAATACCGAAGGCTAACACCTACGAATATTTGACCAAGAAATGGTCTCCACCAGAAATCCAAGAATGTGATCTACGGCAAGGAAACATATGTGGGGTGAGGTGTATGAGCCTCTGGTCGACGATCAATGGCCACACAACCCTATTTTTTGTCGAAAATAGCCATGAACGACCATTTTCAATGACACTGAAGGCTAACACCTACGGATTTTTGACCAAGAAATGGTCTCCACCATAAATCCAAGAATGTGATCTATGGCAAGGAAACATATGTGTTGTGAGGTGTATGAGCCTCTGGTCGAAGATCAATGGCCACACAACCCCCATTTTTGTCGAAAATAGCCATGAATGACCATTTTCAAAAATACCAAAGGCTAACACATTCGGATTTTTGCCCAAGAAATGGTCTCCACCAGAAATCCAAGAATGTGATCTATGGCAAGGAAACATATGTGGGGTGAGGTGTACGAGCCTCTGGTCGATGATCAATGGCCACACAACCCCCATTTTGCCGAAAATAGCCATGAACGACCATTTTCAATAATACCGAAGGCTAACACGTACAAGTTTTTGACCAAGAAATGGTCTCCACCAGAAATCCAAGAATGTGATCTATGGCAAGGAAACATATGTGGGGTGAGGTTTATGAGCCTCTAGTCGATGATAAATGGCCACACAACCCCCATTTTTTATGAAAATAGCCATGATCGACCATTTTCAATAATACTAGAGGCTAACACCTACGGATTTTTTACCAAGAAATGGTCTCCACCAGAAATCCAAGAATGTGATCTATGGCAAGGAAACATATGTGGGGTGAGGTGTTTGAGCCTCTGGTCGATGATCAATGGCCACACAACCCCCATTTTTGTCGAAAATAGCCATGAACGACCATTTTCAATAATACCGAAGGCTAACACCTATGGATTTTTGATCAAGAAATGGTCTCCACCAGAAATCCATGAATGTGATCTACGACAAGGAAACATATGTGGGGTGAGGTGTATGAGCCTCTGGTCGACGATCAATGGCCACACAACCCTAATTATTGTCGAAAATAGCCATGAACGACCATTTTCAATGACACTGAAGGCTAACACCTATGGATTTTTGACCAAGAAATGGTCTCCACCATAAATCCAAGAATGTGATCTATGGCAAGGAAACATATGTGGGGTGAGGTGTACGAGCCTTTGGTCGATGATCAATGGCCACACAACCCCCATTTTTGTCGAAAATAGCCATGAATGACCATTTTCAATAATACCGAAGGCTAACACGTATGAATTTTTGACCAAGAAATGGTCTCCACCAGATATCCAAGAATGTGATCTATGGCAAGGAAACATATGTGGGGTGAGGTGTATGAGCCTCTGGTCGATGATAAATGGCCACACAACCCCCATTTCACTCAAAAATAGCCATGAACGACCATTTTCAATAATACCGAAGGCTAACACAAACAGATTTTTGACCAAGAAATGGTCTCCACCAGAATTCCAAGAATGTGATCTATGGCAAGAAAACATATGTGGGGTGAAGTGTACGAGCCTCTGGTCGATGATCAATGGCCACACAACCCCATTTTTGTCGAAATTAGCCATGAACGACCATTTTCAATGACACTGAAGGCTAACACCTATGGATTTTTGACCAAGAAATGGTCTCCACCATAAATCCAAGTATTTGATCTATGGCAAGAAAACCTATGTGGGGTGAGGTGTATGGGCCTCTGGTCGAAGATCAATGGCCACACAACCCCCATTTTTGTCGAAAATAGCCATGAATGACCATTTTCAAAAATACCGAAGGCTAACACATTCGGATTTTTGCCCAAGAAATGGTCTCCACCAGAAATCCAAGAATGTGATCTATGGCAAGGAAACATATGTGGGGTGAGGTGTACGAGCCTCTGGTCGATGATCAATGGCCACACAACCCCCATTTTGTCGAAAATAGCCATGAACAACCATTTTCAATAATACCGAAGGCTAACACGTACGAATTTTTGACCAAGAAATGGTCTCCACCAGAAATCCAAGAATGTGATCAATGGCAAGGAAACATATGTGGGGTGAGGTGTACGAGCCTCTGGTCGATGATTAATGGCCACACAACCCCCATTTTTGATGAAAATAGCCATGAACGACCATTTTCAATAATACCAGAGGCTAACACCTACGGATCTTTTACCAAGAAATGGTCTCCACCAGAAATCCAAGAATGTGATCTATGGCAAGGAAACATATGTGGGGTGAGGTGTATGAGCCTCTGGTCGATGATAAATGGCCACACAACCCCCATTTTTGTCGAAAATAGCCATGAACGACCATTTTCAATAATACCGAAGGCTAACACCAACGGATTTTTGACCAAGAAATGGTCCCCACCAGAAATCCAAGAAT
Organism: Zea mays; assembly: GCF_902167145.1. Taxonomy (NCBI): domain Eukaryota; kingdom Viridiplantae; phylum Streptophyta; class Magnoliopsida; order Poales; family Poaceae; genus Zea; species Zea mays. Next base: position 156,683,840 of record NC_050102.1, read on the forward strand.
GTGATCTATGGCAAGAAAACATATGTGGGGTGAAGTGTACGAGCCTCTGGTCGATGATCAATGGCCACACAAACCCCATTTTTGTCGAAAATAGCCATGAACGACCATTTTCAATGACACTGAACGCTAACACCTACGGATTTTTGACCAAGAAATGGTCTCCACCATAAATCCAAGAATGTGATCTATGGAAAGGAAACATGTGTAGTGAGGTGTATGAGCCTTTGGTCGAACATCAATGGCCACACAACCCCATTTTTGTCGAAAATAGCCATGAACGACCATTTTCAATAGTACCGAAGGCTAAAACATTCAGATTTTTGACCAAGAAATGGTCTCCACCAGAAATCAAAGAATGTGATATATTGCAAGGAAACATATGTGGGGTGAGGTTTACGAGCCTCTGGTCGATGATCAATGGCCACACAACCCCCATTTTTGTCGAAAATAGCCATGAATGACCATTTTCAATAATACTGAAGGCTAACACGTACAGATTTTTGACCAATAAATGGTCTCCACCAGAAATCCAAGAATGTGATCTATGGCAAGGAAACATATGTGGGGTGAGGTGTACGAGCCTGTGGTCGATGATAAATGGCCACACAACCCCCATTTTAATCGAAAATAGCCATGAACGACCATTTTCAATGGCACTGAAGGCTAACACCTACGGATTTTTGACTAAGAAATGGTCTCCACCAGAAATCCAAGAATGTGATCTATGGCAAGAAAACCTATGTGGGGTGTAGTGTACGAGCCTCTGGTCGATGATCAATGGCCACACAACCCCCATTTTTGTCGGAAATAGCCATGAACGACCATTTTCAATGGCACTGAAGGCTAACACCTACGGATTTTTGACCAAGAAATGGTCTCCACCATAAATCCAAGAATGTGATCTATGGCAAGGAAACATATGTGTAGTGAGGTGTATGAGCCTCTGGTCAAAGATCAATGGCCACACAACCCCCATTTTTGTCGAAAATAGCCATGAATGACAATTTTCAATAATACTGAAGGCTAACACATTCGGATTTTTGCCCAAGAAATGGTCTCCACTAGAAATCCAAGAATGTGATCTATGGCAAGGAAACATATCTGGGGTGAGGTGTACGAGCCTCTGGTCGATGATCAATGGCCACACAACCCCCATTTTGTCGAAAATAGCCATGAACGATCATTTTCAATAATACTGAAGGCTAACACGTACGAATTTTTGACCAAGAAATGGTCTGCAACAGAAATCCATGAATGTGATCTATAGCAAGGAAACATATGTGGGGTGAGGTGTACGAGTCTCTGGTCAATGATAAATGGCCACACAACCCCCATTTTTGATGAAAATAGCCATGAACGACCATTTTCAATATTACCGAAGGCTAACACCTACGGATTTTTGACCAAGAAATGGTCTCCACCAGATATCCAAGAATGTGATCTATGGAAAGGAAACATATGTGGGGTGAGGTGTATGAGCCTCTGGTCGATGATCATTGGCCAAAGAACCCCCATTTTTGTCAAAAATAGCCATGAACGACCATTTTCAATAATACCGAAGGCTAACACCTACGGATTTTTGACCAAGAAATGGTCTCCACCAGAAATCCAAAATGTTATCTATGGCAAGGAAACATATGTGGGGTGACGTGTACGAGCCTTTGGTCGATGATCAATGGCCACATAACCCCCATTTTTGTCGAAAATAGCCATGAACGACCATTTTCAATGACACTGAAGGGTAACACCTATGGATTTTTGACCAAGAAATGGTCTCCACCATTAGTCCAAGAATGTGATCTATGGCAAGGAAACATATGTGGGGTGAGGTGTATGGGCCTCTGGTTGTTGATCAATGGCCACACAACGTCCATTTTTTGTCAAAAATAGCGATCAACGACCATTTTCAATAATACAGAAGGCTAACACGTATGGATTTTTGACCAAGAAATGGTCTCCACCAGAAATCCGAGAATGTGATATATGGCAAGGAAACATATGTGGGGTGAGGTGTACGAGCCTCTGGTCGATGATCAATGGCCACACAACCCCCATTTTTGTCGAAAATAGCCATGAACGACCATTTTCAATGACACTGAAGGCAAACACCTACGGAATTTTGACGAAGAAATGGTCTCCACCATAAATCCAAGAATGTGATCTATGGCAAGGAAACATATGTGTAGTGAGGTGTATGAGCCTCTGGTCGAAGATCAATGGTCACACAACACCCATTTTTGTCGAAAATCGCCATGAATGACCATTTTCAATAATACCGAAGGCTAACACATTCAGATTTTTGCCCAAGAAATGGTCTCCACCAGAAATCCAAGAATGTGATCTATGGCAATGAAACATATGTGGGGTGAGGTGTACGAGCCTTTGGTCGATGATCAATGGCCACACAACCCCCATTTTTGTCGAAAATAGCCATGAACGACCATTTTCAATAATACCGAAGGCTAACACCTACGGATTTTTGACCAAGAAACGGTCTCCACTGGAAATCCAAGAATGTGATATATGGCAAGAAAACATATGTGGGGTGAGGTGTAGGAGCCTCTGGTCGATGATCAATGGCCACACAACCCTCATTTTTGTCGAAAATAGCCATGAACGACCATTTTCAATAATTCCGACCAGAGGCTCATACACCTCACCCCACATATGTTTCCTTCCTCACATTCTTGGATTTTTGGTGGCGACCATTTCTTGGTCAAAAATCCGTAGGTGTTAGCCTTCGGTATTATTGAAAATGGTCGTTCATGGATATTTTCATCAAAAATGGGGGTTGTGTGGCCATTTATCATCGACCAGAGGCTCGTACACCTCACCCCACATATGTTTCCTTCCTATAGATCACATTCGTGGATTTCTGGTGGAGACCATTTCTTGGTCAAAAATTCGTACGTATGTGGGGTGAGGTGTATGGGCCTCTGGTCGTTGAGCAATGGCCACACAACGCCCATTTTTTGTCGAAAATAGCGATCAACGACCATTTTCAATAATACAGAAGGCTAACACGTATGGATTTTTGACCAAGAAATGGTCACCACCAGAAATCCGAGAATGTGATATATGGCAAGGAAACATATGTGGGGTGAGGTGTACGAGCCTCTGGTCGATGATCAATGGCCACACAACCCCCATTTTGTCGAAAATAGCCATGAACGACTATTTTCAATAATACCGAAGGCTAAGAAAACATATGTTAGCCTTGAGTATTATTGAAAATGATCGTTCATGGCTATTTTCGTCAAAATGGGGGTTGTGTGGCCATTGATCATCGACCAGAGGCTCGTACACCTCACCCCACATATGTTTCCTTGCCATAGATCACATTCTTGGATTTCTAGTGGAGACCATTTCTTGGGCAAAAATCCGAATGTGTTAGCCTTCGGTATTATTGAAAATTGTCATTCATGGCTATTTTCGACAAAAATGGGGGTTGTGTGGCCATTGATCTTTGACCAGAGGCTCATACACCTCACTACACATATGTTTCCTTGCCATAGATCACATTCTTGGATTTATGGTGGAGACCATTTCTTGGTCAAAAATCCGTAGGTGTTAGCCTTCACTGTCATTGAAAATGGTCGTTCATGGCTATTTCTGACAAAAATGGCGGTTGTGTGGCCATTGATCATCGACCAGAGGCTCGTACACTTCACCCCACATATGTTTTCTTGCCATAGATCACATTCTTGGATTTCTGGTGGAGACCATTTCTTAGTCAAAAATCCGTTGGTGTTAGCCTTCGGTATTATTGAAAATGGTCGTTCATGGCTCTTTTCGACTAAAATGGGGGTTGTGTGGCCATTTATCATCGACCAGAGGCTCGTACACCTCACCCCACATATGTTTCCTTGCCATATATCACATTCTTGGATTTCTGGTGGAGACCATTTATTGGTCAAAAATCTGTACGTGTTAGCCTTCAGTACTATTGAAAATGGTCATTCATGGCTATTTTCGACAAAAATGGGGGTTGTGTGGCCATTGATCGTCGACCAGAGGCTCGTAAACCTCACCCCACATATGTTTCCTTGCCATAGATCACATTCTTTGATTTCTGGTGCAGACCATTTCTTGGTCAAAAATCTGAATGTTTTAGCCTTCGGTACTATTGAAAATGGTCGTTCATGGCTATTTTCGACAAAAATGGGGGTTGTGTGGCCATTGATATTCGACCAAAGGCTCATACACCTCACTACACATGTTTCCTTTCCATAGATCACATTCTTGGATTTATGGTGGAGACCATTTCTTGGTCAAAAATCCGTAGGTGTTAGCGTTCAGTGTCATTGAAAATGGTTGTTCATGGCTATTTTCGACAAAAATGGGGTTTGTGTGGCCATTGATCATCGACCAGAGGCTCGTACACTTCACCCCACATATGTTTTCTTGCCATAGATCACATTCTTGGATTTCTGGTGGGGACCATTTCTTGGTCAAAAATCTGTTGGTGTTAGCCTTCGGTATTATTGAAAATGGTCGTTCATGGCTATTTTCGACAAAAATGGGGGTTGTGTGGCCATTTATCATTGACCAGAGGCTCATACACCTCACCCCACATATGTTTCCTTGCCATAGATCACATTCTTGGATTTCTGGTGGAGACCATTTCTTGGTAAAAAATCCGTAGGTGTTAGCCTCTGGTATTATTGTAAATGGTCGTTCATGGCTATTTTCATCAAAAATGGGGGTTGTGTGGCCATTTATCATCGACCAGAGGCTCGTACACCTCACCCCACATATGTTTCCTTGCCATAGATCACATTCTTGGATTTCTGGTGGAGACCATTTCTTGGTCAAAAATTCGTACGTGTTAGCCTTCGGTATTATTGAAAATGGTCGTTAATGGCTATTTTCGACAAAATGGGGGTTGTGTGGCCATTGATCATCGACCAGAGGCTCGTACACCTCACCCCACATATGTTTCCTTGCCATAGATCACATTCTTGGATTTCTGGTGGAGACCATTTCTTGGGCAAAAATCCGAATGTGTTAGCCTTCGGTATTTTTGAAAATGGTCATTCATGGCTATTTTCGACAAAAATGGGGGATGTGTGGCCATTGATCTTCGACCAGAGGCTCATACACCTCACTACACATATGTTTCCTTGCCATAGATCAAATTCTTGGATTTATGGTGGAGACCATTTCTTGGTCAAAAATCCATAGGTGTTATCCTTCAGTGTCGTTGAAAATGGTCGTTCATGGCTATTTTCGACAAACATGGGGGTTGTGTGGCCATTGATCATCGACCAGAGGCTCGTACACTTCACCCCACATATGTTTTCTTGCCATAGATCACATTCTTTGATTTCTGGTGGAGACCATTTCTTGGTCAAAAATCTGTTGGTGTTAGCCTTCGGTATTATTGAAAATGGTCGCTCGTGGCTATTTTCATAAAAAATGGGGGTTGTGTGGCCATTTATCATCGACCAGAGGCTCATACACCTCACCCCACATATGTTTCCTTGCCATAGATCACATTCTTGGATATCTGGTGGAGACCATTTCTTGGTCAAAAATCCATACGTGTTAGCCTTCGGTATTATTGAAAATGGTCATTCATGGCTATTTTCGACAAAAATGGGGGTTGTGTGGCCATTGATCATCGACCAAAGGCTCGTACACCTCACCCCACATATGTTTCCTTGCCATAGATCACATTCTTTGATTTCTGGTGGAGACCATTTCTTGGTCAAAAATCCGAATGTGTTAGCCTTCGGAACTATTGAAAATGGTCGTTCATGGCTATTTTCGACAAAAATGGGGGTTGTGTGGCCATTGATATTGGACCAGAGGCTCATACACCTCATTACACATATGTTTCCTTGCCATAGATGACATTCTTGGATTTATGGTGGAGACCATTTCTTGGTCAAAAATCCGTAGGTGTTAGCCTTCAGTGTCATTGAAAATGGTCATTCATGGCTATTTTCGACAAAAAATAGGGCTGTGTGGCCATTGATCGTCGACCAGAGGCTCATACACCTCACGCCACGTATATTTCCTTGCCGTAGATCACATTCTTGGATTTCTGGTGGAGACCATTTCTTGGTCAAAAATCCGTAGGTGTTAGCCTTCGGTATTATTGAAAATGGTCGTTTATGGCTATTTTCGACAAAAATGGGGGTTGTGTGGCCATTGATCATCGACCAGAGGCTCATACACCTCACACCACATATGTTTCCTTGCCCTAGATCACATTCTTGGATTTCTGGTGTGTTGGGGGCCTTCGGCTTACGAAGGTTCTCAAAAACAGGATTTAACAGTATTTCTGGAGTTTAATGTGTGAACAGGCATCTTCGGACTCAAGTCGGTATCATAGCAGACCAGAATAATACGAAGGTTGATACAGCACCGAAGGTGTGAGCAGGAAAGCTTCGGCATGGTAGCAACAAAATGAAACCGACTTAAGGATGAAAAGGCTATTCAGACCTCGATAGATTACAATAGAATTATTATCAAATGTAAAGGGCATGAATGTAATTTTGCATGGGCTGTGTCCCGTGCCTATAAATAGGTGAACAGTACCCCCGTACTGTTCACGCTGATTTGGCATTCGCTTTTGCGTCACGCTTGTACGTTCATCCCTTTCAAGTTGAAGGTACATTTGTAATTCGACGTTATTTCTGTTTATATATGATAATAATATATAATTGCTTATGTTGTCCTTTATATTCCTTACAATTCATCCTTCGTCACTGCATAGTATATTTATGAAGGTACGCCCTTCATAACCTTCGTCCGAAAACCATTATGTCCTAAGGGGAATAATGCTTCGAAGGACGAAGGAATTAATCGATTAACATTTTCTATGTTGCCTTGTTCTTAACTCATAGCATTTGAGAACAAGTCCCCAACATTGGCGCCCACCTCCGGTGAACTCACTTCCACACTCTGAGTTTTCTGAACACCTTCGGCGATCACAAACCTTCGTTATGGCGCCGAAGAAAGCTTCAGCAACTGGCACTACAGCTCTCCAACCGCTGGACCACAATCAGGAGACTGTCTCTCTTCGGGAGGCCCAAAGCCAGAAAAGGAAGACTGTCAGCCCGACACCACCAGAGGACGAGATAGATCAAGAAATCAGAGACATGGAAATGCTTCATCAATAGGTGCAGAGGAAGAAAGAAAAGATGGCCAGGCTAGCTGAACTGCAAAGGCAGATAGACGAAGCCTCTGAAGAAGTTCGTCATCTTGCTCAGGATGAGCAGCACCGAAGGCCTCAGCACCAAGACCTTCATCAGGAGGGTTTCCTCAATGAAGATGACTGGTATGATAATTTCCATCATCATGGGAATTTTGTTTTCGATGATGCTTCTCCTTTGTCCGCTGAGCTGCAGGCTACACCTTGGCCTCCGTCTTACAAGCCGCCTCAGCTTCCTGTATTCGATGGCCACTCAGATCCGAAGCAGTTTTTGATGAGCTACGAAGCAACAGTATCTTCGTATGGTGGCAATGCTGCAGTCATGGCCAAATCTTTTGTTATGGCTGTCAGGAGTGTTGCTCAAACCTGGTATTCCTCCCTTCGACCAGGAACGATCACTTCATGGCAGAAGCTGAAGGACTTGTTGTTAACTAGTTTCCAAGGGTTTCAGACGAAGCCAGTCACTGCTCAAGCTCTATTCCAGTGCACCCAGGACCACGAAGAATACCTTCAGGCGTATGTCCGGAGGTTCTTGCGTTTAAGGGCACAGGCACCAACGGTGCCCAATGAAATTGTCATTGAGGCCATGATCAAGGGACTTCGGCCAGGACCGTCAGCTCAGTACTTTGCTAGGAAGCCTCCTCAAACTTTGGAGAAGCTGCTCTAGAAGATGGACGAGTACATTCGGGCCGATAATGATTTTCGCCAAAGAAGGGAGGAGGCTTTCAGGTTTTCTGAAATGACCAGGGGCTTCGGAGGAAGGTTCTATCCGAGGCACGTTAGATCAATTCACAATTCTACCCAAAATGATGATCGAGGGAGCCAACAGCAAAGGCCACAGTGTTCCTCACAGGCTTCGGGGCAACAGCAAGGCCCCTTCCGACCACCAGCCCCAAGAGGCAGAGGCGCCAGGGGCTTCGGCGGAAGATTCGGAGATCAACCAAGAAGAATCTTTTGCTTGTTTTGTGGTGAAAATAAAGGCCATACCACCAGGATGTGCCATGTTACCATCCAGAAGCAAAAAGAAATAGCCGAAGCCGCAGCACAGCAAGCTCAGCCGAAGCAGGTCATGCATACTGCTTCGTATCACTCACCTTACATCCCAGAATATGTGGGCAACCACCCTGCAGTTTCTGTTGCTTCGGCGAGTCAACCTCAAGCTTCCTGGCAACAGCCTCCGCCTCCACCTCCGCTGCAACAAGGCCAGCAGCCAGAAGGGAGCCAGTATGCTCCACACCAAAGGGACTTCAGAGAGCAGTCCGAAGCTCGTACAGTCAACAGCACTGTGCCAGAGTCAAAGCACATCTATTGACAAATATCCTACCTTAATAGCAGTTTTTCTTATTCAGTCTTCTTTTCTGTGTAATAAAGGACATTGTTTAGATTTCATATAAATAGTTTCGTTGTTTGCCACAAGGAAAATGTATTTTCTTCACAGGCCTAAGTTGTTGAAGTTTAAAAACTTGTGATAACAAAGAGGACCTTCGGATTATCAAAACTTCTTCGAAGCAACAAAAAGTCGTTCTAAGGAACGCAGAGTAAGTTTGCCGAAGTCATAAAAAGCCGCTCCAGAGAGAGCGCAGTGTAAGTTTTCTGCTCCAAAGTCGTTCCAAAGGGAATGCAGAGCATACAGCGAAAAGTCAACGCTGATACCGCCTAAGTAAAAGGCGAAGCGCGAAAAGTCAACGCGAATACCGCTAAAAGTAAAAGGCGAAGAAGCTCCTAAGGGAGGCTTACATCGAAAAATAAACGCTGATTCCGCTGAAGTAAAAGGCGAAGAAGCTCCTAAGGGAGGCTTATAAAAGATTATGTGTTTTATTGCAGGGATGCGTGTGCATCTTCGGAATAAACATCACCTCACATAACATAACATCATCACATCATTTCGCATAGCATAAGCATCATACATCATGTTGCATATGGCACAAGAGGTGGACACGATATCAATCTACAGAAGAACGTTTTGAAAAAAGGGAAAATCATAATGTCACAAAGAGTTACATTATTGATCTTCGGAGGTGTAGCTTCGGAAAATATCTTCACGAAGCCTGGATATTATTCATCAGAACACGATGTTGTGACAAAGGAAAATTCTTCTTCACGAAGCATGAAAAGAAGGGAAGGTGTTTTTTCGTCAAAGACTCAAAAGCGGTACGTGTAAAGTTTCATGCATCGTAAAGAATTGAGCAATAAAAACAGGTATATTACATTCAGGGTTACAAAATGTTACAATATACTACATTTCAGAAGTTTTTACAATAATACTTAATCTTCTCTCAAAACGACTTCTGCAGCCTCGTTCAGAAGCCGATTGACGACTTCGTCCATAATAGCTTCAGCCATCTTTTTAATTTCGTCGTCTCCTTTCGGCTGAGGGCCCGAAGACGCTTTAGCAGGATCTGAAGTAGGACAGGATACGACTACATTGCTATTACAAATTGCGAACGAAGTTTAAAATCGAAAATTACAGCACAATAAAACCATTAGTCGATACCTATTTGCCCTTCGGGCTCTGTGCTTTTTTCAGCAGCCTCAGTCACTTCTCTAGCATCGTGAATGCCCTTTTCGCTTTTCCGAATAATTTCTCCGGCCATTTCTCGGCCACCATTATCCCAAATATCGGTGAAAAATTTTCCACCAATCATGCTAGCTTCGGCCGAGGGATCTCTTGCATCTTCGAAGGACAAAGCAGCTTCGGATTGCGCTAAAATCTTTACATGTTCGCAGCCTTTTTTCTCTAAAATAGTGGCGATCCCTCTGGCGCCCGAGAAAGCACATATATCCCCACGGCTATTTAAAATTTCTTCGAAGGCCTCAGCTTCGTGATCGATCCATTCGATGGGACCTTCGGGGTTGCCTCTTGTAAAATTTTCCTCGCTCGAGAATGCGCCGATGCTGGTGAAGCTAGCTTTTAACTTCTTAACACATTCTATAGATTTGATATAGCATCTTTTCTTGGATGCACGAATCTCTTCAACAGTTCCCTCTAAGTGATCTGCCCATTGGTCGCTGAGTTCTCGCTTCGTTTCTTCAAGTATGCGTTCTTCCTTGGCTCTGGCCAGTTGTTTCCGAAGATCTTCAATTTCGCGCTTCTGAGCCTCAGCTTGACCTCTAAAAGCAGCTTCGTCTTCCTTTATTTTATTTATCAATGAATGTAATATTTTATCTTTTTCGAGACCTTCGTTCCTCAGTTCAATTACCTCGGAACGGAGGTTGCTCAGGGCTATAGCACACCCTTCGTCTTCAGCATCTTTCTGTGCCCTGAGGGCATTGCTAAGTATCAGACCCTGTAAAGAAAAGTGTCAATAGATTTAAGCAAACGAAAATTTTAGTCTCAACAAAAATTACAAAGATCCCATTTGTTGTACCTTTAAGCTATTATATGCCAGGCTGTCAGCCAAATCATTTTTCGATAGCACTGAGAGCCCGTCTTCCAGTGTTGGGAATCCGAAGCTCTTGCTCATCTCCCGACAGACAGAAATCTCCTTGCTGTCAGGGAGACAATACAAAAAGTCTTCTTCCCACTGCCATTGAATATTAACGCCCCCTTTGGATACTTCAGTTTTTGGGCGTAGTGCTGGGCCTCTTGCTCTTCTTTTTCTGATAGTTTTTTCCCCGAAGCATGACGAACAATATAATCACGGACTTTGGAGGATGCTTCGGGGGCAATGACACCGATTTCTTCAACAAAAGTTGGCTCTGTTATTTTTTCTTCTTCAGTTTCCAAGGATTTTATCTTTGCGGGCTCTGAGGACCCAGCTCCGGCTTCAGTTTTTTGCTCCGGAGCTTTAGTATCAGAAATTTCAGTTGTTGCTTCAGGGATGGCAGCAGTCTTCTTCGGAGGTGTGCTTGAAGATTTAATTGTTTCCAGCACATCTAGCACATTAGCCATTCTCTTTCTTTTCGAAGTCACTGCTGGCACTTTTTGGTTTTTTACTGTCTCAATATTTGCTGCAGGACTCAAAACTTCTGATGTTTTTGATCCCTCAGTTGCTTCTTTTACTTCTTCCATTTTTTCTGTGGATGGCGCTTCGGCCTTTTCTTTCGTTTCTGGTAAAAAACTCTTCGGTTCTTCCAATTCTATCCTTGTTGGCGCTTCGGCCGTTTCTGCGACTCCTGGCAGCAAGGTTGGTTCGGTTGGTTTTTCAGCTTCGGTGGCCGAAGAGGTTTCCCCGGTAAACTCAGGCACCGAAGCTGGTTCAATATAGCGCGGCCGATGTGTGAGGACCTTTATCCTCTTTCTTTTAGGTTCTGGCTCGCTAGGAGCAGTTGCAGCTTCTTCTTTCGCAGATGTTATGTTTTTTCTTTTCTGCCCTCGAATAGGATAACGATAGTCAGGGTAGACGAACCCGATTGCATCAAACACCCGATTCAGCCTCTTCCTTTTTCGGCCTCCGAAGGCTGCTGACAGTGCAGTATCTTCGGCCTTCGAATAAGCCCCAAGCAGTTCATCACTTAAATTTTCAATGCTTTTTAACCAGTCATCATCTGGCTCAACGAATTTATCTCCAAACTTAAAAGTGTACTTCAACCTGACAAGTCCACCTTCGTCGGCCTCTTTTATGGTTTCTTGCGGCATTTGCCATTTCTCCGCAAGTGGCCATACCCTGAAGGCAATATGCTCCTGTACCAAATCTCTTGTTCCAATAAAAGAGCAGATAACGCCGAAGGCTCTCTGGCATTCTTCGGCAGCTTCATTCATTTCAACCTTCGGCCTCCGAAGGCCGAAGCTTTGCCAAATAGGGCGCATAATTATACCCTTGATATCTTCTCGTATTGACAGGTCATTCTTCACGTAAAACCATTCTGTCATCCAGTCGCCGGGCCATCTCTTCCGAAAGGTTGGCACGGGACAGCTTGACCCGGACCGAGAAACGAAACTGTAGCAGCCAAAATTATTATGATACTGTTCCTTACCCCAAGGTTTTGTTTCGTATGATAATTCGTGTATATTGCAGAAGCTTTTTGCATCAGGCTTCAGACCTTGGCTTCTCACGGCCCACACGAAGATATTTAGCCTTATGATTGCCTCGGGGGTAAGTTGGTGAAGATAGACTTCGAAGATTTTCAGCACCTCCACGACGAAGCTGCTCAAGGGAAATCGCAGCCCAGCTTTCAAAAAGCTTCGGTACACTACGACTTCATTCTCTTCAGGGTGTGGACAAGTCTTCTCCCCTTCGTCGGCCCTCACAACGGACAAATCCCGAAAATACCTTCCTCTCATGCTGACAAGATGTTTCTCTTTGATAGTTGATTTACCATAAACTGAATGGCTTGGTCGCCAGGGACGATCTTCGGAGTCTTCACCACCGCTGTCCACATCATAACTGTCGCTGTCACCAGTATCCTCAGACAAGCCTTCTAAAATCTCCTTGGTGATTTTCTCTGTGTTGGTCTTCGACATCGCTATAAGAAACCCCAAGTTCTTCTCTTCGTCAAGACTCAGCTTCATTTCAGCAGCAGCCTTCTTATCTTCAGACATCTTCGGAAACACTAAAAAACTGTTTTCAAAGCCGAAGCTTCAAAACTAAAAGCTCAGCAAATCTTAGTGAACAAAAGCTAAAAATTGAGTAAGCGAGAGCAGATGGCAAGAGAGCGTGCCAAATGAGTTTGCGGTATGACCGTATTTATACGCCCAGTGCGTTGAAAATTGAAAGACCCCGCTTGTCAGTGAATGTTGCTATTCTAGCAAAGGGAAGGTGTTTTTTCGGACCTTCGGCGTAAAGCCTTCGTCCAGGTCGCAATCTAAATTTATTATTTTAAACAAATTAATATTGCGAGGGGCTACTGTTGGGGGCCTTCGGCTTACGAAGGTCCTCAAAAACAGGATTTAACAGTATTTCTGGAGTTTAATGTGTGAACAGGCATCTTCGGACTCAAGTCGGTATCATAGCAGACCAGAATAATACGAAGGTTGATACAGCACCGAAGGTGTGAGCAGGAAAGCTTCGGCATGGTAGCAACAAAATGAAACCGACTTAAGGATGAAAAGGCTATTCAGACCTCGATAGATTACAATAGAATTATTATCAAATGTAAAGGGCATGAATGTAATTTTGCATGGGCTGTGTCCCGTGCCTATAAATAGGTGAACAGTACCCCCGTACTGTTCACGCTGATTTGGCATTCGCTTTTGCGTCACGCTTGTACGTTCATCCCTTTCAAGTTGAAGGTACATTTGTAATTCGACGTTATTTCTGTTTATATATGATAATAATATATAATTGCTTATGTTGTCCTTTATATTCCTTACAATTCATCCTTCGTCACTGCATAGTATATTTATGAAGGTACACCCTTCATAACCTTCGTCCGAAAACCATTATGTCCTAAGGGGAATAATGCTTTGAAGGACGAAGGAATTAATCGATTAACATTTTCTATGTTGCCTTGTTCTTAACTCATAGCATTTGAGAACAAGTCCCCAACATGGTGGAGACCATTTCTTGGTCAAAAATCTGTAGGTGTTAGCCTCTAGTATTATTGAAAATGGTCGCTCATGGCAATTTTCATAAAAAATGGGGGTTGTGTGGCCATTTGTCATCGACTAGAGGCTCATAAACCTCACCCCGCATATGTTTCCTTGCCATAGATCACATTCTTGGATTTCTGGTGCAGACCATTTCTTGGTCAAAAACTCGTACGTGTTAGCCTTCGGTATTATTGAAAATGGTCGTTCATGGCTATTTTCGGCAAAATGGGGGTTGTGTGGCCATTGATCATCGACCAAGGCGCGTACACCTCACCCCACATATGTTTCCTTGCCATAGATCACATTCTTGGATTTCTGGTGGAGACCATTTCTTGGGCAAAAATCCGAATGTGTTAGCCTTTGGTATTTTTGAAAATGGTCATTCATGGCTATTTTCGACAAAAATGGGGGTTGTGTGGCCATTGATCTTCGACCAGAGGCTCATACACCTCACTACACATATGTTTCCTTGCCATAGATCACATTCTTGTATTTATGGTGGAGACCATTTCTTGGTCAAAAATCCGTAGGTGTTAGCCTTCAGTGTCATTGAAAATGGTCGTTCATGGCTATTTTCGACAAAAAATAGGGTTGTGTGGCCATTGATCGTCGACCAGAGGCTCATACACCTCACCCCACATATGTTCCCTTGCCGTAGATCACATTCTTGGATATCTGGTGGAGACCATTTCTTGGTCAAAAATCCGTAGGTGTTAGCCTTCGGTATTATTGAAAATGGTCGTTCATGGCTATTTTCGACAAAAATGGGGGTTGTGTGGCCATTGATCATCGACCAGAGGCTCATACACCTCACCCCACATATGTTTCCTTGCCATAGATCACATTCTTGGATTTCTGGTGGAGACCATTTCTTGGTCAAAAATCCGTAGGTGTTAGCCTCTAGTATTATTGAAAATGGTCGCTCATGACTATTTTCATAAAAAATGGGGGTTGTGTGGCCATTTATCATCGACTAGAGGCTCATAAACCTCACCCCACATATGTTTCCTTTCCATAGATCACATTCTTGGATTTCTGGTGGAGACCATTTCTTGGTCAAAAACTCGTACGTGTTAGCCTTCGGTATTATTGAAAATGGTCGTTCATGGCTATTTTCGGCAAAACGGGGGTTGTGTGGCCATTGATCATCGACCAGAGGCTCGTACACCTCACCCCACATATGTTTCCTTGCCATAGATCACATTCTTGGATTTCTGGTGGAGACCATTTCTTAGGCAAAAATCCGAATGTGTTAGCCTTTGGTATTTTTGAAAATGGTCATTCATGGCTATTTTCGACACAAATGGGGGTTGTGTGGCCATTGATCTTCGACCAGAGGCTCATACACCTCACTACACATATGTTTCCTTGCCATAGATCACATTCTTGGATTTATGGTGGAGACCATTTCTTGGTCAAAAATCCGTAGGTGTTAGCCTTCAGTGTCATTGAAAATGGTCGTTCATGGCTATTTTCGACAAAAATTAGGGTTGTGTGGACATTGATCGTCGACCAGAGGCCCATACACCTCACCCCACATATGTTTCCTTGCTGTAGATCACATTCTTGGATTTCTGGAGGAGACCATTTCTTGGTCAAAAATCCGTAGGTGTTAGCCTTCGGTATTATTGAAAATGGTCGTTCATGGCTATTTTCGACAAAAATGGGGGTTGTGTGGCCATTGATCATCGACCAGAGGCTCATACACCTCACCCCACATATGTTTCCTTGCCGTAGATCACATTCTTGGATTTCTAGTGGAGACCATTTCTTGGTCAAAAATCCGTAGGTGTTAGCCTCTAGTATTATTGAAAATGGTCGCTCATGGCTATTTTCATAAAAAATGGGGGTTGTGTGGCCATTTATCATCGACTAGAAGTTCATAAACCTCACCCCACATATGTTTCCTTGCCATAGATCACATTCTTGGATTTCTGGTGGAGACCATTTCTTGGTCAAAAACTCATACGTGTTAGCCTTCGGTATTATTGAAAATGGTCGTTCATGGCTATTTTCGGCAAAATGGGGGTTGTGTGGCCATTGATCATCGACCAGAGGCTCGTACACCTCACCCCACATATGTTTCCTTGCCACAGATCACATTCTTGGATTTCTGGTGGAGACCATTTCTTGGGCAAAAATCCGAATGTGTTAGCCTTTGGTATTTTTGAAAATGGTCATTCATGGCTATTTTCGACAAAAATGGGGGTTGTGTGGCCATTGATCTTCGACCAGAGGCTCATACACCTCACTACACATAAGTTTCCTTGCCATAGATCACATTCTTGGATTTATGGTGGAGACCATTTCTTGGTCAGAAATCCATAGGTGTTAGCGTTTAGTGTCATTGAATATGGTCGTTCATGGCTATTTTCGACAAAAATGGGGGTTGTGTGGCCATTGATCATCGACCAGAGGCTCGTACACTTCACCCCACATATGTTTTCTTTCCATAGATCACATTCTTGGATTTCTGGAGGAGACCATTCCTTGGTCAAAAATCTGTTGGTGTTAGCCTTCGGTATTATTGAAAATGGTCGTTCATGGCTATTTTCGACTAAAATGGGGGTTGTGTGGCCATTTATCATCGACCAGAGGCTCGTGCAATTCACCCCACATATGTTTCCTTGCCATAGATCACATTCTTGGATTTCCGCTGGAGACCATTTCTTGGTCAAAAATCTGTACGTGTTAGCCTTCGGTATTATTGAATATGGTCATTTATGGCTATTTTCAACAAAAATGGGGGTTGTGTGGCCAATGATCATCGACCAGAGGCTCATACACCTCACCCCATATATGTTTCCTTGCCATAGATCACATTCATGGATTTTCGGTGGAGACCATTTATTGGTCAAAAATTTGTACGTGTTAGCCTTCAGTATTATTGAAAATGGTCATTCATGGTTATTTTCGACAACAATGGGGGTTGTGTGGCCATTGATCATCGACCAGAGGCTCGTAAACCTCACCCCACATATGTTTCCTAGCCATAGATCACATTCTTTGATTTCTGGTGGAGACCATTTCTTGGTAAAAAATCTGAATGTTTTAGCCTTCGGTACTATTGAAAATGGTCGTTCATGACTATTTTCGACAAAAATGGGGGTTGTGTGGCCATTGATATTCGACCAAAGGCTCATACACCTCACTACACATATGTTTCCTTGCCATAGATCACATTCTTGGATTTATTGTGGAGACCATTTCTTGGTCAAAAATCCGTAGGTGTTAGCCTTCAGTGTCATTGAAAATGGTCGTTCATGGCTAGTTTCGACAAAAATGGGGTTTGTGTGGCCATTGATCATTGACCAAAGGCTCGTACACTTCACCCCACATATGTTTTCGTGCCAGAGATCACATTCTAGGATTTCTGGTGGAGACCATTTCTTGGTAAAAAATCCGTTGGTGTTAGCCTTCGGTATTATTGAAAATGGTCGTTCATGGCTATTTTCGACTAAAATGGGGGTTGTGTGGCCATTTATCATCGACCAGAGGCTCATACACCTCACCCAAAATATGATTCCTTGCCATAGATCACATTCTTGGATTTCTGGTGGAGACCATTTCTTGGTCAAAAGTCCGTACGTGTTAGCCTTTGGTATTATTGAAAATGGTCATTCATGGCTATTTTCGACAAAAATCGGGGTTGTGTGGCCAATGATCATCAACCAGAGGCTCGTAAACCTCACCCCACATATGTTTCATTGCCATATATCACATTCTTTGATTTCTGGTGGAGACCATTTTTTGGTCCAAAATCCGAATGTGTTAGCCTTCAGTGTCATTGAAAATGGTCATTCATGGCTATTTTCGACAAAAATTAGGGTTGTGTGGCCATTGACCATCGACCAGAGGCTCGTACACCTCAACCCACATATGTTTCCTTGCCATAGATCAGATTCTTGGATTTATGGTGGAGACCATTTTTTGGTCAAAAATCCGTAGTTGTTAGCCGTCAGTGTCATTGAAAATGGTTGTTCATGGCTATTTTCGACAAAAATAGGGGTTGTGTGGCCATTGATCATCGACTAGAGGCTCGTACACCTCACCCCACATATGTTTCCTTGCCGTAGATCACATTCTTGGATTTCTGGTGGAGACCATTTCTTGGTCAAAAATCCGTAGGTGTTAGCGTTCGGTATTTTTGAAAATGGTCATTCATGGCTATTTTCGACAAAAATGGGGGTTGTGTGGCCATTGATCTTCGACCAGAGGCTCATACACCTCACTACACATATGTTTCCTTGCCATAGATCACATTCTAGGATTTATGGTGGAGACCATTTCTTGGTCAGGAATCCATAGGTGTTAGCCTTTAGTGTCATTGAAAATGGTCGTTCATGGCGATTTTCGACAAAAATGGGGGTTTTGTGGCCATTGATCATCGACCAGAGGCTTGTACACTTCACCCCACATATGTTTTCTTGCCATAGACCACATTCTTGGATTTCTAGAGGAGACCATTTCTTGGTCAAAAATCTGTTGGTGTTAGCCTTCGGTATTATTGAAAATGGTCGTTCATGGCTATTTTCGACTAAAATGGGGGTTGTGTGGCCATTTATCATCGACCAGAGGCTCATGCAATTCACCCCACATATGTTTCCTTGCCATAGATCACATTCTTGGATTTCCGCTGGAGACCATTTCTTGGTCAAAAATATGTACGTGTTAGCCTTCGGTATTATTGAATATGGTCATTCATGGCTATTTTCAACAAAAATGGGGGTTGTGTGGCCAATGATCATCGACCAGAGGCTCATACACCTCACCCCTTATATGTTTCCTTGCCATAGATCACATTCTTGGATTTTCGGTGGAGACCATTTATTGGTAAAAAATTTGTACGTGTTAGCCTTCAGTATTATTGAAAATGGTCATTCATGGCTATTTTCGACAAAAATGGGGGTTGTGTGGCCATTGATCATCGACCAGAGGCTCGTAAACCTCACCCCACATATGTTTCCTAGCCATAGATCACATTCTTTGATTTCTGGTGGAGACCATTTCTTGGTCAAAAATCTGAATGTTTTAGCCTTCGGTACTATTGAAAATGGTCGTTCGTGGCTATTTTCGACAAAAATGGGGGTTGTCTGGCCATTGATATTCGACCAAAGGCTCATACACCTCACTACACATATGTTTCCTTGCCATAGATCACATTCTTGGATTTATTGTGGAGACCATTTCTTGGTCAAAAATCCGTAGGTGTTAGCCTTCAGTGTCATTGAAAATGGTCGTTCATGGCTAGTTTCGACAAAAATGGGGTTTGTGTGGCCATTGATCACTGACCAAAGGCTAGTACACTTCACCCCACATATGGTTTCGTGCCAGAGATCACATTCTAGGATTTCTGGTGGAGACCATTTCTTGGTAAATAATCCGTTGGTGTTAGCCTTCGGTATTATTGAAAATGGTCGTTCATGGCTATTTTCGACTAAAATGGGGGTTGTGTGGCCATTTATCATCGACCAGAGGCTCATACACCTCACCCCACATATGTTTCCTTGCCATAGATCGCATTCTTGGATTTCTGGTGGAGACCATTTCTTGGTCAAAAGTCCGTACGTGTTAGCCTTTGGTATTATTGAAAATGGTCATTCATGGCTATTTTCGACAAAAATCGGGGTTGTGTGGCCAATGATCATCAACCAGAGGATCGTAAACCTCACCCCACATATATTTCATTGCCATAGATCACATTCTTTGATTTCTGGTGGAGACCATTTTTTGGTCCAAATTCCGAATGTGTTAGCCTTCAGTGTCATTGAAAATGGTCATTCATGGCTATTTTCGACAAAAATTAGGGTTGTGAGGCCATTGATCATCGACCAGAGGCTCGTACACCTCAACCCACATATGTTTCCTTGCCATAGATCACATTCTTGGATTTATGGTGGAGACAATTTTTTGGTCAAAAATCCGTAGTTGTTAGCCTTCAGTGTCATTGAAAATGGTTGTTCATGGCTATTTTCGACAAAAATAGGGGTTGTGTGGCCATTGATCATCGACTAGAGGCTCGTACACCTCACCCCACATATGTTTCCTTGCCGTAGATCACATTCTTGGATTTCTGGTGGAGACCATTTCTTGGTCAAAAATCCGTAGGTGTTAGCGTTCGGTATTATTGAAAATGCTCGTTCATGGCTATTTTCGACAAAAATGGGGGTTGTGTGGCTTTGATCATCGACCAGAGGCTCATACACCTCACCCCACATTTGTTTCCTTGCCATAGATAATTTCTTGGATTTCTGGTGGAGACCATTTTTTAGTCAAAAATCCGTAGGTGTTAGCCTCTAGTATTATTGAAAATGGTCGCTCATGGCTATTTTAATCAAAAATGGGGGTTGTGTGGCCATCTTTCATCGACTAGAGGCTCGTAAGCCTCACCCACATATGTTTCCTTGCCATAGATCACATTCTTGGATTTCTGGTGGAGACCATTTCTTGGTCAAAAATTCGTACGTGTTAGCCTTCGGTATTATTGAAAATTGTCGTTCATGGATATTTTTGACAAAATGGGGTTGTGTGGCCATTGATCATCGACCAGAGGCTCGTACACCTCACCCCACATATGTTTCCTTGCCATAAATCACATTCTTGGATTTCTGGTGGAGACCATTTCTTGGGAAAAAATCCGAATGTGTTAGCCTTCGGTATTTTTGAAAATGGTCATTCATGGCTATTTTCGACAAAAATGGGGGTTGTGTGGCCATTGATCTTCGACCAGAGGCTCATACACCTCACTACACATATGTTTCCTTGCCATAGATCACATTCTTGGATTTATGGTGGAGACCATTTCTTGGTCAGAAATCCATAGGTGTTAGCCTTTAGTGTCATTGAAAATGGTCGTTCATGGCTATTTTCGACAAAAATGGGGGTTGTGTAGCCATTGATCATCGACCAGAGGCTTGTACACTTCACCCCACATATGTTTTCTTGCCATAAATCACATTCTTGGATTTCTGGAGGAGACCATTTCTTGGTCAAAAATCTGTTGGTGTTAGCCTTCGGTATTATTGAAAATGGTCGTTCATGGCTATTTTCAACTAAAATGGGGGTTATGTGGCCATTTATCATTGACCAGAGGCTCGTACAATTCACCCCACATATGTTTTCTTGCCATAGATCACATTCTTGGATTTCTGGTGGAGACCATTTCTTGGTCAAAAATCCGTACGTGTTAGCCTTCGGTATTATTGAAAATGGTCAATCATGGCTATTTTCGACAAAAATGGGGGTTGTGTGGCCATTGATCTTCGACCAGAGGCTCATACACCTCACTACACTTATGTTTCCTTGCCATAGATCACATTCTTGGATTTATGGTGGAGACCATTTCTTGGTCAAAAATCCATAGGTGTTAGCCTTCAGTGTCATTGAAAATGGTCGTTCATGGCTATTTTCGACAAAAATGGGGGTTGTGTGGCCATTGATCATCGGCAAGAGGCTCGTACACTTCACCCCACATATGTTTTCTTTCCATAGATCACATTCTTGGATTTCTAGAGGAGACCATTTCTTGGTCAAAAATCTGTTGGTGTTAGCCTTCGGTATTATTGAAAATGGTCGTTCATGTCTATTTTTGACTAAAATGGGGGTTGTGTGGCCATTTATCATCGACCGGAGGCTCGTATAATTCACCCCACATATGTTTCCTTGCCATAGATCACATTCTTGGATTTCTGGTGGAGACCATTTCTTGGTCAAAAATCTGTACGTGTTAGCCTTCGGTATTATTCAAAATGGTCATTGATGGCTATTTTCGACACAAATGGGGGTTGTGTGGCCATTGATCTTCGACCAGAGGCTCATACACCTCACTTCACATATGTTTCCTTGCCATAGATCACATTCTTGGATTTATGGTGGAGACCATTTCTTGGTCAAAAATCCATAGGTGTTAGCCTTCAGTGTCATTGAAAATGGTGGTTCATGGCTATTTTTGAAAAAATGGGGGTTTTGTGGCTATTGATCATCGACCAGAGGCTCGTACACTTCACCCCACATATGTTTTCTTGCCATAGATCAGAATCTTGGATTTCTCGTAGAGACCATTTGTTGGTCAAAAATTCGTAGGTGTTAGCCTTCAGTGTCATTGAAAATGGTCATTCATGGCTATTTTCGACAAAAATGGGGGTTGTGTCGCCATTGATCATCAACCAAAGGATCGTACACCTCACCCCACATAAGTTTCCTTTCCATATATCACATTCTTGGATTTCTGGTGGAGGCCATTTCTTGGTCAAAAACCCGTAGGTGTTAGTCTTCGGTATTATTGAAAATGGTCGTTCATGGCTATTTTCGACAAAAATGGGGGTTGTGTGGCAATTGATCATCGACCAAAGGCTCATACACCTCACCCCACATGTGTATCCTTGCCATAGACCACATTCTTGGATTTCTGGTGGTGACCATTTCTTGGTAAAAAAATCCGTAGGTGTTAGCCTTCGGTATTATTGAAAATGGTTGTTCATGGCTATTTTCGACAAAAATGGGGGTTGTGTGGCCATTGATCATCGACCAAAGGCTCATACACCTCACCCCACATATGTTTCCTTGCCATAGACCACATTCTTGGATTTCTGGTGGAGACCATTTGTTGGTCAATAATCCGTAGGTGTTAGCTTTCGGTATTATTGAAAATGGTCGTTCATGGCTATTTTCATCAAAAATGGGGGTTGTGTGGCCATTTATCATCGACCAGAGGCTCGTACACCTCACCCCACATATGTTTCCTTGCCATAGAGCACACTCTTGGATTTCTGGTGGAGACCATTTCTTGGTCAAAAATTCGTACGTGTTAGCCTTCGGTATTATTGAAAATGGTCGTTCATGGCTATTTTCGACAAAATGGGGGTTGTGTGGCCATTGATCATCGATCAGAGGCTCGTACACCTCACCCACATATGTTTCCTTGCCGTAGATCACATTCTTGGATTTCTGGTGGAGACCATTTCTTGGTCAAAAATCCGTACGTGTTAGCCTTCGGTATTATTGAAAATGGTCGTTCATGGCTATTTCTGACAAAATAGAGGTTCTGTGGCCATTGATCATCGACCAGAGGCTCATACACCTCACCCCACATATTTTTCCTTGACATAGATCACATTTTTGGATTTCTGGTGAAGACCATTTCTTGGGCAAAAATCCGAATGTGTTACCCTTCGGTATTATTGAAAATGGTCATTCATGGCTAATTTCGACAAAAATGGGGGTTGTGTGGCCATTTATCTTCAACCAGAGGCTCATACACCTCACTACACATATGTTTTCTTGCCATAGATCACATTCTTGGATCTATGGTGGAGACCAGTTCTTGGTCAAAAATCCATAGGTGTTAGCCTTCAGTGTCATTGAAAATAGTCGTTCATGGCAATTTTCAACAAAAATGGGGGTTGTGTGGCCATTGATAATCGACCGGGGGCTCGTACACCTCACCCCACATATGTTTCCTTGCCATAGATCACATTCTTGGATTTCTGGTGGTGACCATTTCTTGGTCAAAAATCCGTACGTGTTAGCCTTCGGTATTATTGAAAATGGTCGTTCATGGCTGTTTTCGACAAAAATGGGGGTTGTGTGGCCATTGATCATCGACCAGAGGCTCGTACACCTCACCCCAAATATGTTTCCTTGCCATAGATCATATTCTTTGATTTCTGGTGGAGACGATTTCTTGGTCAAAAATCCGTAGGTGATAGCCTTCGAAATTATTGAAAATGGTCGTTCATGGCTATTTTCGACAAAAACGGGGGTTGTGTGGCTATTGATCATCGATCAGAGGCTCGTACACCTCACCCCACATATGTTTCCTTGCCACAGATCACATTCTTGGATTTCTGGTGGAGACCATTTCTTGGTCAAAAATCTGTAGGTGTTAGCCCTCGGTATTATTGTAAATGGTCGTTCATGGCTATTTTCAACAAAAATGGGGGTTGTGTGGCCATTGATCATCGACCAGAGGCTCATACACCTCACCCCACATATGTTTCCTTGCCATAGATCACATTCTTGGATTTCTGGTGGAGACCATTTCTTGGTAAAAAATCCGTACGTGTTAGTCTTCGGTATTATTGAAAATGGCCATTCATGGCTATTTTCAACACAAATGGGGGTTGTGTGGCCATTGATCTTCGACCAGAGGCTATTACACCTCACTACACATATGTTTCCTTGCCATAGATCACATTCTTGGATTTATGGTGGAGACCATTTCTTGGTCAAAAATCCATAGGTGTTAGCCTTCAGTGTCATTGAAAATGGTCGTTCATGGCTATTTTCGACAAAAATGGGGGTTGTGTGGCCATTGATCATCGACCAGAGGCTCGTACACTTCACCCCACAAATGTTTTCTTGCCATAGATCACAATCTTGGATTTTTCGTGGAGACCATTTGTTGGTCAAAAATTCGTAGGAGTTAGCCTTCAGTGTCATTGAAAATGGTCATTCATGGCTATTTTCGACAAAAATGGGGGTTGTGTCGCCATTGATCATCGACCAGAGGCTCGTACACCTCACCCCACATAAGTTTCCTTGCCATAGACCACATTCTTGGATTTCTGGTAGAGACCATTTCTTGGTCAAAAATCCGTAGGTGTTAGCCTTCGGTATTATTGAAAATGGTCGTTCATGGCTATTTTCGACAAAAATGGGAGTTGTGTGGCAATTGATCATCGACCAAAGGCTCATACACCTCACCCCACATATGTTTCCTTGCCATAGACCACATTATTGGATTTCTGGTGGAGACCATTTCTTGGTCAAAAATCCTAGGTGTTAGCCTTCAGTGTCATTGTAAATGGTCGTTCATTGTTATTTTCGACAAAAATGGGGGTTGTGTGGCCATTGATCATCGACCAGAGGCTCGTACACTTCACCCCACATATGTTTTCTTGCTATAGATCACATTCTTGGATTTCTGGTGGAGACCATTTTTGGTCAAAAATATGTTGGTGTTAGCCTTCGGTATTATTGAAAATGGTCGTTCATGGCTATTTTCGACTAAAATGGGGGTTGTGTGGCCATTTATCATCGACCAGAGGCTCGTACACCTCACCCCACATATGTTTACTTGCCATAGATCACATTCTTGGATTTCTGGTGGAGACCATTTCTTGGTTAAAAATCCGTACGTGTTAGCCTTCGGTATTATTGAAAATGGTCATTTATGGCTATTTTCAACAAAAATGGGGTTGTGTGGCCATTGATTATCGACCAGAGGCTCGTACACCTCACCCCACATATGTTTCCTTGCCATAGATCACATTCTTGGATTTCTGGTGGTGACCATTTCTTGGTCAAAAATCCGTAGGTGTTAGCCTTCAGTATTATTGAAAATGGTCGTTCATAGCTATTTTCAACAAAAATGGGGGTTGTGTGGCCATTGATCATTGACCAAAGGCTCATACACCTCCCCCCACATATGTTTCCTTACCATAGACCACATTCTTGGATTTCTGGTGGAGACCATTTGTTGGTCAAAAATCCGTAGGTGTTAGCCTTCGGTATTATTGAAAATGGTCGTTCATGGCTATTTTCATCAAAAATGGGGGTTGTGTGGCCATTTATTATCAACCAGAGGCTCGTACACCTCACCCCTCATATGTTTCCTTGCCATAGATCACATTCTTGGATTTCTAGTGGAGACCATTTCTTGGTCAAAAATTTGTACGTGTTAGCCTTCGGTATTATTGAAAATGGTCGTGGTCGTTCATGGCTATTTTCGACAAAATGGGGGTTGTGTGGCCATTGATCATCGACCAGAGGCTCGTACACCTCACCCACATATGTTTCCTTGTCGTAGATCACATTCTTGGATTTCTGGTGGAGACCATTTCTTGGTCAAAAATCCGTATGTGTTAGCCTTCGGTATTATTGAAAATGGTCGTTCATGGCTATTTTCGAAAAAATAGAGGTTCTGTGGCCATTGATCATCGACCAGAGGCTCGTACACCTCACCCACATATGTTTCCTTGCCGTAGATCACATTCTTGGATTTCTGGTGGAGACCATTTCTTGGGCAAAAATCCGAATGTGTTAGCCTTCGGTATTATTGAAAATGGTTATTCATTGCTATTTTCGACAAAAATGGGGGTTGTGTGGCCATTTATCTTCAACCAGAGGCTCATACACCTCACTACACATATGTTTTCTTGCCATAGATCACATTCTTGGATCTATGGTGGATACCAGTTCTTGGTCAAAAATCCATAGGTGTTAGCCTTCAGTGTCATTGAAAATAGTCGTTCATGGCTATTTTCGACAATAATGGGATTTGTGTGGCCATTGATAATCGACCAGAGGCTCGTACACCTCACCCCACATATGTTTCCTTGCCATAGATCACATTCTTGGATTTCTGGTGGAGACCATTTCTTGGTCAAAAATCCGTAGGTGTTAGCCTTCGGTATCATTGAAAATGGTCGTTCATGGCTATTTTCGACAATAATGGGGGTTGTGTGGCCATTGATCATCGACAAGAGGCTCGTACACCTCACCCGACATATAATTCCTTGCCATAGATCATATTCTTGGATTTCTGGTGGAGACGATTTCTTGGTCAAAAATCCGTAGGTGTTAGCCTTCGGTATTATTTAAAATGGTCGTTCATGGCTATTTTCGACAAAAATGGGGGTTGTGTGGCCATTGATCATCGACCAGAGGCTCATACACCTCACCCCACATATGTTTCCTTGCCATAGATCAAATTCTTGGATTTCTAGTGGAGATCATTTCTTGGTCAAAAATCCGTAGGTGTTAGCCTTCGATATTATTGTAAATGGTCGTTCATGGCTATTTTCGACAAAAATGGGGGTTGTGTGGCCATTGATCATCGACCAGAGGCTCATACACCTCACCTCACATATGTTTCCTTGCCATAGATCACATTCTTGGATTTCTGGTGGAGACCATTTCTTGGGCAAAAATTCGTACGTCTTAGCCTTCGGTATTATTGAAAATGGTCGTTCATGGCTATTTTCGACAAAATGGGGGTTGTGTGGCCATTGATCATCGACCAGAGGCTAGTACACCTCACCCCACATATGTTTCCTTGCCATAGATCACATTCTTGGATTTCTGGTGGAGACCATTTCTTGGGCAAAAATCCGAATGTGTTAGCCTTCGGTATTTTTGAAAATGGTCATTCATGGCTATTTTCGATAAAAATGGGGGTTGTTTCGCCATTGATCTTCGACCAGAGGCTCATACACCTCACTAAACATATGTTTCCTTGCCATATATCACATTCTTGGATTTATGGTGGAGACCATTTCTTGATCAAAAATCCATAGGTGTTAGCCTTCAGTGTCATTGAAAATGGTCGTTCATGGCTATTTTCGACAAAATAGAGGTTCTGTGGCCATTGATCATTGACCAGAGGCTCATCCACCTCACCCCACATATGTTTCCTTGCCATAGATCACATTCTTGGATTTCTGGTGGAGACCATTTCTGGGTCAAAAATCCGTAGGTGTTAGCCTTCTGTATTATTGAAAATGGTCGTTCATGGCTATATTCGACAAAAATGGGGGTTGTGTGGCCATTGATCATCGACCAGAGGCTCGTACACCTCACCCCACATATGTTTCCTTGCCATAGATCACATTCTTGGATTTCTTGTGGAGACCGTTTCTTGGTCAAAAATCCGTAGGTGTTAGCCATCGGTATTATTGAAAATGGTCGTTCATGGCTATTTTCGACAAAAATGGGGGTTTTGTGGCCATTGATCATCGACCAGAGGCTCACACACCTGACCCCACATATGTTTCCTTGCCATAGATCACATTCTTGGATTTCTGGTGGAGACCATTTCTTTGTCAAAAATCCGTAGGTGTTAGCCTCTGGTATTATTGAAAATGGTCGTTCATTTTTGACCAAGAAATGGTCTCCACCAGAAATCCAAGAATGTGATCTATGGCAAGGAAACATTTGTGGGGTGAGGTGTACGAGCCTTTGGTCGATTATCAATGGCCACACAACCCCCATTTTTGTCGAAAATAGCCATGAACGACTATTTTCAATGACACTGAAGGCTAACACCTACGGATTTTTGACCAAGAACTAGTCTCCACCATAGATCCAAGAATGTGATATATGGCAAGAAAACATATGTGTAGTGAGGTGTATGATCCTCTGGTTGAAGATAAATGGCCACACAACCCCCATTTTTGTCGAAAATAGCCATGAATAACCATTTTCAATAATACCTAAGGCTAACACCTACGAATTTTTGACCAAGAAATGGTCTCCACCAGAAATCCAAGAATGTGATCAATGGCAAGGAAACATATGTGGGGTGAGGTGTATGAGCCTCTGGTCGATGATCAATGGCTACAGAACCTCTATTTTGTCGAAAATAGCCATGAACGACCATTTTCAATGACACTGAAGGCTAACACCTATGGAATTTTGACCAAGAAATGGTCTCCACCATAAATCCAAGAATGTGATATATGGCAAGGAAACATATGTGTAGTGAGGTGTATGAGCCTCTGGTCGAAGATCAATGGCGAAACAACCCCCATTTTTATCGAAAATAGCCATGAATGACCATTTTCAAAAATACCGAAGGCTAACACATTCGGATTTTTGCCTAAGAAATGGTCTCCACCAGAAATCCAAGAATGTGATCTATGGCAAGGAAACATATGTGTGGTGAGGTGTACGAGCCTCTGGTCGATGATCAATGGCCACACAACCCCCATTTTGTCGAAAATAGCCATGAACGACCATTTTCAATAATACTGAAGGCTAACACGTATGAATTTTTGACCAAGAAATGGTCTCCACCAGAAATCCAAGAATGTGATCCATGGCAAGAAACATATGTGGGGTGAGGTGTACGAGCCTCTGGTCGATGATAAATGGCCATACAACCCCCATTGTTTATCAAAATAGCCATGAACGACCATTTTCAATAATATCAGAGGCTAACACCTACAGATTTTTGACCAAGAAATGGTCTCCACTAGAAATCCAAGAATGTGATCTATGGCAAGGAAACATATGTGGGGTGAGGTGTATGAGCCTCTGGTCGATGATCAATGGCCACACAACCCCCATTTTTATCGAAAATAGCCATGAATGACCATTTACAATAATATCGAAGGCTAACACCTACGGATTTTTGACCAACAAATGGACTCCACCAGAAATCCAAGAATTTGATCTATGGCAAGGAAACATATGTGGTGAGGTGTACGAGCCTCTGGTCGATGATCAATGGCCACAGAACCCCCATTTTTGTCGAAAATAGCCATGAACGACCATTTTCAATAATACCGAACGCTAACACCTACGGATTTTTGACCAAGAAATCGTCTCCACCAGAAATCCAAGAATATGATCTATGGCAAGGAATTATATGTCGGGTGAGGTGTACGAGCCTCTGGTCGATGATCAATGGCCACACAACCCCCATTTTTGTCAAAAATAGCCATGAACGACCATTTTCAATAATACCGAAGGCTAACACGTACGGATTTTTGACCAAGAAATGGTCTCCACGAGAAATCAAAGATTTTGATCTATGGCAATAAAACATATGTGGGGTGAGGTGTACGAGCCTCTGGTCGATGATCAATGGCCACACAACCCCCATTTTTGTCGAAAATAGCCATGAACGACCATTTTCAATAATACCGAAGGCTAACACCTACGGATTTTTGACCAAGAAATGGTCTCCACCAGAAATCCAAGAATGTGATCTATGGCAAGGAAACATATGTGGGGTGAGGTGTATGAGCCTCTGGTCGATTATTAATGGCCACACAACCCCCATTATTGTCGAAAATACCCATGAACGACTATTTTCAATGACAGTGAAGGCTAACACCTATGGATTTCTGACCAAGAACTGGTCTCCACCATAGATCCAAGAATGTGATCTATGGCAAGAAAACATATGTGTAGTGAGGTGTAGGAGCCTCTGGATGAAGATAAATGGCCACACAACCCCCATTTTTGTCGAAAATAGCCATGAATAACCATTTTCAATAATACCGAAGGCTAACACATTCGGATTTTTGCCCAATAAATGGTCTCCACCAGAAATCCAAGAATGTGATCTACGACAAGGAAACACATGTGGGTGAGGTGTATGTGCTTCTGGTCGATGATCAATGGCCATAGAACCTCTATTTTGTCGAAAATAGCCATGAACGACCATTTTCAATAATACCGAAGGCTAACACGTACGGATTTTTGACCAAGAAATGGTCTCCACCAGAAATCCAAGAATGTGATCTACGACAAGGAAACATATGTGGGTGAGGTGTACGAGCCTCTGGTCGATGATCAATGGCCACACAACCCCCATTTTGTCGAAAATAGCCATGAACGACCACGACCATTTTCAATAATACCGAAGGCTAACACGTACGAATTTTTGACCAAGAAATGGTCTCCACTAGAAATCCAAGAATGTGATCTATGGCAAGGAAACATATGTGGGGTGAGGTGAACGAGCCTCTGGTTGATGATAAATGGCCACACAACCCCCATTTTTTGATGAAAATAGCCATGAACGACCATTTTCAATAATACCTAAGGCTAACACCTACGAATTTTTGACCAACAAATGGTCACCACCAGAAATCCAAGGATGTGGTCTATGGCAAGGAAACATATGTGGGGTGAGGTGTATGAGCCTTTGGTCGATGATCAATGGCCACACAACCCCCATTTTTGTCGAAAATAGCTATGAACGACCATTTTCAATAATACCGAAGGCTAACACCTACGGATTTTTGACCAAGAAATGGTCACCACCAGAAATCCAAGAATGTGATCTATGGTAAGGAAACATATGTGGGGTGAGGTGTACGAGCCTCTGGTCGATAATCAATGGCCACACAACCCCCATTTTTGTCGAAAATAGCCATAAATGACCATTTTCAATAATACCGAAGGCTAACACGTACGGATTTTTAACCAAGAAATGGTCTCCACCAGAAATCCAAGAATGTGATCTATGTCAAGTAAACATATGTGGGGTGAGGTGTACGAGCCTCTGGTCGATGATAAATGGCCACACAACCCCCATTTTAGTCGAAAATAGCCTTGAACGACCATTTTCAATAATACCGAAGGCTAACACCAACAGATTTTTGACCAAGAAATTGTCTCCACCAGAATTCCAAGAATGTGATCTATAGCAAGAAAACATATGTGGGGTGAAGTGTACGAGCCTCTGTTCGATGATCAATGGCCACACAACCCCCATTTTTGTCAAAAATAGCCATGAACGACCATTTTCAATGACACTGAAGGCTAACACCTATGGATTTTTGACCAAGAAATGGTCTCCACCAGAAATCCAAGAATGTGGTCTATGGCAAGGAAACATATGTGGGGTGAGGTGTATGAGCCTTTGGTCGATGATCAATTGCCACACAACCCCCATTTTGTCGAAAATAGCCATGAACGACCATTTTCAATAATACCGAAGGCTAACACCTACGGATTTTTGACCAAGAAATGGTCTCCACCAGAAATCCAAGAATGTGATCTATGGCAAGGAAACTTATGTGGGGTGAGGTGTACGAGCCTCTGGTCGATGATCAATGGCGACACAACCCCCATTTTTGTCGAAAATAGCCATGAATGACCATTTTCAATGACACTGAAGGCTAACACCTACGAATTTTTGACCAACAAATGGTCTCCACGAGAAATCTAAGATTGTGATCTATGGCAAGAAAACATATGTGGGGTGAAGTGTACGAGCCTCTGGTCAATGATCAATGGCCAGACAACCCCCATTTTTGTCGAAAATTGCCATGAACGACCATTTTCAAAGGCTAACACCTATGGATTTTTGACCAAGAAATGGTCTCCACTATAAATCCAAGAATGTGATCTATGGCAAGGAAACATATGTGTAGTGAGGTGTATGAGCGTCTGGTCAAAGATCAATGGCCACACAACCCCCATTTGTGTCGAAAATAGCCATGAATGACCATTTTCAATAATACCGAAGGCTAACATGTACGGATTTTTGACCAAGAAATGGTCTCCACCAGAAATTCAAGAATGTTATCTATGGCAAGGAAACATATGTGGGGTGAGGTGTATGAGCCTCTGGTCGATGATCAATGGCCACACAACCCCCATTTTTGTCGAAAATAGCCATGAACGACCATTTACAATAATACCGAAGGCTAACACCTACGGATTTTTGACCAAGAAATGGTCTCCACCAGAAATCCAAGAATGTGATCTATGGCAAGGAAACATATGTGGGGTGAGGTGTACGAGCCTCTGATCGATGATCAATGGCCACACAACCCCCATTTTTGTTGAAAATAGCCATGAACGACCATTTTCAATAATACTGAAGGCTAACACCTACGGATTTTTGACCAAGAAATGGTCTCCACCAGAAATCCAAGAATGTGATCTATGGCAAGGAAAGTTATGTGGGGTGAGGTGTACGAGCCTCTAGTCGATGATCAATGGCGACACAACCCCCATTTTTGTCGAAAATAGCCATGAATGACCATTTTCAATGACACTGAAGGCTAACACCTACGAATTTTTGACCAACAAATGGTCTCCACGAGAAATCTAAGATTGTGATCTACGGCAAGAAAACATATGTGGGGTGAAGTTTACGAGCCTCTGGTCGATGATCAATGGCCAGACAACCCCCATTTTTGTCGAAAATAGCCATGAACGACCATTTTCAATGACACTGAAGGCTAACACCTATGGATTTTTGACCAAGAAATGGTCTCCACCATAAATCCAAGAATGTGATCTATGGCAAGGAAACATATGTGTAGTGAGGTGTATGAGCGTCTAGTCAAAGATCAATGGCCACACAACCCCCATTTGTGTCGAAAATAGCCATGAATGACCATTTTCAATAATACCGAAGGCTAACATGTACGGATTTTTGACCAAGAAATGGTCTCCACCAGAAATTCAAGAATGTTATCTATGGCAAGGAAACATATGTGGGGTGAGGTGTACGAGCCTCTGATCGATGATCAATGGCCACACAACCCCCATTTTTGTTGAAAATAGCCATGAACGACCATTTTCAATAATTCTGAAGGCTAACACCTACGAATTTTTGACCAAGAAATCGTCTTCACCAGAAATCCAAGAATATGATCTATGGCAAGGAAACATATTTGTGGTGAGGTGTACGAGCCTCTGGTCGATGATCAATGGCCACACAACCCCCATTTTTGTCGAAAACAGCCATGAACGACCATTTTCAATAATACCGAAGGCTAACACGTACGGATTTTTGACAAAGAAATGGTCTCCACGAGAAATCCAAGATTGTGATCTATGGCAATTAACATATGTGGGGTGAGGTGTACGAGCCTCTGGTCGATGATAAATGGCCACACAACCCCCATTTTTGTCAAAAATAGCCATGAACGACCATTTTCAATAATACCGAAGGCTAACACCTACGGATTTTTGAACAAGAAATGGTCTTCACCAGAAATCCAAGAATGTGATCTATGGCAAGGAAACATATGTGGGGTGAGGTGTACGAGCCCCTGGTCGATTATCAATGGCCACACAACCCCCATTTTTGTCGAAAATTGCCATGAACGACTATTTTCAATGACACTGATGGCTAACACCTATGGATTTTTGACCAAGAACTGGTCTCCACCATAGATCCAAGTATGTGATCTATGGCAAGAAAACATATGTGTAGTGAGGTGTATGAGCCTCTAGTTGAAGATAAATGGCCACACAACCCCCATTTTTGTCGAAAATAGCCATGAATGACCATTTTCAATAATACCGAAGGCTAACACATTCGGATTTTTGCCCAAGAAATGGTCTCCACCAGAAATCCAAAAACGTGATCTATGTCAAGGAAACATATGTGGGGTGAGGTGTATGAGCCTCTGGTCGATGATCAATGGCCACATAACCTCTATTTTGTCAAAAATAGCCATGAACGACCATTTTCAATAATACCGAAGGCTAACACGTACGGATTTTTGACCAAGAAATGGTCTCCACCAGAAATCCAAGAATGTGATCTATAGAAAGAAAACATATGTGGGGTGAAGTGTACGAGCCTCTGGTCGATGATCAATGGCCACACAACCCCCATTTTTGTCGAAAATAGCCATGAACGACCATTTTGAATGACACTGAAGGCTAACACCTATGGATTTTTGACCAAGAAATGGTCTCCACCAGAAATCCAAGAATGTGGTCTATGGCAAGGAAACATATGTGGGGTGAGGTGTATGAGCCTTTAGTCGATGATCAATTGCCACACAACCCCCATTTTTGTCGAAAATAGCCATGAACGACCATTTTCAATAATACCGAAGGCTAACACCTACGGATTTTTGACCAAGAAATGGTCTCCACCAGAAATCCAAGAATGTGATTTATGGCAAGGAAACTTATGTGGGGTGAGATGTACGAGCCTCTGGTCGATGATTAATGGGGACACAACCCCCATTTTTGTCGAAAATAGCCATGAATGACCATTTTCAATGACACTGAAGGCTAACACCTACGAATTTTTGACCAACAAATGGTCTCCACAAGAAATCCAAGATTGTGATCTATGACAAGAAAACATATGTGGGGTGAAGTGTACGAGCCTCTGGTCGATGATCAATGGCCACGCAACTCCCATTTTTGTCGAAAATAGCCATGAACGACCATTTTCAATGACACTGAAGGCTAACTAACACCTATGGATTTTTGACCAAGAAATGGTCTCCACCACAAATCCAAGAATGTGATCTATGACAAGGAAACATATGTGTAGTGAGGTGTATGAGCCTCTGGTCGAAGATCAATGGCCACACAACCCCCATTTGTGTCGAAAATAGCCATGAATGACCATTTTCAATAATACCGAAGGCTAACACGTACGGATTTTTGACCAAGAAATGGTCTCCACTAGAAATCCAAGAATGTGATCTATGGCAAGGAAACATATGTGGGGTGAGGTGTATGAGTCTGTGGTCGATGATCAATGGCCACACAACCCCCATTTTTGTCGAAAATAGCCATGAACGACCATTTACAATAATACCGAAGGCTAACACCTACGGATTTTTGACCAAGAAATTGTCTCCACCAGAATTCCAAGAATGTGATCTATAGCAAGAAAACATATGTGGGGTGAAGTGTACGAGCCTCTGTTCGATGATCAATGGCCACACAACCCCCATTTTTGTCAAAAATAGCCATGAACGACCATTTTCAATGACACTGAAGGCTAACACCTATGGATTTTTGACCAAGAAATGGTCTCCACCAGAAATCCAAGAATGTGGTCTATGGCAAGGAAACATATGTGGGGTGAGGTGTATGAGCCTTTGGTCGATGATCAATTGCCACACAACCCCCATTTTGTCGAAAATAGCCATGAACGACCATTTTCAATAATACCGAAGGCTAACACCTACGGATTTTTGACCAAGAAATGGTCTCCACCAGAAATCCAAGAATGTGATCTATGGCAAGGAAACTTATGTGGGGTGAGGTGTACGAGCCTCTGGTCGATGATCAATGGCGACACAACCCCCATTTTTGTCGAAAATAGCCATGAATGACCATTTTCAATGACACTGAAGGCTAACACCTACGAATTTTTGACCAACAAATGGTCTCCACGAGAAATCTAAGATTGTGATCTATGGCAAGAAAACATATGTGGGGTGAAGTGTACGAGCCTCTGGTCAATGATCAATGGCCAGACAACCCCCATTTTTGTCGAAAATTGCCATGAACGACCATTTTCAAAGGCTAACACCTATGGATTTTTGACCAAGAAATGGTCTCCACTATAAATCCAAGAATGTGATCTATGGCAAGGAAACATATGTGTAGTGAGGTGTATGAGCGTCTGGTCAAAGATCAATGGCCACACAACCCCCATTTGTGTCGAAAATAGCCATGAATGACCATTTTCAATAATACCGAAGGCTAACATGTACGGATTTTTGACCAAGAAATGGTCTCCACCAGAAATTCAAGAATGTTATCTATGGCAAGGAAACATATGTGGGGTGAGGTGTATGAGCCTCTGGTCGATAATCAATGGCCACACAACCCCCATTTTTGTCGAAAATAGCCATGAACGACCATTTACAATAATACCGAAGGCTAACACCTACGGATTTTTGACCAAGAAATGGTCTCCACCAGACATCCAAGAATGTGATCTATGGCAAGGAAACATATGTGGGGTGAGGTGTACGAGCCTCTGATCGATGATCAATGGCCACACAACCCCCATTTTTGTTGAAAATAGCCATGAACGACCATTTTCAATAATACTGAAGGCTAACACCTACGGATTTTTGACCAAGAAATGGTCTCCACCAGAAATCCAAGAATGTGATCTATGGCAAGGAAAGTTATGTGGGGTGAGGTGTACGAGCCTCTAGTCGATGATCAATGGCGACACAACCCCCATTTTTGTCGAAAATAGCCATGAATGACCATTTTCAATGACACTGAAGGCTAACACCTACGAATTTTTGACCAACAAATGGTCTCCACGAGAAATCTAAGATTGTGATCTACGGCAAGAAAACATATGTGGGGTGAAGTTTACGAGCCTCTGGTCGATGATCAATGGCCAGACAACCCCCATTTTTGTCGAAAATAGCCATGAACGACCATTTTCAATGACACTGAAGGCTAACACCTATGGATTTTTGACCAAGAAATGGTCTCCACCATAAATCCAAGAATGTGATCTATGGCAAGGAAACATATGTGTAGTGAGGTGTATGAGCGTCTAGTCAAAGATCAATGGCCACACAACCCCCATTTGTGTCGAAAATAGCCATGAATGACCATTTTCAATAATACCGAAGGCTAACATGTACGGATTTTTGACCAAGAAATGGTCTCCACCAGAAATTCAAGAATGTTATCTATGGCAAGGAAACATATGTGGGGTGAGGTGTACGAGCCTCTGATCGATGATCAATGGCCACACAACCCCCATTTTTGTTGAAAATAGCCATGAACGACCATTTTCAATAATTCTGAAGGCTAACACCTACGAATTTTTGACCAAGAAATCGTCTTCACCAGAAATCCAAGAATATGATCTATGGCAAGGAAACATATTTGTGGTGAGGTGTACGAGCCTCTGGTCGATGATCAATGGCCACACAACCCCCATTTTTGTCGAAAACAGCCATGAACGACCATTTTCAATAATACCGAAGGCTAACACGTACGGATTTTTGACAAAGAAATGGTCTCCACGAGAAATCCAAGATTGTGATCTATGGCAATTAACATATGTGGGGTGAGGTGTACGAGCCTCTGGTCGATGATAAATGGCCACACAACCCCCATTTTTGTCAAAAATAGCCATGAACGACCATTTTCAATAATACCGAAGGCTAACACCTACGGATTTTTGAACAAGAAATGGTCTTCACCAGAAATCCAAGAATGTGATCTATGGCAAGGAAACATATGTGGGGTGAGGTGTACGAGCCCCTGGTCGATTATCAATGGCCACACAACCCCCATTTTTGTCGAAAATTGCCATGAACGACTATTTTCAATGACACTGATGGCTAACACCTATGGATTTTTGACCAAGAACTGGTCTCCACCATAGATCCAAGTATGTGATCTATGGCAAGAAAACATATGTGTAGTGAGGTGTATGAGCCTCTAGTTGAAGATAAATGGCCACACAACCCCCATTTTTGTCGAAAATAGCCATGAATGACCATTTTCAATAATACCGAAGGCTAACACATTCGGATTTTTGCCCAAGAAATGGTCTCCACCAGAAATCCAAAAACGTGATCTATGTCAAGGAAACATATGTGGGGTGAGGTGTATGAGCCTCTGGTCGATGATCAATGGCCACATAACCTCTATTTTGTCAAAAATAGCCATGAACGACCATTTTCAATAATACCGAAGGCTAACACGTACGGATTTTTGACCAAGAAATGGTCTCCACCAGAAATCCAAGAATGTGATCTATAGAAAGAAAACATATGTGGGGTGAAGTGTACGAGCCTCTGGTCGATGATCAATGGCCACACAACCCCCATTTTTGTCGAAAATAGCCATGAACGACCATTTTGAATGACACTGAAGGCTAACACCTATGGATTTTTGACCAAGAAATGGTCTCCACCAGAAATCCAAGAATGTGGTCTATGGCAAGGAAACATATGTGGGGTGAGGTGTATGAGCCTTTAGTCGATGATCAATTGCCACACAACCCCCATTTTTGTCGAAAATAGCCATGGACGACCATTTTCAATAATACCGAAGGCTAACACCTACGGATTTTTGACCAAGAAATGGTCTCCACCAGAAATCCAAGAATGTGATTTATGGCAAGGAAACTTATGTGGGGTGAGATGTACGAGCCTCTGGTCGATGATTAATGGGGACACAACCCCCATTTTTGTCGAAAATAGCCATGAATGACCATTTTCAATGACACTGAAGGCTAACACCTACGAATTTTTGACCAACAAATGGTCTCCACAAGAAATCCAAGATTGTGATCTATGACAAGAAAACATATGTGGGGTGAAGTGTACGAGCCTCTGGTCGATGATCAATGGCCACGCAACTCCCATTTTTGTCGAAAATAGCCATGAACGACCATTTTCAATGACACTGAAGGCTAACTAACACCTATGGATTTTTGACCAAGAAATGGTCTCCACCACAAATCCAAGAATGTGATCTATGACAAGGAAACATATGTGTAGTGAGGTGTATGAGCCTCTGGTCGAAGATCAATGGCCACACAACCCCCATTTGTGTCGAAAATAGCCATGAATGACCATTTTCAATAATACCGAAGGCTAACACGTACGGATTTTTGACCAAGAAATGGTCTCCACTAGAAATCCAAGAATGTGATCTATGGCAAGGAAACATATGTGGGGTGAGGTGTATGAGTCTGTGGTCGATGATCAATGGCCACACAACCCCCATTTTTGTCGAAAATAGCCATGAACGACCATTTACAATAATACCGAAGGCTAACACCTACGGATTTTTGACCAAGAAATTGTCTCCACCAGAAATCCAAGAATGTGATCTATGGCAAGGAAACATATGTGGGGTGAGGTGTACGAGCCTCTGGTCGATGATCAATGGCCACACAACCCCCATTTTTGTCGAAAATAGCCATGAACGACCATTTTCAATAATTTCGAATGCTAACACCAACGGATTTTTTACCAAGAAATCGTGTCCACCAGAAATCCAAGAATATGATCTATGGCAAGGAAACATATTTGGGGTGAGGTGTACGAGCCTCTGGTCGATGATCAATGGCCACACAACCCCCATTTTTTGTCGAAAACAGCCATGAACGACCAGTTTCAATAATACCGAAGGCTAACACGTACGGATTTTTGACCAAGAAATGGTCTCCACGAGAAATCCAAGATTGTGATCTATGGCAATTAAACATATGTGGGGTGAGGTGTACGAGCCTTTGGTCGATGATAAATGGCCACACAACCCCCATTTTTGTCGAAAATTGTCATGAACGACCATTTTCAATAATACCGAAGGCTAACACCTACGGATTTTTGACCAAGAAATGGTCTCCACCAGAAATCCAAGAATGTGATCTATGGCAAGGAAACATATGTGGGGTGAGGTGTACGAGCCCCTGGTCGATTATCAATGGCCACACAACCCCCATTTTTGTCGAAAATTGCCATGAACGACTATTTTCAATGACACTGAAGGCTAAGACCTATGGATTTTTGACCAAGAACTGGACTCCACCATAGATCCAAGAATGTGATCTATGGCAAGAAAACATATGTGTAGTGAGGTGTATGAGCCTCTGGTTGAAGATAAATGGCCACACAACCCCCATTTTTGTCGAAAATAGCCATGAATGACCATTTTAAATAATACTGAAGGCTAACACATTCGGATTTTTACCCAAGAAATGGTCTCCACTAGAAATCCAAAAATGTGATCTATGTAAGTAAACATATGTGGGGTGAGGTGTATGAGCCATTGGTCGAAGATCAATGGCCACAGAACCTCTATTTTGTCCAAAATAGCCATGAACGACCATTTTCAATAATACCGAAGGCTAACACGTACGGATTTTTGACCAAGAAATGGTCTCCACCAGAAATCCAAGAATGTGATCTAAGGCAAGGAAACATATGTGGGTCAGGTGTACGAGCCTCTGATCGATGATCAATGGCCACACAACCCCCATTTTGTCGAAAATAGCCATGAACGACCATTTTCAATAATACCGAAGGCTAACACCTACGGATTTTTGACCAAGAAATGGTCACCACCAGAAATCCAAGAATATGGTCTATGGCAAGGAACCATATGTGGGGTGAGGTGTACGAGCCTTTGGTCGATGATAAATGGCCACACAACCCCCATTTTTGATGAAAATAGCCTTGAACGACCATTTTCAATAATATCGAAAGCTAACACCTACGGATTTTTACCAACAAATGGTCTCCACCAGAAATCCAAGAATGTGGTCTATGGCAAGGAAACATATGTGGGGTGAGGTGTATGAGCCTTTGGTCGATGATCAATGGCCACACAACCCCCATTTTTGTCGAAAATAGCCATGAACGACCATTTTCAATAATACCGAAGGCTAACACCTACGGATTTTTGACCAAGAAATGGTCACCACCAGAAATCCAAGAATGTGGTCTATGGCAAGGAAACACATGTGGGGTGAGGTGTATGAGCCTTTGGTCGATGATCAATTGCCACACAACCCCCATTTTTGTCGAAAATAGCCATGAACGACCATTTTCAATAATACCGAAGGCTAACACCTACGGATTTTTGACCAAGAAATGGTCTCCACCAGAAATCCAAGAATGTGATATATGGCAAGGAAACTTATGTGGGGTGAGGTGTATGATCCTCTGGTCGATGATCAATGGCGACACAACCCCCATCTTTGTCGAAAATAGCCATGAATGACCATTTTCAATGACACTGAAGGCTAACACCTACGAATTTTTGACCAACAAATGGTCTCCACGAGAAATCCAAGATTCTGATCTATGGCAAGAAAACATATGTGGGGTGAAGTGTACGAGCCTCTGGTCGATGATCAATGGCCACACAACTCCCATTTTTGTCGAAAATAGCCATGAACGACCATTTTCAATGACACTGAAGGCTAACACCTATGGATTTTTGACCAAGAAATGGTCTCCACCATAAATCCAAGAATGTGATTTATGGCAAGGAAACATATGTGTAGTGAGGTGTATGAGCCTCTGGTCGAAGATCAATGGCCACACAACCCCCATTTGTGACGAAAATAGCCATGAATGACCATTTTCAATAATACCGAAGGCTAACACGTACGGATTTTTGACCAAGAAATGGTCTCCACCAGAAATCCAAGAATGTGATCTATGGCAAGGAAACATATGTGGGGTGAATTGTACGAGCCTCCGGTCGATGATAAATGGCCACACAACCCCCATTTTAGTCAAAAATAGCCATGAACGACCATTTTCAATTATACGAAGGCTAACACCAA
The DNA here is from genome assembly GCF_902167145.1 of Zea mays. Lineage (NCBI taxonomy): Eukaryota > Viridiplantae > Streptophyta > Magnoliopsida > Poales > Poaceae > Zea > Zea mays. The sequence goes on from NC_050102.1 coordinate 156,725,000, forward strand.
CAGATTTTTGACCAAGAAATGGTCTCCTCTAGAAATCCAAGAATGTGATCTATGTCAAGAAAACATATGTGGGGTGAAGTGTACGAGCCTCTGGTCGATGATCAATGGCCACAGAACCCCCATTTTTGTCGAAAATAGCCATGGACGACCATTTTCAATGACACTGAAGGCTAACACCTATGGATTTTTGACCAAGAAATGGACTCCACCATAAATCCAAGAATGTGATCTATGGCAAGGAAACATAAGTGTAGTGAGGTGTATGAGCCTCTGGTTGAAGATCAATGGCCACACAACCCCATTTTTTATCGAAAATAGCCATGAATGACCATTTTCAATAATACCAAAGGCTAACACGTACGGATTTTTGACCAAGAAATGGTCTCCACCAGAAATCCAAGAATGTGATCTATGGCAAGGAAACATATGTGGGGTGAATTGTACGAGCCTCTGGTCGATGATAAATGGCCACACAACCCCCATTTTAGTCGAAAATAGCCATGAACGACCATTTTCAATAATACCGAAGGCTAACACCAACGGATTTTTGACCAAGAAATGGTCTCCTCCAGAAATCCAAGAATGTGATCTATGGCAAGAAAACATATGTGGGGTGAAGTGTACAAGCCTCTGGTCGATGATCAATGGCCACACAACCCCCATTTTTGTCGAAAATAGCCATGAACGACCATTTTCAATGACACTAAAGGCTAACACCTATGGCAAGGAAACATATGTGGGGTGAGGTTTATGAGCCTCTGGTTGATTATCATTGGCCACACAACCCCCATTTTTGTTGAAAATAGCCATGAATGACCATTTTCAATAATACCGAAGGCTAACACGTACGGATTTTTGACCAAGAAATGGTCTCCACCAGAAATCCAAGAATGTGATCTATAGTAAGGAAACATATGCGGGGTGAGGTGTATGAGCCTCTGGTCAATGATAAATGGCCACACAACCCCCATTTTAGTCGAAAATAGCCATGAACGACCATTTTCAATAATACCGAAGGCTAACACCAACGGATTTTTGACCAAGAAATGGTCTCCACCAGAAATCCTAGAATGTGATCTCTGGCAAGAAAACATATGTGCGGTGAAGTGTACGAGCCTCTGGTCGATGATCAATGGCCACACAAACCCCAATTTTGTCGAAAATAGCCATGAACGACCATTTTCAATGACACTGAAGGCTAACACCTATGGATTTTTGACCAAGAAATGGTCTCCACAATAAATCCAAGAATGTGATCTATGGCAAGGAAACATATGTGCAGTGAGGTGTATGAGCCTTTTGTCGAATATCAATGGCCACACAACCCCCATTTTTGTTGAAAATAGCCATGAACGACCATTTTCAAAAATACCAAAGGCTAACACATTCGGATTTTTGCCCAAGAAATGGTCTCCACCAGAAATCCAAGAATGTGATCTATGGCAAGGAAACATATGTGTGGTGAGGTGTACGAGCCTCTGGTCGATGATCAATGGCCACACAACCCCCATTTTGCCAAAAATAGCCATGAACGACCATTTTCAATAATACCGAAGGCTAACACGTACGAGTTTTAGACCAAGAAATGGTCTCCACCAGAAATCAAAGAATGTGATCTATGGCAAGGAAACATATGTGGGGTGAGGTTTATGAGCCTCTAGTCGATGATAAATGGCCACACAACCCCCAATTTTTATGAAAATAGGCATGAGCGACCATTTTCAATAATACTAGAGGCTAACACCTACGGATTTTTGACCAAGAAATGGTCTCCACCAGAAATCCAAGAATGTGATCTATGGCAAGGAAACAAATGTGGGGTGAGGTGTATGAGCCTCTAGCGATGATCATTGGCCACACAACCCCCATTTTTGTCGAAATAGCCATCAACGACCATTTTCAATAATACCGAAGGCTAACACCTACGGATTTTTGACCAAGAAATGGTCTCCACCAGAAATCCAAGAATGTGATCTACGGCAAGGAAACATATGTGGGGTGAGGTGTATGAGCCTCTGGTCGACGATCAATGGCCACACAACCCTAGTTTTTGTCGAAAATAGCCATGAACGACCATTTTCAATGACACTGAAGGCTAACACCTACGGATTTTTGACCAAGAAATGGTCTCCACCATAAATCCAAGAATGTGATCTATGGCAAGGAAACATATGTGTAGTGAGGTGTATGAGCCTCTGGTCGAAGATCAATGGCCACACAACCCCCATTTTTGTCGAAAATAGCCATGAATGACCATTTTCAAAAATACCAAAGGCTAACACATTCGGATTTTTGCCCAAGAAATGGTCTCCACCAGAAATCCAAGAATGTGATCTATGGCAAGGAAACATATGTGGGGTGAGGTGTAAGAGCCTCTGGTCGATGATCAATCGCCACACAACCCCCATTTTGCCGAAAATAGCCATGAACGACCATTTTCAATAATACCGAAGGCTAACACGTACGAGTTTTTGACCAAGAAATGGTCTCCACCAGAAATCCAACAATGTGATCTATGGCAAGGAAACATATGTGGGGTGAGGTTTATGAGCCTCTAGTCGATGATAAATGGCCACACAACCCCCATTTTTTATGAAAATAGCCATGAGCGACCATTTTCAATAATACTAGAGGCTAACACCTACGGATTTTTGACCAAGAAATGGTCTCCACCAGAAATCCAAGAATGTGATCTATGGCAAGGAAACATATGTGGGGTGAGGTGTATGAGCCTCTGGTCGATGATCAATGGCCACACAACCCCCATTTTTGTCGAAAATAGCCATGAATGACCATTTTCAATAATACCGAAGGCTAACACCTACGGATTTTTGACCAAGAAATGGTCTCCACCAGAAATCCAAGAATGTGACCTACGGCAAGGAAACATATGTGGGATGAGGTGTATGAGCCTCTGGTCGACGATCAATGACCACACATTCCTAATTTTTGTCAAAAATAGCCATGAACGACCATTTTCAATGACACTGAAAGCTAACACCTACGGATTTTTGACCAAAAATGGTCTCCACCATAAATCCAAGAATGTGATCTATGGCAAGGAAACATATGTGTAGTGAGGTGTATGAGCCTCTGGTCGAAGATCAATGGCCACACAACCCCCATTTGTGTCGAAAATAGCCATGAATGACCATTTTCAAAAATACCAAAGGCTAACACATTCAGATTTTTGCCTAAGAAATGGTCTCCACCAGAAATCCAAGAATGTGATCTATGGCAAGGAAACATATGTGGGGTAAGGTGTACGAGCCTCTGGTCGATGATCAATGGCCACACAACCCCCATTTTGCCGAAAATAGCCATGAACGACCATTTTCAATAATACCGAAGGCTAACACGAACGAGTTTTTGACCAAGAAATGGTCTCCACCAGAAATCCAAGAATGTGATCTATGGCAAGGAAACATATGTGGGGTGAGGTTTATGAGCCTCTAGTCGATGATAAATGGCCACACAACCCCCATTTTTTATGAAAAAAGCCATGAGCGACCATTTTCAATAATACTAGAGGCTAACACCTACGGATATTTGACCAAGAAATGGTCTCCACCAGAAATCCAAGAATGCGATCTATGGCAAGGAAACATATGTGGGGTGAGGTGTATGAGCCTCTGGTCGATGATCAATGGCCACACAACCCCCATTTTTGTCGAAAATAGCCATGAATGACCATTTTCAATAATACCGAAGGCTAACACCTATGGATTTTTGACCAAGAAATGGTCTCCACCAGAAATCCAAGAATGTGACCTACGGCAAGGAAACATATGTGGGGTGAGGTGTATGAGCCTCTGGTCGACGATCAATGACCACACAACACTATTTTTTGTCGAAAATAGCCATGAACGACCATTTTCAATGACACTGAAGGCTAACACCTACGGATTTTTGACCAAAAATGGTCTCCACCATAAATCCAAGAATGTGATCTATGGCAAGGTAACATATGTGTAGTGAGGTGTATGAGCCTCTGGTCGAAGATCAATGGCCACACAACCCCCATTTTTGTCGAAAATAGCCATGAATGACCATTTTCAAAAATACCAAAGGCTAACACATTCGGATTTTTTCCCAAGAAATGGTCTCCACCAGAAATCCAAGAATGTGATCTATGGCAAGGAAACATATGTGGGGTGAGGTGTACGAGCCTCTGGTCGATGATCAATGGCCACACAACCCCCATTTTGCCGAAAATAGCCATGAACGACCATTTTCAATAATACCGAAGGCTAACACGTACGTGTTTTTGACCAAGAAATGGTCTCCACCAAAAATCCAAGAATGTGATCTATGGCAAAGAAACATATGTGGGGTGAGGTTTATGAGCATCTAGTCGATGATAAATGGCCACACAACCCCCATTTTTTATGAAAATAGCCATGAGCGACCATTTTCAATATTACTAGAGGCTAAGACCTACAGATTTTTGACCAAGAAATGGTCTCCACTAGAAATCCAAGAATGTGATCTATGGCAAGGAAACATATGTGGGGTGAGGTGTATGAGCCTCTGGTCGATGATCAATGGCCACACAACCCCCATTTTTGTCGAAAATAGCCATGAACGACCATTTTCAATAATACCGAAGGCTAACACCTACGGATTTTTGACCAAGAAATGGTCTCCACCAGAAATCCAAGAATGTGATCTACGGCAAGGAAACATATGTGGGGTGAGGTGTATGAGCCTCTAGTCGACGATCAATGGCCACACAACCCTAATTTTTGTCGAAAATAGCCATGAACGACCATTTTCAATGACACTTAAGGCTAACACCTACGGATTTTTGACCAAGAAATGGTCTCCACCATAAATCCAAGAAGGTGATCTATGGAAAGGAAATATATGTGTAGTGAGGTGTATGAGCCTCTGGTCCAATATCAATGGCCACACAACCCCCATTTTTGTCGAAAATAGCCATGAACGACCATTTTCAATAGTTCCGAAGGCTAACACATTCGGATTTTTGACCAAGAAATGGTCTCCACCAGAAATCAAAGAATGTGATCTATGGAAAGGAAACATATGTGGGGTGAGGTGTACGAGCCTTTGGTCGATGATCAATGGCCACACAACCCCCATTTTTGTCGAAAATAGCCATGAATGACCATTTTCAATAATACCGAAGGCTAACACGTACGGATTTTTGACCAAGAAATGGTCTCCACCAGATATCCAAGAATGTGATCTATGGCAAGGAAACATATGTGGGTTGAGGTGTATGAGCCTCTGGTCGATGATAAATGGCCACACAACCCCCATTTCATTCGAAAATAGCCATGAACGACCATTTTCAATAATACAGAAGGCTAACACCAACAGATTTTTGACCAAGAAATGGTCTCCACCAGAAATCCAAGAATGTGATCTATGGCAAGAAAACATATGTGGGGTGAAGTGTACGAGCCTCTGGTCGATGATCAATGGCCACACAACCCCCATTTTTGTCGAAAATAGCCATGAACGATAATTTTCAATGACACTGAAGGCTAACACCTATGGATTTTTGACCAAGAAATGGTCTCCACCATAAATCCAAGAATTTGATCTATGGCAAGGAAATATATGTGTAGTGAGGTGTATGAGCCTCTGGTCTAAGATCAATGGCCACACAACCCCCATTTTTGTCGAAAATAGCCATGAATGACCATTTTCAAAAATACTGAAGGCTAAAACATTCGGATTTTTGCCCAAGAAATGGTCTCCACCAGAAATCCAAGAATGTGATCTATGGCAAGGAAACATATGTGGGGTGAGGTGTATGAGGCTCTGGTCGATGATCAATGGCCACACAACCCCCATTTTGTCGAAAATAGCCATGAACGACCATTTTCAATAATACACATTCTTGGATTTCTGGTGGATACCATTTCTTGGTCAAAAATCCGTAGGTGTTAGCCTTCGGTATTATTGAAAATGGTCGTTCATGGCTATTTTCGACAAAAATGGGGTTTGTGTGGCCCAAAGGCTCATACACCTCACCCCACATGTGTTTCCTTGCCATAGACCACATTCTTGGATTTCTGGTGGTGACCATTTCTTGGTCAAAATTCCGTAGGTGTTAGCCTTCAGTATTATTGAAAATGGTCGTTCATGGCTATTTTCGACAAAAATGGGGGTTGTGTGGCCATTGATCATCGACCAAAGGCTCATACACCTCACCCCACATATGTTTCCTTGCCATAGACCACATTCTTGGATTTCTGGTGGAGACCATTTGTTGGTCAAAAATCTGTAGGTGTTAGCTTTCGATATTATTGAAAATGGTCGTTCAAGGCTATTTTCATCAAAAATGGGGGTTGTGTGGCCATTTATCATCGACCAGAGGATCGTACACCTCACCCCACATATGTTTCCTTGCCGTAGATCACATTCTTGGATTTCTGGTGGAGACCATTTCTTGGTAAAAAATCCGTACGTGTTAGCCTTCGGTATTATTGAAAATGGTCGTTCATGGCTATTTTCGACAAAATGGGGGTTGTGTGGCCATTGATCATCGACCAGAGGCTCGTACACCTCACCCCACATATGTTTCCTTGACATAGATCACATTTTTGGATTTCTGGTGGAGATCATTTCTTGGGCAAAAATCCGAATGTGTTAGCCTTCGGTATTATTGAAAATGGTCATTCATGGCTATTTTCGACAAAAATGGGGGTTGTGTGGCCATTTATCTTCAACCAGAGGCTCATACACCTCACTACACATATGTTTTCTTGCCCTAGATCACATTCTTGGATCTATGGTGGAGACCAGTTCTAGGTCAAAAATCCATAGGTGTTAGCCTTCAGTGTCATTGAAAATGGTCGTTCATGGCTATTTTCGAAAAAATGGGGGTTGTGTACCATTTATCATCGACAAGAGGCTCGTACACCTCACCCCACATATGTTTAATTGCCATAGATCACAATCTTGGATTTCTCGTGGAGACCATTTCTTGGTCAAAAATCCGTACGTGTTAGCCTTCGGTATTATTGAAAATGGTCGTTCATGGCTATTTTCGACAAAAATGGGGGTTGTGTGGCCATTGATCATCGACCAGAGGTTCGTACACCTCACCCCACATATGATTCCTTGCCATAGATCACATTCTTGGATTTCTGGTGGAGACCATTTCTTGGTCAAAAATCCATAGGTGTTAGCCTTCAGTGTCATTGAAAATAGACGTTCATGGCAATTTTCGACAAAAAAGGGGGTTGTGTGGCCATTGATAATCGACCAGGGGCTCGTACACCTCACCCCACATATGTTTCCTTGCCATAGATCACATTCTTGGATTTCTGGAGGAGACCATTTCTTGGTCAAAAATCCGTAGGTGTTAGCCTTTGGTATTATTGAAAATGGTCGTTCATGGCTATTTTCGAAAAAATGGGGGTTGTGTACCATTTATCATCGACCAGAGGCTCGTACACCTCACCCCACATATGTTCAATTGCCATAGATCACAATCTTGGATTTCTCGTGGAGACCATTTGTTGGTCAAAAATCTGTACGTGTTAGCCTTCGGTATTATTGAAAATGGTCGTTCATGGCTGTTTTCGACAAAAATGCTGGTTGTGTGGCCATTGATCATCGACCAGAGGCTCGTACACCTCACCCCAAATATGTTTCCTTGCCATAGATCATATTCTTGGATTTCTGGTGGAGACGATTTCTTGGTCAAAAATCCGTAGGTGTTAGCCTTCGGAATTATTGAAAATGGTCGTTCATGGCTATTTTCGACAAAAATGGGGGTTGTGTGGCCATTGATCATCGACCAGAGGCTTGTACACCTCACCCCACATATGTTTCCTTGCCATAGATCACATTCTTGGATTTCTGGTGGAGACCATTTCTTGGTCAAAAATCCGTAGGTGTTAGCCTTCGGTATTATTGTAAATGGTCGTTCATGGCTATTTTCGACAAAAATGAGGGTTGTGTGGCCATTGATCATCGACCAGAGGCTCATACACCTCACCCCACATATGTTTCCTTGCCATAGATCACATTCTTGGATTTCTGGTGGAGACCATTTCTTGGTCAAAAATCCGTACGTGTTAGCCTTCGGTATTATTGAAAATGGTCATTCATGGCTATTTTCGACACAAATGGGGGTTGTGTGGCCATTGATCTTCAACCAGAGGCTCATACACCTCACTACACATATGTTTCCTTGCCATAGATCACATTCTTGGGTTTATGGTGGAGACATTTCTTGGTCAAAAATCCATGTGTTAGCCTTCAGTGTCATTGAAAATCGTCGTTCATGGCTATTTTCGACAAAAATGGGGGTTGCGTGGCCATTGATCATCGACCAGAGGCTCGTACACTTCACCCCACATATGTTAGCTTGCCATAGATCACAATCTTGGATTTCTCGTGGAGACCATTTGTTGGTCAAAAATTCGTAGGTGTTAGCCTTCAGTGTCATTGAAAATGGTCATTCATGGCTATTTTCGACAAAAATGGGGGTTGTGTCGCCATTAATCATCGACCAGAGGCTCGTACACCTCACCCCACATAAGTTTCCTTGCCATAGATCACATTCTTGGATTTCTGGTGGAGACCATTTCTTGGTCAAAAATCCGTAGGTGTTAGCCTTCAGTGTCATTGAAAATGGTCGTTCATGGCTATTTTCGACAAAAATGGGGTTGTGTGGCCATTTATCATCGACCAGAGGTTCATACACCTCACCCCACATATGTTTCCTTGCCATAGATCATATTATTGAATTTCTGGAGGTGACCATTTCTTGGTCAAAAATCCGTAGGTGTTAGCCTTCGGTATTATTGAAAATGGCCGTTCATGGCTATTTTCGACAAAAATGGGGGTTGTGTGGCCATTGATCATCGACTAGAGGCTCGTACACTTCACCCCACATATGTTTTCTTGCTATAGATCACATTCTTGGATTTCTGGTGGAGACCATTTCTTGGTCAAAAATCCGTACGTGTTAGCCTTCGGTATTATTGAAAATGGTCGTTCATGGCTATTTTTGACAAAATAGAGGTTCTGTGGCCATTGATCATCGACCAGAGGCTTATACACCTCACCCCACATATGTTTCCTTGACATATATCACATTTTTGGATTTCTGGTGGAGACCATTTCTTGGGCAAAAATCCGAATGTGTTAGCCTTCGGTATTATTGAAAATGGTCATTCATGGCTATTTTTGACAAAAATGGGGGTTGTGTGGCCATTTATCTTCAACCAGAGGCTCATACACCTCACTACACATATGTTTTCTTGCCATAGATCACATTCTTGGATCTATGGTGGAGACCAGTTCTTGGTCAAAAATCCATAGGTTTTAGCCTTCAGTGTCATTGAAAATAGTCGTTCATGGCAATTTTCGACAAAAATGGGGGTTGTGTGGCCATTGATAATCGACCAGGGGCTCGTACACCTCACCCCACATATGTTTCCTTGCCATAGATCACATTCTTGGATTTCTGGTGGAGACTATTTCTTGGTCACAAATCCGTAGGTGTTAGCCTTCGGTATTATTGAAAATGGTCGTTCATGGCTATTTTTGACAAAAATGGGGGTTGTGTGGCCATTTATCATCGACCAGAGGCTCGTGCACCTCACCCCAGATATGTTTAATTGCCATAGATCACAATCTTGGATTTCTCGTGGAGACCATTTCTTGGTCAAAAATCCGTACGTGTTAGCCTTCGGTATTATTGAAAATGGTCGTTCATGGCTATTTTCGACAAAAATGGGGGTTGTGTGGCCATTGATCATCGACCAGAGGCTCGTACACCTCACCCGACATATAATTCCTTGCCATAGATCATATTCTTGGATTTCTGGTGGAGACGATTTCTTGGTCAAAAATCCGTAGGTGTTAGCCTTCGGTATTATTGAAAATGGTCGTTCATGGCTATTTTCGACAAAAAATGGGGGTTTTGTGGCCATTGATCATCGACTAGAGGCTCGTACACCTCACCCCACATATGTTTCCTGGCCATAGATCAAATTCTTGGATTTCTGGTGGAGACCATTTCTTGGTCAAAAATCCGTAGGTGTTAGCCTTCGATATTATTGTAAATGATCGTTCATGGCTATTTTCGATAAAAATGGGGGTTGTGTGGCCATTGATCATCGACCAGAGGCTCATACACCTCACCCCACATATGTTTCCTTGCCATAGATCACATTCTTGGATTTCTGGTGGAGACCATTTCTTGGTCAAAAATCTGTAGGTGTTAGCCTCTGGTATTATTGAAAATGGTCGTTCATGGCTATTTTGATAAAAAATGGGGGTTGTATGTCCATTTATCATCGACCAGAGGCTCGTACACCTCACCCCACATATGTTTCTTACCATAGATCACATTCTTGGATTTCTGGTGGAAACCATTTCTTGGGCAAAAATCCGAATGTGTTAGCCTTTGGTATTTTTGAAAATGGTCATTCATGGCTATTTTCGATAAAAATGGGGGTTGTTTCGCCATTGATCTTCGACCAGAGGCTCATACACCTCACTACACATATGTTTCCTTGCCATATATCACATTCTTGGATTTATGGTGGAGACCATTTCTTGGTCAAAAATTCATAGGTGTTAGCGTTCAGTGTCATTGAAAATGGTCGTTCATGGCTATTTTCGACAAAATAGAGGTTCTGTAGCCATTGATCATCGACCAGAGGCTCATACACCTCACCCCACATATGTTTCCTTGCCATAGATCACATTCTTGGATTTCTGGTGGAGACCATTTCTTGGTCAAAAATCCGTAGGTGTTAGCATTCGGTATTATTGAAAATGGTCATTCATGGCTATTTTCGAAAAAAATGGGGGTTTTGTGGCCATTTATCTTCAACCAGAGGCTCATACACCTCACTACACATATGTTTTCTTGCCATATATCACATTCTTGGATCTATGGTGGAGACCAGTTCTTGGTCAAAAATCCGTAGGTGTTAGCCTTCAGTGTCATTGAAAATAGTCGTTCATGGCTATTTTCGACAAAAATGGGGGTTGTGTGGCCATTGATAATCGACCAGAGGCTCGTACACCTCACCCCACAAATGTTTCCTTGCCATAGATCACATTCTTGGATTTCTGGTGGAGACCATTTCTTGGTCAAAAATGAACGACCATTTTCAATAATACTAGAGGCTAACACCTACGGATTTTTGACAAAGAAATGGTCTCCACCAGAAATCCAAGAATGTGATCTATGGCAAGGAAACATATGTGGGGTGAGGTGTGTGAGCCTCTGGTCGATGATCAATGGCCACACAACCCCCATTTTTGTCGAAAATAGCCATGAACGACCATTTTCAATAATACCGATGGCTAACACCTACGGATTTTTGACCAAGAAACGGTCTCCACCAGAAATCCAAGAATGTGATCTATGGCAAGGAAACATATGTGGGGTGAGGTGTACGAGCCTCTGGTCGATGATCAATGGCCACACAACCCCCATTTTTGTCGAATATAGCCATGAACAACGATTTTCAATAATACAGAAGGCTAACACCGACGGATTTTTGACCAAGAAATCGTCTCCACCAGAAATTCAAGAATATTATCTATGGCAAGGAAACATATGTGGGGTGAGGTGTACGAGCCTCTGGTCGATGATCAATGGCCACACAACCCCCATTTTTGTCGAAACTAGCCATGAACGACCATTTTCAATAATACAGAAGGCTAACACGTACGGATTTTTGACCAAGAAATGGTCTCCACGAGAAATCCAAGATTGTGATCTATGGTAATGAAACATATGTGGGGTGAGGTGTACGAGCCTCTGGTCGAAGATAAATGGCCACACAACCCCCATTTTTGTCAAAAATAGCCATGAACGACCATTTTCAATAATACCGAAGGCTAACACATACGGATTTTTGACCAAGAAATGGTCTCCACCAGAAATCCAAGAATGTGATCTATGGCAAGGAAACATTTGTGGGGTGAGGTGTACGAGCCTCTAGTCGATTATCAATGGCCACACAACCCCCATTTTTGTCGAAAATAGCCATGAACGACAATTTTCAATGACACTGAAGGCTAACACCTACGGATTTTTGACCAAGAACTGGTCTCCACCATAGATCCAAGAATGTGATATATGGCAAGAAAACATATGTGTAGTGAGGTGTATGAGCCTCTGGTTGAAGATAAATGGCCACACAACCCCCATTTTTGTCGAAAATAGCCATGAATGACCATTTTCAATAATACCGAATGCTAACACCTACGGATTTTTGACCAAGAAATGGTCTCCACCAGAAATCCAAGAATGTGTTCTATGGCAAGGAAACATATGTGGGGTGAGGTGTATGAGCCTCTATTCGATGATCAATAGCCACAGAACATCTATTTTGTCGAAAATAGCCATGAACGACCATTTTCAATGACACTGAAGGCTAACACCTATGGATTTTTGACCAAGAAATGGTCTCCACCATAAATCCAAGAATGTGATATATGGCAAGGAAACATATGTGTAGTGAGGTGTATGAGCCTCTGGTCGAAGATCAATGGCGAAACAACACCCATTTTTATCGAAAATAGCCATGAATGACCATTTTCAAAAATACCGAAGGCTAACACATTCGGATTTTTGCCCAAGAAATGGTCTCCACTAGAAATCCAAGAATGTGATCTATGGCAAGGAAACATATGTGGGGTGAGGTGTACGAGCCTCTGGTCGATGATCAATGGCCACACAACCCCCATTTTGTCGAAAATAGCCATGAACGACCATTTTGAATAATACCGAAGGCTAACACGTACGAATTTTTGACCAAGAAATGGTCTCCACCAGAAATCCAAGAATGTGATCTATGGCAAGAAACATATGTGGGGTGAGGTGTACGAGCCTCTGGTCGATGATAAATGGCCATACAACCCCCATTTGTTTTATCAAAATAGCCATGAACGACCATTTTCAATAATACCAGAGGCTAACACCTATAGATTTTTGACCAAGAAATGGTCTCCACCAGAAATCCAAGAATGTGATCTATGGCAAGGAAACATTTGTGGGGTGAGGTGTATGAGCCTCTGGTCGATGATCAATGGCCACACAACCCCCATTTTTGTCGAAAATAGCCATGACCGACCATTTACAATAATATCGAAGGCTAACACCTATGGATTTTTTACCAAGAAATGGTCTCCACCAGAAATCCAAGAATTTGATCTATGGCAAGGAAACATATGTGGGGTGAGGTGTATGAGCCTCTGGTCGATGATCAATGGTCACACAACCCCCATTTTTGTCGAAAATAGCCATGAACGACCATTTTCAATAATACCGAAGGCTAACACCTACGGATTTTTGACCAAGAAATCGTCTCCACCAGAAATCCAAGAATATGATCTATGGCAAGGAATTATATGTTGGGTGAGGTGTACGAGCCTCTTGTCGATGATCAATGGCCACACAACCCCCATTTTTGTCGAAAATAGCCATGAACGACCTTTTTCAATAATACTGAAGGCTAACATGTACGGATTTTTGACCAAGAAATGGTCTCCACGAGAAATCCAAGATTTTGATCTATGGCAATAAAACATATGTGGGGTGAGGTGTACGAGCCTCTGGTCGATGATCAATGGCCACACAACCCCCATTTTTGTCGAAAATAGCCATGAACGACCATTTTCAATGATACCGAAGGCTAACACCTACAGATTTTTGACCAAGAAATGGTCTCCACCAGAAATCCAAGAATGTGATCTATGGCAAGGAAACATATGTGGGGTGAGGTGTACGAGCCTGTGGTCGATTATCAATGGCCACACAACCCCCATTATTGTCGAAAATAGCCATGAACGACTATTTTCAATGACACTAAAGGCTAACACCTATGGATTTTTGACCGAGAACTGGTCTCCACCATAGATTCAAGAATGTGATCTATGGCAAGAAAACATATGTGTAGTGAGGTGTATGAGCATCTGGTTGAAGATAAATGGCCACACAACCCCCATTTTTGTCGAAAATAGCCATGAATAACCATTTTCAATAATACCGAAGGCTAACACATTCGGATTTTTGCACAAGAAATGGTCTCCACCAGAAATCCAAGAATGTGATATACGGCAAGGAAACATATGTGGGTGAGGTGTATGAGCCTCTGGTCGATGATTAATGGCCACAGAACCTCTATTTTGTCGAAAATAGCCATGAACGACCATTTTCAATAATACCGAAGGCTAACACGTACGGATTTTTGACCAAGAAATGGTCTCCACCAGAAATCCAAGAATGTGATCTACGACAAGGAAACATATGTGGGTGAGGTGTACGAGCCTCTGGTCGATGATCAATGGCCACACAACCCCCATTTTGTCGAAAATAGCCATGAATGACCACGACCATTTTCAATAATACCGAAGGCTAACACGTACGAATTTTTGACCAAGAAATGGTCTCCACTAGAAATCCAAGAATGTTATCTATGGCAAGGAAACATATGTGGGGTGAGGTGTACGAGCCTCTGGTTGATAATAAATGGCCACACAACCCCCATTTTTGATGAAAATAGCCATGAACGACCATTTTCAATAATACCGAAGGCTAACACCTACGGATTTTTGACCAACAAATGGTCTCCACCAGAAATCCAAGAATGTGGTCTATGGCAAGGAAACATATGTGGGGTGAGGTGTATGAGCCTTTGGTCGATGATCAATGGCCACACAACCCCCATTTTTGTCGAAAATAGCTATGAACGACCATTTTCAATAATACCGAAGGCTAACACCTACGGATTTTTGACCAAGAAATGGTCACCACCAGAAATCCAAGAATGTGATCTATGGCAAGGAAACATATGTGGGGTGAGGTGTACGAGCCTCTGGTCGATGATCAATGGCCACATAACCCCCATTTTGTCGAAAATAGCCATGAACGACCATTTTCAATAATACCGAAGGCTAACACGTATGGATTTTTAACCAAGAAATGGTCTCCACCAGAAATCCAAAAATGTGATCTATGGCAAGGAAACATATGTGGGGTGTGGTGTACGAGCCTCTGGTCGATGATAAATGGCCACACAACCCCCATTTTTTATGAAAATAGCCATGAACGACCATTTTCAATAATACCGAAGGCTAACACCTACGGATTTTTGACCAAGAAATGGTCTCCACCAGAAATCCAAGAATGTGATCTATGACAAGTAAACATATGTTGGGTGAGGTGTATGAGCCTTTGGTCGATGATCAATGGCCACACAACCCCTATTTTTGTCGAAAATAGCTATGAACGACCATTTTCAATAATACCGAAGGCTAACACGTACAAATTTTTGACCAAGAAATGGTCTCCACTAGAAATCCAAGAATGTGATCTATGGCAAGGAAACATATGTGGGGTGAGGTGTACGAGCCTCTGGTTGATAATAAATGGCCACACAACCCCCATTTTTGATGAAAATAGCCATGAACGACCATTTTCAATAATACCGAAGGCTAACACCTACGGATTTTTGACCAACAAATGGTCTCCACCAGAAATCCAAGAATGTGGTCTATGGCAAGGAAACATATGTGGGGTGAGGTGTATGAGCCTTTGGTCGATGATCAATGGCCACACAACCCCCATTTTTGTCGAAAATAGCTATGAACGACCATTTTCAATAATACCGAAGGCTAACACCTACGGATTTTTGACCAAGAAATGGTCACCACCAGAAATCCAAGAATGTGATCTATGGCAAGGAAACATATGTGGGGTGAGGTGTACGAGCCTCTGGTCTATGATCAATGGCCACATAACCCCCATTTTGTCGAAAATAGCCATGAACGACCATTTTCAATAATACCGAAGGCTAACACGTATGGATTTTTAACCAAGAAATGGTCTCCACCAGAAATCCAAAAATGTGATCTATGGCAAGGAAACATATGTGGGGTGTGGTGTACGAGCCTCTGGTCGATGATAAATGGCCACACAACCCCCATTTTTTATGAAAATAGCCATGAACGACCATTTTCAATAATACCGAAGGCTAACACCTACGGATTTTTGACCAAGAAATGGTCTCCACCAGAAATCCAAGAATGTGATCTATGACAAGTAAACATATGTTGGGTGAGGTGTATGAGCCTTTGGTCGATGATCAATGGCCACACAACCCCTATTTTTGTCGAAAATAGCTATGAACGACCATTTTCAATAATACCGAAGGCTAACACGTACAAATTTTTGACCAAGAAATGGTCTCCACTAGAAATCCAAGAATGTGATCTATGGCAAGGAAACATATGTGGGGTGAGGTGTACGAGCCTCTGGTTGATAATAAATGGCCACACAACCCCCATTTTTGATGAAAATAGCCATGAACGACCATTTTCAATAATACCGAAGGCTAACACCTACGGATTTTTGACCAACAAATGGTCTCCACCAGAAATCCAAGAATGTGGTCTATGGCAAGGAAACATATGTGGGGTGAGGTGTATGAGCCTTTGGTCGATGATCAATGGCCACACAACCCCCATTTTTGTCGAAAATAGCTATGAACGACCATTTTCAATAATACCGAAGGCTAACACCTACGGATTTTTGACCAAGAAATGGTCACCACCAGAAATCCAAGAATGTGATCTATGGCAAGGAAACATATGTGGGGTGAGGTGTACGAGCCTCTGGTCGATGATCAATGGCCACATAACCCCCATTTTGTTGAAAATAGCCATGAACGACCATTTTCAATAATACCGAAGGCTAACACGTATGGATTTTTAACCAAGAAATGGTCTCCACCAGAAATCCAAAAATGTGATCTATGGCAAGGAAACATATGTGGGGTGTGGTGTACGAGCCTCTAGTCGATGATAAATGGCCACACAACCCCCATTTTTGATGAAAATAGACATGAACGACCATTTTCAATAATACCGAAGGCTAACACCTACGGATTTTTGACCAAGAAATGGTCTCCACCAGAAATCCAAGAATGTGATCTATGGCAAGTAAACATATGTGGGGTGAGGTGTACGAGCCTCTGGTCGATGATAAATGGCCACACAACCCCCATTTTAGTCGAAAATAGCCATGAACGACCATGTTGGAGACTTGTTCTCAAATGCTATGAATCAAGAACAAGGCAACATAAAATGTTAAATATCAAAGCCCTTCATCCTTCGGATCATTATTTCCCTTCGGATATAATGATTCTAGGACGAAGGTCATAGAGGACATACCTGCACGATCATGATAAAAGATGGAGTGCATTCATACAAAATACAGAAAGTAACATAATTTTTGTAAACATTATTATTAGTCTACTTCCATTTATATTACTTGTATAAACAATGATAAATTACAAATGTACCTTCTGTTTGAAGGAAAGAGAATACAGGCGTGTCGCAAAAGTGAATGCCAAGTCAGCGTGAACAGGACAGGAGTACTGTTCATCTATTTATAGGCACAGGATGCAGCCCGTGTAAAATTACATTAATGCCCTTTACATTTATCAATAACTCTATAGTAATTCTTTGAGGTCTAATTTGGCTTTTCATCTTTAAGTCGGTTTCCCTTTCTTGCTGTTATGCCGAAGCTCTTCTGTACATAGCTTCGTGATCGTCTTATCCTTCGTCGTGATCGCCGTTCCAGCTAAGCTTCATCTTAATCATGCTCTTGTATACTCGCAATCTGACTTCGAAGGTACCTGTTCACATATTTCTCTTGGAAAATGTAGTCAAATTACGTTTTTGAGGACCTTCGAAAGCCGAAGGCCCCCAACAGTAGCCCCTCGCAATATTAATTTGTTGTAAAGATAAGTTTATATTGCGATATGGACGAAGGATATGGGCCGAAGGTCCGAAAAAACACCTTCCTTTTGCTAGAATAGCAACAGTCATTGACAAGCGGGACCCTCCAGTTTTCGACATGCTGGGTGTATAAATAAGAACTCATCCCGAGTTTATTTGGCACGCTCTCTTGCCAACTACTCTTGCTCAACCATCTTTTAGCCTGCGCGTGACAACACTTGGTTGATTATTTTTAAATTTTTAAGCTTCGGTTTCGGGGGTACTTTTCTCAGCGCTTGCGAAGATGTCTGAAGATAAGAAAGCTGTTGCTGAAAGGAAGCTGAGCCTTTCTGAGGAGATGCATCTCGGCTTTCTTCAATCAATAGCAAAGACCAATACGGAGAAGATCGCTAGGGAAACCTTGGAGGGTTTATCTGAAGATACTGGTGATAGTGACAGCTATGATGTAGAAAGTGGGGGTGAAAACTCCGAAGATCGACCGTGGCGACCAAGTCACTCAGTCTTCGGCAAGTCGAGCATTAAGCAGAGTCATCTTGATACCATGAAGGGAAGGTATTTTCGAGACATGTCTATTGTGAGGGCGGATATTGGGGAGAAAATTGTGCCTACTCCCGAAGAAGATGAAGTTGTGGTATTCCGAAGCTTCTTGAAAGCTGGACTATGATTTCCCTTAAGCAGTTTTGTTGTGGAAGTACTGAAGGTTTTTGAAGTCTACCTTCACCAACTCACTCCTGAATCAATCATAAGGATGAATATCTTCGTGTGGGCCGTGAGAAGCCAAGGCTTGGAACCTGATGCGAAAAGTTTCTGCAATATTCACGAATTGTTATACGAGACAAAACCCTGGGGTAAGGAACAGTATCACAACAATTTTGGCTGCTACAGCTTCGGCTCCCGGTCTGGGTCAAGCTGCCCAGTGCCGACCTTTCGAAAGAGATGGCCTGGCGACTGGATGACAAAATGGTTTTACGTGAAGAATGACTTGAAATCACGAGAAGATATAAAGAAGATCATTATGCGCCCCATCTGGCAAAGCTTCGGCCTGCGGAGGCCAAAGGTGGAAATGAATGAAGCAGCCGAAGAATGCCAGAGAGCCTTCGGAGTTGTTTGCTCTTTTATTGGGACGAGGGATTTGGTCCAAGAACACATTGCCTTCAGAGTATGGCCGCTTGTGGAAAAATGGGAAATGCCGCAGGAGACCATTAAAGAGACTGACGAAGGTGGACTAGTCAGGCTGAAGTATACATTTAAGTACGGAGACAAGTTCATTTAACCAGACGATGATTGGTTAAAGAGCATTGAGACTGTAAGTGATGAATTTCTTGGGGTATATTCGAAGGCCGAATACACTGCATTGTCAGCGGCCTTCGGAGGCCGAAAAAAGAAAAGACTCAACCGAGTATTTGATGCAATTAGTTTTGTCTACCCCGACTACCGCTATCCAGCGCGGGGGCAAAAAAGAAAAGGCACAACTTCTGTGAAAGAAACTGCTTCAGCCGCTCCTAGCGAGCCAGCGCCGAAGAGAAAAAGGGTAAAGGTTCTCACACACTGGCCACACTATATTGAACCAGCCACGGTGCCTGAGTTCGCCGGTGAGACCTCTTCGGTCACTGAAGCTAAAGAACCAACCCTGCTGCCAGAAATCAAAGAGTTGGCCGAAGTGCCAGTAACAGAAAAGATAGAAGAAGCAAAGACTGAAGAAGCAAAAACATCAACTGAGGGAGTAAAAATATCAGAAATTTTAAGTCCTTCAAGAGAATTTGAAGTAGCAAAAATTAAAAAAGGGCTAACAGTGACCCCGAAAAGAAAAAGAATGGTTAATGTGTTTGATGTTTTGGAGACAATTAATCTTCAAGTACAACTCCAAAGAAGACTGTTGAAACTTCTGAAGCATCTGCTGAAGCATCTGTTGCTGAAGCTTCGAAGCAACAGACGGGAACTGAAGCCGGGCCTTCAAAGCCAACCAAGGTAAAACCTTTGGAAACAGAAGAAACGAAAATTGCAAAGGCAACCGAAAAAAATGAAAATGTCAGAGCCAATTTTGGTTGAAGAAATTGATACTGCTGCCCCCGAAGCACCTTCCAAAATATACGATTACATTGTGCGACACGCTTCGGGGAAAAAATTATCTGAAGAAGAAGTTTTTGAAGCTAACCACTATGCAAAAGAATTGAAATATCCGAAGGGGGCACTAGTGTTCAATGGGACAAACGAAGATGACTTCCTATACTGCCTCCCAGACAACAAAGAATTATCCGTCTGTCGGGAGATGGCTAGAAGTATGGGGTTTCTGAAGCTTGAAGCTGGACTCTGTGCTATGACGAAGGACGATCTTGCAGATAGTCTTGCATATAATAGCCTGAAGGTATGAGAACTGCGTGTTTGGAAACTTTATAATTTGCAAATCATTCTTTTATTCTTATACCAACTCTTTTAATAGGGTTTAATACTAAGCAACGCGTTGAGAGCACAAAAGAATGCGGAAGACGAGAGCTATGATATTGCTTTCAACAACCTACGATCAGAGGTTATTAAACTGAGAAACGAAGCTCTGGAAAAGGATAAAATTCTGCTTACATTAGTGGACAAGATAGAAGAGGACGAAGCTGCCTCAAAGGCCCAGGCTGAAGCCCAAAAACGTGAAATTAAAGATCTTCAGAAACAGCTAGCCAGAGTTAAAGAAGAACGTATACTTGAAGAGACAAAATGAGAGCTTAGTGATCAATGGGCCGATCATTTAGAAATAAATGTTAAAGAGCTTCGTGCATCCCAGAGAAGATGCTATGTTAAATCCATAGAATGTGTTAAGAAGATAAAATCCAGCTTCGCCAACGTTGGCGCATTCTCTAGCGAAGAGAATTTCTCAAGCGGCAATCCTGAAGGTCCGATTGAATGGATCAGTCACGAAGCTGAGGCCTTCGAGGAAATCCTGAATAGCCGCGGAGACATATGTGCTTTTTCGGGTGCTAGAGGAATTGCTACTGTTTTGGAGAGGAAAGGCTGCGAGCATGTAAAATCTTTAGCGCAGTCCGAAGCTACATTGTCTTCCGAAGACATTAAAGACCCCTCAACCGAAGCAAGCATGATCGGCGGAAAATTTTTCACCGATATCTGGGACAACGGCGGCCGAGAAATGGCCCAAGAAATTATTCAAAAGAGCGAAAAAGGCATCCACAATGCTAGAAAAGTAGCGGAAGCTGCCGAGAAAAGTACAGAGCCCGAAGGGCAAATAGGTATTAACTAGTGGTTTTTATTATGTTGTAATTTTTGATTCCAGACTTTGTTCGCGGTTTGTAATAGTAATATAGTCGTATCTTCTCTTCCCTCAGAACCTGCTGAGGCATCTCCGGGCCCCCATCCGAAGGGGGACGATGAAATTAGAAAAATGGCCGAAGCCATTATGGACAAGGTTGTCGACCAGCTACTGAACGAAGCTGCAGAAATAGTTCTTAAAGAGGATTAAATGCTATTGTAGAAACATTTGGAACGTAGCGTGTGTGAAACATTGTAACTTTGAATGTAATATATAATCTATTTACAGTTTAATTCTTTACGATGCATGAAATTTTGCATACATACCATTTTTTGAGCCTCGGCGAAAAAACACCTTCCCTTCTTTTCATGCTTCGTGAAGAAAATCTTATATCACAAGAATTTGCGAACTTCTCTGATGGGAAATATCCAAACTTCATGAAACATTCTCTGAAGCTGTTTTTATGTTGTCTCTCTCATGAAGCTACACTTCTCAATTTATCATGTGCCTTAGCGCGATTTTCTCTTTTTCAAAATATTCTCCGAAGATCAATACTGTGTCCCCTTCTTGTTCCACATGCAATATGTTGTATGATGCTTATGTTATGCAAAATGATGTGATGATGTTATGTTATGCAAAATGATATTTGTGCCGAAGATACACACATCCTTGCAATAGAGCACACAATCTTTTTATATCAGCGCTGACTTTTCGCTGTAAGCCTCCCTTAGGAGCTTCTTCGCCTTTTACTTTCAGCGGAATCAGCGTTTATTTTTCACTGTAAGTCTCCCTTAGGAGCTTCTTCGCCTTTTACTTTCAGCGGAATCAGCGTTTATTTTTCGCTGTAAGCCTCCCTTAGGAGCTTCTTCGCCTTTTACTTTCGGCGGAATCAACGCTTATTTTTCGTTGTAGGCTCAGAAAACTTACACTGCACTCCCTTAGGAATGACTTTTTAGTGCTTCGAATAAATTGCACTGTGTCCCTTAGAATAAATTTTTGATAATTCAAAGGTCCTTCGTGCCACCATTAATTCGTATGCTTCGGCAACTCAAGCCTATGGAGAAGATATATTTTCATTATGGCAAAAGACGAAACTATTACAAGAAATTGAAAGAACAATAAAAAACACTTAGACTTCCCATGATTGTTCCTTATTGACAAAAAAGTAATACTGAATGTAAAAATGCGAAGAAACCGCTGTCGAGGTAGGATATTTGTCAGTAAATGTGCTTTGACTCTGGCACAGTGCTATTGACTGTGCGAGCTTCGGACTCCTCTCTGAAGTCCCTCTGAAGGTGAGTGTGCTAATTCCCTTCTGGCTGTTGTCCTCGCTGTGTTGGTGGTGGAGGTGGAGGCTGTTGCCAAGATGCTTGGGTTTGACTTGCCGAAGCAACAAAAGCTGCAGGGTGATTGCCTACATATTCTGGAATATAAGGTGAATGGTACGAAGCAGTGTGCATGACCTGCTTCGGCTGACTCTGTTGTGCTGCAGCTTCTGCTATCTCCGTTTGTTTCTGGATGGTGACGTGGCACATCCTGGTGGTATGGCCCTTGTCTTCACCACAGAATAGACAGTAAATTCTTCTTGGCTGATCACCAAATCTTCCCCCGAAGCCCCTAGCGCCTCTTCCCCTTGGCGTTGGCGGCCAAACAGAACTTTGCTGCTGCCCCGAAGCTTGCGAAGAATATTGTGGCCTTTGCTGTTGGCTTCCTCTATCATCACTTTGAGTGGAGTTATGAATTGACCTGACGTGCCCCGGATGAAATCTTCCTCCGAAGCCCCTGGTCATTTCAGAGAACCTAAATGCCTCCTCTCTTCTTTGGCGGAAGTCATTATCAGCTCGGATGTATTCGTCCATCTTCTGGAGCAGCTTCTCAAAAGTTTGCGGTGGTTTCCTGGCAAAGTATTGCGCTGAAGGTCCCGGCCGAAGTCCCTTAATCATGGCCTCAATGACAATTTCATTGGGCACTATTGGCGCCTGTGCCCTCAGACGCAGAAACCTTCGAACATACGCCTGGAGGTATTCTTCATGGTCCTGGGTACACTGGAATAAAGCTTGTGCAGTAACAGGCTTCATCTGAAACCCTTGGAAGCTGGTTATCAACATATCCTTCAGCTTCTGCCAAGAGGTGATTGTCCCTGGCCGAAGAGAGGAGTACCAGGTTTGAGCGACACTTTTGACGGCCATGACAAAAGACTTTGCCATGACTGCAGTGTTGCCACCATACGAAGATATGGTTGCTTCATAGCTCATCAAGAATTGCTTCGGGTGTGTATGACTGTCGTACATGGGGAGCTGGGGTGGCTTGTAAGACTAGGGCCATGGTGTAGCCTACAATTCTGTTGAGAGAGGAGAAGCATCATCGAAAGCAAAATTTCCATGATGGAAATCTTCATACCAGTCGTCCTCATTGTAGATGCCTTCTTGATGAAGCTCTATGCGCGGAGGCCTTCGGTTCTGATCATCTTGAACAAGATGACGAACCTCTTCCGAAGCTTCATCTATCTGTCTCTGAAGATCAGCTAGACAAGCCATCTTCTCCTTCTTTCGTTGCACTTGCTGCTGAAGGATCTCCAGGTTTTGGATCTCCTGATCCAAGTCGTCCTCCGGAGGCGTTGGACTAGCGGCCTTCCTCTTCTGGCTTCGGGCCTCCCTAAGGGAAAGGACTTCCTGATTGGGGTCCAGCGGCTGCAGAGTGGCAGCCCCTGTTGCTGAAGCTTTTTTCGGCGGCATGACGAAGGTGATGCTTGCCGAAGGTATTCAAAGCTCAAGAAATAGAAGTGAGTTCACCGGAGGTGGGCACCAATGTTGGAGACTTGTTCTCAAATGCTATGAATCAAGAACAAGGCAACATAAAATGTTAAATATCAAAGCCCTTCGTCCTTCAGATCATTATTTCCCTTCGGATATAATGATTCTAGGATGAAGGTCATAGAGGACATACCTTCACGATCATGATAAAAGATGGAGTGCATTCATACAAAATACAGAAAGTAACATAATTTTTATAAACATTATTATTAGTCTACTTCCATTTATATTACTTGTATAAACAATGATAAATTACAAATGTACCTTCGGTTTGAAGGAAAGAGAATACATGCGTGACGCAAAAGTGAATGCCAAGTCAGCGTGAACAGCACAGGAGTACTGTTCATCTATTTATAGGCACGGGACGCAGCCCGTGTAAAATTACATTAATTCCCTTTACATTTATCAATAACTCTATAGTAATTCTTCGAGGTATAATTTGGCTTTTCATCTTTAAGTCGGTTTCCCTTTCTTGCTGTTATGCCGAAGCTCTTCTGTACATAGCTTCGTGATCGTCTTATCCTTCGTCGTGATCACCGTTCCAGCCAAGCTTCGTCTTAATCATGCTCTTGTATACTCGCAATCTGACTTTGAAGGAACCTGTTCACATATTTCTCTTGGAAAACATAGTCAAATTACGTTTTTGAGGACCTTCAATAATACCGAAGGCTAACACCAACAGATTTTTGACCAAGAAATGGTCTCCACCAGAAATCCAAGAATGTGATCTATAGCAAGAAAACATATGTGGGGTGAAGTGTACGAGCCTCTGGTCGATGATCAATGGCCACACAACCCCCATTTTTATCGAAAATAGCCATGAACGACCATTTTCAATGACACTGAAGGCTAACACCTATGGATTTTTGACCAAGAAATGGTCTCCTCCAGAAATCCAAGAATATGGTCTATGGCAAGGAAACATATGTGGGGTGAGGTGTATGAGCCTTTGGTCGATGATCAATTGCCACACAACCCTCATTTTTGTCGAAAATAGCCATGAACGACCATTTTCAATAATACCGAAGGCTAACACCTACGGATTTTTGACCAAGAAATGGTCTCCACCAGAAATCCAAGAATGTGATCTATGGCAAGGAAACTTATGTGGGGTGAGGTGTACGAGCCTCTGGTCGATGATAAATGGCGACACAACCCCCATTTTTGTCGAAAATAGCCATGAATGACCATTTTCAATGACACTGAAGGCTAACACCTACGAATTTTTGACCAACAAATGGTCTCCACGAGAAATCCAAGATTGTGATCTATGGCAAGAAAACATTTGTGGGGTGAAGTGTACGAGCCTCTGGTCGATGATCAATGGCCACACAACCCCCATTTTTGTCGAAAATAGCCATGAACGACCATTTTCAATGACACTGAAGGCTAACACTTTTGGATTTTTGACCAAGAAATGGTCTCCACCATAAATCCAAGGATGTGATCTATGGCAAGGAAACATATGTGTAGTGAGGTGTATGAGCCTCTGGTCGAAGATCAATGGCCATACAACCCCCATTTGTGTCGAAAATAGCCATGAATGACCATTTTCAATAATACCGAAGGCTAACACGTACGGATTTTTTACCAAGAAATGGTCTCCACCAGAAATCCAAGAATGTGATCTATGGCAAGGAAACATATGTGGGGTGAGGTGTATAAGCCTCTAGTCGATGATCAATGGCCACACAACCCACATTTTTGTTGAAAATAGCCATGAACGACCATTTACAATAATACCGAAGGCTAACACCTACAGATTTTTGACCAAGAAATGGTCTCCACCAGAAATCCAAGAATGTGATCTATGGCAAGGAAACATATGTGGGGTGAGGTGTACGAGCCTCTGATCGATGATCAATGGCCACAAAACCCCCATTTTTGTCGAAAATAGCCATCAACGACCATTTTCAACAATTCTGAAGGCTAACACCTACGGATTTTTGACCAAGAAATCGTCTCCACCAGAAATCCAAGAATATGATCTATGGCAAGGAAACATATTTGGGGTGAGGTGTACGAGCCTCTGGTCGATGATCAATGGCCACACAACCCCCATTTTTGTCGAAAACAGCCATGAACGACCATTTTCAATAATACCGAAGGCTAACACGTACGGATTTTTGACCAAGAAATGGTCTCCACGAGAAATCCAAGATTGTGATGTATGGCAATTAAACATATGTGGGGTGAGGTGTACGAGCCTCTAGTCGATGATAAATGGCCACACAACCCCCATTTTTGTCGAAAATAGCCATGAACGACCATTTTCAATAATACCGAAGGTAACACCTACGGATTTTTGACCAAGAAATGGTCTCCACTAGAAATCCAAGAATGTGATCTATGACAAGGAAACATATGTGGGTGAGGTGTACGAGCCCCTGGTCGATTATCAATGGCCACACAACCCCCATTTTTGTCGAAAATTGCCATGAACGACTATTTTCAATGACACTGAAGGCTAACACCTATGGATTTTTGACCAAGAACTGGTCTCCACCATAGATCCAAGAATGTGATCTATGGCAAGAAAACATATGTGTAGTGAGGTGGATGAGCCTCTGGTTGAAGATAAATGGCCACACAACCCCCATTTTTGTCAAAAATAGCCATGAATGACCATTTTCAATAGTACCGAAGGCTAACACATTCGGATTTTTGCCCAAGAAATGGTCTCCACCAGAAATCCAAAAATATGATCTATGTCAAGGAAAAATATGTGGGGTGAGGTGTATGAGCCTCTGGTCGATGATCAATGGCCACAGTACCTCTATTTTGTCAAAAATAGCCATGAACGACCATTTTCAATAATACCGAAGGCTAACACGTACGGATTTTTGACCAAGAAATGGTCTCCACTAGAAATCGAAGAATGTGATCTACGGCAAGGAAACATATGTGGGTGAGGTGTACGAGCCTCTGGTCGATGATCAATGGCCACACAACCCCCATTTTGTCGAAAATAGCCATGAACGACCATTTTCAATAATACCGAAGGCTAACACGTACGAATTTTTGACCAAGAAAAGGTCTCCACCAGAAATCCAAGAGTGTGCTCTATGGCAAGGAAACATATGTGCGGTGAGGTGTACGAGCCTCTGGTCGATGATAAATGGCCACACAACCCCCATTTTTGATGAAAATAGCCATGAACGACCATTTTCAATAATACCGAAAGCTAACACCTACGGATTTTTGACCAACAAATGGTCACCACCAGAAATCCAAGAATGTGGTCTATGGCAAGGAAACATATGTGGGGTGAGGTGTATGAGCCTTTGGTCGATGATCAATGGCCACACAACCCCCATTTTTGTCGAAAATAGCCATGAACGACCATTTTCAATAATACCGAAGGCTAACACCTACGGATTTTTGACCAAGAAATGGTCACCACCAGAAATACAAGAATGTGGTCTATGGAAAGGAAACACATGTGGGGTGAGGTGTATGAGCCTTTGGTCGATGATCAATTGCCACACAACCCCCATTTTTGTCGAAAATAGCCATGAATGACCATTTTCAATGACACTAAAGGCTAACACCTACGAATTTTTCACCAACAAATGGTCTCCACGAGAAATCCAAGATTCTGATCTATGGCAAGAAAACATATGTGGGGTGAGGTGTACGAGCCTCTCATCGATGATCAATGGCCACACAACCCCCATTTTGTCGAAAATAGCCATGAACGACCATTTTCAATGACACAGAAGGCTAACACCTATGGATTTTTGACCAAGAAATGGTCTCCACCATAAATCCAAGAATGTGATCTATGGCAAGGAAACATATGTGTAGTGAGGTGTATGAGCCTCTGGTCGAAGATCAATGGCCACACAACCCCCATTTGTGTCGAAAATAGCCATGAATGACCATTTTCAATAATACCAAAGGCTAACACGTACGGATTTTTGACCAAGAAATGGTCTCCACCAGAAATCCAAGAATGTGATCTATGGCAAGGAAACATATGTGGGGTGAACTGTACGAGCCTCTGGTCGATGATAAATGGCCACACAACCCCCATTTTAGTCAAAAATAGCCATGAACGACCATTTTCAATAATACCGAAGGCTAACACCAACAGATTTTTGACCAAGAAATGGTCTCCTCTAGAAATAAAAGAATGTGATCTATGGCAAGAAAACATATGTGGGGTGAAGTGTACGAGCCTCTGGTCGATGATCAATGGCCACACAACCCCCATTTTAGTCGAAAATAGCCATGAACGACCATTTTCATTGACATTGAAGGCTAACACCTATGGATTTTTGACCAAGAAATGGTCTCCACCATAAATCCAAGAATGTGATCTATGACAAGGAAACATAAGTGTAGTGAGGTGTATGAGCCTCTGGTCGAAGATCAATGGCCACACAACCCCCATTTTTGTCGAAAATAGCCATGAATGACCATTTTCAATAATACCGAAGGCTAACACGTACGGATTTTTGACCAAGAAATGGTCTCCACCAGAAATCCAAGAATGTGATCTATGGCAAGGAAACATATGTGGGGTGAATTATACGAGCCTCTGGTCGATGATAAATGGCCACACAACCCCCATTTTAGTCAAAAATAGCCATGAACGACCATTTTCAATAAAACCGAAGGCTAACACCAACAGATTTTTGACCAAGAAATGGTCTCCTCCAGAAATCCAAGAATGTGATCTATGGCAAGAAAACATATGTGGGGTGAAGTGTACGAGCCTCTGGTCGATGATCAATGGCCACACAACCCCCATTTTTGTCGAAAATAGCCATGAACGACCATTTTCAATGACACTAAAGGCTAACACCTATGGATTTCTGACCAAGAAATGGTCTCCACCATAAATCCAAGAATGTGATCTATGGCAAGGAAACATATGTGTAGTGAGGTGTATGAGCCTCTGGTCGAAGATCAATGGCCACACAACCCCCATTTTTGTCGAAATTAGCCATGAATGACCATTTTCAAAAATACCGAAGGCTAACACATTCGGATTTTTTCCCAAGAAATGGTCTCCACCAGAAATCCAAGAATGTGATCTATGGCAAGGAACCATATGTGGGGTGAGGTGTATGAGCCTCTGGTCGATGATCAATGGCCACACAACCCCCATTTTGTCGAAAATAGCCATGAACGACCATTTTCAATAATACCGAAGGCTAACACGTACGAATTTTTGACCAAGAAATCGTCTCCACCAGAAATCCAAGAATGTGATCTATGGCAAAGAAACATATGTGGGTGAGGTTTACGAGCCTCTAGTCGATGATAGATGGCCACACAACCCCCATTTTTGATGAAAATAGCCATGAGCGACCATTTTCAATAATACTAGAGGCTAACACCTACGGATTTTTGACTAAGAAATGGTCTCCACCAGAAATCCAAGAATGTGATCTATGGCAAGGAAACATATGTGGGGTGAGGTGTATGAGCCTCTGGTCAATGATCAATGGCCACACAACCCCCATTTTTGTCGAAAATAGCCATGAACGACCATTTTCAATAATACCGAAGGCTAACACCTACGGATTTTTGACCAAGAAATGGTCTCCACCAGAAATCCAAGAATGCGATCTACGGCAAGAAAGCATATGTGGGGTGAGGTGTACGAGCCTCTAGTCGATGATCAATGGCCACACAACCCCTATTTTTGTCGAAAATAGCCATGAACAACCATTTTCAATGACACTGAAGGCTAACAACTACGGATTTTTGACCAAAAAATGGTCACCACCATAAATCCAAGAATGTGATCTATGGCAAGGAAACATATGTGGGTTGAGGTGTACGAGCCTCTGGTCGATGATCAATGGCCACACAACCCTAATTTTTGTCGAAAATAGCCATGAACGACCAATTTCAATGACACTGAAGGCTAACACATTCGGATTTTTGACCAAAAAATGGTCTCCACCAGAAATCAAAGAATGTGATCTATGGCAAGGAAACATATGTGGGGTGAGGTTTACGAGCCTCTGGTTGATGATCATTGGCCACACAACCCCATTTTTGTCGAAAATAGCCATGAATGACCATTTTCAATAATACCGAAGGCTAACACGTACGGATTTTTGACCAAGAAATGGTCTCCACCAGAAATCCAAGAATGTGATCTATGGCAAGGAAACATATGTGGGGTGAGGTGTATGAGCTTCTGGTCGATGATAAATGGTCACACAACCCCCATTTTAGTCGAAAATAGCCAAGAACGACCATTTTCAATAATACCGAAGGCTAACATCAACAAATTTTTGACCAAGAAATGGTCTCCACCAGAAATCCTAGAATGTGATCTCTGGCAAGAAAACATATGTGGGGTGAAGTGTACGAGCCTTTGGTCGATGATCAATGGCCACACAAACCCCATTTTTGTCGAAACTAGCCATGAACGACCATTTTCAATGACACTGAAGGCTAACACCTACAGATTTTTGACCAAAAAATGGTCTCCACCATAAATCCAAGAATGTGATCTATGGCAAGAAAACATATGTGGGTTGAGGTGTACGAGCCTCTGGTCGATGATCAATGGCCACACAACCCTAATTTTTGTCGAAAATAGCCATGAACGACCATTTTCAATGACACTGAAGGCTAACACATTCGGATTTTTGACCAAAAAATGGTCTCCACCAAAAATCAAAGAATGTAATCTATGGCAAGTAAACATATGTGGGGTGAGGTTTACGAGCCTCAGGTTGATGATCATTGGCCACACAACCCCATTTTTGTCGAAAATAGCCATGAATGACCATTTTCAATAATACCGAAGGCTAACACGTACGGATTTTTGACCAAGAAATGGTCTCCACCAGAAATCCAAGAATTTGATCTATGGCAAGGAAACATATGTGGGGTGAGGTGTATGAGCTTCTGGTCGATGATAAATGGCCACACAACCCCCATTTTAGTCGAAAATAGCCAAGAACGACCATTTTCAATAATACCGAAGGCTAACACCAACAGATTTTTGACCAAGAAATGGTCTCCACCAGAAATCCTAGAATGTGATCTCTAGCAAGAAAACATATGTGGGGTGAAGTGTACGAGCCTTTGGTCGATGATCAATGGCCACACAAACCCCATTTTTGTCGAAACTAGCCATGAACGACCATTTTCAATGACACTGAAGGCTAACACCTACAGATTTTTGACCAAGAAATGGTCTCCACAACAAATCCAAGAATGTGATCTATGGCAAGGAAACATATGTGTAGTGAGGTGTATGAGCCTTTGGTCGAATATCAATGGCCACACAACCCTCATTTTTGTCGAAAATAGCCATGAACGACCATTTTCAATAGTACCGAAGGCTAAAACATTCAGATTTTTGACCAAGAAATGGTCTCCACCAGAAATCAAAGAATGTGATCTATGGCTAGGAAACATATGTGGGGTGAGGTTTACGAGCCTCTGGTCGATGATCAATGGCCACACAACCCCCATTTTTGTCGAAAATAGCCATGAATGACCATTTTCAATAATACTGAAGGCTAACACGTACAGATTTTTGACCAATAAATGGTCTCCACCGGAAATCCAAGAATGTGATCTACGACAAGGAAACATATGTGGGGTGAGGTGTACGAGCCTCTGGTCGATGATTATTGGCCACACAACCCCCATTTTTGTCGAAAATAGCCATGAATGACCATATTCAATAATACCGAAGGCTAAGACGTACAGATTTTTGACCAAGAAATGGTCTCCACCGGAAATCCAAGAATGTGATCTATGGCCAGGAAACATATGTTGGGTGAATTGCACGAGCCTCAGGTCGATGATAAATGGCCACACAACCCCCATTTTAGTGTAAAATAGCCATGAACGATCATTTTCAATAATACCGAAGGCTAACACCAACAGATTTTTGACCAAAGAATGGTCTCCTCCAGAAATCCAAGAATGTGATCTATGGAAAGAAAACATATGTGGGGTGAAGTGTACGAGCCTCTGGTCGATGATCAATGGCCACACAACCCCCATTTTTGTCGAAAATAGCTATGAACGACCATTTTCAATGACACTAAACGCTAACACCTATGGATTTCTGACCAAGAAATGGTCTCCACCATAAATCCAAGAATGTGATCTATGGCAAGGAAACATATGTGTAGTGAGGTGCATGAGCCTCTGGACGAAGATCAATGGCCACACAACCCCCATTTTTGTCGAAAATAGCCATGAATGACCATTTTCAAAAATACCAAAGGCTAATACATTCGGATTTTTGCCCAAGAAATGGTCTCCACCAGAAATCCAAGAATGTGATCTATGGCAAGGAAACATATGTGGGGTGAGGTGTACGAGCCTCTGGTCGATGATCAATGGCCACACAACCCCCATTTTGCCGAAAATAGCCATGAACGACCATTTTCAATAATATCGAAGGCTAACACGTACGAGTTTTTGACCAAGAAATGGTCTCCACCAGAAATCCAAGAATGTGATCTATGGTAAGGAAACATATGTGGGTTGAGGTTTATGAGCCTCTAGCCGATGATAAATGGCCACACAACCCCCATTTTTTATGAAAATAGCCATGAGCGACCATTTTCAATAATACTAGAGGCTAACACCTACGGATTTTTGACCAAGAAATGGTCTCCACTAGAAATCCAAGAATGTGATCTATGGCAAGAAAACATATGTGGGGTGAGGTGTATGAGCCTCTGGTCGATGATCAATGGCCACACAACCCCCATTTTTGTCAAAGATAGCCATGAACGACCATTTTCAATAATACCGAAGGCTAACACCTACGACTTTTTGACCAAGAGTGGTCTCCACCAGAAATCCAAGAATGTGATCTACGGCAAGGAAACATATGTGGGGTGAGGTGTATGAGCCTCTGGTCGACGATCAATGGCCACACAACCCTAATTTTTGTCGAAAATAGCCATGAATGACCATTTTCAATGACACTGAAGGCTAACACCTACGGATTTTTGACCAAGAAATGGTCTCCACCATAAATCCAAGAATGTGATCTATGGCAAGGAAACATATGTGTAGTGAGGTGTATGAGCCTCTGGTCGGAGGTCAATGGCCACACAACCCCCATTTTTGTCGAAAATAGCCATGAATGACCATTTTCAAAAATAACAAAGGCTAACACATTCGGATTTTTGCCCAAGAAATGATCTCCACCAGAAATCCAAGAATGTGATCTACGGCAAGGAAACATATGTGGGGTGAGGTGTACGAGCCTCTGGTCGATGATCAATGGCCACAAAACCCCCATTTTGCCGAAAATAGCCAAGAACGACCATTTTCAATAATACCGATGGCTAACACGTACGAGTTTTTGACCAAGAAATGGTCTCCACCAGAAATCCAAGAATGTGATCTATGGCAAGGAAACATATGTGGGGTGAGGTTTATGAGCCTCTAGTCGATGATAAATGGCCACACAACCCCCATTTTTTATGAAAATAGCCATGACCGACCATTTTCAATAATACTAGAGGCTAACACCTACGGATTTTTGACCAAGAAATGGTCTCCACTAGAAATCCAAGAATGTGATCTATGGCAAGGAAACATATGTGGGGTGAGGTGTATGAGCCTCTGGTCGATGATCAATGGCCACACAACCCCCATTTTTGTCAAAAATAGCCATGATGACCATTTTCAATAATACCGAAGGCTAACACCTACGGATTTTTGACCAAGAGTGGTCTCCACCAGAAATCCAAGAATGTGATCTACGGCAAGGAAACATATGTGGGGTGAGGTGTATGAGCCTCTGGTCGACGATCAATGGCCACACAACCCTAATTTTTGTCGAAAATAGCCATGAATGACCATTTTCAATGACACTGAAGGCTAACACCTACGGATTTTTGACCAAGAAATGGTCTCCACCATAAATCCAAGAATGTGATCTATGGCAAGGAAACATATGTGTAGTGAGGTGTATGAGCCTCTGGTCGAAGATCAATGGCCACACAACCCCCATTTTTGTCGAAAATAGCCATGAATGACCATTTTCAAAAATACCAAAGGCTAACACATTCGGATTTTTGCCCAAGAAATGGTCTCAGAAATCCAAGAATGTGATCTATGGCAAGGAAACATGTGGGGTGAGGTGTACGAGCCTCTGGTCGATGATCAATGGCCACACAACCCCCATATTGCCGAAAATAGCCATGACCGACCATTTTCAATAATACCGAAGGCTAACACGTACGAGTTTTTGACCAAGAAATGGTCTCCACCAGAAATCCAAGAATGTGATCTATGGCAAGGAAACATTTGTGGGGTGAGGTTTATGAGCCTCTAGTCGATGATAAATGGCCACACAACCCCCATTTTTTATCAAAATAGCCATGAGCGACCATTTTCAATAATACTAGAGGCTAACACCTACGGATTTTTGACCAAAAAATGGTCTCCACCAGAAATCCAAGAATGTGATCTATGGCAAGGAAACATATGTAGGGTGAGGTGTATGAGCCTCTAGTCGATGATCAATGGCCACACAACCCTTATTTTTTGTCGAAAATAGCCATGAACAACCATTTTCAATAATACCGAAGGCTAACACCTACGGATTTTTGACCAAGAAATGGTCTCCACTAGAAATCCAAGAATGTGATCTA
This sequence comes from Zea mays, assembly GCF_902167145.1. Classification (NCBI taxonomy): domain Eukaryota; kingdom Viridiplantae; phylum Streptophyta; class Magnoliopsida; order Poales; family Poaceae; genus Zea; species Zea mays. The sequence continues at coordinate 156,759,433 of NC_050102.1, forward strand.
CGACAAGGAAACATATGTGGGGTGAGGTGTATGAGCCTCTAGTCGACGATCAATGGCCACACAACCCTAATTTTTGTCGAAAATAGCCATGAACGACCATTTTCAATGACACTGAAGGCGTGACCTACGGATTTTTGACCAAGAAATGGTCTCCACCATGTTGGGGGCCTTCGGCTTCCGAAGGTCCTCAAAAACATGATTTAACAATGTTTCTGGAGTAAAGTACATTAACAGGTATCTTCGGACTCGGATCAGAGCCACGGTATGAAGAAGCACAAAGAACACGAAGGTTGGCGTAGAGCCGAAGCTGTGTGTAGAAGAGCTTCGGAATAGCGGCGGAAAAGGAAACCGACTTAAAGATGAAAAACCAGATTAGACCTCGAAGAATTATCATAGAGTTATTGATAAATGTAAAGGGCATTAATGTAATTTTGCGTGGGCTGCGACCCGTGCCTATAAATAGGTGAACAGTATCCCCGTACTGTTCACGCTGACTGGGCATTCACTTTTGTGTCACGCCTATACTCTTCTCCTTCAAACCGAAGGTATTTTTGTAATTTATTCTTATTCAAATAAGTAATAAAAAGAAGAAATAGATTAATAATAATATTTACAATAATTGTGTCACTTTCTTTATTTTGTTTGAATGTTCTCCATTTTTTACCATGATCATGAAGGTATGACCTTCATGACCTTCGTCATAAATTCATTATGTCCGAAAGGAAATAATGATTTGAAGGACGAAGGGCCTTTCGATATTTAACATTTTGTGTTGCCTTGTTCTTGATTCATAGTATTTGAGAACAAGTCCCCAACATTGGCGCCCACCTCCGGTGAACTCACTTCCATTTTTTGAGTCTTGAACACTTTCGGCAAGCATCACCTTCGTCATGCCGTCGAAAAATGCTTCAGCGACAGGGGCTGGTACTTTACAGCCGCTGGATCCCAATCAGGACGTCCTTTCTCTTAGAGAGGCCCGAAGCCAGAAGAGGAAGGCTGTTAGTCCGACACCTCCGGAGGATGACCTGGATCAGGAGATCCAAAACCTGGAGATCCTTCAGCAACAGGTGCAACGCAAGAAGGAGAAGATGGCTCGTCTAGCTGATCTTCAGAGACAGATAGACGAAGCTTCTGAAGAGGTTCGTCATCTTGTTCAAGATGATCAAAGCCGAAGGCCTCCACGCAGAGAGCTTCATCAGGAAGGCTTACACAATGAGGATGACTGGTATGAAGATTTCCATCATGGAAACTTTGCTTTTGATGATGCTTCTCCTCTCTCAACAGAATTGCAGGCTACACCATGGCCACAATCTTACAAGCCACCCCAGCTCCCCATGTATGACGGTCACACAGACCCAAAGCAATTCCTAATGAGCTATGAAGCAACCATATCTTCGTATGGTGGCAATACGGCAGTCATGGCAAAATCTTTTGTCATGGCCGTCAAGAGTGTTGCTCAGACCTGGTACTCTTCTCTTCGGCCAGGGACAATTACTTCTTGGCAGAAGTTGAAGGATATGCTGATAACTAGCTTCCAAGGGTTTCAAATGAAGCCAGTTACTGCTCAAGCTTTATTTCAGTGTACCCAGGACCACGAAGAATACCTCCAGGCGTACGTCCGAAGGTTTCTACGTCTGAGGGCACAAGCGCCAACAGTGCCCAATGAAATTGTCATTGAGGCCATGATTAAGGGGCTTCGGCCGGGACATTCAGCGCAGTACTTTGCCAGGAAGCCACCACAAACGTTGGAGAAGGTGCTCCAAAAGATGGACGAATACATTCGAGCTGACAATGACTTCCGCCAAAGAAGGGAGGAAGCATTCAGGTTTTCTGAAATGACCAGGGGCTTCGGAGGAAGATTTCACCCGAGGCACGTCAGGTCAATTCATAACTCTGCTCAAACTGATGATCGAGGGAGCCAGCAGCAACGGCCACAATATTCTTCACAAGCTTCGGGCCAGCAGCAAAGTTCTTTTCGGCCGCCAGCGCCAAGAGGCAGAGGCGCTAGGGGCTTCGGGGGAAGGTTTGGAGATCAGCCAAGGAAAATTTATTGCCTATTCTGTGGTGAAGATAAGGGCCATACCACCAGGATGTGTCACGTTACCATCCAAAAGCAGAAGGAGATAGCAGAAGCAGCTGCGCAACAAAGTCAGCCGAAGTAGGTCATGCATACTGCTTCGTATCATTCGCCTTATATTCCAGAATATGTAGGCAATCACCCTGCAGCTTCTGTCGCTTCGACAAGCCAACCCCAAGCATCCTGGCAGAATCCTCCACCACCGCCGCCGACGCAGCGAGGACAACAACCAGAAGGGAGCCAGCACAATCACCTTCAGAGGGATTTCAGAGAGGAGTCCGAAGCTCGCACAGTCAACAGTACTGTGCCAGAGTCGAAGCACATTTATTGATGAATATCCTACTTCAACAACAGCTCTTTCGCATTCTTACATTCAGTATTACCTTTTTGTTAGTAAGGAACAATTATGAGGAGTTTAAGTGTCTTTTATCGTTTTTCGGTTTCTTGTAACACTTTCGTCTAGTACCATAATAAAAATACGTCTTTTCCATAGGCTTGATTTGCCGAAGCATACAAATTTATGGTGGCATGAAGGACCTTTGTATTACCAAACATTTGTCCTAACGGACAAAGTACAAATTCCTCGAAACAGTAAAAAGTCGCTCCTAAGGGAACGCAGAGTAAGTTTTCTGAAACTACAGCGAAAAATAAAGACTGATTCCGCTGAAAGTAAAAGGCGAAGAAGCTCCTAAGGGAGGCTTACAGCGAAAAATAAACGCTGATTCCGCTGAAAGTAAAAGGCGAAGAAGCTCCTAAGGGAGGCTTACAGCGAAAAATAAACGCTGATTCCGCTGAAAGTAAAAGGCGAAGAAGCTCCTAAGGGAGGCTTACAGCGAAAAGTCAGCGCTGAGATAAAAAGTGTGTGTGCTCTATTACATGGATATGAATCTGCGGCACAAATATCATTTTTGCATAACATAACATCATCACATCATTCTGCATAACATAAGCATCATACAACATATTGCATGTGGAACAAGAACGGGATACAGTGTTGGTCTTCGGAGAATATTTTGGAAAAGAGAAAATCGTGCTAAGACAAAATCAAGATGAAGTGTAGCCTCATCGGAAACGCAACACAAAACTTTTTTACAGCTTCGGAGAATATTTCACGAACCTTGGACATTTTTCATCAGAGAAGTAAGCAAATTCTTGTGATATAGAAAGGATTTTCTTCACGAAGCATGAAAAGAAGGGAAGGTGTTTTTTCGCCGATGGCTCAAAAAATGGTATGTATGCAAAGTTTCATGCATCGTAAAGAATTAAACTATAAATAGATTATATATTACATTTAAAGTTACAATATATTACACATTTTACGTTACAAATGTTTCTACAATAGCATTCAATCCTCTTTAAACACTATCTCTGCAGCTTCATTCAATAGTTGGTTGACAACCTTGTCCATAATGGCTTCGGCCATTTTTCTAATTTCATCGTCCCCCTTCGGGTGGGGGCTCGGAGGTGCCTCAGCAGGTTCTGAGGGAAGCAAAGATACGGCTATATTACTATTATAAACCGCGAACAGAGTTTGGAATTAAAAATTACAGCATGATAAAAACCACTAATTAATACCTATGTGCCCTTCGGGCTCTGTACTTTTCTCGGCAGCTTCCGCTACTTTTCTAGCATCGTGGATGCCTTTTTCACTCCTTTGAATAATTTCTTGCACCAATTCTCGGCCGCCGTTATCCCAGATATCGGTGAAGAATTTCCCACCGACCATGCTTGCTTCGGGTGAGGGGTCTTTAATGTCTTCAGTGGACAAGGTAGCTTCAGACTGCGCTAAGGATTTTACATGCTCGCAGCCTTTCTTCTCCAAAACAGTAGCAACCCCTCTAGCACCCGAAAAAGCGCAGATGTCGCCGCGGCTGTTCAGAATTTCCTCGAAGGCCTCTGCTTCGTGACTGATCCATTCCATTGGACCTTCAGGATTGCCTCTTGAAAAATTCTCTTCACTAGAGAATGTGCCAACGCCGGCGAAGCTAGATTTTATCTTTTTGACGCACTCTATGGATTTAACATAGCATTTCCTCTGGGATGCACGAAGCTCTTTAACACTTATCTCTAAATGATTGGCCAATTGATCACTAAGCTCTCGTTTTGTTTCTTCAAGTGTACGCTCTTCTTTAGCTCTAGCTAGCGGTTTCTGAAGATCTTTAATTTCACGTCTTTGAGCTTCGGCCTGGACCTTTGAGGCAGCTTCGTCCTTTTTTACCTTGTCCACCAATGTAAGCAGAATTTTATCTTTTTCCAGAGCTTCGTTTCTCAGTTTAATAACTTCTGATCGTAGATTGTTGAACGCAATTTCATAGCTCTCGTCTTCGGCACTCTTTTGTGCTCTCAATGCGTTGCTTAGAATTAAACCCTATATGAAAAAGAGTTCATATAAGAATAAAAGAATGAGTTACGAATTATAAAATTTCCAAACGTATAATTCCCATACCTTTAGGCTATTGTATGCAAGACTATCTGCGAGATCTTCTTTCGTCATAGCACATAAGCCAGCTTCGAGCTTCGGAAACCCCATACTTCTAACCATCTCCCGGCAGACGGACAATTCTTTGTTGTCTGGGAGGCAGTATAGGAAATCTTCTTCGTTCGTCCCATTGAACACTAGTGCCCCCTTCGGATATTTCAATTATTTGGCATAGTGATTAGCTTCAAAAACTTCTTCTTCCGATAACTTTTTCCCCGAAGCATGTCGCACGAAATAATCGTATATTTTGGAAGATGCTTCGGGGGCAGCGGTATCAATTTCTTCGACCAAAGTTGGCTCTGACATTTTCACTTCTTCGGTTGCCTTTGCAATTTTTGCTTCTTCTGCTTCCAAAGGTATTACCTTGGTCGGTTCTGAAGGCCCGATTTCAATTCCAGTCTGTTGCTTCAGAGCTTTAGCAACGGATACTTCAACAAGCGCCTCAGAAGTTTCAGCAGTCTTCTTTGGGGTTTTGCTTGGAAGTTTGATTGTTTCCAAAACATCCAATACGTTAACCATTCTTTTTCTTTTTGGGGTCACTGTTGGCCCCTTTTTAATTTTTGCTGCTTCAATTTCTTCTGAAGGATTTAAAATTTCTGATATTTTTGCTCCCTCAGTTGATGCTTTTGCTTCTTCCATCTTTTCTGTCGATGGCGCTTCGGCCAGCTCTTTGGTTTCTGGTAACAAAGTCTTTGGTTCCTCCAATTCTTTTGTTGTTGGCACTTCGGCCAGCTCTGTGGCTCCTGGCAGCGGAGTTGATTCCTTAGCTTCGGGGGCCGAAGACGTTTCACTGCCGAATTCAGGCACTGTGGCTAGTTCAATGTAACGTGGCCGGTGTGTGAGAACTTTCACCCTTTTTCTCTTCGGCGCTGGCTCAGGAGCAGCTGAAGCAGTTTCTTTTGCAGAAGCCGTACCTTTCCTTTTCTGCCCCCGTACTGGATAATGGTAGTCGGGGTACACGAACCCAATTGCATCAAATACTCGGTTCAGTCTTTTCTTTCTTCGGCCTCCGAAGGCTGCTGACAATGCAGTATCTTCGGTCTTCGAATATATCCCAAGCAATTCATCACTCACAGTCTCAATGCTCTTTAACCAATCATCATCTGGTTCAACGAACTTGTCTCCATACTTGAATGTATACTTCAGCCTGACTAGCCCACCTTCGTCAGTTTCTTTAACAGTTTCTTTCGGCACTTCCCAATTATCTGCAAGAGGCCATACTCTGAAGGCAATGTGTTCTTGTATTAAATCCCTTGTCCCAATAAAAGAGCAGACTACGCCGAAGGCCGTTGGCATTCTTTGGCTGCTTCATCCATTTCTACCTTCGGTTTCCGGAGTCCGAAGCGCTGCCAGATGGGGCACATGATGACATCCTTAATATCCTCTCGAACCTTCAAATCATTTTTTACATAGAACCATTCTTTCATCCATTCTCCGGGCCATCTCTTACGAAACATGGGCACGGGACAGCTTGATCCAGAGCGAGCGCCAAAGCTGTAGCAACCAAAGTTGTTATGATATTGTTCTTTACCCCAGGGCTTCGTTTCATATAACAATTCATGTATATTGCAAAAGCTTTTCGCACTTGGCTCTAGACCCTGACTCCTCACAGCCCAGACGAAGATTCCCATTCTTATTATTGCTTCAGGGGTAAGTTGATGAAGGTAAACCTGATATATTTTCAAAACTTCTACCACGAATCTGCTTAAAGGGAATCGTAGCCCAGCTTTTAAAAAGCTTCGAAATATAACGACTTCATCATCTTCGGGAGTCGGCACAGTTCTTTCTCCGGCATCTGCTCTCACAATGGACATATCTCGAAAGTATCTCCCCTTCATGTTTTCAAGGTGACTTTGCCCAATAGTTGATTTTCCGAAGACTGAATGGCTTGGTCGCCATGGCCGATCTTCGAAATCTTCACCCCCGCTGTCTGCATCGTAACTGTCACTGTCACCAGTATCTTCAGATAAACCTTCTAAAATCTCCCTTGTAATCTTCTCCGTATTCGTCTTTGCCATTGACTCAAGAAAACCCAGATGCATCTCTTCAGAAAGGCTCAGCTTCATTTCGGCAGCAACCTTCTTCTCCTCAGACATTCCTTCGGAATTCTTGCCTCTCGCTTCCGAAGCTTAAAACTAGGGAGGCAACCAAATATTTGTAGGCAGAAAACTATTTGAGCAGGTAAAACAGATGGCAAGAGAGCGTGCCGAATAAATTGTGGCGAGCCCGTATTTATAAACCCATTATGTCGGAGACTGGAGGGTCCCATTTGCCAATGACTGTTGCTATTCTAGCAAAAGGAAGGTGTTTTTTCGGACCTTCGGCTCATAGCCTTCGTCCATTTCGCAATCTGAATTTATCATTCTAACAAATTAATATTGCGAGGGGCTACTATTGGGGGCCTTCGGCTTCCGAAGGTCCTCAAAAACATGATTTAACAATGTTTCTGGAGTAAAGTACATTAACAGGTATCTTCGGACTAGGATCAGAGCCACGGTATGAAGAAGCACAAAGAACACGAAGGTTGGCGTAGAGCCGAAGCTGTGTGTAGAAGAGCTTCGGAATAGCGGCGGAAAAGGAAACCGACTTAAAGATGAAAAACCAGATTAGACCTCGAAGAATTATCATAGAGTTATTGATAAATGTAAAGGGCATTAATGTAATTTTGCGTGGGCTGCGACCCGTGCCTATAAATAGGTGAACAGTATCCCCGTACTGTTCACGCTGACTGGGCATTCAATTTTGCGTCACGCCTATACTCTTCTCCTCCAAACCGAAGGTATATTTGTAATTTATTCTTATTCAAATAAGTAATAAAAAGAAGAAATAGATTAATAATAATATTTACAATAATTGTGTCACTTTCTTTATTTTGTTTGAATGTTCTCCATTTTTTACCATGATCATGAAGGTATGACCTTCATGACCTTCGTCATAAATTCATTATGTCCGAAAGGAAATAATGATTTGAAGGACGAAGGGCCTTTTGATATTTAACATTTTGTGTTGCCTTGTTCTTGATTCATAGTATTTGAGAAAAAGTCCCCAACACACCATAAATCCAAGAATGTGATATATGGCAAGGAAACATATGTGTAGTGAGGTGTATGAGCCTCTTGTCGAAGATCAATGGCCACACAACCCCCATTTTTGTCGAAAATAGCCATGAATGACCATTTTCAAAAATACCAAAGGCTAACACATTCGGATTTTTGCCCAAGAAATGGTCTCCACCAGAAATCCAAGAATGTGATCTATGGCAAGGAAACATATGTGGGGTGAGGTGTACGAGCCTCTGGTCGATGATCAATGGCCACACAACCCCCATTTTGCCGAAAATAGCCATGAACGACCATTTTCAATAATACCGAAGGCTGACACGTACGAGTATTTGACCAAGAAAAGGTCTCCACCAGAAATCCAAGAATGTGATCTATGGCAAGGAAACATATGCGGGGTGAGGTTTATGAGGCTCTAGTCGATGATAAATGGCCACACAACCCCCATTTTTTTATGAAAATTGCCATGAGCGACCATTTTCAATAATACTAGAGGCTAACACCTACGGATTTTTGACCAAGAAATGGTCTCAACCAGAAATCCAAGAATGTGATCTATGGCAAGGAAACATATGTGGGGTGAGGTGTATGAGCCTCTGGTCGATGATCAATGGCCACACAACCCCCATTTTTGTCGAAAATAGCCATGAACGACCATTTTCAATAATACCGAAGGCTAACACCTACGGATTTTTGACCAAGAAATGGTCTCCACCAGAAATTTAAGAATGTGATCTACGGCAAGGAAACATATGTGGGGTGAGGTGTATGAGCCTCTGGTCGACAGTCAATGGCCACACAACCCTAATTTTTGTCGAAAATAGCCATGAACGACCATTTTCAATGACACTGAAGGCTAACACCTACGGATTTTTGACCAAGAAATGGTCTCCACCATAAATCCAAGAATGTGATCTATGGCAAGGAAACATATGTGTAGTGAGGTGTATGAGCCTCAGGTCCAATATCAATGGCCACACAACCCCCATTTTTGTCGAAAATAGCCATGAACGACCATTTTCAATAGTTCCGAAGGCTAACACATTCGGATTTTTGACCAAGAAATGGTCTCCACCAGAAATCAAAGAATGTGATCTATGGCAAGGAAACATATGTGGGGTGAGGTGTATGAGCCTTTGGTCGATGATCAATGGCCACACAACCCCCATTTTTGTCGAAAATAGCCATGAATGACCATTTTCAATAATACCGAAGGCTAACACGTACGGGTTTTTGACCAAGAAATGGTCTCCACCAGATATCCAAGAATGTGATCTATGGCAAGGAAACATATGTGGGGTGAGGTGTATGAGCCTCTGGTCGATGATAAATGGCCACACAACCCCCGTTTCAGTCGAAAATAGCCATGAACGACCATTTTCAATAATACCGAAGGCTAACACCAACAGATTTTTGACCAAGAAATGGTCTCCACCAGAAATCGAAGAATGTGATCTATGGCAAGAAAACATATGTGGGGTGAAGTATACGAGCCTCTGGTCGATGATCAATGGCCACACAACCCCCATTTTTGTCGAAAATAGCCATGAACGACCATTTTCAATGACACTGAAGGCTAACACCTATGGATTTTTGACCAAGAAATGGTCTCCACCATAAATCCAAGAATTTGATCTATGGCAAGGAAACATATGTGTAGTGAGGTGTATGAGCCTCTGGTCGAAGATCAATGGCCACACAACCCCCATTTTTGTCGAAAATAGCCATGAATGACCATTTTCAAAAATACCGAAGGCTAACACATTCGGATTTTTGCCCAAGAAATGGTCTCAACCAGAAATCCAAGAATGTGATCTATGGCAAGGAAACATATGTGTTGGAGGTGTACGAGCCTCTGGTCGATGATCAATGGCCACATAACCCCCATTTTGTCGAAAATAGCCATGAACGACCATTTTCAATAATACCGAAGGCTAACACGTACGAATTTTTGACCAAGAAATGGTCTCCACCAGAAATCCAAGAATGTGATCTATGGCAAGGAAACATATGTGGGGTGAGGTGTACGAGCCTCTGGTCGATGATAAATGGCCACACAACCCCCATTTTTGATGAAAATAGCCATGAACGACCATTTTCAATAATACCAGAGGCTAACACCTACGGATTTTTTACTAAGAAATGGTCTCCACCAGAAATCCAAGAATGTGATCTATGGCAAGGAAACATATGTGGGGTGAGGTGTATGAGCCTCTGGTCGATGATAAATGGCCACACAACCCCCATTTTTGTCGAAAATAGCCATGAACGACCATTTTCAATAATACCGAAGGCTAACACCAACGGATTTTTGACCAAGAAATGGTCCCCACCAGAAATCCAAGAATGTGATCTATGGCAAGAAAACATATGTGGGATGAAGTGTACGAGCCTCTGGTCGATGATCAATGGCCACACAAACCCCATTTTTATCGAAAATAGCCATGAACAACCATTTTCAATGACACTGAACGCTAACACCTACGGATTTTTGACCAAGAAATGGTCTCCACCATAAATCCAAGAATGTGATCTATGGAAAGGAAACATGTGTAGTGAGGTGTATGAGCGATCATTTTTAACCAAGAAATGGTCTCCACCATAAATCCACGAATGTGATCTATAGCAAGGAAACATATGTGGGGTGAGGTGTACGAGCCTCTGGTCGATGATAAATGGCCAAACAACCCCCATTTTTGATGAAAATAGCCATGAACGACCATTTTCAATAATACCGAAGGCTAACACCTACAGATTTTTGACCAAGAAATGGTCTCCACCAGAAATCCAAGAATGTGATCTATGGAAAGGAAACATATGTTGGGTGAGGTGTATGAGCCTCTGGTCGGAATTATTGAAAATGATCGTTCATGGCTATTTTCGACAAAAATGGGGGTTGTGTGGCCATTGATCATCGACCAGAGGCTCCTACACCTCACCCCACATATGTTTTCTTGCCATATATCACATTCTTGGATTTCCAGTGGAGACCGTTTCTTGGTCAAAAATCCGTAGGTGTTAGCCTTCGGTATTATTGAAAATGGTCGTTCATTGCTATTTTCGACAAAAATGGGGGTTGTGTGGCCGTTGATCATCGACCAGAGGCTCGTACACCTCACCCCACATATGTTTCCTTTCCATAGATCACATTCTTGGATTTCTGGTGGAGACCGTTTCTTGGTCAAAAATCCGTAGGTGTTAGCCTTCGGTATTATTGTAAATGGTCGTTCATGGCTATTTTCGACAAAAATGGGGGTTGTGTGTCCATTGATCATCGACCAGAGGCTCATACACCTCACCCCACATATGTTTCCTTGCCATAGATCACATTCTTGGATTTCTGGTGGAGACCATTTCTTGGTCAAAAATCCGTAGGTGTTAGCCTTCGGTATTATTGTAAATGGTCGTTCATGGCTATTTTCGACAAAAATGGGGGTTGTGTGGCCATTGATCATCGACCAGAGGCTCATACACCTCACCCCACATATGTTTCATTGCCATAGATCACATTCTTGGATTTCTGGTGGAGACCATTTCTTGGGCAAAAATCTGAATGTGTTAGCCTTCGGTATTATTGAAAATGGTCATTCATGGCGATTTTCGACAAAAATGGGTGTTGTGTGGCCATTGATCTTCGACCAGAGGCTCATACACCTCACTACACATATGTTTCCTTGCCATAGATCACATTCTTGGATTTATGGTGGAGACCATTTCTTCGTCAAAATTATGTAGGTGTTAGCCTTCAGTGTCATTGAAAATGGTCGTTCATGGCTATTTTCGACAAAAATAGGGGTTGTGTGGCAATTGATCATCGACCAGAGGCTCGTACACCTCACCCCACATATGTTTCCTTGCCATATATCACATTCTCGGATTTTTGGTGGAGACCATTTCTTGGTCAAAAATTCATACGTGTTAGCCTTCTGTATTATTGAAAATGGTCGTTCATCGCTATTTTCGACTAAAATGGGGGTTGTGTGGCCATTTATCATCGACCAGAGGCTCGTACACCTCACCCCACATATGTTTCCTTGCCATAGATCACATTCTTGGATTTCTAGTGGAGACCATTTATTGGTCAAAAATCTGTACATGTTAGCCTATAGTATTATTGAAAATGGTCATTCATGGCTATTTTCGACAAAAATGGGGGTTGTGTGGCCATTGATAATCGACCAGAGGCTCGTAAACCTCACCCGACATATGTTTCCTTGCCATAGATCACATTCTTTGATTTCTGGTGGAGACCATTTCTTGGTCAAAAATCTGAATGTTTTAGCCTTCGGTACTATTGAAAATGGTCGTTCATGGCTATTTTCGACAAAAATGGGGGTTGTGTGGCCATTGATATTCGACCAAAGGCTCATACACCTCACTACACATGTTTCCTTTCCATAGATCACATTCTTGGATTTATGGTGGAGACCATTTCTTGGTCAAAAATCCGTAGGTGTTAGCGTTCAGTGTCATTGAAAATGGTCGTTCATGGCTATTTTCGACAAAAATGGGGTTTGTGTGGCCATTGATCATCGACCAGAGGCTCGTACACTTCACCCCACATATGTTTTCTTGCCATAGATCACATTCTTGGATTTCTGGTGGGGACCATTTCTTGGTCAAAATTCCTTTGGTGTTAGCCTTCGGTATTATTGAAAATGTTCGTTCATGGCTATTTTTGACAAAAATGGGGGTTGTGTGGCCATTTATCATCGACCAGAGGCTCATACACCTCACCCCACATATGTTTCCTTGCCATAGATCACATTCTTGGATTTCTGGTGGTGACCATTTCTTGGTAAAAAAATCTGTAGGTGTTAGCCTCTAGTATTATTGAAAATGGTCGTTCATGGCTATTTTCATCAAAAATGGGGGTTGTGTGGCCATTTATCATCGACCAGAGGCTCGTACACCTCACCCCACATATGTTTCCTTGCCATAGATCACATTCTTGGATTTCTGGTGGAGACCGTTTATTGGTCAAAAATCTGTACGTGTTAGCCTATAGTATTATTGAAAATGGTCATTCATGGCTATTTTCGACAAAAATGGGGGTTGTGTGGCCATTGATCATCGACCAGAGGCTCGTAAACCTCACCCCACATATGTTTCCTTGCCATAGATCACATTCTTTGATTTCTGGTGGAGACCAATTCTTGGTAAAAAATCTGAATGTTTTAGCCTTCGGTACTATTGAAAATGGTCGTTCATGGCTATTTTCGACAAAAATGGGGGTTGTGTGGCCATTGATATTCGACCAAAGGCTCATACACCTCACTACACATGTTTCCTTTCCATAGATCACATTCTTGGATTTATGGTGGAGACCATTTCTTGGTCAAAAAGCCGTAGGTGTTAGCGTTTAGTGTCATTGAAAATGGTCGTTCATGGCTATTTTCGACAAAAATGGGGTTTGTGTGGCCATTGATCATCGACCAGAGGCTGGTACACTTCACCCCACATATGTTTTCTTGCCATAGATCACATTCTTGGATTTCTGGTGGCGACCATTTCTTGGTCAAAATTCTGTTGGTGTTAGCCTTCAGTATTATTGAAAATGGTCGTTCATGGCTATTTTCGACAAAAATGGGGGTTGTGTGGCCATTTATCATCGACCAGAGGCTCATACACCTCACCCCACATATGTTTCCTTGCCATAGATCACATTCTTGGATTTCTGGTGGTGACCATTTCTTGGTAAAAAATCCGTAGGTGTTAGCCTCTTGTATTATTGAAAATGGTCGTTCATGGCTATTTTCATCAAAAATGGGGGTTGTGTGGCCATTTATCATCGACCAGAGGCTCGTACACCTCACCCCACATATGTTTCCTTGTCATAGATCACATTCTTGGATTTCTGGTGGAGACCATTTCTTGGTCAAAAATTCGTTCGTGTTAGCCTTCGGTATTATTAAAAATGGTTGTTCATGGCTATTTTCGACAAAATGGGGGTTGTGTGGCCATTGATCATCGACCAGAGGCTCGTACACCTCACCCCACATATGTTTCCTTGCCATAGATCACATTCTTGGATTTCTGGTGGAGACCATTTCTTGGGCAAAAATCCGAATGTGTTAGCCTTCGGTATTTTTGAAAATGGTCATTCATGGCTATTTTCGACAAAAATGGGGGTTGTGTGGCCATTGATCTTCGACCAGAGGCTCATACACCTTACTACACATATGTTTCCTTGCCATATATCAAATTCTTGGATTTCTGGTGGAGACCATTTCTTGGTCAAAAATCCGTAGGTGTTAGCCTCTAGTATTATTGAAAATGGTCGCTCATGGCTATTTTCATAAAAAATGGGGGTTGTGTGGCCATTTATCATCGACTAGAGGCTCATAAACCTCACCCCACATATGTTTCCTTGCCATAGATCACATTCTTGGATTTCTGGTGGAGACCATTTCTTGGTCAAAAACTCGTACGTGTTAGCCTTCAGTATTATTGAAAATGGTCGTTCATGGCTATTTTCGGCAAAATGGGGGTTGTGTGGCCATTGATCATCGACCAGAGGCTCGTACACCTCACCCCACATATGTTTCCTTGCCATAGATCACATTCTTGGATTTCTGGTGGAGACCATTTCTTGGGCAAAAATCCAAATGTGTTAGCCTTTGGTATTTTTGAAAATGGTCATTCATGGCTATTTTCGACAAAAATGGGGGTTGTGTGGCCATTGATCTTCGATCAGAGGCCCATACACCTCACTACACATATGTTTCCTTGCCATAGATCACATTCGTGGATTTATGGTGGAGACCATTTCTTGGTCAAAAATCCGTAGGTGTTAGCCTTTAGTAACATTGAAAATGGTCGTTCATGGCTATTTTCGACAAAAATTAGGGTTGTGTGGCCATTGATCATCGACCAGAGGCTCATACACCTCACCCCACATATGTTTCCATGTCGTAGATCACATTCTTGGATTTCTGGTGGAGGCCATTTCTTGGTCAAAAATCCGTAGGTGTTAGTCTTCGGTATTATTAAAAATGGTCGTTCATGGCTATTTTCGACAAAAATGGGGTTGTGTGGCCATTGATCATCGACCAGAGGCTCATACACCTCACCCCACATATGTTTCCTTGCCATAGATCACATTCTTGGATTTCTGGTGGAGACCATTTCTTGGTCAAAAATCCGTAGGTGTTAGCCTCTAGTATTATTGAAAATGGTCGCTCATGGCTATTTTCATAAAAAATGGGGGTTGTGTGGCCATTTATCATCGACTAGAGGCTTATAAACCTCACCCCACATATGTTTCCTTGACATAGATCACATTCTTGGATTTCTGGTGGAGACCGTTTCTTGGTCAAAAACTCGTACGTGTTAGCCTTCGGTATTATTGAAAATGGTCGTTCATGGCTATTTTCGGGAAAATGGGGGTTGTGTGGCCATTGATCATCGACCAAAGGCTCGTACACCTCACCCCACATATGTTTCCTTGCCATAGATCACATTCTTGGATTTCTGGTGGAGACCATTTCTTGGGCAAAAATCCGAATGTGTTAGTCTTTGGTATTTTTGAAAATGGTCATTCATGGCTATTTTCGACAAAAGTGGGGGTTGTGTGGCCATTGATCTTCGACCAGAGGCTCATACACCTCACTACACATATGTTTCCTTGCCATAGATCACATTCTTGGATTTATGGTGGAGACCATTTCTTGGTCAGAAATCCATAGGTGTTAGCCTTAAGTGTCATTGAAAATGGTCGTTCATGGCTATTTTTGACAAAAATGGGTGTTGTGTGGCCATTGATCATCAACCAGAGGCTCGTACACTTCACCCCACATATGTTTTCTTTCCATAGATCACATTCTTGGATTTCTGGAGGAGACCATTCCTTGGTCAAAAATCTGTTGTTGTTAGCCTTCGATATTATTGAAAATGGTCGTTCATGGCTATTTTCGACTAAAATGGGGGTTGTGAGGCCATTTATCATCGACTAGAGGCTCGTGCAATTCACCCCACATATGTTTCCTTGCCTTAGATCACATTCTTGGATTTCTGGTGGAGACCATTTATTGGTCAAAAATCCGTACGTGTTAGCCTTCGGTATTATTGAATATGGTCATTCATGGCTATTTTCAACAAAAATGGAGGTTGTGTGGCCATTGATCATCGACCAGAGGCTCGTAAACCTCACCCCATATATGTTTCCTTGCCATAGATCACATTCTTTGATTTCTGGTGGAGACCATTTCTTGGTAAAAAATCTGAATGTTTTAGCCTTCGGTACTATTGAAAATGGTCGTTCATGGCTATTTTCGACAAAAATGGGGGTTGTGTGGCCATTGATATTCGACCAAAGGCTCATACACCTCACTACACATATGTTTCCTTGCCATAGATCACATTCTTGGATTTATGGTGGAGACCATTTCTTGGTCAAAAATCTGTAGGTGTTAGCCTTAAGTGTCATTGAAAATGGTTGTTCATGGCTATTTTCGACAAAAATAGGGGTTGTGTGGCCATTGATCATCGACCAGAGGCTCGTACACCTCACCCCACATATGTTTCCTTGCCATAGATCATATTCTTGGATTTCTAGTGGAGACCATTTCTTGGTCAAAAATCCGTAGGTGTTAGCCCTCGGTATTATTGAAAATGGTCGTTCATGGCTATTTTCGACAAAAATGGGGTTGTGTGGCCATTGATCATCAACCAGAGGCTCATACAACTCACCCCACATATGTTTCCTTGCCATAGATCACATTCTTGGATTTGTGGTGGAGACCATTTCTTGGTAAAAAATCCGTAGGTGTTAGCCTCTAGTATTATTGAAAATGGTCGTTCATGGCTATTTTCGACAAAATGGGGGTTGTGTGGCCATTGATCATCGACCAGAGGCTCGTACACCTCACCCCACATATGTTTCCTTGCCATAGATCACATTCTTGGATTTCTGGTGGAGACCATTTCTTGGGCAAAAATCCGAATGTGTTAGCCTTCGGTATTCTTGAAAATGGTCATTCATGGCTATTTTCGACAAAAATGGGGGTTGTGTGGCCATTGATCTTCGACCAGAGGCTCATACACCTCACTACACATATGTTTCCTTGCCATAGATCAAATTCTTGGATTTATGGTGGAGACCATTTCTTGGTCAAAAATCCATAGGTGTTAGCCTTCAGTGTCATTGAAAATGGTCGTTCATGGCTATTTTCGACAAAAATGGGGGTTGTGTGGCCATTGATCATCGACCAGAGGCTCGTACACTTCACCGCACATATGTTTTCTTACCATAGATCACATTCTTGGATTTCTGGTGGAGACCATTTCTTGGTCAAAAATTTGTTGGTGTTAGCCTTCGGTATTATTGAAAATGGTCGTTCATGACTATTTTCGACTAAAATGGGGGTTGTGTGGCCATTTATCATCGACCAGAGGCTCATACACCTCACCCCACATATGTTTCCTTGCCATAAATCACATTCTTGGATATCTGGTGGAGACCATTTCTTGGTCAAAAATCCGTACGTATTATTGAAAATGGTCATTCATGGCTATTTTTGACAAAAATGGGGGTCATGTGGCAATTGATCATCGACCAAAGGCTCGTACACCTCAACCCACATTCTTTTATTTCTGGTGGAGACCATTTCTTGGTCAACAATCCGTAGGTGTTAGCCTTCAGTGTCATTGAAAATGGTCGTTCATGGCTATTTTCGACAAAAATTAGGGTTGTGTGGCCATTGATCATCGACCAGAGGCTCGTACACCTCAACCCACATATGTTTCCATGTCGTAGATCACATTCTTGGATTTATGGTGGAGACCATTTTTTGGTCAAAAATCCGTAGTTGTTAGCCTTTAGTGTCATTGAAAATGGTCGTTCATGGCTATTTTCGACAAAAATTAGGGTTGTGTGGCCATTGATCATCGACCAGAGGCTCGTACACCTCACCCCACATATGTTTCCTTGCCATAGATCACATTCTTGGATTTCTAGTGGAGACCATTTCTTGGTCAAAAATCCGTAGGTGTTAGCGTTCGGTATTATTGAAAATGGTCGTTCATGGCTATTTTCGACAAAAATGGGGGTTGTGTGGCCATTGAACATCGACCAGAGGCTCATACACCTCACCCCACATATGTTTCCTTGCCATAGATCACATTCTTGGATTTCTGGTGGAGACCATTTCTTAGTCAAAAATCCGTAGGTGTTAGCCTCTAGTTTTATTGAAAATGGTCGCTCATGGCTATTTTCATCAAAAATGGGGGTTGTGTGGCCATCTATTATCGACTAGAGGCTCGTAAACCTCACCCCACATATGTTTCCTTGCCATAGATCACATTCTTGGATTTCTGGTGGAGACCATTTCTTGGTCAAAAATTCGTACGTGTTAGCCTTCGGTATTATTGAAAATGGTCGTTGATGGCTATTTTCGGCAAAATGGGGGTTGTGTGGCCATTGATCATCGACCAGAGGCTCGTACACCTCACCCCACATATGTTTCCTTGCCATAGATCACATTCTTGGATTTCAGGTGGAGACCATTTCTTGGGAAAAAATCCGACTGTGTTAGCCTTTGGTATTTTTGAAAATGGTCATTCATGGCTATTTTCAACAAAAATGGGGGTTGTGTGGCCATTGATCTTCGACCAGAGGCTCATACACCTCACTACACATATGTTTCCTTGTCATAGATCACATTCTTGGATTTATGGTGGAGACCATTTCTTGGTCAGAAATCCATAGGTGTTAGCCTTTAGTGTCATTGAAAATGGTCGTTCATGGCTATTTTCGACAAAAATGGGGGTTGTGTGGCCATTGATCATAAACCAGAGGCTCGTACACTTCACCCCACATATGTTTTCTTGCCATAGATCACATTCTTGGATTTCTGGAGGAGACCATTTCTTTGTCAAAAATTTGTTGGTGTTAGCCTTCGGTATTATTGAAAATGGTCGTTCATGGCTATTTTCGGCTAAAATGGGGGTTGTGTGGCCATTTATCATCGACCAGAGGCTCGTACAATTCACCCCACATATGTTTCCTTGCCATAGATCACATTCTTGGATTTCTGGTGGAGACCATTTCTTGGTCAAAAATCCGTACGTGTTAGCCTTCGGTATTATTGAAAATGGTCATTCATGGCTATTTTCGACAAAAATGGGGGTTGTGTGGCCATTGATCTTCAACCAGAGGCTCATACACCTCACTACACTTATGTTTCCTTGCCATAGATCACATTCTTGGATTTATGGTGGAGACCATTTCTTGGTCAAAAATCCATAGGTGTTAGCCTTCAGTGTCATTGAAAATGGTCGTTCATGGCTATTTTCGACAAAAATGGGGGTTGTGTGGCCATTGATCATCGACCAGAGGCTCATACACCTCACCCCACATATGTTTCCTTGCCATAGATCACATTCTTGGATTTCTGGTGGAGACCATTTCTTAGTCAAAAATCCGTAGGTGTTAGCCTCTAGTTTTATTGAAAATGGTCGCTCATGGCTATTTTCATCAAAAATGGGGGTTGTGTGGCCATCTATTATCGACTAGAGGCTCGTAAACCTCACCCCACATATGTTTCCTTGCCATAGATCACATTCTTGGATTTCTGGTGGAGACCATTTCTTGGTCAAAAATTCGTACGTGTTAGCCTTCGGTATTATTGAAAATGGTCGTTGATGGCTATTTTCGGCAAAATGGGGGTTGTGTGGCCATTGATCATCGACCAGAGGCTCGTACACCTCACCCCACATATGTTTCTTTGCCATAGATCACATTCTTGGATTTCAGGTGGAGACCATTTCTTGGGAAAAAATCCGACTGTGTTAGCCTTTGGTATTTTTGAAAATGGTCATTCATGGCTATTTTCAACAAAAATGGGGGTTGTGTGGCCATTGATCTTCGACCAGAGGCTCATACACCTCACTACACATATGTTTCCTTGTCATAGATCACATTCTTGGATTTATGGTGGAGACCATTTCTTGGTCAGAAATCCATAGGTGTTAGCCTTTAGTGTCATTGAAAATGGTCGTTCATGGCTATTTTCGACAAAAATGGGGGTTGTGTGGCCATTGATCATAAACCAGAGGCTCGTACACTTCACCCCACATATGTTTTCTTGCCATAGATCACATTCTTGGATTTCTGGAGGAGACCATTTCTTTGTCAAAAATTTGTTGGTGTTAGCCTTCGGTATTATTGAAAATGGTCGTTCATGGCTATTTTCGGCTAAAATGGGGGTTGTGTGGCCATTTATCATCGACCAGAGGCTCGTACAATTCACCCCACATATGTTTCCTTGCCATAGATCACATTCTTGGATTTCTGGTGGAGACCATTTCTTGGTCAAAAATCCGTACGTGTTAGCCTTCGGTATTATTGAAAATGGTCATTCATGGCTATTTTCGACAAAAATGGGGGTTGTGTGGCCATTGATCTTCAACCAGAGGCTCATACACCTCACTACACTTATGTTTCCTTGCCATAGATCACATTCTTGGATTTATGGTGGAGACCATTTCTTGGTCAAAAATCCATAGGTGTTAGCCTTCAGTGTCATTGAAAATGGTCGTTCATGGCTATTTTCGACAAAAATGGGGGTTGTGTGGCCATTGATCATCGACCAGAGGCTCATACACTTCACCCCACATATGTTTTCTTGCCATAGATCACATTCTTGGATTTCTAAAGGAGACCATTTCTTGGTCAAAAATTTGTTGGTGTTAGCCTTCGGTATTATTGAAAATGGTCGTTCATGGCTATTTTTGACTAAAATGGGGGTTGTGTGGCCATTTATCATCGACCGGAGGCTCGTACAATTGGATTTCTGGTGGAGACCATTTCTTGTTCAAAAATTCATACGTGTTAGCCTTCGGTATTATTGAAAATGGTCATTCATGGCTATTTTCGACACAAATGGGGGTTGTGTGGCCATTGATCTTCGACCAGAGGCTCATACACCTCACTACACATATGTTTCCTTGCCATAGATCACATTCTTGGATTTATGGAGGAGACCATTTCTTGGTCAAAAATCCATAGGTGTTAGCATTCAGTGTCATTGAAAATGGTCGTTCATGGCTATTTTCGACAAAAATGGGGGTTGTGTGGCCATTGATCATCGACCAGAGGCTCGTACACTTCACCCCACATATGTTTTCTTGCCATAGATCAGAATCTTGGATTTCTCATGGAGACCATTTGTTGGTCAAAAATTCGTAGGTGTTAGCCTTCAGTGTCATTGAAAATGGTCATTCATGGTTATTTTCGACAAAAATGGGGGTTGTGTCGCCGTTGATCATTGACCAGAGGATCGTACACCTCCCCCCACATAAGTTTCCTTGCCATATATCACATTCTTGGATTTCTGGTGGAGACCATTTCTTGGTCAAAAATCCGTAGGTGTTAGCCTTCGGTATTATTGAAAATCGTCGTTCATGGCTATTTTCGACAAAAATGGGGGTTGTGTGGCAACTGATCATCGACCAAAGGCTCATACACCTCACCCCACATGTGTTTCCTTGCCATAGACCACATTCTTGGATTTCTGGTGGTGACCATTTCTTGGTCAAAAATCCGTAGGTGTTAGCCTTCGGTATTATTGAAAATGGTCGTTCATGGCTATTTTCGACAAAAATGGGGGTTGTGTGGCCATTGATCATCGACCAGAGGCTCGTACACATCACCCCACACACGTTTTCTTGCTATAGACCACATTCTTGAATTTCTGGTGGAGACCATTTCTTGGTTAAAAATCCGTACGTGTTAGCGTTCGGTATTATTGAAAATGGTCATTTATGGCTATTTTCGACAAAAATGGGGGTTGTGTGGCCATTGATTATCGACCAGAGGCTCGTACACCTAACCCCACATATGTTTCCTTGCCATAGATCACATTCTTGGATTTCTGTTGGTGACCATTTCTTGGTCAAAAATCCGTAGGTGTTAGCCTTCGGTATTATTTAAAATGGTCGTTCATAGCTATTTTCGACAAAAATGGGGGTTGTGTGGCCATTAATCATCAACCAAAGGCTCATACACATCACCCCACATATGTTTCCTTGCCATAGACCACATTCTTGGATTTCTAGTGGAGACCATTTGTTGGTCAAAAATCCGTAGGTGTTAGCCTTCGGTATTATTGAAAATGGTCGTTCATGGCTATTTTCATCAAAAATGGGGGTTGTGTGGCCATTTATCATCAACCAGAGGCTCGTACACCTCACCCCACATATGTTTCCTTGCCATAGATCACATTCTTGGATTTCTAGTGGAGACCATTTCTTGGTCAAAAATTCGTACGTGTTAGCCTTCGGTATTATTGATAATGGTCGTGGTCGTTCATGGATATTTTCGACAAAATGGGGGTTGTGTGGCCTTTGATCATCGACCAGAGGCTCATACGCCTCACCCACATATGTTTCCTTTACGTAGATCACATTCTTGGATTTCTGGTGGAGACCATTTCTTGGTCAAAAATCCGTACGTGTTAGCCTTCGGTATTATTGAAAATGGTCGTTCATGGCTATTTTCGACAAAATAGAGGTTCTGTGGCCATTGATCATCGACCAGGGGCTCATACACCTCACCAACATATGTTTCCTTGCCGTAGATCACATTCTTGGATTTCTGGTGGAGACCATTTCTTGGGCAAAAATCCGAATGTGTTAGCCTTCGGTATTATTGAAAATGGTTATTCATGGCTATTTTCGAAGAAAATGGGGGTTGTGTGGCCATTTATCTTCAACCAGTGGCTCATACACCTCACTACACATATGTTTTCTTGCCATAGATCACATTCTTGGATCTATGGTGGAGACCAGTTCTTGGTCAAAAATCCATAGGTGTTAGCCTTCAGTGTCATTGAAAATAGTCGTTCATGGCTATTTTCGACAATAATGGGGGTTGTGTGGCCATTGATAATCGACCAGAGGCTCGTACACCTCACCCCACATATGTTTCCTTGCCATAGATCACATTCTTGGATTTCTGGTGGAGACCATTTCTTGGTCAAAAATCCGTAGGTGTTAGCCTTTGGTATTATTGAAAATGGTCGTTCATGGCTATTTTCAACAAAAATGGGGGTTGTGTGGCCATTGATCATCAACCAGAGGCTCGTACACCTCACCCCACATATGTTTTATTGCCATAGATCAAAATCTTGGATTTCTCGTGGAGACCATTTCTTGGTCAAAAATCCGTACGTGTTAGCCTTCGGTATTATTGACAATGGTCGTTCATGGCTATTTTCGACAAAAATGGGGGTTGTGTGGCCATTGATCATCGACCAGAGGCTCGTACACCTCACCCGACATATAATTCCTTGCCATAGATCATATTCTTGGATTTCTGGTGGAGACGATTTCTTGGTCAAAAATCCGTAGGTGTTAGCCTTCGGTATTATTGAAAATGGTCGTTCATGGCTATTTTCGACAAAAATGGGGGTTGTGTGGCCATTGATCATCGACCAGAGGCTCGTACGCCTCACCCCACATATGTTTCCTTGCCATAGATCAAATTCTTGGATTTCTGGTGGAGACCATTTCTTGGTCAAAAATCCGTAGGTGTTAGCCTTCGATATTATTGTAAATGGTCGTTCATGGCTATTTTCGACAAAAATGGGGGTTGTGTGGCCATTGATCATCGACCAGAGGCTCATACACCACACCCCACATATGTTTCCTTGCCATAGATCACATTCTTGGATTTCTGGTGGAGACCATTTCTTGGTCAAAAATCTGTAGGTGTTAGCCTCTAGTATTATTGAAAATGGTCGTTCATGGCTATTTTGATAAAAAATGGGGGTTGTATGGCCATTTATCATCGACCAGAGGCTCGTACACCTCACCCCACATATGTTTCTTGCCATAGATCACATTCTTGGATTTCTGGTGGAGACCATTTCTTGGTCAAAAATTCGTACGTGTTAGCCTTCGGTATTATTGAAAATGATCGTTCATGGCTATTTTCGACAAAATGGGGGTTGTGTGCCCATTGATCATCGACCAGAGGCTCGTACACCTCACCCCACATATGTTTCCTTGCCATAGATCACATTCTTGAATTTCTGGTGGAGACCATTTCTTGGGCAAAAATCCGAATGTGTTAGCCTTCGGTATTTTTGAAAATGGTCATTCATGGCTATTTTCGATAAAAATGGGGGTTGTTTCGCCATTGATCTTCGACCAGAGGCTCATACACCTCACTACACATATGTTTCCTTGCCATATATCACATTCTTGGATTTATGGTGGAGACCATTTCTTGGTCAAAAATCCATAGGTGTTAGCCTTCAGTGTCATTGAAAATGGTCGTTCATGACTATTTTCGACAAAATAGAGGTTCTGTGGCCATTGATCATCGACCAGAGGCTCATACACCTCACCCCACATATGTTTCCTTGCCATAGATCACATTCTTGGATTTCTGGTGGAGACCATTTCTTGGTCAAAAATCCGTAGGTGTTAGCCTTCGGTATTATTGAAAATGGTCATTCATGGCTATTTTCGACAAAAATGGGGGTTGTGTGGCCATTTATCTTCAACCAGAGGCTCATACACCTCACTACACATATGTTTTCTTGCCATATATCACATTCTTGGATCTATGGTGGAGACCAGTTTTTGGTCAAAAATCCGTAGGTGTTAGCCTTCAGTGTCATTGAAAATAGTCGTTCATGGCTATTTTCGACAAAAATGGGGGTTGTGTGGCCATTGATAATCGACCAGAGGCTCGTACACCTCACCCCACAAATGTTTCCTTGCCATAGATCACATTCTTGGATTTCTGGTGGAGACCATTTCTTGGTCAAAAATCCGTATGTGTACCTTCGGTATTATTGAAAATGGTCGTTCATGGCTATTTTCGACAAAAATGGGAGTTGTGTGGCCATTTATCTTCGACCAGAGGCTCGTACACCTCACCCCACATATGTTTCATTATCATAGATCACAATCTTGGATTTCTCGTGGAGACCATTTCTTGGTCAAAAATCCGTACATGTTAGCCTTCTGTATTATTGAAAATGGTCGTTCATGGCTAGTTTCGACAAAAATGGGGGTTGTGTGGCCATTGATCATCGACCAGAGGCTCGTACACCTCACCCCACATATGTTTCCTTGCCATAGATAATATTCTTGGATTTCTGTTGGAGGCGATTTCTTGGTCAAAAATCCGTAGGTGTTAGCCTTCTCTATTATTGAAAATGGTCGTTCATGGCTATATTCGACAAAAATGGGGGTTGTGTGGCCATTGATCATCGACTAGAGGCTCGTACACCTCACCCCACATATGTTTCCTTGCCATAGATCACATTCTTGGATTTCTGGTGGAGACCATTTCTTGGTCAAAAATCCGTAGGTGTTAGCCTTCGGTATTATTGAAAATGGTCGTTCATGGCTATTTTCGACAAAAATGGGGGTTGTGTGGCCATTGATCATCAACCAGAGGCTCACACACCTCACCCCACATATGTTTCCTTGCCATAGATCACATTCTTGGATTTCTGGTGGAGACCATTTCTTTGTCAAAAATCCGTAGGTGTTAGCCTATGGTATTATTGAAAATGGTCGTTCATTTTTGACCAAGAAATGGTCTCCACCAGAAATCCAAGAATGTGATCTATGGCAAGGAAACATTTGTGGGGTGAGGTGTACGAGCCTCTGGTCGATTATCAATGGCCACAAAACCCCCATTTTTGTCGAAAATAGCCATGAACGACTATTTTCAATGACACTGAAGGCTAACACCTACGGATTTTTGACCAAGAACTGGTCTCCACCATAGAGCCAAGAATGTGATATATGGCAAGAAAACATATGTGTAGTGAGGTGTATGAGCCTCTGGTTCAAGATAAATGGCCACACAACCCCCATTTTTGTCGAAAATAGCCATGAATGACCATTTTCAATAATATCGAAGGCTAACACCTACGGATTTTTGACCAAGAAATGGTCTCCACCAGAAATCCAAGAATGTGATCTATGGCAAGGAAACATATGTGGGGTGAGGTGTATGAGCCTCTGGTCGATGATCAATGGCCACAGAACCTCTATTTTGTCGAAAATAGCCATGAACGACCATTTTCAATGACACTGAAGGCTAACACCTATGGATTTTTGACCAAGAAATGGTCTCCACCATAAATCCAAGAATGTGATATATGGCAAGGAAACATATGTGTAGTGAGGTGTATGAGCCTCTGGTCGAAGATCAATGGTGAAACAACCCCCATTTTTATCGAAAATAGCCATGAATGACCATTTACAAAAATACCGAAGGCTAACACATTCGGATTTTTGCCCAAGAAATGGTCTCCACCAGAAATCCAAGAATGTGATCTATGGCAAGGAAACATATGTGGGGTGAGGTGTACGAGCCTCTGGTCAATGATCAATGGCCACACAACCCCCATTTTGTCAAAAATAGCCATGAACGACCATTTTCAATAATACCGAAGGCTAACACGTACGAATTTTTGACCAAGAAATGGTCTCCACCAGAAATCCAAGAATGTGATCTATGGCAAGAAACATATGTGGGGTGAGGTGTACGAGCCTCTGGTCGTTGATAAATGGCCATACAACCCCCATTTTTTATCAAAATAGCCATGAACGACCATTTTCAATAATACCAGAGGCTAACACCTACAGATTTTTGACCAAGAAATGGTCTCCACTAGAAATCCAAGAATGTGATCTATGGCAAGGAAACATATGTGGGCTGAGGTGTATGAGCCTCTGGTCGATGATCAATGGCCACACAACCCCCATTTTTGTCGAAAATAGCCATGAACGACCATTTACAATAATATCGAAGGCTAACACCTACGGATTTTTGACCAAGAAATGGTCTCCACCAGAAATTCAAGAATTTGATCTATGGCAAGGAAACATATGTGGGGTGAGGTGTACGAGCCTCTGGTCGATGATCAATGGCCACACAACCCCCATTTTTGTCGAAAATAGCCATGAACGACCATTTTCAATAATACCGAAGGCTAACACCTACGGATTTTTGACCAAGAAATCGTCTCCACCAGAAATCCAAGAATATGATCTATGGCAAGGAATTATATGTCGGGTGAGGTGTACGAGCCTCTGGTCGATGATCAATGGCCACACAACCCCCATTTTTGTCGAAAATAGCCATGAACGACCATTTTCAATAATACCGAAAGCTAACACGTACGGATTTTTGACCAAGAAATGGTCTCCACGAGAAATCCAAGATTTTGATCTATGGCAATAAAACATATGTGGGGTGAGGTGTACGAGCCTCTGGTCGATGATCAATAGCCACACAACCCCCATTTTTGTCGAAAATAGCCATGACGACCATTTTCAATAATACCGAAGGCTAACACCTACGGATTTTTGACCAAGAAATGGTCTCCACCAGAAATCCAAGAATGTGATCTATGGCAAGGAAACATATGTGGGGTGAGGTGTACGAGCCTCTGGTCGATTATCAATGGCCACACAACCCCCATTATTGTCGAAAGTAGCCATGAACGACTATTTTCAATGACATTGAAGGCTAACACATATGGATTTTTGACCAAAACTGGTCTCCACCATAGATCCAAGAATGTGATCTATGGCAAGAAAACATATGTGTAGTGAGGTGTATGAGCCTCTGGTTGAAGATAAATGGCCACACAACCCCCATTTTTGACGAAAATAGCCATGAATAACCATTTTCAATAATACCGAAGGCTAACACATTCGGATTTTTGCCCAAGAAATGGTCTCCACCAGAAATCCAAGAATGTAATCTACGGCAAGGAAACATATGTGGGTGAGGTGTATGAGCCTCTGGTCGATGATCAATGGCCACAGAACCTCTATTTTGTCAAAAATAGCCATGAACGACCATTTTCAATAATACCGAAGGCTAACACGTACGGATTTTTGACCTGGAAATGGTCTCCACCAGAAATACAAGAATGTGATCTACGGCAAGGAAACATATGTGGGTGAGGTGTATGAGCCTCTCGTCGATGATCAATGGCCAGACAACCTCCATTTTGTCGAAAATAGCCATGAACGACCACGACCATTTTCAATAATACCGAAGGCTAACACGTACGAATTTTTGACCAAGAAATGCTCTCCACTAGAAATCCAAGAATGTGATCTATGGCAAGGAAACATATGTGGGGTGAGGTGTACGAGCCTCTGGTTGATGATAAATGGCCACACAACCCCCATTTTTGATGAAAATAGCCATGAACGACCATTTTCAATAATACCGAAGGCTAACACCTACGGAGTTTTGACCAACAAATGGTCTCCACCAGAAATCCAAGAATGTGGTCTATGGCAAGGAAACATATGTGGGGTGAGGTGTATGAGCCTTTGGTCGATGATCAATGGCCACACAATCCCCATTTTTGTCGAAAATAGCTATGAACGACCATTTTCAATAATACCGAAGGCTAACACCTACGGATTTTTGACCAAGAAATGGTCACCACCAGAAATCCAAGAATGTGAGCTATGGCAAGGAAACATATGTGGGGTGAGGTGTACGAGCCTCTAGTCGATAATCAATGGCCACACAACCCCCATTTTTGTCGAAAATAGCCATAAATGACCATTTTCAATAATACCGAAGGCTAACACGTTCGGATTTTTAACCAAAAAATGGTCTCCACTAGAAATCCAAGAATGTGATCTATGGCAAGTAAACATATGTGGGGTGAGGTGTACGAGCCTCTGGTCGATGATAAATGGCCACACAACCCCCATTTTAGTCGAAAATAGCCATGAACGACCATTTTCAATAATACCGAAGGCTAACACCAACAGATTTTTGACCAAGAAATGGTCTCCACCAGAAATCCAAGAATGTGATCTATAGCAACAAAACATATGTGGGGTGAAGTGTACGAGCCTCTGGTCGATAATCAATGGCCACACAACCCCCATTTTTGTCGAAAATAGCCATGACGACCATTTTCAATAATACCGAAGGCTAACACCTACGGATTTTTGAACAAGAAATGGTCTCCACCAGAAGTCCAAGAATGTGATCTATGGCAAGGAAACATATGTGGGGTGAGGTGTACGAGCCTCTGGTCGATAATCAATGGCCACACAACCCCCATTTTTGTCGAAAATAGCCATGAACGACCATTTTCAATGACACTGAAGGCTAACACCTATGGATTTTTGACCAAGAAATGGTCTCCACCAGAAATCCAAGAATGTGGTCTATGGCAAGGAAACATATGTGGGGTGAGGTGTATGAGCCTTTGGTCGATGATCAATTGCCACACAACCCCCATTTTTGTCGAAAATAGCCATGAACGACCATTTTCAATAATACCGAAGGCTAACACCTACGGATTTTTGACCAAGAAATGGTCTCCACCAGAAATCCAAGAATGTGATCTGTGGCAAGGAAACTTATGTGGGGTGAGGTGTACGAGCCTCTGGTCGATGATCAATGGCGACAAAACCCCCATTTTTGTCGAAAATAGCCATGAATGACCATTTTCAATGACACTGAAGGCTAACACCTACGAATTTTTGACCAACAAATGGTCTCCACGAGAAATCCAAGATTGTGATCTATGGCAAGAAAACATATGTGGGGTGAAGTGTACGAGCCTCTGGTCGATGATCAATGGCCACACAACCCCCATTTTTGTCGAAAATAGCCATGAACGACCATTTTCAATGACACTGAAGGCTAACACCTATGGATTTTTGACCAAGAAATGGTCTCCACCAGAAATCCAAGAATGTGGTCTATGGCAAGGAAACATATGTGGGGTGAGGTGTATGAGCCTTTGGTCGATGATCAATTGCCACACAACCCCCATTTTTGTCGAAAATAGCCATGAACGACCATTTTCAATAATACCGAAGGCTAACACCTACGGATTTTTGACCAAGAAATGGTCTCCACCAGAAATCCAAGAATGTGATCCGTGGCAAGGAAACTTATGTGGGGTGAGGTGTACGAGCCTCTGGTCGATGATCAATGGCGACACAACCCCCATTTTTGTCGAAAATAGCCATGAATGACCATTTTCAATGACACTGAAGGCTAACACCTACGAATTTTTGACCAACAAATGGTCTCCACGAGAAATCCAAGATTGTGATCTATGGCAAGAAAACATATGTGGGGTGAAGTGTACGAGCCTCTGGTCGATGATCAATGGCCACACAACCCCCATTTTTGTCGAAAATAGCCATGAACGACCATTTTCAATGACACTGAAGGCTAACACCTATGGATTTTTGACCAAGAAATGGTCTCCACCATAAATCCAAGAATGTGATCTATGGCAAGGAAACATATGTGTAGTGAGGTGTATGAGCCTCTGGTCGAAGATCAATGGCCACACAACCCCCATTTGTTTCGAAAATAGCCATGAATGACCATTTTCCATAATACCGAAGGCTAACACGTATGGATTTTTGACCAAGAAATGGTCTCCACCAGAAATCCAAGAATGTGATCTATGGCAAGGAAACATATGTGGGGTGAGGTGTATGAGCCTCTGGTCGATGATCAATGGCCACACAACCCCCATTTTTGTCGAAAATAGCCATGAACGACCATTTACAATAATACCAAAGGCTAACACCTACGGATTTTTGACCAAGAGAAGATCTCCACCAAAAATCCAAGAATGTGATCTATGGCAAGAAAACATATGTGGGGTGAGGTGTACGAGCCTCTGATCGATGATCAATGGCCACACAACCCCCATTTTTGTCGAAAATAGCCATGAACGACCATTTTCAATAATTCCGAAGGCTAACACCTACGGATTTTTGACCAAGAAATCTTCTCCACCAGAAATCCAAGAATATGATCTATGGCAAGGAAACATATTGGGGTTAGGTGTACGAGCCTCTGGTCGATGATCAATGGACACACAACCCCCATTTTTGTCGAAAACAGCCATGAACGACCATTTTCAATAATACCGAAGGCTAACACGTACGGATTTTTGACCAAGAAATGGCCTCCACGAGAAATCCAAGATCGTGATCTATGGCAATTAAACATATGTGGGGTGAGGTGTACGAGCCTTTGGTCGATGATAAATGGCCACACAACCCCCATTTTTGTCGAAAATAGCCATGAACGACCATTTTCAATAATACCGAAGGCTAACACCTACGGATTTTTGACCAAGAAATGGTCTCCACCAGAAATCCAAGAATGTGATCCGTGGCAAGGAAACTTATGTGGGGTGAGGTGTACGAGCCTCTGGTCGATGATCAATGGCGACACAACCCCCATTTTTGTCGAAAATAGCCATGAATGACCATTTTCAATGACACTGAAGGCTAACACCTACGAATTTTTGACCAACAAATGGTCTCCACGAGAAATCCAAGAATGTGATCTATGGCAAGGAAACATATGTGGGGTGAGGTGTACGAGCCCCTGGTCGATTATCAATGGCCACACAACCCCCATTTTTGTCGAAAATTGCCATGAACGACTATTTTCAATGACACTGAAGGCTAACACCTATGGATTTTTGACCAAGAAATGGTCTACACCATAGATCCAAGAATGTGATCTATGGCAAGAAAACATATGTGTAGTGAGGTGTATGAGCCTCTGGTTGAAGATAAATGGCCACACAACCCCCATTTTTGTCGAAAATAGCCATGCATGACCATTTTCAATAATACCGAAGGCTAACACATTAGATTTTTGCCCAAGAAATGGTCTCCACCAGAAATCCAAAAATGTGATCTATGTCAAGGAAACATATGTGGGGTGAGGTGTATGAGCCTCTGGTCGATGATCAATGGCCACAGAACCTCTATTTTGTCAAAAATAGCCATGAACGACCATTTTCAATAATACCGAAGGCTAACACGTACGGATTTTTGACCAAGAAATGGTCTCCACCAGAAATCCAAGAATGTGATCTACGGTAAGGAAACATATGTGGGTGAGGTGTACGAGCGTCTGGTCGATGATCAATGGCCACACAACCCCCATTTTGTCGAAAATAGCCATGAACGACCATTTTCAATAATACTGAAGGCTAACACGTATGAATTTTTGACCAAGAAATGGTCTCCACCAGAAATCCAAGAGTGTGCTCTATGGCAAGGAAACATATGTGGGGTGAGGTGTACGAGCCTCTAGTCGATGATAAATGGCCACACAACCCCCATTTTTGATGAAAATAGCCATGACCGACCATTTTCAATAATACCGAAAGCTAACACCTAAAGATTTTTGACCAACAAGTGGTCTCCACCAGAAATCCAAGAATGTGGTCTATGGCAAGGAAACATATGTGGGATGAGGTGTATGAGCCTTTGGTCGATGATCAATGGCCACACAACCCCCATTTTTGTCGAAAATAGCCATGAACGACCATTTTCAATAATACCGAAGGCTAACACCTACGGATTTTTGACCAAGAAATGGTCACCACCAGAAATCCAAGAATGTGGTCTATGGAAAGGAAACACATGTGGGTGAGGTGTATGAGCCTTTGGTCGATAATCAATTGCCACACAACCCCCTTTTTTATCGAAAGTAGCCATGAACGACCATTTTCAATAATACCGAAGGCTAACACCTACGGATTTTTGACCATGAAATGGTCTCCACCAGAAATCCAAGAATGTGATATATGGCAAGGAAACTTATGTGGGGTGAGGTGTACGATCCTCTGGTCGATGATCAATGGCGACACAACCCCCATTTTTGTCGAAAATAGCCATGAATGACCATTTTCAATGACACTGAAGGCTAACACCTACGAATTTTTGACCAACAAATGGTCTCCACGAGAAATCCAAGATTCTGATCTATGGCAATAAAACATATGTGGGGTGAAGTGTACGAGCCTCTGGTCGATGATCAATGGCCACACAACCCCCATTTTTGTTGAAAATAGCCATGAACGACCATTTTCAATGACACTGAAGGCTAACACCTATGGATTTTTGACCAAGAAATGGTCTCCACCATAAATCCAAAGAAGGTGATCTATGGCAAGGAAACATATGTGTAGTGAGGTGTATGAGCCTCTGGTCGAAGATCAATGGCCACACAACCCCCATTTGTGTCGAAAATAGCCATGAATGACCATTTTCAATAATACCGAAGGCTAACACGTACGGATTTTTGACCAAGAAATGGTCTCCACCAAAAATCCAAGAATGTGATCTATGGCAAGGAAACATATGTGGGGTGAATTGTACGAGCCTCCGGTCGATGATAAATGGCCACACAACCCCCATTTTAGTCGAAAATAGCCATGAACGACCATTTTCAACAATACCGAAGGCTAACACCAACAGATTTTTGACCAAGAAATGGTCTCCTCCAGAAATCCAAGAATGTGATATATGGCAAGAAAACATATGTGGGGTGAAGTGTATGAGCCTCTGGTCGATGATCAATGGCCACACAACCCCCATTTTTGTCGAAAATAACCATGAACAACCATTTTCAATGACACTAAAGGCTAACACCTATGGGTTTTTGACCAAGAAATGGTCTCCACCATAAATCCAAGAATGTGATCTATGGCAAGGAAACATATGTGTAGTGAGGTGTATGAGCCTCTGGTCGAAGATCAATGGCCACACAACCCCCATTTTTGTCGAAAATAGCCATGAATGACCGTTTTCAAAAATACCAAAGGCTAACACATTCGGATTTTTTGCCAAGAAATGGTCTCCACCAGAAATCCAAGAATGTGATCTATGGCTAGGAAACATATGAGGGGTGAGGTGTACGAGCCTCTGGTCGATGATCAATGGCCACACAACCCCCATTTTGCCGAAAATAGCCATCAACGACCATTTTCAATAATACCGAAGGCTAACACGTACGAATTTTTGACCAAGAAATGGTCTCCACCAGAAATCCAAGAATGTGATCTATGGAAAGGAAACATATGTGGGGTGAGGTTTACGAGCCTCTAGTCGATGATAGATGGCCACACAACCCCCATTTTTGATGAAAATAGCCATGAGCGACCATTTTCAATAATACTAGAGGCTAACACCTACGGATTTTTGACTAAGAAATGGTCTCCACCAGAAATCCAAGAATGTGATCTATGGCAAGGAAACATATGTGGGGTGAGGTGTATGAGCCTCTTGTCGATGATCAATGGCCAGACAACCCCCATTTTTGTCGAAAATAGCCATGAACGACCATTTCAATAATGCCGAAGGCTAACACCTACGGATTTTTGACCAAGAAATGGACTCCACCAGAAATCCAAGAATGTGATCTACGGCAAGGAAACATATGTGGGGTGAGGTGTACGAGCCTCTGGTCGATGATAAATGGCCACACAACCCTAATTTTTGTCGAAAATAGCCATGAACGACCATTTTCAATGACACTGAAGGCTAACAACTACGGATTTTTGACCAAAAAATGGTCTCCACCATAAATCCAAGAATGTGATCTACGGCAAGGACACATATGTGGGTTTAGGTGTACGAGCCTTTGGTCGATGATCAACGGCCACACAACCATAATTTTTGTCAAAAATAGCCATGGACGACCATTTTCAATGACACTGAAGGCTAACACCTACGGATTTTTGACCAAGAAATGGTCTCCACCAGAAATCAAAGAATGTGGGGTGAGGTGTACGAGCCTTTGGTCGATGATCAATGACCACATGACCCCCATTTTTGTCGAAAATAGCCATGAATGACCATTTTCAATAATACCGAAGGCTAACACGTACGGATTTTTGACCAAGAAATGGTCTCCACCAGATATCCAAGAATGTGATCTATGGCAAGGAAACATATGTGGGGTGAGGTGTATGAGCCTCTGGTCGACGATAAATGGCCACACAACCCCCATTTTAGTCGAAAATAGCCATGAACGACCATTTTCAATAATACCGAAAGCTAACACCAATAGATTTTTGACCAAGAAATGGTCTCTACTAGAAATCCAAGAATGTGATCTATGGCAAGAAAACATATGTGGGGTGAAGTGTACGAGCCTCTTGTCGATGATCAATGGCCACACAACCCCCATTTTTGTCGAAAATAGCCATGAACGACCATTTTCAATGACACTGAAGGCTAACACCTATGGATTTTTTACCAAGAAATGGTCTCCACCATAAATCCAAGAATTTGATCTATGGCAAGGAAACATATGTGTAGTGAGGTGTATGAGCCTCTGGTCGAAGATCAATGGCCACACAACCCCCATTTTGTCAAAAATAGCCATGAATGACCATTTTCAAGAATACCAAAGGCTAACACATTCGGATTTTTTCCAAGAAATGGTCTCCACCAGAAATCCAAGAATGTGATCTATGGCAAGGAAACATATCTGGGGTGAGGTGTACGAGGCTCTGGTCGATGATCAATGGCCACACAACTCCCATTTTGTCGAAAATAGCCATGAACGACCATTTTCAATAATACCGAAGGCTAACACGTACGAATTTTTGACCAAGAAATGGTCTCCACCAGTAATCCAAGAATGTGATCTATGGCAAGGAAACTTATGTGGGGTGAGGTGTACGAGCCTCTGGTCGATGATAAATGGCCACACAACCCCCATTTTGGATAAAAATAGCCATGAACGACCATTTTCAATAATACTAGAGGCTGACACATACGGATTTTTTACCAGGAAATGGTCTCCACCAGAAATCCAAGATGTGATCTATGGCAAGGAAACATAAGTGGGGTGACGTGTATGAGCCTCTGGTTGATGATCAATGGCCACACAACCCCCATTTTTGTCGAAAATAGCCATGAACGACCATTTTCAATAATACCGAAGGCTAACACCTACGGATTTTTGACCAAGAAATGGTCTCCACTAGAAATCCAAGAATATGATCTATGGCAAGGAAACATATGTGGGGTGAGGTGTACGAGCCTCTGGTCGATGATCAATGGCCACACAACCCCTATTTTTGTTGAAAATAGCCATGAACAACCATTTTCAATGACACTTAAGGCTAACACCTACGGATTTTTGACCAAGAAATGGTCTCCACCATAAATCCAAGAATATGATCTATGGCAAGGAAACATATGTGTAGTGAGGTCTATGAGCCTCTGGTCGAATATCAATGGCCACACAGCCCCATTTTTGTCGAAAATAGCCATGAACGACCATTTTCAATAGTACCGAAGGCTAACACATTCGGATTTTTGACCAAAAAATGGTCTCCACCAGAAATCAAAGAATGTGATCTATGGCAAGGAAACATATGTGGGGTGAGGTTTACGAGCCTCTGGTTGATGATCATTGGCCACACAACCCCCATTTTTGTCGAAAATAGCCATGAATGACCATTTTCAATAATACCGAAGGCTAACACGTACGGATTTTTGAACAAGAAATGGTCTCCACCAGAAATCCAAGAATGTGATCTATGGCAAGGAAACATATGTGGGGTGAGGTGTATGAGCCTCTGGTCAATGATAAATGGCCACACAACCCCCATTTTAGTCGAAAATAGCCATGAACGACCATTTTCAATAATACCGAAGGCTAACACCAACGGATTTTTGACCAAGAAATGGTCTCCACCAAAAATCCTAGAATGTGATCTCTAGCAAGAAAACATATGTGGGGTGAAGTGTACGAGCCTCTGGTCGATGATCAATGGCCACACAAACCCCATTTTTGTCGAAAATAGCCATGAACGATCATTTTCAATGACACTGAAGGCTAACACCTATAGATTTTTGACCAAGAAATGGTCTCCACAATAAATCCAAGAATGAGATATATGGCAAGGAAACATATGTGTAGTGAGGTGTATGCCTTTGGTCGAATATCAATGGCCACACAACCCCCATTTTTGTCGAAAACAGCTATGAACGACCATTTTCAATAGTACCGAAGGCTAAAACATTCAGATTTTTGTCCAAGAAATGGTCACCACCAGAAATCAAAGAATGTGATCTATGGCAAGGAAACATATGTGGGGTGAGGTTTACGAGCCTCTGGTCGATGATCAATGGCCACACAACCCCCATTTTTGTCGAAAATAGCCATGAATGACCATTTTCAATAATACTGAAGGCTAACACGTACAGATTTTTGACTAAGAAATGGTGTCATTCATGGCTATTTTCCACAAAAATGGGGGTTGTGTGGCCATTGATCTTCGACTAGAGGCTCATACACCTCACTACACATATGTTTCCTTGCTATAGATCACATTCTTGGATTTATGGTGGAGACCATTTCTTGGTCAGAAATACATAGGTGTTAGCCTTTAGTGTCATTGAAAATGGTCGTTCATGGCTATTTTCGACAAAATTGGGGTTGTGTGGCCATTGATCATTGACCAAAGGCTCGTACACTTCACCCCACATATGTTTTCCTTCCATAGATCACATTCTTGGATTTCTGGAGGAGACCATTCCTTGGTCAAAAATCTGTTGGTGTTAGCCTTCAGTATTATTGAAAATGGTCGTTCATGGCTATTTTCGACTAAAATAGGGGTTGTGTGGCCATTTATCATCGACCAGAGGCTCGTGCAATTCACCCCACATATGTTTCCTTGCCATAGATCACATTCTTGGATTTCTGGTGGAGACCATTTCTTGGTCAAAAATCTGTACGTGTTAGCCTTCAGTATTATTGAATATGGTCATTCATGTCTAATTTCGACAAAAATGGGGGTTGTGTGGCCAATGATCATCGACCAAAGGCTCGTACACCTCACCCCACATATGTTTCCTTGCCATAGATCACATTCTTGGATATCCGGTGGACACCATTTCTTAGTCAAAAATCTGTACGTGTTAGCCTTCAGTATTATTGAAAATGGTCATTCATGGCTATTTTCGACAAAAATGGAGGTTGTGTGGCCATTGATCATCGACCAGAGGCTCGTAAACCTCACCCCACATATGTTTCCTTGCCATAGATCACATTCTTGGATTTCTGGTGGAGACCATTTCTTGGGCAAAAATCCGAATGTGTTAGCCTTTGGTATTTTTGAAAATGGTCATTCATGGCTATTTTCGACAAAAATGGGGGTTGTGTGGCCATTGATCTTCGACCAGAGGCTCATACACCTCACTACACATATGTTTCCTTGCCATAGATCACATTCTTGATTTATGGTGGAGACCATTT
Source organism: Zea mays (assembly GCF_902167145.1). NCBI lineage: Eukaryota > Viridiplantae > Streptophyta > Magnoliopsida > Poales > Poaceae > Zea > Zea mays. Next base: position 156,797,118 of record NC_050102.1, read on the forward strand.
CTTGGTCAAAAATCCGTAGGTGTTAGCCTTCAGTGTCATTGAAAATGGTCGTTCATGGCTATTTTTGACAAAAATTAGGGTTGTGTGGCCATTGATCGTCGACCAGAGGCTCATACACCTCACCCCACATATGTTTCCTTGTCATAGATCACATTCTTGGATTTCTGGTGGAGACCATTTCTTGGTCAAAAATCCGTAGGTGGTAGACTTCGGTATTATTGAAAATGGTCGTTCATGGCTATTTTCGACAAAAATGGGGGTTGTGTGGTCATTGATCATCGACCAGAGGCTCATACACCTCACCCCACATATGTTTCCTTGCCATAGGTCACATTCTTGGATTTCTGGTGGAGACCATTTCTTGGACAAAAATCCGTAGGTGTTAGCCTCTAGTATTATTGAAAATGGTCGCTCATGGCTATTTTCATAAAAAATGGGGGTTGTGTGGCCATTTATCATCGACTAGAGGCTCATAAACCTCACCCCACATATGTTTCCTTGCCATAGATCACATTCTTGGATTTCTGGTGGAGACCATTTCTTTGTCAAAAACTCGTACGTGTTAGCCTTCGGTATTATTGAAAATGGTCGTTCATGGCTATTTTCGGCAAAATGGGGTTGTCTGTCCATTGATCATCGACCAGAGGCTCGTACACCTCACCCCACATATGTTTCCTTGCCATAGATCACATTCTTGGATTTCTGGTGGAGACCATTTCTTGGGCAAAAATCCGAATGTGTTAGCCTTTGGTATTTTTGAAAATGGTCATTCATGGCAATTTTCCACAAAAATGGGGGTTGTGTGGCCATTGATCTTCGACCAGAGGCTCATACACCTCACTACACATATGTTTCCTTGCTATAGATCACATTCTTGGATTTATGGTGGAGACCATTTTCTTTGGTCAGAAATACATAGGTGTTAGCCTTTAGTGTCATTGAAAATGGTCGTTCATGGCTATTTTCGACAAAATTGGGGTTGTGTGGCCATTGATCATTGACCAAAGGCTCGTACAATTCACCCCACATATGTTTTCCTTCCATAGATCACATTCTTGGATTTCTGGAGGAGACCATTCCTTGGTCAAAAATCTGTTGGTGTTAGCCTTCAGTATTATTGAAAATGGTCGTTCATGGCTATTTTTGACTAAAATAGGGGTTGTGTGGCCATTTATCATCGACCAGAGGCTCGTGCAATTCACCCCACATATGTTTCCTTGCCATAGATCACATTCTTGGATTTCTGGTGGAGACCATTTCTTGGTCAAAAATCTGTACGTGTTAGCCTTCGGTATTATTGAATATGGTCATTCATGTCTATTTTCGACAAGAATGGGGGTTGTGTGGCCAATGATCATCGACCAAAGGCTCGTACACCTCACCCCACATATGTTTCCTTGTTATAGATCACATTCTTGGATATCCACCAGAAATCCAAAAATGTGATCTATGGCAAGGAAACATATGTGGGGTGAGGTTTATGAGCCTCTAGTCGATGATAAATGGCCACACAACCCCCATTTTTTATGAAAATAGCCATGAGCGACCATTTTCAATAATACTAGAGGCTAACACCTACGGATTTTTGTCCAAGAAATGGTCTCCACCAGAAATCCAAGAATGTGACCTATGGCAAGGAAACATATGTGGGGTGAGGTGTATGAGCCTCTGGTCGATGATCAATGGTCACACAACCCCCATTTTTGCCGAAAATAGCCATGAACGACCATTTTCAATAATACCGAAGGCTAACACCTACGGATTTTTGACCAAGAAATGGTCTCCACCAGAAATCCAAGAATGTGATCTACGGCAAGGAAACATATGTGGGGTGAGGTGTATGAGCCTCTGGTCGACGATCAATGGCCACACAACCCTAATTTTTGTCAAAAATAGCCATGAACGACCATTTTCAATGACACTGAAGGCTAACACCTACGGATTTTTGACCAAGAAATGGTCTCCACCATAAATCAAGAATGTGATCTATGGCAAGGAAACATATGTGTAGTGAGGTGTATGAGCCTCTGGTCGAAGATCAATGGCCACACAACCCCCATTTTTGTCGAAAATAGCCATGAATGACCATTTTCAAAAATACCAAAGGCTAACACATTCGGATTTTTGCCCAAGAAATGGTCTCCACCAGAAATCCGAGAATGTGATCTATGGCAAGGAAACATATGTGGGGTGAGGTGTATGAGCCTCTGGTCGATAATCAATGGCCACACAACCCCCATTTTGCCGAAAATAGCCATGAACGACCATTTTCAATAATACCGAAGGCTAACACGTACGAGTTTTTGACCAAGAAATAGTCTCCACCAGAAATCCAAGAATGTGATCTATGGCAAGGAAACATATGTTGGGTGAGGTTTATGAGCCCCTAGTCGAAGATAAATGGCCACACAACTCCCATTTTTTATGAAAATAGCCATGAGCGACCATTTTCAATAATACTAGAGTGTAAGACCTACGGATTTTTGACCAAGAAATGGTCTCCACCAGAAATCCAAGAATGTGATCTATGACAAGGAAACATATGTGGGTGAGGTGTACGAGCCTCTGGTCGATGATCAATGGCCACACAACCCCCATTTTGCCGAAAATAGCCATGAACGACCATTTTCAATAATACCGAAGGCTAACACGTACGAGTTTTTGACCAAGAAATGGTCTCCACCAGAAATCCAAGAATGTGATCTATGGCAAGGAAACATATGTGGGGTGAGGTTTATGAGCCTCTAGTCGATGATAAATGGCCACACAACCCCCATTTTTTATGAAAATAGCCATGAGCGACCATTTTCAATAATACTAGAGGCTAAGACCTACGGATTTTTGACCAAGAAATGGTCTCCACCAGAAATCCAAGAATGTGATCTATGGCAAGGAAACATATGTGGGGTGAGGTGTATGAGCCTCTGGTCGATGATCAATGGCCACACAACCCCCATTTTTGTCGAAAATAGCCATGAACGACCATTTTCAATAATACCGAAGGCTAACACCTACGGATTTTTGATCAAGAAATGGTCTCCACCAGAAATCCAAGAATGTGATCTATGGCAAGGAAACATATGTGAGGTGTATTAGCCTCTGGTCGACGATCAATGGCCACACAACCCTAATTTTTGTCGAAAATAGCCATGAACGACCATTTTCAATGACACTGAAGGCTAACACCTACGGATTTTTGACCAAGAAATGGTCTCCACCATAAATCCAAGAATGTGATCTATGGAAAGGAAACATATGTGTAGTGAGGTGTATGAGCCTCTGGTCGAAGATCAATGGCCACACAACCGCCATTTTGTCGAAAATAGCCATGAATGACCATTAATACCAAAGGACATTCGGATTTTTGCCCAAGAAATGGTCTCCACCAGAAATCCAAGAATGTGATCTATGGCAAGGAAACATATGTGGGGTGAGGTTTACGAGCCTCTGGTCGATGATCAATGGCCACACAACCCTTATTTTTGTCGAAGATAGCCATGAACGACCATTTTCAATAATACCGAAGGCTAACACATTCAGATTTTTGACTAAGAAATGGTCTCCACCAGAAATCAAAGAATGTGATCTATGGCAAGGAAACATATGTGGGGTGAGGTTTATGAGCCTCTGGTCAATGATCAATGGCCACACAACCCCCATTTTTGTCGAAAATAGCCATGAATGACCATTTTCAATAATACTGAAGGCTAACACGTACGGATCTTTGACCAAGAAATGGTCTCGGATTTTTGACCAAGAAATGGTCTCCACTAGAAATCCGATAATGTGATCTATGGCAAGGAAACATATGTGAGGTGAGGTGTACGAGCCTCTGGTCGATGATCAATGGCCACACAACCCCCATTTTTGTCAAAAATAGCCATGAACGACCATTTTCAATAATACCGAAGGCTAACACCTACGGATTTTTGACCAAGAAATGGTCTCCACCATAAATCCAAGAATGTGATATATGGCAAGTAAACATATGTGCAGTGAGGTGTATGAGCCTCTGGTCGAATATCAATGGCCACACAACCCCCATTTTTGTCGAAAAGAGCAATGAACAACCATTTTCAATAGTACCGAAGGCTGACACGTACGGATTTTTGACCAAGAAATGGTCTCCACCAGAAATCCAAGAATCTTATCTATGGCAAGGAAACATATGTGGGGTGAGGTGTACGAACCTCTGGTCGATGATAAATGGCCACACAACCCCCATTTTAGTCAAAAATAGACATGAACAACCATTTTTCAATAATACCAAAGGCTAACACTAACGGATTTCTGATCAATAAATGGTCCCCACCAGAAATCCAAGAATGTGATCTATGGCAATAAAACATATGTGGGGTGAAGTGTACGAGCCTCTGGTCGATGATCAATGGCCACACAACCCCCATTTTTGTCGAAAATAGCCATGAACGACCATTTTCAATGACACTGAGGGCTAACACCTAAGGATTTTTGACCAAGAAATGGTCTCCACCATAAATCCAATAATGTGATCTATGGCAAGGAAACATATGTGTAGTGAGGTGTATGAGCCTCTGGTCAAAGATCAATGGCCACACAAGCCCCATTTTTGTCAAAATAGCCATGAATGACCATTTTCAATAATACCGAAGGCTAACACATTCGGAATTTTGCCCAAGAAATGGTCTCCACCAGAAATCCAAGAATGTGATCTATGGCAAGGAAACATATGTGGGGTGAGGTGTACGAGCCTCTGGTCGATGATCAATGGCCACACAACCCCCATTTTTGTCGAAAATAGCCATGAACCACCATTTTCAATGACACTAAAGGCTAGCACCGACGGATTTTTGACCAAGAAATGGTCTCCACCAGAAATCCAAGAATGTGATCTATGGCAAGGAAACATATGTGGGGTGAGGTGTATGAGCCTCTGGTTGAATATCAATGGCCACGCAACCCCCATTTTTGTCAAAAATAGCCATGAACGACCATTTTCAATAGTACCGAAGGCTAACACATTCGTTTTTTGACCAAGAAATGGTCTCCACCAGAAATCAAAGAATGTGATCTACGGCAAGGAAACATATGTGGGTGAGGTTTACGATCCTCTGGTCGATGATCAATGGCCACACAACGCATATTATTGAAAATGGTCGTTCATGCTATTTTCGACAAAATGGGAGTTGTGTGGCCATTGATCATCGACCAGTTACTCGTACACCACACCCCACATATGTTTCCTTTCCATAGGTCACATTCTTGGATTTCTGGTGGAGACCATTTCTTGGTAAAAAATCTGTAGCCTTTGGTATTATTGAAAATGGTCGTTCATGGCTATTTTCGACAAAAATGGGGGTCGTGTGGCCATTGATCATTGACCAGAGGCTCGTTCACCTCACCCCACATATGTTTCCTTGCCATAGATCACATTCTTGGATTTCTGGTGGAGACCATTTCTTGGTCAAAAATCTGTAGGTGGTAGCCTTCGGTATTATTGAAAATGGTCATTCATGGCTATTTTCGACAAAAATGGGGGTTGTGTGGCCATTGATCATTGACCAGAGGCTCGTTCACCTCACCCCACATATGGTTCCTTGCCATAGATCACATTCTTGGATTTCTGGTGGAGACCAGTTCTTGGTCAAAAATCCGTAGGTGTTTGCCTTCGGTATTATTGAAAATGGTCGTTCATGCTATTTTCAACAAAAAATGGTGTTGGGTGGCCTTTGATCGTCAACCAAAGGCTCGTACACCTCTCCCCACATATGTTTCCTTACCATAGATCACATTCTGGGATTTCTGGTGGAGACCATTTCTTAGTGAAAATTCCGTTGGTGTTAGCCTTCAGTATTATTGAAAATGGTAATTCATGCTATTTTCGACCAAAATGAGGCTTGTGTGGCCATTTATCATTGACCAAAGGCTCGTACACCTCACCCAACATATGTTTCCTTGCCATAGATTACATTCTTGTATTTCTGGTGGAGACCATTTCTTGGTCGAAAATTCGTAGGCGTTAGCCTTCGGTATTATTGAAAATGGCCGTTCATGGCTATTTTCGACAAAATGGGGGTTGTGTGGCCATTGATCATCGACCAGAGGCTCGTACACCATACCCCACATATTTTCCTTGCCATAGATCACATTCTTAAATTTCTGGTGGAGACCATTTCTTAGTCAAAAATCCATAGGTGCTATCCTTCAGTATTATTGAAAATGGTCGTTCATTCTATTTTTTGACAAAAATGGGGGTTGTGTAGCCATTGACCATCGAACAGAGGCTCGTACACCTGATCCCACATATATTTCCTTGCCATAAATCACATTCTTGGATTTCTAGTGGAGACCATTTCTTGGTCAAAAATCCATAGGTGTTAGCCTTCGGTATTATTGAAAATGATCGTTTATGCTATTTTGACAAAAATGAGGGTTGTGTGGCCATTGATCATCGACTAGAGACTCGTACACCTCATCCCACATATGTTTCTATGCCATAGATCACATTTTTGTATTTTTGGTGGAGACCATTTATTGGTCAAAAATCTGTAGGTGTTAGCCTTCGGTATTATTGAAAATGGTCGTTGATGCAATTTTCGGCAAAAATATGCGTTGTGTGGCTAGAAATCATGGACTAGAGGCTCGTACACCTCAATCCACATATGTTTCCTTGCCATAGATTACATTCTTAGAATTCTGGTGGAGGCCATTTCTTGGTCAAAAATCCATAGGTGTTAGCCCTCGGTATTATTGAAAATGGCCGTTCATGCTATTTTCATCAAAAATGGGGTTGTGTGGCCATTGATCAACGACCAGAGGCTCAGAAATCACACACCACATATGTTTCCTTGCCATAGATCACATTCTTGCATTTCTGGCAGAGACCATTTCTTGATCAAATATCCATAGGTGTTAGCCTTCACTATTATTGAAAATGGTCATTCATGCTATTTTCAACAAAAATAGGGGTTGTGTGTCCATTGATCATCGACTAGAGGTTCATACACCTCACCCCACAAATGTTTCCTTGCCAAAGGTCACATTCTTGGATTTCTAGTGGAGACCATTTCTAGGTCAAAAATCCGTAGGTGTTAGCCTTTGGTATTATTGAAAATGGCCGTTCATGCTATTTTCGACAAAAATGGGGTTGTGTGGCCATTGATCATCGACTAAAAAAACCCCCATTTTCAATAATACCGAGGCTAACACCAATGGATTTTTGGCCATGAAATGGCCTCCACCAAAAATCCAAGAATGTGATCTATGGCAAGGAAACATATGTGGGGTCAGGTGTATGAGCCTCTGGTTGATAATCAATGGCCACACAACCCCCATTTTTGTCCAAAATTGCAAGAACGACCATTTTCAATAATATCGAAGGCTAACACCTACGGATCTCGACCAAGAAGTGGTCACCACTAGAAATCCAAGAATGTGACCCATGGCAAGGAAACATATGTGGGGTCAGGTGTACGAGCCTATGTTCGATGGTCAATGGCTACACAACCCCTATTTTTGTCGAAAATTGCATCAACGACCATTTCCAATAATACCGAAGGCAAACACCTTCGAATTTTTGACCAATAAATTGTCTCGACCAAAAATCCAAAAATGTGATCTATGGCATGGAAACATATGTGGGGTGAGGTGTACGAGCCTCTGGTCGATGATTAATGGTCACACAACACCTATTTTTGTCGAAAATGCCATGAACGACCATTTTCAATAATACCCATGGCTAACACCTACGGATTTTTGAACAAAAAATGGTCTCCACCAGAAATCCAAGAATGTGATCTATGGATAGAAAACATACATGGGGTGAGGTGTACGAGCCTCTGGTCAATGATCAATGGCCACACAACTCCCATTTTTGTCGAAAATAGCATGAAGGACCATTTTCAATTATACCGAAGGCTAACACCAACAGATTTTTGGCCAAGAAATGGTCTCCACTAGAAAACCAAGAATGTGATCTATGGCAAGGAAACCTATGTGGGGTGAGGTGTAGGAGCCTCTAGTCGATGATCAATGGCCACACAACCTTCATCTTTGCCGAAAATAGCCATGAAACGACCATTTTCGATAATACCAAAGGCTTACACCAACGAGTTTTTTTACCAAGAAATGATCTCCACCAAAAATCCAAGAATTTGATCTATGGCAAGGAAACATATGTGGGGTCAGGTGTATGAGCCTTTGGTCGATGATCAATGGCTACACAACCCCCATTTTTGTCCAATATAGCAAGAACGAGCATTTTCAACAATACCGAAGGCTAACACCTACGGATTTTTGAACAACAAATGGACCCCACCAGAAATCCAAGAATGTGACCTATGGCAAGGAAACATATGTGGGGTCAGGTGTACGAGCCTTTGTTCGATGGCCAATGGCTACACAACCCCCATTTTGTCGAAAATAGAATGAACGACCATTTTCAATAATACCGAATGCTAGCACCTACGAATTTTTGACCAGAAATCTAAAAATGTGACCTATGACAAGGAAACATATGTGGGGTCTGGTGTACAAGCCTCTGGTCGATGATCAGTGGCCCCACAACCCCCATTTTGTCGAAAATAGCCATGAACGATCATTTTCAATAATACTGAAGGCTAACACCTAGGATTTTTTACCAAGAAATGGTCTCCACCAGAAATCCAAGAATGTGATCCACGGTAAGGAAACATATGTGGGTGAGGTGTACGAGCCTCTGGTCGATGATGAAAGGCCACACAACCCCTATTTTTCAAAAATAGCATGAACGACCATTTTCAATAATACCGAAGGCTAACACCAACGGATTTTGGACCAAGAAATGGTCTCACCAAAAATCCAAGAATGTGATCTTTGGCAAGGAAACATATGGGGGGTGAGGTGAACGAGCCTCTGGTCAATGATCAATGGCCACACAACCCCCATTTTTGTCGAAAATAGCCAAGAACGACCATTTTCAATAATACCGAAGGCTAACACCTTCAGATTTTTGACCAAGAAAATGGTCTCCATAGAAATCCAAGAATGTGACCTATGGCAAGGAAACATAAGTGGGGTGAGGTGTACGAGCCTCTGGTCGATGATGAATGGCCACACAACCCCATTTTTGTCAGAAATTGCCTTGAACGAGCATTTTCAATAATACCAAAGGCTAACACCTACCGATTTTTGACCAAGAAATAGTCTTCGCCAGAAATCCAAGAATGTGAACTATGGGAAGGAAACATATGTGGGGTGAGGTGTACTCGAAACTGGTCGATGATCAATTGCCACACAACCCCCATTTTTGTCGAAAATAGGATGCACGACCATTTTCAATAATACCTACATATTTTTGGCCAAGAAATGGTCTCCGCCCGAAAACCAAGAATGTGATCTATCACAAGGAAACAAATGTGGGGTGAGGTGTACGAGCCTCTAGTCGATGGTCAATGGCCAACACCTACGGATTCTTGACCAAGAAATGGTCTCCACCAAAAATCCAAGAATGTGATCAATGGCCAGGAAACATATGTGGGGTCAGATTTATGGGCCTCTGGTCGATGATCAATGATCACACAACTCCTATTTGTGTCCAAAATAGCATGAATGACCATTTTCAATAATACCGAAGGCTAACACCAATGGATTTTTGACCAAGTAATGGCCTCCACCAGATATCCAATGGGGTGAGGTGTATGAGCCTCTGGTCGATGATCAATGGCCACACAACACACATAAACTTAAACTCATATTGATGTGTTTATGTCCACTCAAGTAAAACATCACACATCATTATGCCACATCGTTTCTAAAAATAAAATAAAGACCATGGGAAATTTAGCCAAATCGCACGAGAGAACTATCCAAACATGGGTTAATGTTGTAAGGAATCTTCTTTCCACCAAACTATTGCTATTAAGTAGGAATATGAAGAATTCAAAACAATAGATCATCTTTTAAACTAAAAATGACGTTTCCTTGATGTCAAGGGCATTGTATTCGCACTAGAGGGTATTAGAGTACAACTAGTGGATGAAGACGTTATTGGGCTAGCTAATGACCTTTTGTGATACCAGGTTTCCTATAATCCCCTCTATTCAAGGCATACCTAGATGGTTTTTATATCCACTCAAGAAAAACAACACACATCAATATGCCACATCGTTTCTCAAAATAAAATAATGACCATGGAAAATTTATCCAAATTGAGTGAGAGAACTGTCCAAACATAGGTTAAGGTTGTAAGGCACATTTTTCCACCATACCGTTGCTAAAAAGTTGGAATATAGAGAATTCAAACAATAGATCACCTTTTAAACCACAAATGACGTTTCTATGATTTTGAGGGCACTATATTAGCACAAGAGGGTATTAGTGTGCAACTAGTGGATGAAGACGTTATTGGGCTAGCTAATGACTTTTGTGATACCAGGTTTCCAATAGTCCCCTCTATTCAAGGCATACCTAGATGGTGTTTATGTCCACTCAAGTATAACACCATGCATCATTATGCCACAATGTTTCTCAAAGTAAAATAAAGACCATGGGAAATTTAGCCAAATTGCGTGAGAGAACTGTCCAAATATAGGTTAAGGTTGTAAGACACCTTTTTTCCACCGTACAATTGCTAAAAAGTTGGAATATAAAGAATTCAAAACAATCGATCACCTTTTTTTACCACAAATGATGTTTCCCAGATGTCAAGGGCATTGTAATTGCATGTGAGGGTATTAGAGTACAACTAGTGGATGAAGACGTCATTGGGCTAGCAAATGACATTTTGTGATACCAGGTTTCCTATAATCCCCTCTATTCAAGGAATACCTACACGGTGTTTATGTCCACTCAAGAAAAACAAAACACATCAATATGCCACATTGTTTCTAAAAATAAAATAATGACCTTGGAAAATTTAGCCAAATTACGTGAGTGAACTGTACAAAGATAGGTTAAGGTTGTAAGGCACCTTTTTTCCACCATACAGTTGCGAAAAAGTTGGAAGATAAAGAATTCAAAACAATAGATCACCTTTTAAACCTCAAATGACGTTTCTATGATATTGAGGGCATTGTATTCACAACTAGTGGATGATGACGTTATTGGGCTAGCTAATGACCTTTTGTCATACTAGGTTTCCTATAATCCCCTCTATTCAAGGCATACCTAGATGGTGTTTATGTCCACTCAAGTAAAACACCGTACATCATTTTTGCCACATCATTTCTCAAAATAAAATAAAGACCATGGGAAATTTATCCAAATTGCGTGTGAGATCTGTCCAAACATAGGTTACGATTGTAAGGCACCTTTTTTCCACCATACAGATGCTAAAAGGTTGGAATATAAAGAATTCAAAACAATATATCACCTTTTAAACCTCAAATGTCGTTTCTATGATATTGAGGGCATTGTATTCACACGAGTGGGTTTTAAAGTACAACTAGTGGATGAAGACATTATTGGGCTAGCTAATGATCTTTTGCGATACCAGGTTTCCTATAATCCCCTCTATTCTAGGCACACCAAGATGGCGTTTCTGTCCACTCAAGTAAAACACCACACATCATTATGCCACATCATTTCTCTAAATATAATAAAGACCATGTGAAATTTATCGAAATTGCGTGAGAGAACTGTCCAAACATAGGTTAAGGTTATATGACACCTTTTTCCACCATACAGTTGCTAAAATGTAGGAATATAAAGAATTCAAAGTAATAGATCAACTTTTAAACTAAAAATGACGTTTCCCGGATGTCAATGGCATTGTATTCACACGAGAGGGTATTAGAATACAACTACTGGATGAACACGTTAGTGGGCTAGCTAATGACCTTTTGTGATAACAGGTTTCCTATAACCCCTCTATTCAAGGCATACTTAGATGGTGATTATGTCCACTCAAGTAAAACACCACACATCAATTTGCCACATCGTTTCTAAAAATCAAATAAAGACCATTGAAAATTTTGCCAAACTACATGGGAGAACTGTCCAAACATATGTTAAGGCTGTAAGGCACCTTTTTTCCACCATACAATTGCTAAAAAGTTTCAATATAAAGAATTCAATTCAATAGATCACCTTTTAAACCACAACTGACGTTTCCTTGATGTCAAGGGCATTGCATTGGCACGAGAGGGTATTAGAGTACAACTAGTGGATGAAGATGTCATTGGGCTAGCTAATGACCTTTTGTGATACCAGGTTTCCTATAATCCTCTCTATTCAAGGCATACCTAGCCGTGTTTATGTCCACTCAAGAAAAACAAAACACATCAATATGCCACATTGTTTCTCAAAATAAAATAATGACCATGGAAAATTTAGCCAAATTACGTGAGTGAACTGTCCAAACATAGGTTAAGGTTGTACGACACCTTTTTTCCACCATATAGTTGCAAAAAAGTTGGAATATAAAGAATTCAAAACAATATATCACCTTTTAAACCTCAAATGACGTTTCTATGATATTGAGGGCATTGTATTCACACGAGACGGTATTAGAGTACAACTAGTGGATGAAGATGTTATTAAGCTAGCAAATGACCTTTTGTGATAACAAAATACCTAAAATCCCCTCTATTTAACGCATACCTAGATGGTATTTGTGTCCACTCAAGTAAAACACCGCACATCATTTTGCCACATCGTTTCTCAAAATAAAATAAAGACCATGGGAAATTTAGCCAAATTGCCTGAGAGAACTTTCCAAACATAGGTTAATGTTGTAAGACACTTTTTTCTACCATACAGTTGCTAAAAAGCAGGAATATAAAGAATTCAAAACAATAGATCACCTTTTAAACTAAAAATGATGTTTCCCAGATGTCAAGGGCATTGTATTCGCACGAGAGGGTATTAGAGTACAACTAGTGGATAAAGATGTTATTGGGCTAGCTAATGACCTTTTGTGATACCAGGTTTCCTATAATCCTCTCTATTCAAGGCATACCTAGACGGTGTTTATGTCCAATCAAATAAAACACCACATATTAATATGCCACATTGTTTCTCAATAAAACAAAGACCATGGAAAATTTAGCCAAATTGAGTGAGAGAACTGTCCAAACATAGGTTAAAGTTGTAAGGCACATTTTTCCACCATACGGTTGCTAAAAAGTTGGAATATAAAGAATTCAAAACAATAGATCACATTTTAAGCCACAAATGACGTTTCTATGATATTGAGGGCACTGTATTCGCACGAGAGGGTATTAGAGTACAACTAGAGGTTGAAGACGTTTTTGGGCTAGCTAATAACTTTTTGTGATACCAGGTTTCCTATAATCCCTTCTATTCAAGGCGTACCTAGATTGTGTTTATGTCCACTCAAGGAAAACACCACACATCAATTTGCCACATCTTTTCTCAAAATAAAATAAAGACCATGGAAAATTTAGCCCAATAACGTCTTCATCGACTACCCCAATGTGCCTTACAACCTTAACCTATGTTTGGACTGTTCTCTCACTCAATTTGGCTAAATTTTCCATGGTCATTGTTTTATTTTGAGAAATGATGTGGCATATTGACGTGTGTTGTTTTTCTTGAGTGGACATAAACACCGTCTAGGTATGCCTTGAATGGAGGGGATTATAGGAAACCTAGTATTACAAAAGGTCATTAGCTAGCCCAATAACGTCTTCATCCACTAGTTGTACTCTAATACCCTCTGGTGCGAATACAATGCCCTTGACATCAGGGAAACACCATTTTTAGTTTAAAAGGTGATCTATTGTTTTGAATTCTTTATATTCCTACTTATTAGCATCTTTTTGGTGGAAAAAAGATGTCTTACAACCCTAACCTATGTTTGGAAAGTTCTCTCGTGCAATTTGGCAAAATTTTCCATGGTCTTTATTTTATTTTGAGAAATGATGTGGCATAATGATGTGCGATGTTTTACTTGAGTGGACATAAACACCATCTAGATATGCCTTGAATAAAGGGATTATAGGAAACCTGGTATCACAAAAGGTCATTAACTAGCCCAATAACGCCTTCATCCGCTAGTTGTACTCTAATACCCTCTCGTGTGAATACAATGCCCTCAATATCATAGAAACGTCATTTGAGGTTTAAAAGGTGATCTATTGTTTTTAATTCTTTATATTCCAACTTTTTAGCAACTCTATGGTGGAAAAAATTGCCTTACAACCTTAATCTATGTTTGGACAGTTCACTCACGCAATTTGGCTAAATTTTCCATAGTCTTTATTTTATTTTTAGAAATGATGTGTCATATTGATGTGTGGTGTTTTACTTGAGTGGACATAAACACCATCTAGGTATCCCTTGAATAGAGGGGATTATAGGAAACCTGGTATCACAAATGGTCATTATCTAGCCCAATGACATCTTCATCCACTAGTTGTACTCTAATACCCTCTCATCCGAATATAATGCCCTTGACATCAGGGAAACATCATTTGTGGTTTAAAAGTTGATCTATTGTATTGAATTCTTTATATTCCAACTTTTTATCATCTTTATTTTATTTTGAGAATCGATGTGGCAAATTGATGTGTGGCGTTTTACTTGAGTGGACATAAACACCGTTTAAGTATTCCTTGAATAGTGGGGATTATAGGAAACCTGTTATCACAAAAGATCATTAGCTAGCCCACTAGCGTCTTCATCCAATAATTGTACTCTAATACCCTCTCGTGCGAACACAATGCCTTTAATATCATAGAAACACTATTTTTTGTTTCAAACATGATCTATTGTTTTGAATTCTTTATATTCCAACTTTTTAGCAACTGTATGGTGGAAAAAAGGTGTCTTACAACCTTAACCTATGTTTGGACAGATCTCTTACGCAATTTGGCTAAATTTCCTATTGTCTTTATTTTATTTTTAGAAACGATGTGGCATAATGATGTGCGATGTTTTACTTGAGTGGACATAAACACCATCTAGGTATGCCTTTAATACAGGGGATTATAGGAAACCTAGTATCACAAAAGGTCATTAGCTAGCCCAATAACGTCTTCATCCACTAGTTGTTCTCGAATACCCACTCGTCTGAATACAATGTCATCAATATCATAGAAACGTCATTTGAGGTTTAAAAGGTGATCTATTGTTTTGTATTCTTTATATTACAACCTTTTCACAACTTTATGGTGGAAAAAAGGTGACATACAACTATAACCTATGTTTGGACAGATCTCTCACGCAATTTTTCTAAATTTCCCATGGTCTTTATTTTATTTTATTTTGAGAAACGATGTGGCATAATGATGTGCGGTGTTTTACTTGAGTGGACATAAACACCACCTAGGTATGCCTTGAATAGAGAGGATTATAGGAAACCTGGTATCACAAAAGGTCAGTAGCTAGCCCAATAATGTCTTCACCCACTAGTTGTACTCTAATACCCTCTCATGTGAATACAATGCCCTCAATATCATGGAAACATCATTTGTGGTTTAAAAGATGATATATTGATTAGAATTCTTTATATTCCAACTTTTTAGCAACCGTATGGTGGAAAAAAGGTGCCTTACAACCATAACCAATGTTTGGACAATTCACTCATGCAATTTGGCTAAATTTTCCATGGTCTTTATTTTATTTTGAGAAACAATGTGGCATATTGAATAGAGGGGATTATAGGAAACCTAGAGGGGATTACAGGAAACATAGAATCACAAAAGGTCATTAGCTAGCCCAATGACGTCTTCATCCACTAGTTGTACTCTAATACCCTCTCGTGCTAATACAATGCCCTTGACATCAGGAAACGTCATTTGTAGTTTAAAAGGTTATCTATTGTATTGAATTCTTTATATTCCAACTTTTTGCATGGTTTAAAAAATTTTCATGGTCTTTATTTTATTTTGAGAAACGATGTTGCAAATTGAAGTGTGGTGTTTTACTTGAGTGGACTTAAACACCATTTGAGTATGCCTTGAATAGAGGGGATTATAGGAAACATATTATCACAAAAGGTCATTAGCTAGCCCACTAATGTCTTCATTCAGTGTGTTGTACTCTAATACCCTCTCATGCGAATATAATGCCCTCATTACCATAGAAACACTATTTCTAGTTTCAAAGTTGGTCTATTCTTTTGAATTCTTTATATTCCAACTTTTTAGCAACTGTATGATGGAAAAAGGTGCCTTACAACCTTAACCTATGTTTGGACAGATCTCTTATGTAATTTAGCTAAATTTCCCATGGCCTTTATTTTATTTTGAGAAACAATGTGGCATAATAAAGTGTAGTGTTTTACTTGAGTGGACATAAACACCATCTAGGTATGCCTTGAATAGAGGGGATTATAGGAAACCTGGTATCACAAAAGGTCATTAGCTAGCCTAATAACGTCTTCATCCACTAGTTGTACTCTAATACTCACTCATGTGAATAAAATGCAGTCAATATCATAGAAACATCATTTGAGGTTTAAAAGTTGATCTATTGTTTTGAATTCTTTATATTCCAACCGACCATTTCCAGGTCATAAATCGTAGGTGTTAGCCTTCTGTATTATTGAAAATGGTCATTAATGGCTATTTCTGATAATAATGGGGTTGTGTGGCCATTGATCATCGACCAGAGGCTCGTACACCTACCCCACATATGTTTCCTTGCCATAGATCACATTCTTAGAAACAATGTGGCATATTAATATGTTGTGTTTTATTTGAGTAGACATAAACACCATCTAGGTATGCCTTGAATAGAGGGGACTATAGGAAACCTGGTATCACAAAAGGTCATTTGCTAGCCCAATAACGTCTTCATCCACTAGTTGTACTCGAATACCGTCTCATGTGAATACAATGCCCTCAATATCATAGAAACATCATTTGAGGTTTAAAAGGTGATCTATTGTTTTGAATTCTTTATATTCCAACTTTTTCGCAATTGTATGGTGGAAAAAGGTGCCTTACAACCTTAACCTATGTTTGTATAGTTCACTCACGTAATTTGGCTAAATTTTCCAAGGTCATTATTTTATTTTGAGAAATAATGTGGCATATTGATGTGTTTTGTTTTCTTGAGTGGACATAAACACCGTCTAGGTATGCCTTGAATAGAGGGGATTATAGGAAACCGGGAATCACAAAATGTCATTTGCTAGCCCAATGATGTCTTCATCCACTAGTTGTACTCTAATACCCTCACGTGCAATTACAATGCCCTTGACATCAGGGAAACATCATTTGTGGTATAAAAGGTGATCTATTGTTTTGAATTCTTTATATTCCAACTTTTTAGCAATTGTACGGTGGAAAAAAGGTGCCTTACAACATTAACCTATATTTGGACAGTTCTCTCACGCAATTTGGCTAAATTTCCCATAGTCTTTT
Organism: Zea mays; assembly: GCF_902167145.1. NCBI lineage: Eukaryota > Viridiplantae > Streptophyta > Magnoliopsida > Poales > Poaceae > Zea > Zea mays. The sequence continues at coordinate 156,814,409 of NC_050102.1, forward strand.
TTTTATTTTGAGAATGGTGTGGCATAATGATGTATGGTGTTATACTTGAGTGGACATAAACACCATTTAGGTATGCCTTGAATAGAGATGATTATTGGAAACCTGGTATCACAAAAGTCATTAGCTAGCCCAATAACGTCTTCATCCACTAGTTGCACTCTAATACCCTCTCATGCGAATATAGTGCCCTCAAAATCATAGAAACGTAATTTGCGGTTTAAAAGGTGATCTATTGTTTGAATTCTCTATATTCCAACTTTTTAGCAATGGTATGGTGGAAAAAATGTGCCTTACAACCTTAACCTATGTTTGGACAGTTCTCTCACTCAATTTGGATAAATTTTCCATGGTCATTATTTTATTTTGAGAAACGATGTGGCATATTGATGTGTTTTTCTTGTGTGGACATAAACACCATCTAGGTATGCCTTGAATAGAGGGGATTATAGGAAACCTGGTATCACAAAAGGTCATTAGCTAGTCCTATAACGTCTTCATCCACTAGTTGTACTCTAATATCCTCTCGTGCGAATACAATGCCCTTGACATCAGGGAAACGTCATTTTTAGTTTAAAAGATGACCTATTGTTTTGAATTCTTTATATTCCTACTTATTAGCAACTGTTTGGTGGGAAGAAGATTCCTTACAACCTTAACCTATGTTTGGACAGTTCTCTCGTGCAATTTGGCTAAATTTTCCATGGTCTTTATTTTATTTTGAGAAACGATGTGGCATAATGATGTGCGATGTTTTACTTGAGTGGACATAAACACATCAAAATGAGTTTAAGTTTATGTGTGTTGTGTGGCCATTGATCATCGACCAGAGGCTCGTACACCTCACCCCACAAATGCTTCCTTGCCATAGATCAGATTCTTGGATTTTTGGTGGAGACCGTTTCATGGTTAAAATCCGTAGGTGTTAGCCTTCTGTATTATTGAAAATGGTCGTTCATGGCTATTTTTGGCAAAAATGAAGGTTGTGTGGCCATAGATCATCGATTGGATGCTCCTACACATCACCCCACATATGTTTCCTTGTCATAGATCACATTCTTGGTTTTCTGGTGGAGACCATTTTTTGGCCAAAAATCCGTTGGTGTTAGCCTTCGGTATTATTGAAAATGGCCCTTCATGCTATTTTCAACAAAAATGGGAGTTGTGTGGCCATTGATACCAAAGCCTTGTACATCTCACCCCACGTATGTTTCCTTGCCATAGATCACATTCTTGGTTTTCAGGTGGACACCATTTCTTGGTCAAAAATCAGTAGGTGTTAGACTTCGGTATTATTAAAAATGTTCGTTCATGCAATTTTCGACAAAAATGAGGGTTGTGTGGCCATTGATCATCGACCAGTTGCTCATACACCTGGCCCCACATATGTTTCATTGCCATAGATCACATTCTTGGATTTCTAGTGGAGACCATTTCTTGGTAAAAAATCCATAGGTGTTAGCCTTCGGTATTATGGAAAATGGTCGTTCATGCTATTTTCGACAAAAATACTGGTTGTGTGGCCATTGATCATCGACAAGAGGCTCGTACACCTCACCCCACATATGTTTCTATGCCATAGATCACATTTTTGGAATTTTGGTGGAGACAATTTATTGGTCAAAAATCCGTAATGTTAGCCTTTAGCATTATTGAAAATGGTCGTTGATGCAATTTTCGGCAAAAATAAGGGTTGTGTGGCCATTGATCATCAACCAGAGGCTCATAGACCTCACCCCACATAAGTTTCCTTCCCATAGATCACATTCTTATATATCTGGTGGAGACAATTTCTTTGTCAAAAATCCGTAGGTGTTAGCCTTCAGTATTATTGAAAATGGTCGTACATGCTATTTTTGACAAGAATGGGGGTTGTGTGGCCATTGACCATCGACCAGAGGCTCATACACCACACCCCACATATGTTTCCTTTCTAGAGATCACATTCTTGCATTTCTGGTGGTGACCATATCTTGGTCAATAATCTATAGGTGTTAGCCTTTGTTATTATTGAAAATGGTCGTTCATGCTATTTTCAAGAAAAATGGGGATTGTGGGTCCACTTATCATCGACCAGAGGCTCGTACATCTCACCCCACATATGTTTCCTTGCTATAGATAAAATTCTTGGATTTTTGGTGGAGACCATTTCTTGGTCAAAAATCCGTAGGTGTTAGCCTTTGGTATTATTGAAAATGCTCGTTCTTGCTATTTTGGACAAAAATGGGGGTTGTGTGGCCATTGATCATTGACCAGAGGCTCATACACCTGACCCCACAAATGTTTCCTTGCCATAGATCACATTCTTGGATTTTTGGTGGAGACCATTTCTTGGTCAAAAATCCGTAGGTGTTAGCCTTCGGTATTATTGAAATGGTCGTTCATGGCTATTTTCGGCAAAAATGAAGGTTGTGTGGCAATTGATCATTGACTACAGGCTCCTACACCTCAACCCACATATGTTTCCTTGCCATAGATCACATTATTGGTTTCTGGTGGAGACCATTTCTTGGCAGAAAATCCGTTGGTGTTAGTCTTCGGTATTATTGAAAATGGCCTTCATGCTATTTTCGACAAAAAATGGGAGATGTGTGTCCATTGATCATCAACCAGAGGCTCGTACACCTCAACCCACATATGTTTTCTTGCCATAGATCACATTCTTGGATTTCTGGTGGATACCATTTCTTGGTCAAAATTTTGTAGGTGTTAGCCTTTGGTATTATTGAAATTGTTCGTTAATGCTATTTTCGACAAAAATGGGGGTTGTGTGGCCATTCATCATTGACCAGACGCTCATACAACCCACCCCACATATGTTTCCTTTCCATAGATCACATTCTTGCATTTCTAGTGGAGACCATATCTTGGTCAAAAATATGTAGGTCTTATCCTTTGGTATTATTGAAAATGGCCGTTCATGCTATTTTCGAGAAAAATGGGGATTGTGAGGCCACTTATCATCGACCAAAGGCTCGTACATCTAACACCACATATGTTTCCTTGCCATAAATAAAATTCTTCGATTTTTGGTGGAGACCATTTCTTGGTCAAAAATCCGTAGGTATTAGCCTTCGGTATTATTGAAAATGGTTGTTCATGGCTGTTTTCGACCAAAATAGGGGTTGTGTGGCCATTGATCATTGACCAGAGGCTTGTACACCTCACCCCACATATGTTTCCTTGCCAAAGTTCACATTCTGGGATTTCTGGTGGAGGCCATTACTTGGTCAAAAATCCTTTGGTGTTAGCCTTCGGTATTATTGAAAATGGTCGTTCATGCTATTTTGGACACAAATGGGGGTTGTGTGATCATTGATCATCGACAAGAGGCCCATAAACCTGACCCCACATATGTTTCCTGGCCATAGATCACATTCTTGTATTTTTGGTGGAGACCATTTCTTGGTCAAAAATCCGTAGGTGTTGGCCTTTGGTATTATTGAAATGGTTGCTCATGGCTATTTTTGGCAAAAAAATGTAGGTTGTGTGGCCATTGATCATCGATTAGAGGCTCGTACAACTCACCCCACATATGTTTCCTTGTGATAGATCACATTCTTGGTTTTTGGGTGGAGACCATTTCTTGGCCAAAAATCTGTTGGTGTTAGTCTTCGGTATTATTGAAAATGGTCTTCATGCTATTTTCGACAAAAATGGGAGATGTGTGGCCATTGATCATCAACCAGAGGCTCGTACACCTCACCCCACATATGTTTTCTTGCCATAGATCACATTCTTGGATTTCTGGTGGATACCATTTCTTGGTCAAAAGTTTGTAGGTGTTAGCCTTCGGTATTATTGAAATTGTTCGTTAATGCTATTTTCGACAAAAATGGGGTTGTGTGGCCATTGATCATTGACCAGATGCTCATACACCCCACCCCACATATGTTTCCTTTCCATAGATCACATTCTTGCATTTCTAGTGGAGACCATATCTTGGTCAAAAATATGTAGGTGTTATCCTTTGGTATTATTGAAAATGGTCGTTCATGCTATTTTCGAGAAAAATGGGGATTGTGAGGCCACTTATCATCGACCAAAGGCTCGTACATATAACACCACATATGTTTCCTTGCCATAAATAAAATTCTTCGATTTTTGGTGGAGACCATTTCTTGGTCAAAAATCCGTAGGTATTAGCCTTCGGTATTAATGAAAATGGTTGTTCATGGATGTTTTCGACCAAAATGGGGGTTGTGTGGCCATTGATCATTGACCAGAGGCTTGTACACCTCACCCCACATATGTTTCCTTGCCAAAGTTCACATTCTTGGATTTCTGGTGAAGGCCATTACTTGGTCAAAAATCCGTTGGTGTTAGCCTTCGGTATTATTGAAAATGGTCGTTCATGCTATTTTGGACATAAATGGGGGTTGTGTGATCATTGATCATCGATCAGAGGCCCATAAACCTGACCCCACATATGTTTCCTGGCCATAGATCACATTCTTGTATTTTTGGTGGAGACCATTTCTTTGTCAAAAATCCGTAGGTGTTAGCCTTCGGTATTATTGAAATGGTTGCTCATGGCTATTTTCGGCAAAAATGAAGGTTGTGTGGCCATTGATCATCGATTAGAGGCTCGTACACCTCACCCCACATATGTTTCCTTGTGATAGATCACATTCTTGGTTTTCGGGTGGAGACCATTTCTTGGCCAAAAATCTGTAGGTATTATTGAAAATGGTCGTGCATGCTATTTTTGACAAAAATGGGGGTTGTGTGTCCATTGATCATCGACCAGTTTCGCGTACACCTCATCCCACATATGTTTCCTTGTCATAGTTCACATTCTTGGATTTCTGGCATAAACCATTTCTTGGTCAAAAATCGGTAGGTGTTAGCCTTTGGTATTATTGAAAATGCTCGTTCAAAGCAATTTCTGACAAAAATAGGGTTGTGTGGCCATTCATCATCGACTAGAGGCTCGTATACCTCACCCCACTTATGTTTCCTTGCCATAGGCCACATTCTTCGATTTCTATGGAGACCATTTCTTGGTCAAAAATCTGAAGGTGTTAGCCTTTGGTATTATAGAAAATGGTCGTTCATGGCTATTTTCGACAAAAATGGGGGTTGTGTGGCCATTGATCATTGACCAGAGGCTCGTTCACCTCACCCCACATATGTTTCCTTGCCATAGATCACATTCTTGGATTTTTGGTGGAGACCATTTCTTGGTCAAAAATACGTAGGTGTTAACCTTCAATATTATTGAAAATGGTCGTTCATGCTATTTTTGAAAAATAAGGGTTGTGTGGCCTTTGATCATCAACCAGAGGCTCATACACCTCACCCACATATGTTTCCTTGCCGTGGATCACATTCTTGGATTTCTGGTGGAGACCATTTCTTGGTAAAAATCCTAGGTGTTAGCCTTCAGTATTATTGAAAATGGTTCTTCATGGCTATTTTCGACAAAAATGGGGGTTGTGTGGCCATTGATCATCGACCAGAGGCTCGTACACCTCACCCCACATATGTTTCCTTGCCATAGATCACATTCTTGGATTTATGGTGGACCCCACACAACCTTCATCTTTGCCGAAAATAGCCATTAAACGACCATTTTCAATAATACCAAAGGCTAACACCTACGGGTTTTTTACCAAGAAATGATCTCCACCAAAAATCCAAGAATTTGATCTATGGCAAGGAAACATATGTGGGGTCAGGTGTATAAGCCTCTGGTCGATGATCAATGGCTACACAACCCCCATTTTTGTCCAAAATAGCAAGAACGAGAATTTTCAATAAAACCGAAGGCTAACACCTACGGATTTTTGACCAACAAATGGACCCCACCAGAAGTCCAAGAATGTGACCTATGGCAAGGAAACATATATGGGGTCAGGTGTACGAGCCTCTGTTCGATGGTCAATGGCTACACAACCCCCATTTTTTGTCGAAAATAGAATGAACGACCGTTTTCAATAATACCGTAGGCTAACACCTACGGATTTTTGACCAAGAAATGGTCTCCACCAGAAATCTAAGAATGTGACCTATGACAAGGAAACACATGTGGGGTTAGGTGTACAAGCCTCTGGTCGATGATCAATGGCCCCACAACCCCCATTTTTGTTGAAAATAGCCATGAACGACCATTTTCAATAATACCGAACGCTAACACCTACGGATTTTTGACCAAGAAATGGTCTCCACTAGAAATCCGAGAATATGATCTATGGCAAGGAAACATATGTGGGGAGAGGTGTGTGAGCCTCTGGTCGATGATCAATGGCCACACAACCCCCATTTTTGTCAAAAATAGACATGAACGACCATTTTCAATAATACCGAAGGCTAACGCCTACGAATTTTTGACCCAGAAATGGTCTCCACTAGAAATACAAGAATGTGATCTATGGCAAGGAAACATAAGTTGGGTGAGGTGTACGAGCCTCTGGTTGATGATCAATGGCAACACAACCCCCATTTTTGATGAAAATAGCCATGAACGACCATTTTCAATAATACCGAAGGCTAACACCTACGGATTTTTGACCAAGAAATGGTCTCCACCAGAAAACCAAGAATGTGATCTATGGCAAGGAACCATATGTGGGGTGAGGTGTATGAGCCTCTGTCGATGATCAATGGCCACACAACCCCCATTTTTGTCAAAAATAGCCATGAACTACCATTTTCAATAATACCGAAGGCTAACACCTACAGATTTTTGACCAAGAAATGGTCTCCACCAGAAATCTAAGAATGTGATCTATGGCAAGGAAACATATGTGGGGTGAGGTGTACGAGCCTCTGGTCAATGATCAATGGCCACACAACCCCCATTTTTGTCAAAAATAGCTATGAACGACCATTTTCAATAATACCGAAGGCTAACACCTACGGATTTTTGACCAAGAAATGGTCTCCACCAGAAATCCAAGAATGTGATTTATGGCAAGAAAACATATGTGGGGTGAGGTGTACGAGCCTCTTGTCGATGATCAATGGCCACACAACCCCCATTTTTGTCGAAAATAGCCATGAACGACGATTTTCAATAATAACGAAGGCTAACACCTATGGATTTTTGACCAAGAAATGGTCTCCACCATAAATCCAAGAATGTGATCTATGGCAAGGAATTATATGTGGGGTGAGGTGTACGAGCCTCTAGGTGATGATCAATGGCCACACAACCCCCATTTTTGTCAAAAATTGCCATGAACGACCATATTCAATGACACTGAAGGCTAAAACCTACAGATTTTTGACCAAGAAATGGTCTCCACCATAAATCCAAGAATGTGATCGGATTTTTGCCCAAGAAATGGTCTCCAGCAAAATCCAAGAATGTGATCTATGGCAAGGAAACATATGTGGGGTGATGTGTACGAGCCTCTGGTTGATGATCAATGGCCACACAACCCTCATTTTTGTCGAAAATAGCCATGAACGACCATTTTCAATAATACCGAAGGCTAACACCTACGGATTTTTGACCAAGAAAAGGTCTCCACCATAAATACAAGAATGTGATCAATGGCAAGGAAACATATGTGGGGTGAGGTGTACGAGTCTATAGTCGACGATCAATGGCCACACAACCCCCATTTTTGTCGAAAATAGCTATGAACGACCATTTTCAATGACACTGAAGGCTAACACCTACGAATTTGTGACCAAAAATGGTCTCCACCATAATTCCAAGAATCTGATCTATGGCAACGAAACATATGTGGGGTTAGGTGTACGAACCTCTGGTCGATGATCAATGGCCACACAACCCCCATTTTTTGTCGAAAATAGCCATGAATGAACATTTTCAATAATACCGAAGGTTAACACGTACAAATTTTTGCCCAAGAAATCGTCTCCACCAGAAATCCAAGAATGTGATCTATGGCAAGGAAACATATGTGGGGTGAGGTGCACGAGCCTTTGGTCGATGATCAAAGGCCACACAACCCCCATTTTTGTTGAAAATAGCCATGAACGACCATTTTCAATAATACCGAAGGCTAACACCTACGGATATTTTACAAAGAAATCGTCACCACCAAAAATCCAAGAATGTCATCTATGGCAAGGAAACATATGTGGGATGAGGTGTACGAGCCTCTGGTCGATGATCAATGGCCACACAACCCCCATTTTTGTCGAAAATAGCCATGAACGGCCATTTTCAATAATACCGAAGGCTAACACCTACGGATTTTTGACCAAGAAATGGTCTCCACTAGAAATCCAAGAGTGTGATCTATGGCAAGGAAACATATGTGGGTGAGGTGTACGAGCCTCTGGTCGATGATCAATGGCAACACAACCCCCATTTTTGTCGAAAATAGCCATGAACAGTCATTTTCAATAATACCGAAGGCTAACACCTACGGATTTTTGACCAAGAAATGGTCTCCACTAGAAATCCAAGAATATGATCTATGGCAAGGAAACATATGTGGGGTGAGGTGTACGAGCCTCTGGTCGATGATCAATGGCAACACAATCCCCATTTTTGTCGAAAATAGCAGTGAACGACCATTTTCAATAATACCGAAGGCTAACACCTATGGATTTTTGACCAAGAAATGGTCTCCACCATAAATGCAAGAATGTGATCTTTGGCAAGGAAACATATGTGGGGTGAGGTGTACGAGCCTCTGATTGATGATCAATGGCCACACAACCCCCATTTTATTCGAAAATAACCAAGAACGACCATTTTCAATGACACTGAAGGCTAACACCTACGAATTTTTTACCAAGAAATGGTCTCCTCCATAAATCCAAGAATGTGATCTATGGCAACGGAACATATGTGGGGTGAGGTGTACGAGCCTCTAGTCGATGATCAATGGCCACACAACCCCCATTTTTGTCAAAAATAGCCATGAATGACCATTTTCAATGACACTGAAGGCTAACACCTACGGATTTTTGACCAAAAAATGGTCTCTACCATAAATCCAAGAATGTGATCGGATTTTTGCCAAAGAAATGGTCTCCACCAGAAATCCAAGAATGTGATCTATGGCAAGGAAACATATGTGGGGTGAGGTGTACGAGCCTCTGGTCTATGATCGATGGCCACACAACCCCCATTTTTTCGAAAATAGCCATGAACGACCATTTTCAGTAATACCGAAGGCTAACACCTACGGATTTTTGACCAAGAAATGGTCTCCACCATATATCCAAGAATGTGATCTATGGCAAGGAAACATATGTGGGGTGAGGTGTACGAGCCTCTGGTCGACGATCAATGGCCACACAACCCCCATTTTTGTCAAAAATAGCCATGAACGACCATGTTCAATGACACTGAAGGCTAACAGCTACGAATTTTTGACCAAAAATGGTCTCCACCATAATTCAAAGAATCTGATCTACAACATCGAAACATATGTGTGGTGAGGTGTACGAGCCTCTGGTCGATGATCAATGGCCACACAACCCCTGTTTTTTTGTCGCAAATAGCCATGAATGAACATTTTCCATAATACCGAATTTTAACACGTACGGATTTTTGCCCAAGAAATCGTCTCCACCAGAAATCCAAGAATGTGATCTATGGCAAGGAAACATATGTGGGGTGAGGTGTACAATCCTCTGGTCGATGATCAATGGCCACACAACCCCCATTTTTATCGAAAATAGCCATGAACGACCATTTTCAATAATAATGAAGGCTAACACCTACGGATTTTTGACCAAGAAATCGTCTCCACCAAAAATCCAAGAATGTGATCTATGGCAAGGAAACATATGTGGGATGTAGTGTATGAGCCTCTGGTCGATGATCAAAGGCCACACAACCCCCATTTTTGTCGAAAATAGCCATGAACGACCATTTTCAATAATACCGAAGGCTAACACCTACGGATTTTTGACCAAGAAATGGTCTCCACCAGAAATCCAAGAATGTGATCTATGGCAAGAAAACATATGTGGGGTGAGGTGTACGAGCCTCTGGTCGATGATCAATGGCCACACAACCCCCATTTTTGTCGAAAATAGCCATGAACGACCATTTTCAATAATACCGAAGGCTAACACCTACGGATTTTTGACCAAGAAATGGTCTCCACTAGAAATCCAAGAATGTGATCTATGGCAAGGAAACATATGTGGGGTGAGGTGTACGAGCCTCTGGTCGATGATCAATGGCCACACAACCCCCATTTTTGTCGAAAATAGCCATGAACGACCATTTTCAATAATACCGAAGGCTAACACCTACGGATTTTTGACCAAGAAATCGTCTCCACCAGAAATCCAAGAATATTATCTATGGCATGGAAACATATGTGGGGTGAGGTGTACGAGCCTCTAGTCGATGATCAATGGCCACACAACCCCCATTTTTGTCGAAACTAGCCATGAACGACCATTTTCAATAATACCGAAAGCTAACAGGTACGGATTTTTGACCAAGAAATGGTCTCCACGAGAAATCCAAGATTGTGATCTATGGCAATGAAACATATGTGGGGTGAGGTGTATGAGCCTCTGGTTGAAGATAAATGGCCACACAACCCCCATTTTTGTCGAAAATAGCCATGAACGACCATTTTCAATAATACCGAAGACTAACACCTACGGATTTTTGACCAAGAAATGGCCTCCACCAGAAATCCAAGAATGTGATCTATGGCAAGAAAACATATGTGGGGTGAAGTGTTCAAGCCTCTTGTCGATGATCAATGGCCACACAACCCCCATTTTTGTCGAAAATAGCGATGAACGACCATTTTCAAGGACACTGAAGGCTAACACCTACAGATTTTTGACCAAGAAATGGTCTCCACCATTAATCCAAGAATAAGATCTATGGCAACGAAACATATGTGGGGTGAGGTGTATGAGCCTCTGGTCGATGATCAATGGCCACACAACCCCCATTTTTGTCGAAAATAGCCATGAACGACCATTTTCAATAATACGGAAGGCTAACACCTACGGTTTTATGAACAAGAAATGGTCTGCACCAGAAATCCGAGAATATGATCTATGGCAAGGAAACATATGTGGGGTGAGGTGTACGAACCTCTGGTCGATGATAAATGGCCACACAACCCCATTTTTGTCGAAAATAGCTATGAACCACCATTTTCAATAATACCGACGGCTAACACCTACGGATTTTTGTCCAAGAAATGGTCTCCACCAGAAATACAAGAATGTGATCTATGGCAAGAAAACATATGTGGGGTGAAATGTTTGTGCCTCTGGTCGATGATCAATGGCCACACAACCCCCATTTTTGTCGAAAATAGCCATGAACGACCATTTTCAAGCACACTGAAGCCTAACACCTACGGATTTTTGACCAAGAAATGGTCTGCACCAGAAATCCAAGAATATGATCTATGGCAAGGAAACATATGTGGGGTGGGGTGTACGAGCCTCTGGTCGATGATCAATGGCCACACAACCCCCATTTTTGTCGAAAAAAGCCATGAACGACCATTTTCAATAATTCAGAAGGCTAACACCTACGGATTTTTGACCAAGAAATCGTCTCCACCAGAAATCCAAGAATGTGATATATGGCAAGGAAACATATGCGGGGTGAGGTGTACGAGCCTTTGGTCGATGATCAATGGCCACACAAGCCCCATTTTTGTCGAAAATAGCCATGAACGACCATTTTCAATAATACCGAAGCATAATACGTACGGATTTTTGACCAAGAAATGGTTTCCACGAGAAATCCAAGAAAGTGATCTATGGAAAGGAAACATATGTGGGGTGAGGTGTACGAGCCTTTGGTCGATGATCAATGGCCATACAACCCCAATTTTTGTCGAAAATAGCCATGAACGACCATTTTCAGTAATACCGAAGGATAACACCTACAGATTTTTTACCAAGAAATGGTCTCCACCAGAAATCCAAGAATGTGATCTATGGCAAGGAAACATATGTGGGGTGAGGTGTACGAGCCTCTTGTCGATGATCAATGGCAACACAACCCCCATTTTTGTCGAAAATAGCCATGGACGACCATTTTCAGTAATACCGAAGGCTAACACCTACGGATTTTTGACCAAGAAAGGGTCTCCACCAAAAATCCAAGAATGTGAATTATAGCAAGGAAACATATGTGGGGTGAGGTGTACGAGCCAATGGTCGATGATCAATGGCCACACAACCCCCATTTTTGTCGAAAATAGCCATGAACGACCATTTTCAATAATACCGAAGGCTAACACCTACGGATTTTTGACCAAGAAATGCTCTCCACCATAAATCCAAGAATGTGATCTATGGCAAGGAAACATATGTGGGGTGAGGTGTACGAGCCTCTGGTCGATGATCAAAGGCCACACAACCCCCATTTTTGTCGAAAATAGCCATGAAAGACCATTTTCAATAATACCGAAGGCTAACACCTACGAATTTTTGACCAAGAAATGGTCTCCACCATAAATCCAAGAATGTGATCTTTGGCAAGAAAACATATGTGGGGTGAGGTGTACGAGCCTCTGGTCGACGATCAATGGCCACACAACCCCCATTTTTGTCGAAAATAGCCATGAAGGACCATTTTGAATGACACTGAAGGCTAACACCTACGAATTTTTGACCAAGAAATGGTCTCCACCATAAATCCAAGAATGTGATCTATGGCAAGGAAACATATGTGGGGTGAGGTGTATGAGCCTCTGGTCGATGATCAATGGCCACACAACCCCCATTTTTGTCAAAAATAGCCATGAACGACCATATTCAATGACACTGAAGGCTAACACCTACGGATTTTTGACCAAGAAATGGTCTCCACCATAGATCCAAGATTGTGATCGGATTTTTGCCCAAGAAATGGTCTCCACCAAAAATCCAACAATGTGATCTATGACAAGGAAAAATATGCGGGGTGAGGTGTACGAGCCTCAGGTCGATGATCTATGGCCACACAAACCCCATTTTTGTCAAAAATAGCCATGGACGACCATTTTCAATAATACCGAAGGCTAACACCTACGGATTTTTAACTAAGAAATGGTCTCCACCATAAATCCAAGAATGTGATCTATGGCAAGGAAATATATGTGGGGTGAGGTGTACGAGCCTCTGGTCGACGATCAATGGCCACACAACCCCCATTTTTGTCGAAAATAGCCAAGAACGACCATTTTCAATGACACTGAATGCTATCACCTACGAATTTTTAACCAAGAAATAGTCTCCACCATAAATCCAAGAATGTGATCTATGGCAACAAAACATATGTCGGGTGAGGTGTACTAGCCTCTGGTCGATGATCAATGGCCACACAACCCCCATTTTTTGTTGAAAATAGCCATTAATCAACATTTTCAATAATACCGAAGGTTAACACGTACGGATTTTTGCCCAAGAAATTGTATCCACCAGAAATCCAAGAATACGATCTATGGCAAGGAAACATATGTGGGGTGGGGTGTACGAGCCTCTGGTCGATGATCAATGGCCACACAACCCCCATTTTTGTCGAAAAAAGCCATGAACGACCATTTTCAATAATTCAGAAGGCTAACACCTACGGATTTTTGACCAAGAAATCGTCTCCACCAGAAATCCAAGAATGTGATATATGGCAAGGAAACATATGCGGGGTGAGGTGTACGAGCCTTTGGTCGATGATCAATGGCCACACAAGCCCCATTTTTGTCGAAAATAGCCATGAACGACCATTTTCAATAATACCGAAGCATAATACGTACGGATTTTTGACCAAGAAATGGTTTCCACGAGAAATCCAAGAAAGTGATCTATGGAAAGGAAACATATGTGGGGTGAGGTGTACGAGCCTTTGGTCGATGATCAATGGCCACACAACCCCAATTTTTGTCGAAAATAGCCATGAACGACCATTTTCAGTAATACCGAAGGATAACACCTACAGATTTTTTACCAAGAAATGGTCTCCACCAGAAATCCAAGAATGTGATCTATGGCAAGGAAACATATGTGGGGTGAGGTGTACGAGCCTCTTGTCGATGATCAATGGCAACACAACCCCCATTTTTGTCGAAAATAGCCATGGACGACCATTTTCAGTAATACCGAAGGCGAACACCTACGGATTTTTGACCAAGAAAGGGTCTCCACCAAAAATCCAAGAATCTGATTTATAGCAAGGAAACATATGTGGGGTGAGGTGTACGAGCCAATGGTCGATGATCAATGGCCACACAACCCCCATTTTTGTCGAAAATAGCCATGAACGACCATTTTCAATAATACCGAAGGCTAACACCTACGGATTTTTGACCAAGAAATGCTCTCCACCATAAATCCAAGAATGTGATCTATGGCAAGGAAACATATGTGGGGTGAGGTGTACGAGCCTCTGGTCGATGATCAAAGGCCACACAACCCCCATTTTTGTCGAAAATAGCCATGAACGACCATTTTCAATAATACCGAAGGCTAACACCTACGAATTTTTGACCAAGAAATGGTCTCCACCATAAATCCAAGAATGTGATCTTTGGCAAGAAAACATATGTGGGGTGAGGTGTACGAGCCTCTGGTCGACGATCAATGGCCACACAACCCCCATTTTTGTCGAAAATAGCCATGAAGGACCATTTTGAATAACACTGAAGGCTAACACCTACGAATTTTTGACCAAGAAATGGTCTCCACCATAAATCCTAGAATGTGATCTATGGCAAGGAAACATATGTGGGGTGAGGTGTATGAGCCTCTGGTCGATGATCAATGGCCACACAACCCCCATTTTTGTCAAAAATAGCCATGAACGACCATATTCAATGACACTGAAGGCTAACACCTACGGATTTTTGACCAAGAAATGGTCTCCACCATAGATCCAAGATTGTGATCGGATTTTTGCCCAAGAAATGGTCTCCACCAAAAATCCAACAATGTGATCTATGACAAGGAAAAATATGCGGGGTGAGGTGTACGAGCCTCAGGTCGATGATCTATGGCCACACAAACCCCATTTTTGTCAAAAATAGCCATGGACGACCATTTTCAATAATACCAAAGGCTAACACCTACGGATTTTTGACTAAGAAATGGTCTCCACCATAAATCCAAGAATGTGATCTATGGCAAGGAAATATATGTGGGGTGAGGTGCACGAGCCTCTGGTCGACGATCAATGGCCACACAACCCCCATTTTTGTCGAAAATAGCCATGAACGACCATTTTCAATGACACTGAATGCTATCACCTACGAATTTTTAACCAAGAAATAGTCTCCACCATAAATCCATGAATGTGATCTATGGCAACAAAACATATGTCGGGTGAGGTGTACTAGCCTCTGGTCGATGATCAATGGCCACACAACCCCCATTTTTTGTTGAAAATAGCCATTAATCAACATTTTCAATAATACCGAAGGTTAACACGTACAGATTTTTGCCCAAGAAATTGTATCCACCAGAAATCCAAGAATGTGATCAATGGCAAGGAAACATATGTGGGGTGAGGTGTACGAGCCTCTGGTCGATGATCAATGGCCACACAACCCAATTTTTGTCAAAAATAGCCATGAACGACCATTTTAATAATATCGAAGGCTAACACCTACGGATTTTTGACCAAGAAATCGTCTCCACCAGAAATCCAAGAATGTGATCTATGGCAAGGAGACATATGTGGGGTGAGGTGTACGAGCCCTTGGTCGATGATTAATGGCCACACAACCCCATTTTTGTCAAAAATAGCCACGAACGACCATTTTGAATAATACCTAGGACTAACACCTACGGATTTTTGACCAAGAAATGGTCTCGACCAAAAATCCAAGAATGTGATCTATGAAAAGGAAACATATGTGGGGTGAGGTGTACGAGCCTCTGGTCGATGATCAATGGCCACACAACCCCCATTTTTGTCGAAAATAGCCATGAACGACCATTTTCAATAATATTGAATGCTAACACATATGGATTTTTGACCATGAAATGGTCTCCACTAGAAATCCAAGAATGTGATCTATGGCAAGGAAACATATGTGGGGTGAGGTGTACGGGCCTCTAGTCGATGATCAATGGCAACACAACCCCCATTTTTGTCGAAAATAGCCATGAACAGCCATTTTGAATAATACCGAAGGCTAACACCTACGGATTTTTTACCAAGAAATGGTCTCCACTAGAAATCCAAGAATACGATCTAAGGCAAGGAAACATATGTGGGGTGAGGTGTACGAGCGTCTGGTCGATGATCAATGGCAACACAACCCCATTTTTGTCGAAAATAGCCATGAACGGCCATTTTCAATAATACCGAAGGCTAACACCTACGGATTTTTAACCAAGAAATGGTCTCCTCCAGAAATCCAAGAGTATGATCTATGGCAAGGAAAAATATGTGGGGTGAGGTATATGAACCTCTGGTCGATGATAAATGGCCACACAACCCCATTTTTGTCGAAAATAGCCATGAACGACCATTTTCAATAAATACCGAAGGCTAACACCTACGGATTTATGACCAAGAAATGGTCTCCACCAGAAATCCAAGAATGTGATCTATGACAAGAAAACATATGTGGGGTGAAGTGTTCGAGCGTCTGGTCGATGATCAATTGCCACACAACCCCCATTTTTGTCGAAAATAGCCATGAACGACCATTTTCAAGGACACTGAAGGCTAACACCTACGGATTTTTGACCAAGAAATGGTCTCCACCATAAATCCAAGAATGTGATCTATGGAAAGGAAACATATGTGGGGTGAGGTGTATGAGCCTCTGGTCGATGATCAATGGCCACACAACCCCCATTTTTATTGAAAATAGCCATGAACGACAATTTTCAATAATATCGAAGGCTAACACCTACAGATTTTTGTCCAAGAAATCGTCTCCACCAGAAATCCAAGAATGTGATCTATGGCAAGGAAACATATGTGGGGTGAGGTGTACTAGCCTCTGGTCGATGATCAATGGCCGCACAACCCCCATTTTTGTCGAAAATAGCCATTAATGAACATTTTCAAGAATACCGAAGGTTAACACGTACGGATTTTTGCCCAAGAAATTGTCTCCACCAGAAATCCAAGAATGTGATCTATAGCAAGGAAACATATGTTGGGTGAGGTGTACGAGCCTCTGGTCGATGATCAATGGCCACACAACCCCATTTTTGTCGAAAATAGCCATGAACGACAATTTTCAATAATACCGAAGGCTAACACCTACGGATTTTTGACCATGAAATCGTCTCCACCATAAATCCAAGAATGTGATCTATGGCAAGGAAACATATGTGGGGTGAGGTCTACGAGCCTCTGGTCGATGATCAATGGCCACATAATCCCCATTTTTGTCGAAAATAGCCATGAACAACCATTTTCAATAATACCGAGGGCTAACACCTACGGATTTTTGACCAAGAAATGGTCTCCACCAGAAATCCAAGAATCTGATCTATGGAAAGGAAACATATGTGGGGTGAGGTGTACGAGCCTCTGGTCGATGATCAATGGCCACACAACCCCCATTTTTGTCGAAAATAGACATGAACGACCATTTTCAATAATACCGAAGGCTAACACCTACGGATTTTTGACCCAGAAATGGTCTCCACTAGAAATCCAAGAATGCGATCTATGGCAAGGAAACATATGTGGGGTGAGGTGTACGGGCCTCTGGTCGATGATCAATGGCAACACAACCCCCATTTTTGTCGAATATAGCCATGAATGGCCATTTTGAATAATACCGAAGGCTAACACCTACGGATTTTTGACCACTAAATGGTCTGCACTTGAAATCCAAGAATATGATCTATGGCAAGCAAACATATGTGGGGTGAGGTGTACGAGCCTCTAGTCGATGATCAATGGCAACACAACCCCCATTTTTGTCGAAAATAGCCATGAACGGCCATTTTCAATAATACCGAAGGCTAACACCTACGGATTTTTGACCACGAAATGGTCACCTCCAGAAATCCAATAATATGATCTATGGCAAGGAAACATAAGTGGGGTGAGGTGTATGAACCTCTGGTCGATGATAAATGGGCACACAACCCCATTTTTGTCGAAAATAGCCATGAACGACCATTTTCAATAATACCGAAGGCTAACACCTACGGATTTTTGACCAAGAAATGGTCTCCACCAGAAATCCAAGAATGTGATCTATGACAAGAAAACATATGTGGGGTGAAGTGTTCGAGCGTCTGGTCGATGATCAATGGCCACACAACCCCTATTTTTGTCGAAAATAGCCATGAACGACCATTTTCAAGGACACTGAAGGCTAACACCTACGGATTTTTGTCCAAGAAATCGTCTCCACTAGAAATCCAAGAATGTGATCTATGGCAAGGAAACATATGTGGGGTGAGGTGTACGAGCCTCTGATCGATGATCAAGGGCCACACAACCCCCATTTTTGTCGAATATAGCCATGAACGACCATTTTCAATAATACTGAGGGCTAACACCTACGGATTTTTGACCAAGAAATGGTCTCCACCAGAAATCCAAGAATGTGATCTATGGAAAGGAAACACATGTGTGGTGAGGCGTACGAGCCTTTGGTCGATGATCAATGGCCACACAACCCCCATTTTTGTAGAAAATAGCCATGAACGACCATTTTCAATAATACCGAAGGCTAACACCTACAGCTTTTTGACCAAGAAATGGTCTCCACTAGAAATCCAAGAATGCGATCTATGGCAAGGAAACATATGTGGGGTGAGGTGTACGGGCCTCTGGTCGATGATCAATGGCAACACAACCCCCATTTTTGTCGAAAATAACCATGAACGGCCATTTTCAATATTACCGAAGGCTAACACCTACGTATTTTTGACCAAGAAATGGTCTCCACTAGAAATCCAAGAATACGATCTATGGAAAGGAAACATGTGTGGGGTGAGGTGTACGAGCCTATGGTCGATGATCAATGGCAACACAACCCCCATTTTTGTCGAAAATAGCCATGAACGGCCATTTTCAATAATACCGAAGGCTAACACCTACGGATTTTTGACCAAGAAATGGTCTGCAGCAGAAATCCAAGAATATGATCTATGGCAAGGAAACATATGTGGGGTGAGGTGTACGAACCTCTGGTCGATGATAAATGGCCACACAACCCCATTTTTGTCGAAAATAGCCATGAACGACCATTTTCAATAATACCGAAGGCTAACACCTACGGATTTTTGACCGAGAAATGGTCTCCTCCAGAAATCCAAGAATGGGATCTATGGCAAGAAAACATATGTGGGGTGAATTGTTCGAGCCTCTGGTCGATGATCAATGGCCACACAACCCCCATTTTTGTCAAAAATAGCCATGAAGAACCATTTTCAAGGACACTTAAGGCTAACACCTACGTATTTTTGACCAAGAAATGGTCTCCACCATAAATCAAGAATGTGATCTATGGCAAGGAAACATATGTGGGGTGAGGTGTATGAGCCTCTAGTCGATGATCAATGGCCACACAACCCCCATTTTTGTCAAAAATAGCCATGAACGACCATTTTCAATAATACTGAAGGCTAACACCTACGGATTTTTGACCCAGAAATGGTCTCCACCAGAAATCCAAGAGTGCGATCTATGGCAAGGAAACATATGTGGGGTGAGGTGTACGGGCCTCTGGTCGATGATCAATGGCAACACAACCCCCATTTTTGTCGAATATAGTCATGAACGGCTATTTTGAATAATACCGAAGGCTAACACCTACGGATTTTTGACCACGAAATGGTCTGCACTTGAAATCCAAGAATATGATCTATGGCAAGCAAACATATGTGGGGTGAGGTGTACGAGCCTCTAGTCGATGATCAATGGCAACACAACCCCCATTTTTGTCGAATATAGCCATGAACGGCCATTTTCCATAATACCGAAGGCTAACACCTACGGATTTTTGACCAAAAATGGTCTGCAGCAAAACCCAAGAATATGATCTATGGCAAGGAAACATATGTGGGGTGAGGTGTACGAACCTCTGGTCGATGATAAACGGCCACACAACCCCATTTTTGTCGAAAATAGCCATGAACGGCCATTTTCAATAATACCGAAGGCTAACACCTACGGATTTTTGACCGAGAAATGGTCTCCTCCAGAAATCCAAGAATGTGATCTATGGCAAGAAAACATATGTGGGGTGAATTGTTCAAGCCTCTGGTCGATGATCAATGGCCACACAACCCCCATTTTTGTCGAAAATAGCCATGAAGAACCATTTTCAAGGACACTTAAGGCTAACACCTACGTATTTTTGACCAAGAAATGGTCTCCACCATAAATCAAGAATGTGATCTATGGCAAGGAAACATATGTGGGGTGAGGGGTATGAGCCTCTAGTCGATGATCAATGGCCACACAACCCCCATTTTTGTCAAAAATAGCCATGAACGACCATTTTCAATAATACCGAAGGCTAACACCTACGGATTTTTGACCCAAAAATGGTCTCCACTAGAAATCCAAGAATGCGATCTATGGCAAGGAAACATATGTGGGGTGAGGTGTACGGGCCTCTGGTCGATGATCAATGGCAACACAAACCCCATTTTTGTCGAATATAGCCATGAACGGCCATTTTGAATAATACCGAAGGCTAACACCTACGGATTTTTGACCACGAAATGGTCTGCACTTGAAATCCAAGAATATGATCTATGGCAAGCAAACATATGTGGGGTGAGGTGTACGAGCCTCTAGTCGATGATCAATGGCAACACAACCCCCATTTTTGTCGAAAATAGCCATGAACGGCCATTTTCAATAATACCGAAGGCTAACACCTACGGATTTTTGACCAAGAAATGGTCACCTCCAGAAATCCAATAATATGATCTATGGCAAGGAAACATATGTGGGTGAGGTGTATGAACCTCTGGTCGATGATAAATGGCCACACAACCCCATTTTTGTCGAAAATAGCCATGAACGACCATTTTCAATAATACCTAAGGCTAACACCTACGGATTTTTGACCAAGAAATGGTCTCCACCAGAAATCCAAGAATGTGATCTATGACAAGAAAACATATGTGGGGTGAAGTGTTCGAGCGTCTAGTCGATGATCAATGGCCACACAACCCCCATTTTTGTCGAAAATAGCCATGAACGACCATTTTCAAGGACACTGAAGGCTAACACCTATGGATTTTTGACCAAGAAATGGTCTCCACCATAAATCCAAGAATGTGATCTATGGAAAGGAAACATATGTGGGGTGAGGTGTATGAGCCTCTGGTCAATGATCAATGGCCGCACAACCCCCATTTTTGTCGAAAATAGCCATGAACGACCATTTTCAATAATACCAAAGGCTAACACCTACGGATTTTTGTCCAAGAAATCGTCTCCACTAGAAATCCAAGAATGTGATCTATGGCAAGGAAACATATGTGGGGTGAGGTGTACGAGCCTTTGATCGATGATCAAGGGCCACACAACCCCCATTTTTGTCGAATATAGCCATGAACGACCATTTTCAATAATACTGAGGGCTAACACCTACGGATTTTTGACCAAGAAATGGTCTCCACCAGAAATCCAAGAATGTGATCTATGGAAAGGAAACACATGTGTGGTGAGGCGTACGAGCCTTTGGTCGATGATCAATGGCCACACAACCCCCATTTTTGTAGAAAATAGCCATGAACGACCATTTTCAATAATACCGAAGGCTAACACCTACAGATTTTTGACCAAGAAATGGTCTCCACTAGAAATCCAAGAATGCTATCTATGGCAAGGAAACATATGTGGGGTGAGGTGTACGGGCCTCTGGTCGATGATCAATGGCAACACAACCCCCATTTTTGTCGAAAATAACCATGAACGGCCATTTTCAATAATACCAAAGGCTAACACCTACGGATTTTTGATCAAGAAATGGTCTCCACTAGAAATCCAAGAATACGATCTATGGAAAGGAAACATGTGTGGGGTGAGGTGTACGAGCCTATGGTTGATGATCAATGGCAACACAACCCCCATTTTTGTCGAAAATAGCCATGAACGGCCATTTTCAATAATACCGAAGGCTAACACCTACGGATTTTTGACCAAGAAATGGTCTCCACCAGAAATACAAGAATGTGATCTATGGAAAGGAAACACATGTGTGGTGAGGCGTACGATCCTTTGGTCGATGATCAATGGCCACACAACCCCCATTTTTGTAGAAAATAGCCATGAACGACCATTTTCAATAATACCGAAGTCTAACACCTACGGATTTTTTACCAAGAAATGGTCTCCTCCAGAAATCCAAGAATGTGATCTATGGCAAGGAAACATATGTGGGGTGAGGTGTACGAGCCTCTGATCGATGATCAAGGGCCACACAACCCCCATTTTTGTCGAATATAGCCATGAACGACCATTTTCAATAATATTGAGGGCTAACACCTACGGATTTTTGACCAAGAAATGGTCTCCACCAGAAATCCAAGAATGTGATCTATGGAAAGGAAACACATGTGTGGTGAGGCGTACGAGCCTTTGGTCGATGATCAATGGCCACACAACCCCCATTTTTGTAGAAAATAGCCATGAACGACCATTTTCAATAATACCGAAGGCTAACACCTACAGATTTTTGACCAAGAAATGGTCTCCACTAGAAATCCAAGAATGCGATCTATGGCAAGGAAACATATGTGGGGTGAGGTGTACGGGCCTCGGGTCGATGATCAATGGCAACACAACCCCCATTTTTGTCAAAAATAACCATGAACGGCCATTTTCAATAATACTGAAGGCTAACACCTACGGATTTTTGACCAAGAAATGGTCTCCACTAGAAATCCAAGAATACAATCTATGGAAAGGAAACATGTGTGGGATGAGGTGTACGAGCCTATGGTCGATGATCAATGGCAACACAACCCCCATTTTTGTCGAAAATAGCCATGAACGGCCATTTTCAATAATACCGAAGGCTAACACCTACGGATTTTTGACCAAGAAATGGTCTGCAGCAGAAATTCAAGAATATGATCTATGGCAAGGAAACATATGTGGGGTGAGGTGTACGAACCTCTGGTCGATGATAAATGGCCACACAACCCCATTTTTGTCGAAAATAGCCATGAACGACCATTTTCAATAATACCGAAGGCTAACACCTACGGATTTTTGACCGAGAAATGGTCTCCTCCAGAAATCCAAGAATGTGATCTATGGCAAGAAAACATGTGTGGGGTGAATTGTTCGAGCCTCTGGTCGATGATCAATGGCCACACAACCCCCATTTTTGTCGAAAATAGCCATGAAGAACCATTTTCAAGGACACTTAAGGCTAACACCTACGTATTTTTAACCAAAAAATGGTCTCCACCATAAATCAAGAATGTGATCTATGGCAAGGAAACATATGTGGGGTGAGGTGTATGAGCCTCTAGTCGATGATCAATGGCCACACAACCCCCATTTTGTCAAAAATAGCCATGAACGACCATTTTCAATAATACCGAAGGCTAACACCTACGGATTTTTGACCCAGAAATGGTCTCCACTAGAAATCCAAGAATGCGATCTATGGCAAGGAAACATATGTGGGGTGAGGTGTACGGGCCTCTGGTCGATGATCAATGGCAACACAACCCCCATTTTTATCGAATATAGCCATGAACGGCCATTTTGAATAATACCGAAGGCTAACACCTACGGATTTTTGACCACGAAATGGTCTGCACTTGAAATCCAAGAATATGATCTATGGCAAGCAAACATATGTGGGGTGAGGTGTACGAGCCTCTAGTCGATGATCAATGGCAACACAACCCCCATTTTTGTCGAAAATTGCCATGAACGACCATTTTCAATAATACCGAAGGCTAACACCTACGGATTTTTGACCAAGAAATGGTCTGCAGCAGAAATCCAAGAATATGATCTATGGCGAGGAAACATATGTGGGGTGAGGTGTACGAACCTCTGGTCGATGATAAATGGCCACACAACCCCATTTTTGTCGAAAATAGCCATGAACGACCATTTTCAATAATACCGAAGGCTAACACCTACGGATTTTTGACCGAGAAATGGTCTCCTCCAGAAATCCAAGAATGTGATCTATGGCAAGAAAACATATGTGGGGTGAATTGTTCGAGCCTCTGGTCGATGATCAATGGCCACACAACCCCCATTTTTGTCGAAAATAGCCATGAAGAACCATTTTCAAGGACACTTAAGGCTAACACCTACGTATTTTTGACCAAAAATGGTCTCCACCATAAATCAAGAATGTGATCTATGGCAAGGAAACATATGTGGGGTGAGGTGTATGAGCCTCTAGTCGATGATCAATGGCCACACAACCCCCATTTTTGTCAAAAATAGCCATGAACGACCATTTTCAATAATACCGAAGGCTAACACCTACGGAATTTTGACCCAGAAATGGTCTCCACTAGAAATCCAAGAATGCGATCTATGGCAAGGAAACATATGTGGGGTGAGGTGTACGGGCCTCTGGTCGATGATCAATGGCAACACAACCCCCATTTTTGTCGAATATAGCCATGAACGGCCATTTTGAATAATACCGAAGGCTAACACCTACGGATTTTTGACCACGAAATGGTCTGCACTTGAAATCCAAGAATATGATCTATGGCAAGCAAACATATGTGGGGTGAGGTGTACGAGCCTCTAGTCGATGATCAATGGCAACACAACCCCCATTTTTGTCGAAAATAGCCATGAACGGCCATTTTCAATAATACCGAAGGCTAACACCTACGGATTTTTGACCAAGAAATGGTCACCTCCAGAAATCCAATAATATGATCTATGGCAAGGAAACATATGTGGGTGAGGTGTATGAACCTCTGGTCGATGATAAATGGCCACACAACCCCATTTTGTCGAAAATAGCCATGAACGACCATTTTCAATAATACCGAAGGCTAACACCTACGGATTTTTGACCAAGAAATGGTCTCCACCAGAAATCCAAGAATGTGATCTATGACAAGAAAACATATGTGGGGTGAAGTGTTCGAGCGTCTGGTCGATGATCAATGGCCACACAACCCCCATTTTTGTCGAAAATAGCCATGAACGACCATTTTCAAGGACACTGAAGGCTAACACCTATGGATTTTTGACCAAGAAATGGTCTCCACCATAAATCCAAGAATGTGATCTATGGAAAGGAAACATATGTGGGGTGAGGTGTATGAGCCTCTGGTCAATGATCAATGGCCGCACAACCCCCATTTTTGTCGAAAATAGCCATGAACGACCATTTTCAATAATACCGAAGGCTAACACCTACGGATTTTTGTCCAAGAAATCGTCTCCACTAGAAATCCAAGAATGTGATCTATGGCAAGGAAACATATGTGGGGTGAGGTGTACGAGCCTCTGATCGATGATCAAGGGCCACACAACCCCCATTTTTGTCGAATATAGCCATGAACAACCATTTTCAATAATACTGAGGGCTAACACCTACGGATTTTTGACCAAGAAATGGTCTCCACCAGAAATCCAAGAATGTGATCTATGGAAAGGAAACACATGTGTGGTGAGGCGTACGAGCCTTTGGTCGATGATCAATGGCCACACAACCCCCATTTTTGTAGAAAATAGCCATGAACGACCATTTTCAATAATACCGAAGGCTTACACCTACAGATTTTTGACCAAGAAATGGTCTCCACTAGAAATCCAAGAATGCGATCTATGGCAAGGAAAAATATGTGGGGTGAGGTGTACGGGCCTCTGGTCGATGATCAATGGCAACACAACCCCCATTTTTGTCGAAAATAACCATGAACGGCCATTTTCAATAATACCGAAGGCTAACACCTACGGATTTTTGACCAAGAAATGGTCTCCACTAGAAATTCAAGAATACGATCTATGGAAAGGAAACATGTGTGGGGTGAGGTGTACGAGCGTATGGTCGATGATCAATGGCAACACAACCCCCATTTTTGTCGAAAATAGCCATGAACGGCCATTTTCAATAATACCGAAGGCTAACACCTACGGATTTTTGACCAAGAAATGGTCTCCACCAGAAATCCAAGAATGTGATCTATGGAAAGGAAACACATGTGTGGTGAGGCGTACGATCCTTTGGTCGATGATCAATGGCCACACAACCCCCATTTTTGTAGAAAATAGCCATGAACGACCATTTTCAATAATACCGAAGGCTAACACCTATGGATTTTTTACCAAGAAATGGTCTCCTCCAGAAATCCAAGAATGTGATCTATGGCAAGAAAACATATGTGGGGTGAATTGTTCGAGCCTCTGGTCGATGATCAATGGCCACACAACCCCCATTTTTGTCGAAAATAGCCATGAACAACCATTTTCAAGGACACTTAAGGCTAACACCTATGTATTTTTGACCAAGAAATGGTCTCCACCATAAATCAAGAATGTAATCTATGGCAAGGAAACATATGTGGGGTGAGGTGTATGCGTCTCTAGTCGATGATCAATGGCCACACAACCCCCATTTTTGTCGAAAATAGCCATGAACGACCATTTTCAATAATACCGAAGGCTAACACCTACAGATTTTTGACCAAGAAATGGTCTCCACCAGAAATCCAAGAATGTGATCTATGGCTAGGAAACATATGTGGGGTGAGGTGTACAAGCCTCTGGTTGATGATCAATGGCCACACAACCCCATTTTGTTGAAAATAGCCATGAACGACCATTTTCAATAACACCGAAAGGTTAACA
Source organism: Zea mays (assembly GCF_902167145.1). Taxonomy (NCBI): domain Eukaryota; kingdom Viridiplantae; phylum Streptophyta; class Magnoliopsida; order Poales; family Poaceae; genus Zea; species Zea mays. The sequence goes on from NC_050102.1 coordinate 156,841,053, forward strand.
CGGACGGATTTTTGTCCAAGAAATGGTCTCCACCAGAAATCCAAGAATGTGATCTATGGAAAGGAAACATATGTGGGGTGAGGTGTACGAGCCTTTGGTCGATGATAAATCACTACACAACCCCCATTTTTGTCGAAAATAGCCATGAACGACCATTTTCAATAATACCGAAGGCTAACACCTATGGATTTTTTACCAAGAAATGGTCTCCACCAGAAATCCAAGAATGTGATCTAGGGCAAGGAAACATATGTGGGGTGAGGTGTACGAGCCTCTGGTCGATGATCAATGGCCAAACAACCCCCATTTATGTCGGAAATAGCCATGAACGACTATTTTCAATAATACCGAAGGCTAACACCTACGGAATTTTGACCAAGAATTCATCTCGACCAGAAATCCAGGAATGTGATATATGGCAAAGAACATATGTGGGGTGAGGTGTACGAGCCTCTGATCGATGATCAATGGCCACACAACCCCCATTTTTGTCGAAAATAGCCATGAACGATCATTTTCAATAATACCGAAGCATAACACGTACGAATTTTTGACCAAGAAATGATCTCCACGAGAAATCCAAGAATGTGATCTATGCCAAGTAAACATATGTGGGGTGAGGTGTACAAGCCTTTAGTCGATTATCAATGGCCACACAACCCCCATTTTTGTCAAAAATAGCTATGGCAAGGAAACATATGTGGGGTGAGGTGTACGAGCCTATGGTCGATGATCAATGGCAACACAACCCCCATTTTTGTCGAAAATAGCCATGAACGGCCATTTTCAATAATACTGAAGGCTAACACCTACGGATTTTTGACCAAGAAATGGTCTCCACTAGAAATCCAAAAATACGATCTATGGCAAGGAAACATAAGTGGGGTGAGGTGTACGAGCCTATGGTCGATGATCAATGGCAACACAACCCCCATTTTTGTCGAAAATAGCCATGAACGGCCATTTTCAATAATACCGAAGGCTAACACCTACGGATGTTTGACCAAGAAATGGTCTACAACAGAAATCCAAGAATATGATCTATGACAATGAAACATATGTGGGGTGAGGTGTACGAACCTCTAGTCGATGATAAATGGCCACACAACCCCATTTTTGTAGAAAATAGCCATGAACGACCATTTTCAATAATACCGAAGGCTAACACCTACGGATTTTTGACCAAGAAATGGTCTCCTCCAGAAATCCAAGAATGTGATCTATGGCAAGAAAACATTTGTGGGGTGAATTGTTCAAGCCTCTCGTCGATGATCAATGGCCACACAACCCCCATTTTTGTCGAAAATAGCCATGAACAACCATTTTCAAGGACACTGAAGGCTAACAACTGCGTGTTTTTGACCAAGAAATGGTCTCCACCATAAATCAAGAATGTGATCTATGGCAAGGAAACATATGTGGGGTTTAGGTGTATGAGCCTCTGGTCGATGATCAATGGCCACACAACTCCCATTTTTGTCGAAAATAGCCATGAACGACCATTTTCAATAATACCGAAGGCTAACACCTACGAATTTTTGACCAAGAAATGGTCTCCACTAGAAATCCAAGAATGTGATCTATGTCAAGTAAACATATGTGGGGTGAGGTGTACGAGCCTCTGGTCGATGATCAATGGCCACACAAACCCCATTTTTGTCGAAAATAGCCATGAACGACCATTTTTAAGAAGACCGAAGGCTAACATGTACGAATTTCTCACCAAGAAATGGTCTCCACCAGGAATCCAAGAATGTGATCTATGGCTAGGAAACATATGTGGGGTGAGGTGTACAAGCCTCTAGTTGATGATCAATGGCCACACAATCCCCATTTTGTTGAAAATAGCCATGAACGACCATTTTCAATAATACCGAAGGTTAACACGGACGGATTTTTGTCCAAGAAATGGTCTCCATCAGAAATTCAAGAATGTGATCTATGGAAAGGAAACATATGTGGGGTGAGGTGTACAAGCCTTTGGTCGATGATAAATCGCTACACAACCCCCATTTTTGTCGAAAATAGCCATGAACGACATTTTCAATAATACCGAAGGCTAACACCTATTGATTTTTTACCAAGAAATGGTCTCCACCAGAAATTCAAGAATGTGATCTAGGGCAAGGAAACATATGTGGGGTGAGGTGTACGAGCCTCTGGTCGATGATCAATGGCCACACAACCCCCATTTATGTCGGAAATAGCCATGAACGTCCATTTTCAATAATACCGAAGGCTAACACCTACGGATTTTGACCAAGAAATCATCTCCACCAGAAATCCAAGAATGTGATATATGGCAAGGAACATATGTGGGGTGAGGTGTACGAGCCTCTGGTCGATGATCAATGGCCACACAACCCACATTTTTGTCGAAAATAGCCATGAACGACCATTTTCAATAATACCGAAGCATAACACGTACGAATTTTTGACCAAGAAATGGTCTCCACGAGAAATCCAAGAATGTGATCTATGGCAAGGAAACATATGTGGGGTGAGGTGTACGAGCCTTTGGTCGATGATCAATGGCCACACAACCCCCATTTTTGTCAAAAATAGCCATGAACGACCATTTTCAGTAATACCGAAGTCTAACACCTACGGATTTTTGACTAAGAAATGGTCTCCACCAGAAATCCAAGAATGCGATCTATGGCAAGGAAACATATGTGGGGTGAGGTGTACGAGCCTCTGGTCGATGATCAATGGCAACACAACCCCCATTTTCGTCAAAAATAGCCATGAACGACCATTTTCAATAATACCGAAGGCTAACACCTACAGATTTTTGACCAAGAAATGGTCTCCACCAGAAATCCAAGAATGTGATCTATGGCAAGGAAACATATGTGGGTGAGGTGTACGAGCCTCTGGTCGATGATCAATGGCCACACAACCCCCATTTTTATCGAAAATAGCCATGAACGACCATTTTCAATAATACCGAAGGCTAACACCTACAGATTTTTGACCAAGAAATGGTCCCCACCAGAAATCCAAGAATGTCATCTATGGCAAGGAAACATATGTGGGGTGAGGTGTACGAGCCTCTGGTCGATTATCAATGGCCACACAACCCCCATTTTTGTCGAAAATAGCCATGAATGACTATTTTCAATGACACTGAAGGCTAACACCTACGGATTTTTGACCAAGAACTGGTCTCCACCATAGATCCAAGAATGTTATCTATGGCAAGGAAACATATGTGTAGTGAGGTGTATGAGCCTCTGGTTGAAGATAAATGCCCACACAACCCCTATTTTTATCGAAAGTAGCCATGAATGACCATTTTCAATAATACCGAAGGCTAACACATTCGGATTTTTGCCCAAGAAATGGTCTGCACCAGAAATCCAAGAATGTGATCTATGGCAAGGAAACATATGTGGGGTGAGGTGTATGAGCCTCTGGTCGATGATCAATGGCCACAAAACCCCCATTTTGTCGAAAATAGCCATGAACGACCATTTTCAATAATACCGAAGGCTAACACGTACGAATTTTTGACCAAGAAATGGACTCCACCAAAAATCCAAGAATGTGATATATGGCAAGGAAACATATGTGGGTGAGGTGTACGAGCCTCTGGTCGATGATCAATGGCCGCACAACCTCCATTTTGTCGAAAATAGCCATGAACAACCATTTTCAATAATACCGAAGGCTAACACATACGATTTTTTGACCAAGAAATGGTCTCCACCAGAAATCCAAGAATGTGATCTATGGCAAGGAAACATATGTGGGGTGATGTGTACGAGCTTCTGGTCGATGATAAATGGCCACACAACCCCCATTTTTGTTGAAAATAGCCATGAACGACCATTTTCAATAATACCGAAGGCTAACACCTACGGATTTTGAAAAACAAATAGTCTCCACCAGAAATCCAAGAATGTGGTCTATGACAAGGAAACATATGTGGGGTGAGGTGTATGAGCCTTTGGTCGATGATCAATGGCCACACAACCCCCATTTTTGTCGAAAATAGCCATGAACGACCATTTTCAATAATACCGAAGGCTAACACCTACGGATTTTTGACCAGGAAATGGTCTCCACCAGAAATCCAAGAATGTGATCTATGGCAAGGAAACATATGTGGGGTGAGGTGTACGAGCCTCTGGTCGATGATCAATGGCCACACAACCCCCATTTTTGTCGAAAATAGCCATGAATGACCATTTTCAATAATACAGAAGGCTAACACGTACAGATTTTTGACCAAGAAATGGTCTCCACTAGAAATCCAAGAATGTGATCTATGGCAATGAAACATATGTGTGGTGAGGTGTATGAGCCTCTGGTCGATGATAAATGGCCACACAACCCCCATTTTAGTCGAAAATAGCCGTGAACGACCATTTTCAATAATACCGAAGGGTAACACTAACAGATTTTTGACCAAGAAATGGTCTCCACCAGAAATCCAAGAATGTGATCTATGGCAAGAAAACATATGTGGGGTGAAGTGTACGAGCATCTGGTCGATGATCAATGGCCACACAACCCCCATTTTTATCGAAAATAGCCATGAACGACCATTTTCAATGACACTAAAGGCTAACACCTATGGATTTTTGACCAAGAAATGGTCTCCACCATAAATCCAAGAATGTGATCTATGGCAAGGAAACATATGTGTAGTGAGGTGTATGAGCCTCTGGTCGAAGATCAATGGCCACACAACCCCCATTTTTGTCGAAAATAGCCATGAATGACCATTTTCAAAAGTACCGAAGGCTAACACATTCAGATTTTTGCCCAAGAAATGGTCTGCACCAAAAATCCAAGAATGTGATTTATGGCAAGGAAACATATGTGGGGTGAGGTGTACGAGCCTCTGGTCGATGATCAATGGCCACACAACCCCCATTTTTGTCGAAAATAGCCATGAATGACCATTTTCAATAATACCGAAGGCTAACACCTACGGATTTTTGACAAACAAATGGTCTCCACCAGAAATCCAAGAATGTGATCTATGGCAAGGAAACATATGTGGGGTGAAGTGTATGAGCCTATGGTCGATGATCAATGGCCACACAACCCCCATTTTTGTCGAAAATAGCCATGAACGACCATTTTCAATAATACCGAAGGCTAACACCTACGGATATTTGACCAAGAAATGGTCTCCACCAGAAATCCAAGAATGTGATCTATGGCAAGGAAACATATGTGGAGTGAGGTGTACGAGCCTCTAGTCGATGATCAATGCGACACAACCCCCATTTTTGTCGAAAATAGCCATGAATGACCATTTTCAATAATACAGAAGGCTAACACGTACGGAATTTTGACCAAGCAATGATCTCCTCCAGGAATCCAAGAATGTGATCTATGGCAATGCAACATATGTGTGGTGAGGTGTACGAGCCTCTGGTCGATGATAAATGGCCACACAACCCCCATTTTAGTCGAAAATAGCCGTGAACGACCATTTTCAATAATACCGAAGGGTAACACCAACAGATTTTTGACCAAGAAATGGTCTCCACCAGAAATCCAAGAATGTGATCTATGGCAAGAAAACATATGTGGGGTGAAGTGTACGAGCCTCTGGTCGATGATCAATGGCCACACAACCCCCATTTTTGTCGAAAATAGCCATGAACGACCATTTTCAATGACACTGAAGGCTAACACCTATGGATTTTTGACCAAGAAATGGTCTCCACCATAAATCCAAGAATGTGATCTATGGCAAGGAAACATATGTGTAGTGAGGTGTATGAGCCTCTGGTCGAAGATCAATGGCCACACAACCCCCATTTTTGTCGAAAATAGCCATGAATGACCATTTTCAAAAGTACCGAAGGCTAACACATTCAGATTTTTGCCCAAGAAGTGGTCTGCACCAAAAATCCAAGAATGTGATTTATGGCAAGGAAACATATGTGGGGTGAGGTGTACGAGCCTCTGGTCGATGATCAATGGCCACACAACCCCCATTTTTGTCGAAAATAGCCATGAACGACCATTTTCAATAATACCGAAGGCTAACACCTACGGATTTTTGACAAACAAATGGTCTCCACCAGAAATCCAAGAATGTGGTCTATGGCAAGGAAACATATGTGGGGTGAAGTGTATGAGCCTTTGGTCGATGATCAATGGCCACACAACCCCCATTTTTGTCGAAAATAGCCATGAACGACCATTTTCAATAATACCGAAGGCTAACACCTACGGATTTTTGACCAAGAAATGGTCTCCACTAGAAATCCAAGAATGTAATCTATGGCAAGGAAACATATGTGGAGTGAGGTGTACGAGCCTCTGGTCGATGATCAATGCGACACAACCCCCATTTTTGTCGAAAATAGCCATGAATGACCATTTTCAATAATACAGAAGGCTAACACGTACGGAATTTTGACCAAGAAATGATCTCCTCCAGAAATCCAAGAATGTGATCTATGGCAATGCAACATATGTGTGGTGAGGTGTACGAGCCTCTTGTCGATGATAAATGGCCACACAACCCCCATTTTAGTCGAAAATAGCCGTGAACGACCATTTTCAATAATACCGAAGGGTAACACCAACAGATTTTTGACCAAGAAATGGTCTCCACCAGAAATCCAAGAATGTGATCTATGGCAAGAAAACATATGTGGGGTGAAGTGTACGAGCCTCTGGTCGATGATCAATGGCCACACAACCCCCATTTTTGTCGAAAATAGCCATGAACGACCATTTTCAATGACACTGAAGGCTAACACCTATGGATTTTTGACCAAGAAATGGTCTCCACCATAAATCCAAGAATGTGATCTATGGCAAGGAAACATATGTGTAGTGAGGTGTATGAGCCTCTGGTCGAAGATCAATGGCCACACAACCCCCATTTTTGTCGAAAATAGCCATGAATGACCATTTTCAAAAATACCAAAGGCTAACACATTCGGATTTTTGCCCAAGAAATGGTCTGCACAAAAAATCCAAGAATGTGATCTATGGCAAGGAAACATATGTGGGGTGAGGTGTACGAGCCTCTGGTCGATGATCAATGGCCACACAACCCCCATTTTGTCTAAAATAGCCATGAACGACCATTTTCAATAATACCGAAGGCTAACACGTACAAATTTTTTACCAAGAAAAGGTCTCCACTAGAAATCCAAGAATGTGATCTATGGCAAGAAACACATGTGGGGTGAGGTGTACGAGCCTCTGGTCAATGATAAATGGCCACACAACCCCCATTTTTGATAAAAATAGCCATGAACGACCATTTTGAATAATACCAGAGGCTAACACCTACGGATTTTTGACAAAGAAATGGTCTCCACCAGAAATCCAAGAATGTGATCTATGGCAAGGAAACATATGTGGGGTGAGGTGTATGAGCCTCTGGTTGATGATCAATGGCCACACAACCCCCATTTTTGTCGAAAATAGCCATGAACGACCATTTTCAATAATACCGAAGGCTAACACATTCGGATTTTTGACCAAGAAATGGTCTCCACCAGAAATCCAAGAATGTGATCTATGGCAAGGAAACATATGTGGGGTGAGGTGTACGAGCCTCTGGTCGATGATCAATGGCCACACAACCCCCATTTTTGTCGAAAATAGCCATGAACGACCATTTTCAATAATACCGAATGCTAACACCTACGGATTTTTGACCAAGAAATGGTCTCCACCAGAAATCCAAGAATATTATCTATGGCAAGTAAACATATGTGGGGTGAGGAGTATGAGCCTCTGGTCGATGATCAATGGCCACACAACCCCCATTTTTGTCGAAACTAGCCATGAACAACCATTTTCAATAATACCGAAGGCTAACACGTACGGATTTTTGACCAAGAAATGGCCTCCACGAGAAATCCAAGATTGTGATCTATGGCAATGAAACATATGTGGGGTGAGGTGTACGAGCCTCTGGTCGAAGATAAATGGCCACACAACCACCGTTTTTGTCGAAAATAGCCATGAACGACCATTTTCAATAATATCGAAGGCTAACACCTACGGATTTTTGACCAAGAAATGGTCTCCACCAGAAATCCAAGAATGTGATCTATGGCAAGGAAACATTTGTGGTGTGAGGTGTATGAGCCTCTGGTCGATTATCAATGGCCACACAACCCTCATTTTTGTCGAAAATGCCCATGAACGACTATTTTCAATGACACTGAAGGCTAACACCTACGGATTTTTGACCAAGAACTGGTCTCCACCATAGATCCAAGAATGTGATCTATGGCAATGAAACATATGTGTGGTGAGGTGTACGAGCCTCTTGTTGAAGATAAATGGCCACACAACCCCCATTTTTGTCGAAAATAGCCATGGATGACCATTTTCAATAATACCGAAGGTTAACACCAATAGATTTTTGACCAAGAAATGGTCTCCACCAGAAATCCAAGAATGTGATCTATGGCAAGGAAACATATGTGGGGTGAGGTGTATGAGCCTCTGGTCGATGATCAATGGCCACAAAACCTCTATTTTGTCGAAAATAGCCATGAACGACCATTTTCAATTACACTTAAGGCTAACACCTATGGATTTTTGACCAAGAAATGGTCTCCACCATAAATCCAAGAATGTGATATATGGCAAGGAAACATATGTGTAGTGAGGTGTATGACCCTCTGGTCGAAGATCAATGGTGAAACAACACCCATTTTTATCGAAAATAGCCATGAATGACCATTTTCAAAAATACCGAAGGCTGACACATTCAGATTTTTGCCCAAGAAATGGTCTCCACCAGAAATCCAAGAATGTGATCTATGGCAAGGAAACATATGTGGGGTGAGGTGTACGAGCCTCTGGTCGATGATCAATGGCCACACAAACCCCATTTTGTCGAAAATAGCCATGAACGACCATTTTCAATAATACCGAAGGCTAACACGTACGAATTTTTGACCAAGAAATGGTCTCCACCAGAAATCCAAGAATGTGATCTGTGGCAAGAAACATATGTAGGGTGAGGTGTACGAGCCTCTGGTCGATGATAAATGGCCATACAACCCCCATTTTTGATCAAAATAGCCATGAACGACCATTTTCAATAATACCAGAGGCTAACACCTACAGATTTTTGACCAAGAAATGGTCTCCACCAGAAATCCAAGAATGTGATCTATGGCAAGGAAACATATGTGGGGTGAGGTGTATGAGCCTCTGGTCGATGATCAATGGCCACACAACCCCCATTTTTGTCGAAAATAGCCATGAACGACCATTTACAATAATACTGAAGGCTAACACCTACGGATTTTTGACCAAGAAATGGTCTCCACCAGAAATCCAAGAATTTGATCTATGGCAAGGAAACATATGTGGGGTGAGGTGTACGAGCCTCTGGTCGATGATCAATGGCCACACAACCCCCATTTTTGTCGAAAATAGCCATGAACAACCATTTTCAATAATACCGAAGGATAACACCTACGGATTTTTGACCTAGAAATCGTCTCCACCAGAAATCCAAGAATATGATCTATGGCAAGGAATTATATGTCGGGTGAGGTGTACGAGCCTCTGGTCGATGATCAATGGCCACACAACCCCCATTTTTGTCAAAAATAGCCATGAACGACCATTTTCAATAATACCGAAGGCTAACACATACGGATTTTTCACCAAGAAATGATCTCCACGAGAAATCCAAGATTTTGATATATGGCAATAAAACATATGTGGGGTGAGGTGTACGAGCCTCTGGTCGATGATCAATGGCCACACAACCCCCATTTTTGTCGAAAATAGCCATGAACGACCATTTTCAATAATACCGAAGGCTAACACCTACGGATTTTTGACCAAGAAATGGTCTCCACCAGAAATCCAAGAATGTGATCTATGGCAAGGAAACATATGTGGGGTGAGGTGTATGAGCCTCTGGTCGATTATCAATGGCCACACAACCCCCATTTTTGTCGAAAATAGCCATGAACGACTATTTTCAATGACACTAAAGGCTAACACCTATGGATTTTTGACCAAGAACTGGTCTCCACCATAGATCCAAGAATGTGATCAATGGCAAGGAAACATATGTGTAGTGAGGTGTATGAGCTTCTGGTTGAAGATAAATGGCCACACAACCCCCATTTTTGTCGAAAATAGCCATGAATAACCATTTTCAATAATACCGAAGGCTAACACATTCGGATTTTTGCCCAAGAAATTGTCTCCACCAGAAATCCAAGAATGTGATCTACGGCAAGGAAACATATGTGGGTGAGGTGTATGAGCCTCTGGTCGATGATAAATGGCCATACAACCCCTATTTTTTTATCAAAATAGCCATGAACGACCATTTTCAATAATACCAGAGGCTAACACCTACAGATTTTTGACCAAGAAATGGTCTCCACCAGAAATCCAAGAATGTGATCTATGGCAAGGAAACATATGTGGGGTGAGGTGTATGAGCCTCTGGTCGATGATCAATGGCCACACAACCCCCATTTTTGTCGAAAATAGCCATGAACGACCATTTACAATAATACCGAAGGCTAACACCTACGGATTTTTGACCAAGAAATGGTCTCCACTAGAAATCCAAGAATTTGATCTATGGCAAGGAAACATATGTAGGGTGAGGTGTACGAGCCTCTGGTCGATGATTAATGGCCCCACAACACCCATTTTTGTGGAAAATAGCCATGAACGACCATTTTCAATAATACCGAAGGCTAACACCTACGGATTTTGACCAAGAAATCGTCTCCACCAGAACTCCAAGAATATGATCTATGGCAAGGAATTATATGTCGGGTGAGGTGTACGGGCCTCTGGTCGATGATCAATGGCCACACAACCCCCATTTTTGTCGAAAATAGCCATGAACGACCATTTTCAATAATACCAAAGGCTAACACGTACGGATTTTTGACCAAGAAATGGTCTCCACGAGAAATCCAAGATTTTGATCAATGGCAATAAAACATATGTGGGGTGAGGTGTACGAGCCTTTGGTCGATGATCAATGGCCACACAACCCCCATTTTTGTCGAAAATAGCCATGAACGACCATTTTCAATAATACCGAAGGCTAACACCTACGGATTTTTGACCAAGAAATGGTCTCCACCAGAAATCCAAGAATGTGATCTATGGCAAGGAAACATATGTGGGGTGAGGTGTAAGAGACTTTGGTCGATTATCAATGGCCACACAACCCCCATTTTTGTCGAAAATAGCCATGAACGACTATTTTCAATGACACTGAAGGCTAACACCTATGGATTTTTGACCAAGAACTGGTCTCCACCATAGATCCAAGAATGTGATCTATGGCAAGAAAACATATGTGTAGTGATGTGTATGAGCGTCTGGTTGAAGATAAATGGCCACACAACCCCCATTTTTGTCGAAAATAGCCATGAATAACCATTTTCAATAATACCGAAGGTAACACATTCGGATTTTTGCCCAAGAAATGGTCTCCACCAGAAATCCAAGAATGTGATCTACGACAAGGAAACATATGTGGGTGAGGTGTATGAGCCTCTGGTCGATGATCAATGGCCACAGAACCTCTATTTTGTCGACCATTTTCAATAATACCGAAGGCTAACATGTACGAATTTTTGACCAAGAAATGTTCTCCACCAGAAATCCAAGAATGTGATCTACGGCAAGGAAACATATGTGGGTGAGGTGTACTGAAGGCTACACCTCACTACACATATGTTTCCTTGCCATATATCACATTCTTGGATTTATGGTGGAGACCATTTCTTGGTCAAAAATCCATAGGTGTTAGCCTTCAGTGTCATTGAAAATGGTCATTCGTGGCAATTTTCGACAAAATAGAGGTTCTATGGCCATTGATCATCGACCAGAGGCTCATACACCTGACCCACATATGTTTCCTTGCCGTAGATCACATTCTTGGATTTCTGGTGGAGACCATTTCTTGGTCAAAAATCCGTAGGTGTTAGCCTTCGGTATTATTGAAAATGGTCATTCATGGCTATTTTCGACAAAAATGGGGGTTGTGTGGCCATTTATCTTCAACCAGGGGCTCATAAACCTCACTACACATATGTTTTCTTGCCATATATCACATTCTTGGATCTATGGTGGAGACCAGTTCTTGGTCAAAAATCCGTAGGTGTTAGCCTTCAGTGTCCTTGAAAATAGTCGTTCATGGCTATTTTCGACAAAAATGGGGGTTGTGTGGCCATTGATAATCGACCAGAGGCTCATACACCTCACCCCACAAATGTTTCCTTGCCATAGATCACATTCTTGGATTTCTGGTGGAGACCATTTCTTGGTCAAAAATCCGTAGGTGTTAGCCTTCGGTATTATTGAAAATGGTCGTTCATGGCTATTTTCGACAAAAATGGGGGTTGTGTGGCCATTTATCTTAGACCAGAGGCTCGTACACCTCACCCCACAATTGTTTCATTGCCATAGATCACAATCTTGGATTTCTCGTGGAGACCATTTCTTGGTCAAAAATCCGTACGTGTTAGCCTTCGGTATTATTGAAAATGGTCGTTCAAGGCTAGTTTCGACAAAAATGGGGGTTGTGTGGCCATTGATCATCGACCAGAGGCTCGTACACCTCACCCCACTTATGTTTACTTGCCATAGATAATATTATTGGATTTCTGGTGGAGACCATTTCTTGGTCAAAAATCCGTAGGTGTTAGCATTCGGTATTATTGAAAATGGTCGTTCATGGCTATTTTCGACAAAAATGGGGGTTGTGTGGCCATTGATCATCGACCAGGGACTCATAAACCTCACCCTACATATGTTTCCTTGCCATAGATCACATTCTTGGATTTCTGGTGGAGACCATTTCTTGGTCAAAAATCCGAATGTGTTAGCCTTCGGTGTCATTGAAAATGGTCGTTCATGGCTATTTTCGACAAAAATGGGGGTTGTGTGGCCATTGATCATCGACCAGAGGCTCATACACCTCACCCCACATATGTTTCCTTACCATAGATCACATTCTTGGATTTCTGGTGGAGACCATTTCTTTGTCAAAAATCCGTAGGTGTTAGCCTCTGGTATTATTGAAAATGGTCGTTCATGGCTATTTTCATCAAAAATGGGGGTTGTGTGGCCATTTATCATTGACCAGAGGCTCGTACACCTCACCCCACATATGTTTCATTGCATAGATCACATTCTTGGATTTCTGGTGGAGACCATTTCTTGGTCAAAAAATCGTACGTGTTAGCCTTCGGTATTATTGAAAATGGTCGTTCATGGCTATTTTCGACAAAATCGGAGTTGTGTGGCCATTGATCATCGACCAGAGGCTCGTACACCTCACCCCACATATGTTTCCTTGCCATAGATCACATTCTTGGATTTTTGGTGCAGACCATTTCTTGGGCAAAAATCTGAATGTGTTTGAAAGGATCACGATGACCAAGAGGGGGGTGAATTGGGCTTCTCTAAAAATCAACACTAATTAAAACCTAAGCAAGAGCTAAGCAAGAGCCCAACTTCACCCCAACAACTAGCACTAAGAATATAATACTAGAAATGCAACAATGCTAAGACAATACTTCAAATACTTGATAAACAAATACACAATGTAAAGTGCTTGAATTAAATGCGGAATGTAAAGCAAGGTTTAGAAGACTCCTCCAATTTTTCCCGAGGTATCGAAGAGTCGGCACTCTCCACTAGTCCTCGTTGGAGCACCCGCGCAAGGGTATCGCTCCCCCTTGGTCCTCACAAGAACCAAGTGCTCACTACGAGATGATCCTTTGCCACTCCGGCGTGGTGGATCCCTCGAGACCGCTTACAAACTTGAGTCGGGTCACCAACAAGATCTTCACGGTGATCACCGAGCTCCCAACGCCACCAAGCCGTCTAGGTGATGCCGATCACCAAGAGTAACAAGCCATGGACTTTCGCTTGACCAAGAGAAGCCTAATGGAAGTGGTGTGTGCTCTAGGTGGCTCTCGCTAGCGCTAATGAGGAACAAACGCGGATTAAGATTCTCTAATGTCCTCACTAGGCTTTTGGTGCTTGCAATGCTCTAGCAATGTGCTGGAATAAATGTGGAGTGCAAGACATTGAATATGGTGGGTGGAAGGGGTATAAATAGCCCTCACCCACCAACTAGCCGTTACAGGCAACTTTCTGCGCACTGGCGCACCGGGCAGTCCGGTGCACCACCGGTGCGCCAACGGTGCGCCACCGGTGCGCCAACGGTCGTTTCCAACGGCTAGTTCTGACATCTAGCCGTTGGACTCATGGCACACCGGACAGTGAGCAGTCACTGTCCGGTGCACACCGGACAGTCCGGTGCGATGTCCAGTGCGCCACTAAAATTCAACTCTGAAACAGGCGCTCTCGGGTTTCTGTGGAGGAAGCTTCTTCCTCGGACCAACCTGGCCCCACCTGGCAGAGGGTGCACCGGACAGTCCGGTGCACACCGGACAGTCCGGTGCCCCCAGGGACAGAAACCCTACTTCTTGTTTTTCAGCTAATTTTCAAATCGGTTTTCGTTCTAACTTGTGAGTGAGTTCTAGAGTGACACCTAGCACTGTATGTGAGTGTGATTGTGCACCAACACTACACTAGAACTCTCTTGGTCAAACTACTCACCGACAACCCCTCTTTATAGTACGACTAAAAGAGAATAAAAGACCTAACTAAATCGCGAGTGTCCACATCTCCTTGACACTCAGACTCCGTAGACCTTTGCCTTTTGTTTCGTCGTTTTAGCCGTCGCTTCGAGTTCTTATCTCCGGGATTGTTTTCACCGTTGTAGTACTTCTACCTGTCATGCGACCTAACTTACCATTTGTCTCTGCAAGACATACGTTAGTCACATATAATATTACGTTGTCATTAATCACTAAAACCAACCAGGGGCCTAGATGCTTTCAATCTCCCCCTTTTTGGTGATTGATGACAACCCTACAAGTTTTGAGAGAGTAGATTGTTTTGAAGTTTCTATCAATAGAAAGGATGGTTAGTTATACTCAGTAATCTTTGACAGAAAGAACGTGTGTCATACTAATAAGAGTGAGCGCATACACATCATAAGATTCTTGTTCATAAAAAAGTGAAGTTAAATCAATGAAACAAGAACTTAGAAGACTGGTGATAAAATATAAGGTGAAAACATAATACACACAGTCAATCATAAGCAACGAGAGTATATATCGAGTTTGTGAGCCAAAAACATCAAGCTAGTACAAAGAGTAGCAAGCACATATATTACATCAAAATGACTCTCTACTAACTCTCTAACTCCCCCTAGCTCTCACAACTCATATCTCTCCCCCTTTGGCGTCAAACACCAAAAGGGCACCCGAACCTAAACATCTGAAGCGGGAGGAGGCGTCGGGGGCGCGTCCGGTCGCGGTCGAGGCAGCAGAGCGAACGCCGGTGGAGGGTCAGAGTCAGTCTCGGATCCAGGATCTGCGGTAGAAGCTGGAGCTGGTACTGACTCGGACTGAGGCCGCGCTGCAGGAGCCGCTGGAACAGAAGTGGTCACAGATACTGCCACAACAGTAGTGGTAACAGCAGATGCTGGTGGCACTGGCGGCTGCGGGCAGACAGAGCTGAGAACCAGAGAGGTGAAAGCCAAAGTGACCGGCCGGAGCGGAGAGGGACCAACAGAAGGAATAGGGGGTCCGGTCTGAATCGCTGGCACAACTGGAGCCTGAAGCGGAGGAGGTGGAGCAGACTGAACTGGGGGAACTAAGACACCAGAATGCTGTAGCATGAGAGCCATGAATGCCCTGCTCTCAGCCCGATCCTGAAGTAGCTGCTGCTGAAGCGCATCCTGTCTGTCCTGCATGTTCTGAAACATCGAGAGCATCCTCTCGAATAACCGGGCCTGCTCGGCTGCCAGGTGAGCCTGCTGCTGAGTGATAGACTGGAGAATCGAAGCAAGAGCAGGGTCCATAGCCTGAGGGGTAGCAGGGGCAGCACTAGAACTCCCAGCCTCATGATCATGTGAGCATGGAGGCATAGGAGGCGGAGGAGGAGCACCAAAATCATCATCATCATCATCATCATCAACTGCTGTAGCCTGAGTGTCAAACTGATGAAGAGCTGCCTCCTCGGCCTAAGAGTCAAAAACAGGAGCAGAAGCTGGCACAGGAGTCTCAGGCGCAGGACGGTAGGATCCAAAAACGAGGCGTGAGGCCTCAAGTGTGCCCTGAAACCAAGGAGGCTGAATCAGCTGCGCAAAGATGTGGCATAAGTAGTGAGCATATGGAAATTGCCGACGAGCACGAATCCCATCCAAAACGGTGTCCTCGATCTCACAAATAAGGAAGTCCACGACATCAAACTCAGAGTGAGAGACCAGGGCACCAAGGAGCCAGAGCTGGATATGTGTGGTAGCCTCCCTGTATCCCATCCTCGGAAGAAGAGTCCGTCTAATGAGCTCATATAAATACTTGGCTGCTGTAGTAAAATCTGCTGGTGAACGTCGCGACCCATCTGAGAAGGGCGGGCGGAACAGAGCCGCGACGTGAGCTGTACCCGGAGCCACACCGCCGTGAGGGAGACGAGGAGGGTCAGAGGTGCCGTAGCAGAGGCTGTGAAGACGAGTCGTCGACTCAGAAAATCCAAAGAGCTGGCGGATCTGACTGGCAGTAATGGTGACATCCTCTCGCTCAAAACGAAACCTCATCCAGTGATGATCCGAGTCTATCCATACAGAGGCGTAGAAGACTCGTACCCACTCCTCAACATACCTGCCGCTGGTAGTCAAAAGGGTCAGAAGGCCAGGCAGATAGGTGAGGTGCGCCTCAGAGTCAGCACCGGCTGCAAGCAGAAAGGCTGGAAGATCCAAAAGCCGGTGCACTCGCAGAGCTATCAGAGCAGACATCTGGGCTCTGAAAAACGACTCCTGAATACGTGTGCCGAATAGGTCAACTGCTGCAGGGTCCCTCTGAGTGGGTAACCAAGACTCCACGGGTACGTATCTGAACCTACGTACCCGTGCCGCTGTAGCCCGCTGAAGGTCAAACAGTCTAGGATCCGCAGCAAGTGGTTGCACCTCAGTCTCATCGCGATCCCGGAATCGAGGTGGAGGGACAGGAGGAGCTGAAGCAGGAGCGGGAGGAGGAGCAGTGGAAGCTGGCGTAGTGGAGGTAGCGGGTATGGTTGTGGTGGTGGATGGCGCAACAGGGGTGACGGGAGCAGGCAGAGTGGGTGGCGGAGTGGAAGCAGAGGTGTGAGTGGAGGAGCGAGACCGGGAGGCGAGACGACGAACATGGTATGCGATCTGATCTGACGGAGTCTGCGGCTGATCTCCAAGTTCGGCCTGCGCAGCGGCTGCTGCTGCTGCTGCTGCACGGGCTGCTCTGTCTGTACGCCGCTTCTTGCAGCCTTCCTGCTGCTCCAAGTAAACTGTCTTGCCCTTGACCTGCCTGAAGGGGCGACGAGGGTCCTCATCATCGCCTCCCCCTAGCGCCGACACATTCTTCGTGCACGGCATCCTGAACTGATGTCTGCAAATGAGAGAGAGTGACTAAGCACAGAGCGAAAATGTCCGATAGATTAGCAAAGGATGAGATGACTACCTGGAAAGCTCACACGAGAGGTGACGATCCAGGCTGGACGGGAGACGGCACACGGGCAATCAAGGTCACTGAAATGACAGAAGAGGTGAGCACGTATTAGTCACATAGTCATAAGTATATGAAATGTGAATAAATACATACACAGAGAGATATGGCACAGAAAACACGAGACGAGACGATCGATAGGTCAAACGGCGTGAAAACGACGTTTGAACGATAAATAGTACCATAGGAGGTTTGGAATTTGAATTGAGGCACAAAACGACAGGGAATTGAGCCGATACTTCACGAATAGGTTTATATAGGTGAATATGAGTGAAGTGTGTGCTTGGTTTGAATTTAAGCGAAGAAAAAGAGATTTGGGCACTCGGCTCGGAAACGATCGCTCAAAACGGGGAATTGAGTGAAATTGAAGCCTGGAAACTCGGATTGGCGTGAAATTTGGCAAATATGTAACTGGAAGTGTTGTGAAGGTGCCTGAAAAATTTGGGTTCGATTGGAGCATTTTTGGCTGGTTTGGGCATTTCACCGAGCACGTGACGTGCGGAGTTCTAGGGTTTCGGTGAAACGGCTATTTGAGGTGGGAAAACCCTCCCGAAGGAGCTAGGAACCTGCAAGGACACTCAATGGACACAAGGGAACACATTTCACAACTTGGTTGCACTAGATTTCACAGGAATTCACAAGATTTGAATTTGATACAAAAGGGGGTGGCACTGCCTAGAGAAACAGAGAGAGAGAAGGCAGAGGAGGGGAGGAGGCTGCTCACCGAGAGGAGAGGAGCACTGGCGAGGTCGCCGGAGGATCGCCGCCGGTGAAGGGAGATGGCCGGTGAGGGGAGAAATCGCCAGGGACAGAGAGAGAGCGCTGGCAGGGGAGAAGAAATGAGCCTCTGGCTCGGTCTCAGGCTGGAGGCCTTTTTTAAAACGTGATATGGGCGCACCGGACAGTCTACAGTGCCTGTCCGGTGCACACCGGACAGCGCACAGTAGCTGTCCGGTGAACCACCGGACAACGCACAGGAGAAAGGATTTTTAGCGCGCGGCTGCCGGTGCACCGGACATTGCACAGTGCAGTGTCCGGTGCACACCGGACTGTCCGGTGAGCCCAGAAAGAGGGGAGTTTGGAAAATTTTGAATTTTTCTATTTAATTTCCAACCAAACCAAATCCCAACTTATAATCACACAAAATAACACTTGTTGGGACAGGTATTGGCACCCTCATATACTTTTTAAAATATTTTTCCATAGGCTAGATAATTTTTAGAGAAAATAGGCAAATGGTGAAATTTGCATTTTGGCTTGCACTAGGGGTTTTCATGAGTGATTTGAGTTTTGAATACTCCCCCTAAGTGCAGTACCTCATGCATATTTCAAGAACCAACAATTGCATAACAAGTAAGAATTTAAGTGCTAAAAGCTTAAAACTAAGACTTATCATGTTTGACCCGAGTTAAGCTTTTTCACTCGCTTTGTTGGCTGTTATCTCAACTAGGTTAGACAAGCCCTAGATGCAATACAAGTAATTTAAACATGCAATGCAAGCTTGACAACACCATTTGACATTTTACATAAAATTTCTGAGATCAAGAATATTTAGTTCATTCCTCAACATGCAAAAGCGGGTCTTATCAAGTGGCTTAGTGAAAATATCCGCTAATTGATCTTCGGACCTCACTCCTTCTAAAATGATATCTCCTTTAGCAACATGATCTCTAAGGAAGTGATGACGGATATCAATGTGCTTGGTGCGAGAGTGCTGTACAGGATTATTAGCAATTTTAACAGCACTCTCATTATCACACAATAAAGGTACCTTTTCTAGAACTACGCCATAGTCTAGAAGAGTTTGTTTCATATATAAAATTTGTGTACAACAAGCACCTGCGGCAATGTATTTCGCTTCGGCAGTTGACAAGGCAACACTGTTTTGCTTTTTGGATGTCCATGAAACTAGTGATCTACCAAGCAGATGGCATCCCCCAGAAGTACTTTTCCTATCAATTTTGCAACCGGCATAATCCGAATCGGAATAGCCAATTAAATCAAAAGTAGCTCCTTTGGGATACCACAGACCAACGCTTGTGGTGTGCCTGAGATACCTAAGAATTCTCTTAACAGTGTGAAGATGAGCTTTCTTAGGATTAGATTGAAATCTAGCACACATGCAGACACTAAACATAATATCGGGCCTAGATGCGGTAAGGTACAATAAACTACCAATCATGGAACGGTAGAGAGTTCGATTAACAGGGTTACCTCCCTCATCTAAGTCGAGGTGTCCATTTGTAGGCATGGGGGTCTTGATTGGTTTGCACTTCTCCATGTTGAACCTTTTCAACAAGTCTTTGGTATACTTCTCTTGTGAGAGAAAGTTACCATCTTTCATTTCCTTGACTTGAAAGCCAAGGAAGTACGTTAGCTCACCAATCATTGACATCTCGAACTCCTTCGACATCAACTCACCAAATTCCTTGCAATGATAGTCATTTGTCGAGCCAAAGATTATATCATCAACATATACTTGACAAATGAAAATATCACCGTTATGTTTCTTTGTGAAGAGAGTCGTGTCGACGATCCCGATCTTGAAGCCCTTTTCGATTAGGAAGTCGCGAAGGCGCTCATACCAAGCCCTTGGAGCCTGCTTTAGCCCATAAAGCGCCTTGGACAACCTGTAAGCATGGTTAGGATATCTAGGGTCTTCAAATCCAGGCGGTTGCTCAACATATACAAGTTCATTTATGAAGCCATTTAAAAATGCACTTTTTACATCCATTTGATAAAGTTTTATATCATAGCATGATGCATATGCAAGTTGGATACGGATGGCTTCCAGTCGAGCAACCGGTGCAAAGGTCTCTCCAAAATCTAAGCCTTCAACTTGAGAGAATCCCTTTGCAACAAGTCTTGCCTTGTTTCTTACAATCACACCTTGATCATCTTGTTTGTTTCTGAACACCCACTTTGTTCCAATGATTCTTGCATCTTGTGGGGGCTTCTCCAGGGTCCAAACATCGTTACGGGTGAAGTTGTTAAGTTCTTCATGCATGGCATTCACCCAGTCCGGATCTTGTAGCGCCTCATCTATATAAGTAGGCTCAACACAAGAAACAAAGGAGTGATGTTCCATAAAAGAGGCATGTCTATGTGATCGAGTAATAACCCCTTGTGAAGGACTCCCGATGATTTGGTTTTGAGGATGAGCTTGAAGTAGTGATGAGTTTCTCCTGTCAACCACTTGGGAAGAAGATCCTGGAGCATCAACATCTTCGGCTTGTACCCTTGCTTGTTCATGAGAGACAAATGTATCTTCATTTGCATGCCTCTCATCTTTTTCTTCATCTTGTGGTACATTTGATGAAGAAGGTCTGTCAATGATTTGCACCTCTTCTTCATCTTCTTTTGGTTTGATAGCTCCAATAGGCATGTTCTTCATTGCTTCCCTAAGTGGCTCATCACCTACATCATCAAGATTTTCAAGTGCTCCTTGGGAGCCATTAGTCTCATCAAATTCCACATCATATGTTTCTTCTACCACGCCAGTGGCATGGTTGAATACTCGATATGCTTTGGACTTTAATGAATAACCCAAAAGAAAACCAATATCACAACGTCTTTGAAACTGCCCTAGGTGATGGCATTTCTTGTAGATGTAGCATTTGCACCCAAACACCCGGAAGAAGGAGACGTCTGGCTTTTTCCCATTTAGCAGTTCATAAGGAGTCTTCGCAAGTAGCCGGTGAGGAAATAGCCTGATTGATGCATAACATGCAGTGTTGACAGCTTCGGCCCAAAACCTCTCCGGTGTGTTATACTCATCAATCATTGTTCTTGCAAGTGTGATCAAGGTCCTATTTTTCCTTTCAACAACTCCATTTTGTTGAGGTGTGTATGTGGCAGACACTTCATGCTTGATCCCAATTTCATCACAGTACTCATGAATGTTGGTGTTGTCAAATTCTTTGCCATTGTCACTTCTAATCTTCTTGATCTTGCAATCAAATTCATTTTGTGCTTTCTTGGCAAACTTCTTGAATATAGATGCAACTTCAGATTTGTCATGGAGAAAGAACACCCAAGTGTATCTTGAGAAGTCATCAACAATCACTAGACAGTAGAGGTTGCCACCGGCACTTACATAATTTGTAGGTCCAAATAAATCCATATGAAGTAGTTCCAGTGGCCTTGATGTTGACATGAAAGCTTTAGTAGGATGTGTATTAGCAACTTGCTTCCCAGCTTGACATGCACTACATGGCTTGTCTTTTTCAAACACCACATCCTTTAATCCTCTAACCATATCTTTCTTTAATACCTTCTTGAGTGTGCTCATCCCAACATGTGCAAGTCTCCTATGCCAAAGCCATCCAAGAGAAGCTTTGGTGAAGAGGCAAGTTCTTAAGTCTGCATCTTCTGAAGTGAAATCCACTAAGTAGAGGTTGTTGTATCTAAATCCCTTGAATACCATTAATTCATCATCCATGTTTGTTACAATAACCTCTATTGGAGTGAATAAGCATTGAAGTCCAAGATCACAGAGTTGACCCACTGATAATAAATTGAAGCTTAAAGGTGCAACTAAGAGAACATTTGGTATTGATAAATCATTTGAGATTGCCACCTTGCCAAGTCCTTGCACTTTTCCTTTTGAATTATCTCCAAATGTGATTTTATCTTGACCATCAACATTTTCATCCAGTGAGGTGAACATCCATGGGTTGCATGTCATATGTTGTGTGCATCCACTGTCAATAACCCAATGGCTCCCACCGGTCTTATAGTTCACCTACATCCACAGACAATTCAAGCTTGAGTTTTGAGGGCCCTATATTGCATAGGACCAGTGAATCTCTCAATTAAGGACTTTGCCACCCAGATTTGTCTAGGTCTACTCTTGTTTGGTGGACCTAGGAATGTAACTTTGACCTTTCCATTTGCAACCTTTCTTAGAACATAATGAGCATTGAAAGCAAATGGTCTTGAGTGCTTAGGCAAGGGAGTTGGTGGTTTGGCTTTGCAGTTGTGGGCAAAATGACCTTCATTTCCACACTCAAAGCATTTGATAGGCCTGTGAGTCTGCTTTGGCTTGTATTGAGTGATAGCTTTCTTTTGCACAAAAGCATTGTATCCAATACCACTCTTGTTGTTTTTCATGATAGTGTTCATAAGCAGCTCATTTTGGAGGTATTGACCCTTGTTGAACTTTTGCACACTTGTTGCAAGATGTTCATTTTCACTTTTTAGTTTCTTGACCTCATTTTTAAGCCTTTGATTATCCACTGCCAACTCATTGTTGAAATCATTGTTCTCAATAGCAACCTTTCCTCTAGTAGTTGCATCAGTCAAGTAATTCTTCAATTTTTGGTTGTCTAAAGTCAGGACTTCAACTTTTTCAGTCAATTCAGCATGTAGACTAGTTTGCTCTTCATGACTCAAATCATCACATGAGGTTGCTACATCAATCTTAACAACAGGGTTAATAGCCTCATGTGTTTTGCAAGATAAAAGTTCATTTTCAACAAGAAGATTGTCATGATCAAATTTAATTTGAGTATAGTCTTTCTTGATCTTTACTAGTCTATTTTGCAACTCCCTATTAGCTTCATTTAATTTGTCACATTTTTCCTTAGCATCTTTTAGGGAGTTTGTGAGCTCATTTACAGTTGATGACATAGTTTTATTCTCTTCTTTTATTTCATCACTAGCCTTTATAACTATGTCATATTTGGCATTTAAAGATTCATTTTCATTTTTCAACCTATCACATTTAGCTTTTGACTTTCTAATGATTTGAGTATATTCTTTAAGCAAGTCAGCTAACTCATCATATGAAGGTGAAGCAAATTCCTCATCACTATCACTATCATCAGCAATATTAATATCATTTTGTACCTTCCGTTCACCCCTAGCCATGAGGCATTGGTGAGAAGTCGATGATGGCGATGGTGGTGGTGAAGAGAAGTCCCCGGCGATGGCGGCAACTTTTTCATCGTTCTCTTTGTGACGGAACCTCCCAAGTAATTAGGCCACCTACAGTTGTCCTTGTCCAACGGACTTCAGACAACCCTGTAGGTGCCCCTGAACTACTTGACAAGCTCGGTATCTTTCCTTACCTCACCAGGAACGTTTCACCCGTCTTGCAGACATTACAGAACATCGGAGATAAAGAAATGCGGAAGCAGTTACATAAACTTACATTTATTTCAAAAGCAAGCTTGAGTTATTTTATTACAGACCAGACTAAAAGTGAGTGCAGAGTAGTAATATTATACAAACCAAGGGAGGCACAGACTCCTCCTGATAAGTTCTTAAGCAAAAGATCCTAAGTGGAGGACCGAGTCCTCCCGCACTTCAGTCTTGTTTTTCCTCATTTGGTACCACCTTGGCACAGAAGCAGCAAAAGTCTGCTACTTCCTCACCTAAAAACAACGAAGGGATAAACCCTGAGTATGGAATTACTCAGCAAGTCTTACCCGACTAAGAAAAAGACTCTCAAGGGTATGCTGGTTATATGGGAGTCAAGGTAAGGTTTTTCAATAATCAAGGACTCTGTTTTGCAAAAATGCTTACTAAAGTGGATCCTTAAAAATCCAGTTTTATTTGTCAAGTTAAGTAAAATTACCTGCACTAGAGTTCTTTCTACCCTAGTTCAATCACTGGTCCTACACTAGCCAATTTCTCAACAAAAACCCTTTATCTTTAGTGGAATGCTACGTGTAAGTCAGTGGCCAAGTCTCCATAACCGCGGAGGTACGGTGATCCGAATCGATTATACTCAGCTGAGGATCTCCAATCACACGACATATGTAGCACTTAACCCTTGCATATGTCAACCCGCCACCGGGGTTCTTAAGACCGGATCAGGTTCACGCAAACCGAGAGCACAGATACACCACCGTCCAGCCTCTTGCCACGGAGGGTACACGCTACTCTCGCCACCGCTCCACGCCCATTTCGTGTTATCTTATTCCGGCCTTAGTCTACTCGAGGCAAGGCTTACCCATGACGAGGCATGTGACCAGTTAAAGGGTCCTCGGTCAGCAGGCCTACATCGACAAGGTCCTTAATCGACTCAGACGGAGACACTACACCGAGACTCTCTTCTCATGCAAGTCACCCGCCCGGTCTCAGCTTAATCTTTTTAACCCAAAACTTGGTACCTGGCAGAGGTACATCTTTTCCGATGTTGAATCCATCACGACCATGATGGATCCACCATCAAGTTTTATTTTTGAAAACATCCCACCCACTTTTGCCACAACATCTTTTGTAAAAACAAAACCTTTTGTTTTTCTAAAGCAAAGCTAAGCATCAAAAAGCTTTTGTAAAACAGGTGATCAAGGAAGGTAATCAGATTCAAGGAAGGTAATGCAGGAATTGTTTTAGCAATCAACTCCTATCACCTAATGCATCAAGCAAGTGAGAAAGATTTTAAAAGTATCAAGGGAGGTGGCAAATGCACCGGGGCTTGCCTTCGTTTATAGGTGATTCGGGTTCGGATCCACAGATATCGAAGTAGAAACTATTCCCGGCCTGGGATTCCGAAGGTGGTGGTGTCCTGTCTTCGGTGACTTCTATCTCTTCTTCACGTTCTAATCATAACCATACATATGTATAAGAATGGATGCCATGGGATGCTCATGAGGATGCAAAGATAATATAAACTTATTATCTATGTCTTGAGTACAACTTTCCTTCACGGAATTCCGGGAACTTAGGGTTTCCGGAGACGGTAAAGGAGTTCATAGGGCAGGGGGGTGTTTTGGGGTTTGGTGAACAAACAAGGTCCAAATCAATTCAAACCCTACCCAAGGCTTCTAAATAGCATGAGGAACTCATATAAAAATTTTGAGCATTTTTGGAATTACCATTTGTTTTCTAAAAATCCATAACCAATATTTTTAACCAATTTAAATACCCTAAAATTTCTTACTTCCACTAAAAATCACAAAACTATTTTTACGAAATTCTAGGGAAAATAAGGAGCCTAGGAAAATTGGTTTCACAATTTTAGCATTTTTCTACATATTTCTAAAGTTCTTTTGAAAAAGAAAAGGGAAAAGGGTTGAACAGTGATGGGCCGGTTTCAGCTCAGCGGCCTAGTCCAGAGAGGAAAGGCGCCCGCGCGCACCCGCGCCCTGGCTGTTTTGCGCAGAGACCCTCGCGTCTTTGTCTAACAGCGAACGAGCCCTTTCACTATTTTGAGGAGTCGCTGACACTTCGCAAAAAGACCCTCCGGTTTCTATCTCTTCGCACGGCTAGGTCCCCGACGACGGCAGCGCACGGAGAAGCTCCGGCGAGCCACTGAACCGGCCGATTGGGGCAGTGACCGGCGCTCCCGAGCGGTGGACACCAAATCGGAGCTAGCCCGAGCATTTCCCCTAACCTAATTGCACGAACGACCAACTACTGAGCTCTGGCCACGGTGACCGAGAGCATTGCGGCTAGGTGGTCGCGTTCCCGGCGACCAGAGGATTTCTAATTCAATTGCATGCGTCGGTGAGTTTGAGGGAAGCTTAAGGATGCTAAAACGAGATTAGAGAGGGCGCGATCGGACCTGGGGAGGACTGGCCGCGGCGAGCTGGAGTTCACGGTGTTCTTCAACTGATTTGGGGAAAGTTTAAAATTGGAGCTTGCTGGTGATTGACTGGGAGCAATACTGGGTGGCTTGGTGCTAGATGACCTAGCGGAGCTGGTGGAGGGCTCAATTTATAGGGAGGGGAAACGGTGGCTCTCAATTTGACCGCGATGTGCTGGCGGCCGGAGACGGGGAAGAAGCCTGGCGCGCGCAGTTACGTGGCCAACGGCGTGGCAAGCTCACCGGCGACGATGGGACAACCTTAAGGTGTCACGGTGGTGCGGTGGAAAGGCTAAGCCACGCGGCACATGGCCGGGAGGCGGCGGTCACCGGCGAGGTAATCCGCACAGCCGCAAAGAGGGAGAGAGAGCCACGGGGGTCACCGGAGTGACGTCCAGCGCACGGGCAGTGAAGATCTTTTACCCCGCAAGGTTATCCATTAGCTATGAGCACGAATCCGGACGGCGGCAGCACGAATCACGGCGGAGGGAGCCGTCGGCGGTGAGGACAGCCGCGCTGGCGGTCTGATCCCTAACAGAGCACTGTACCATGGGATCGCCATTCAGTCCATCTGACAGCCCAAGTTGGAGCTCGATTTTCTGCGATTTTTATGTGGCACCAGAACTAGCCTTCTGCATCAAAGTTGTAGTGCCACCAACCAGCTACAAGTTTGTTATGGAAATCACTCACAAATTTGCACTGGATCTCAGTTGAATTGACTCTCAAACTTAGAGCAAAGTCACTGTTAACTTGAAATTCAGACTATTTCAGTCTGACAGTCCAACTTTAGGCTCATTTATCTCTAAATTTTTCTTAACAACTGAGCTCACACTCTTTAGCAAAGTTGTTCTTCTATAGTTGGTATTCAACTTTGATGTGGTGACTTAGGGCAAAAACCTTATTCTTTGAAAGTTGCAAAGCTCCAAAGTTGAGCCAATTATCTGGTTTTCAGACTTAGTATAGAACTCAAATGAGCTCCATTTAGCATTTAAGTCCAAAACATAGGGTTTGGCTTTCAAGTCCACATATTTGTGAACCAATTGACTTAAAATACTTATTTGGCTTGGTTTTTGCACTTTAGCCCAAAAGTGGACTAATTTTGCATATAAGCCCCTAGGGTTTGGTTTTAGGGTTTTCCAGGGTTCCAATTAGGGTTTCTGGTATCCCAGGGGTATAAAGGTGATTCAAGTTTATTCTTGGGGTCATTTTATGACTTTTACCCTAAAGTCTTTAGGTTTCCTTAACTTGGGTTAAGTTTTACCCCTTTAACCACTATTTAGGGTTAAGTCCTTTAACCAGGGTTCTATTTGCAAAAACATTAAAACAATACAACTTGTTTGAAATTTTTGCCTAGTGAATGCACTCTAGGTGTGTCAAACATATGCAATGCCAATGCTTATGATGCCATGCTCAAGTTTTAGTTACAGTAACACCAGGGGTGTTACATCCTTCCCCCCATAAAAGAATCTCTTCCCGAGATTAAAATCCTAGGGTAGGTAATGGTAAAGGAAACACATCACATTTTTATTTCCTTAATTCTGGTACAAGGCAGGGGTGATGTGGGGGTTTATTCCTTTATTACACAGCTATACAGACTTTACAATTTACAAGAGGCTAAAAAGCCTGGGAAATTCTTATTCAAGAAGTCTTGAGTTTCCCATGTAGCCTCATCTTCAGAATGCTGGTTCCACTGTATCTTGTAGAATTTGAGAGTCTTTCTTCGGGTAACCCTGTCCTTTTGATCCAGAACTCGAATAGGATGTTCCGAGTATGTTAAATCTGGTTCCAGGACAACATCAGTTATTTCAATGGTTCGATCAGGAACCCGAAGACACTTCTTCAATTGTGACACGTGGAACACATTATGCACAGCAGACAATGTTTCGGGGAGCTGAAGTCGGTATGCCACTGGTCCACATTGCTCAAGCACCAGGAATGGACCAATGTACCTGGGTGCAAGTTTCCCTTTAACCCCAAAACGCGATACACCTTTCATTGGTGAGACCTTCAGGTAAACATAGTCTCCTTCCAGGAAATATAAGGGCATTCGCCGTTTATCTGCATAACTCTTTTGACGAGCTTGTGCTTTCTTCATATTATGAATAATTTTCTGAACCTTTTCCTCGGCCTCCTTTACCATATCAAGCCTAAAGAAGTACCTTTCTCCAGGTTCAGACCAATTTAGCGGAGTTCGACACCGACGTCCATATAAAGCTTCAAAGGGTGCCATCTTGATACTTGCTTGATAGCTATTATTATATGAAAACTCCGCCAAAGGCAAACATTCATCCCATTTTGGTGAGAAGTCCAGGACACATGCCCGCAGCATATCTTCAAGTATTTGGTTCACTCTCTCAGTCTGTCCACTGGTTTGAGGATGATAGGCCGAACTGTGGAGTAACTTAGTACCCAAGGATTTGTGAAGTGCTTCCCAAAACTTGGCTACAAATTGAGGTCCACGATCCGACACTATGGTCTTTGGAACACCATGCAGACTAAGAATACGAGCAATGTACAATTGAGCGTAAACAGTAAACGGAGAATTTGTCTTGACCGGCAGAAAGTGAGCAACCTTTGTAAGCCGATCAACTATAACCCAAATAGAGTCATACCCTTTTATCGTCCTGGGCAGTCCCACAATAAAGTCCATACTGATGTCTTCCCATTTCCATGTTGGGATTGGCAAAGATTGTAATGGACCAGCAGTTTTCATGTGTATGGCCTTGACACGTCTGCAAGTGTCACACTTAGCCACATAGCGTGCAATTTCGATCTTCATCTTTGTCCACCAGAAATGTTGCTTTAAGTCTTGATACATCTTAGTGCTTCCGGGATGAATAGAATAGCGACTAAGATGTGCCTCATCAAGAATTTGCTGGCGGAGTTCTTCGTTCTTTGGCACTACTATGCGGTTTTTAAACCATATCACACCTTGATCGTCTTCCTTGAAACATTGGGCTACTCCAGCCCTTATCTTCTCTCGTATGTGCTTCATACCCAGATTATCCTTTTGAGCATCAATTATCCTTTGCAAAATGATTGACTCAAGCTTTAACTGATTTAGAGTCCCTTGTTGGATGATCCCCAGGTTTAGCTTTTCCATTTCTTGACACAAAGTGTTCTCGGAGGTCTTCGCCATAAGACAGTGGCAGGAAGTCTTACGACTCAATGCATCTGCCACCACATTGGCCTTGCCTGGGTGATAATGGATCTCCAGTTCATAGTCTTTAATGAGCTCAAGCCATCGTCTTTGCCTCATATTTAACTCTGACTGGGTGAAGATGTACTTCAAACTTTTATGATCTGTATATATGTGACAGATATTTCCCAGCAGATAGTGACGCCAAATCTTTAGGGCATGAACCACAGCAGCTAGCTCCAGATCATGAGTTGGATAATGCTCCTCATGTCGGCGCAACTGCCTTGAAGCATACGCAATCACTCGGCCCTCTTGCATCAGTACACAGCCGAGCCCACTGCCAGATGCATCACAATACACGTCAAAAGGTTTAGTGATGTCCGGTTGAGCCAATACCGGAGCAGTGGTCAATAGTGTCTTCAATTGCTCAAAGGCTTCATTACACTTAGAAGACCAATTGAACTTAATGTCATTCTTTAATAAACTTGTGATTGGCTTCACAAGCTTAGAAAAATCTGGTATGAATCTGCGATAATACCCAGCTAGTCCAAGAAAACTTCGGACTTGGTGAACAGTTGTTGGGGGTTTCCACTCCAGAATATCTTTGACCTTGCTAGGATCTACCGCAATTCCTTTAGCCGATAACACGTGCCCCAAAAATTGAATTTCTTCCAGCTAGAACGCGCACTTGCTGAACTTGGCATATAGCTGATGTTCCCTGAGGCGCGTCAATACAATCCGTAAATGCTGAGCATGATCCTCTTCATTCTTAGAATATATCAAGATATCGTCGATGAAGACTACCACGAACTTGTCCAACTCGGGCATG
The DNA here is from genome assembly GCF_902167145.1 of Zea mays. Taxonomy (NCBI): domain Eukaryota; kingdom Viridiplantae; phylum Streptophyta; class Magnoliopsida; order Poales; family Poaceae; genus Zea; species Zea mays. The sequence continues at coordinate 156,871,124 of NC_050102.1, forward strand.
AACACCGAGTTCATCAAATAAGTGAAGTGGGCAGGAGCATTTGTGAGCCCGAAAGACATTACCAGGTATTCAAACAATCCATACCGTGTAGTAAAGTCTTCGGTATATCCTCGGGCCGAATACGGATTTGATGATAGCCCGACCTGAGATCAATTTTGGAAAATACCCTCGCCCCAGTTAGTTGATCAAATAAGATGTCGATCCTTGGAAGAGGGTACTTATTCTTGATGGTGACCTCATTCAGGGGTCGATAATCCACGCACATTCTCAAGGTTTGATCCTTCTTCTTAACAAAAATGGCGGGACAACCCCATGGGGACGAGCTTGGCCAGATGAATCCCTTATTCAGTAGATCTTGTAATTGAATTTTCAATTCCGCCAATTCATTAGGGGGCATACGGTACGATCTTCAGGAGATGGGAGCCGTACCGGGCTTTAGCTCAATTACGAATTCTACATCTCTTTCAGGGGGCAGTCCAGGCAAATATTCCGGAAATACATCTGGAAACTCACATACTACCGGAATGTTCTCAATATCCGGTACAATGGCTTCATATACTCTACCAGAAGTTTTGGCTGGATTGGTTGCGGGGAGAGGCAAAAGAATCTCTTCTTGATTATAGCTCAACCTGACGGTTCTGAGTTCAGTGTTGAGAATTGCCTTGTGTTGGGTTAACCAATTCATACCCAAAATTACATCTATATCCTGGCCCTTCAGAACAATCATGTTAGCAGGAAAGTTCCGTCCGGCCATTGTTACTGGCACTCCATAGGTCACTTCTCTAGTAAAGATGTGTCCCCCAGGTGAATGAATTTTAAATCCCTCCTTTGATTCATGGTATGCAATATGATGTTGCTCCACAAATTTCTTGCTAATGAATGTATGTGAAGCACCAGAATCAAAAAGAATAATTGTTGGGTGACTGGCCACGGGAAACATACCCATCATCACCGGCTCTCCTTCCGGTGTAGTAGCCACTTGAGTGTAATATACACGCCCTGTCTTCTTTGTATTCTTCCCCACAACATTTCCTTTAGGCTGAGCTGATTTCCCAGATCCTTGCGAAGCATTAGATTGATTTTGCCTAGGATATGGGCAGTCTTTGATAAAATGTCCCGACTTGCCGCAATTAAAACACCCAGTTGAAGAACTAGGCAAGTCAGGGAATCGAGTGCCTGGGGCACCCGGCTGATTTGGGGTAGTGGGGGTTTTGTTGGGGCGGATAATGATTGGCTGTTTGAAGGGAAATGAGGGTGGACGAGAAAAAGTGCGATTTTGGTTTGAAGGTCGGATCACAAACCGTTGCTTCTTCGCCTGGCCCTGACTAGGCCTCTCACCACCAAATCCCTTATTCTTCCCAGAACTTGCGTATTTTGCTTCAACAGATAAGGCTGTGCTGACAGCCTTTCCATACGTGAGATCTATGCATGTGGCCATTTTCCTTTGTAGCCGATCATTCAGTCCCCGCATAAAACAGTTCTTCTTCTTTAAATCAGTATTCACCTGGTCGATAGCATACTGCGACAGGTGATTAAATTTGTTGAGATATTGGTTGACGGTATCTCCACCTTGTTGTAACTTCATAAATTCCTCTTGTTTCATATGCAGCACTCCTTCGGGGATGTAGTGTTCACGGAAGGCTGCTTTAAACTCATCCCAGGTGACTTGATGGTTGACAGGTTGAATAGCCACAAAATTTCCCCACCAGGTACTGGCAGGACCACGTAGTTGTTGTGCTGCAAATAACGGCTTCTGCGTCTCTGAGCAACGAAGAAGACCAAACTTTTGTTCAATAACCCGAATCCACTCATCAGCTTCTAGGGGATCTTTAGCTTTGACGAATAGGGGTGGGCGGGTTTCAGAGAAGTCCAGATAGGTGGTCTCACGGGGGCCTTGCGGAAAACCTCTTCCTGCCTGCTGCTGGAATTGCTGCTGACCCGCCATTTACCTAAGGAAGCGGGTATTGTCTGCGGTGGCATTCACCAAGGCGGCAATCGCCTCGGCTAACGTGGGAGGAACCGGAGGTGGGTTTGGGGTAACATCCCTTCCCCCAGAAGTTCTGGCTGCGTCCTGTCCTCGAGTCCTGGTCGGCATCTGTGGCAAAGAACATTTGAAGTAAACAGAATGTGCCAGAGAAAACCTTCCATTTTACATTACTATAAAAAGTAATGATACAGACTCGATATTACATAACAGGATACATTACCCATTATACAAGAGTTCAACCTATTATACAACAGTACACCCTACAAAACACTACTCGACTTTTACTTCTATTACACCATTATTCCTGCTTTCCATTAGTCTTGGCGGCCTCATCGTCAGGTGTGGGAGTCCAGACATCAACCAACCTCAAAGAAGGAGGGGGCTCAAAAAGGTCTAACTCCCCACCCAGCGCACGTCCCGCAACGTGAGATGGTCCGGCTTCCGCCTCAGCAGGTTGTGCAGGCTCACTTGGGTGTAATTGTGAGTATAGTATATGGACTTCCTCGTGCAACATATTGCAATAAACCTGCAGGTTGTCGACAGTCGAGCTAAGTTCTTTAATTCGGGCCTGAGCCCTTGCTTCCTTAGCACACATTAGCAAACGAGACTGTACGGCCCAGTCAAGTGCTAAGTCTCGATCAGCGAGCTGATCCTGCAGATGTCGGATGTCCCTTCGTAGTTCATTGATTCTATCTCCGTCGGCGACCCAAGCATCGGTCTTGTGTTGCAGCGCTGTTTGAAGTCGACTCACACGGGCTTCAAGATCTCCGATGGGGTCATTACTTCCACTGCTGCTGCTTTCATGTCGGGGAGCCAATTGATGCCGAGGCACCCCAATTGGTCCCGTAGACTTGCGTGCCGTTAGCCTGGTGCGTGGCGGCATCTTTTCTAAGGGGGAAAATGTTATTAGTATGATTCTTAGCATGATGCATGTATAATTACAGAATCAACCTTAGTCGATTCAACCTTCTATTGCACTCTTCCTATCTGGTCTTTAAAATAGACTCTTTAGAATACTTAGGTAAGAAGGGAAAAGAATTTTTTTTAGGTAAGAATTTTGAAAATTCTTTTGAAGATGCCTCATAACATCTGCAAAGAAGGGCTACGCTCCGATACCAGCTGTGACGGAACCTCCCAAGTAATTAGGCCCACCTACAGTTGTCCTTGTCCAACGGACTTCAGACAACCCTGTAGGTGCCCCTGAACTACTTGACAAGCTCGGTATCTTTCCTTACCTCACCAGGAACGTTTCACCCGTCTTGCAGACATTACAGAACATCGGAGATAAAGAAATGCGGAAGCAGTTACATAAACTTACATTTATTTCAAAAGCAAGCTTGAGTTATTTTATTACAGGCCAGACTAAAAGTGAGTGCAGAGTAGTAATATTATACAAACCAAGGGAGGCACAGACTCCTCCCGATAAGTTCTTAAGCAAAAGATCCTAAGTGGAGGACCGAGTCCTCCCGCACTTCAGTCTTGTTTTTCCTCATTTGGTACCACCTTGGCACAGAAGCAGCAAAAGTCTGCTACTTCCTCACCTAAAAACAACGAAGGGATAAACCCTGAGTATGGAATTACTCAGCAAGTCTTACCCGACTAAGAAAAAGACTCTCAAGGGTATGCTGGTTATATGGGAGTCAAGGTAAGGTTTTTCAATAATCAAGGACTCTGTTTTGCAAAAATGCTTACTAAAGTGGATCCTTAAAAATCCAGTTTTATTTGTCAAGTTAAGTAAAATTACCTGCACTAGAGTTCTTTCTACCCTAGTTCAATCACTGGTCCTACACTAGCCAATTTCTCAACAAAAACCCTTTATCTTTAGTGGAATGCTACGTGTAAGTCAGTGGCCAAGTCTCCATAACCGCGGAGGTACGGCGATCCGAATCGATTATACTCAGCTGAGGATCTCCAATCACACGACATATGTAGCACTTAACCCTTGCATATGTCAACCCGCCACCGGGGTTCTTAAGACCGGATCAGGTTCACGCAAACCGAGAGCACAGATACACCACCGTCCAGCCTCTTGCCACGGAGGGTACACGCTACTCTTGCCACCGCTCCACGCCCATTTCGTGTTATCTTATTCCGGCCTTGGTCTACCCGAGGCAAGGCTTACCCATGACGAGGCATGTGACCAGTTAAAGGGTCCTCGGTCAGCAGGCCTACATCGACAAGGTCCTTAATCGACTCAGACGGAGACACTACACCGAGACTCTCTTCTCGTGCAAGTCACCCGCCCGGTCTCAGCTTAATCTTTTTAACCCAAAACTTGGTACCTGGCAGAGGTACATCTTTTCCGATGTTGAATCCATCACGGTCATGATGGATCCACCATCAAGTTTTAATTTTGAAAACATCCCACCCACTTTTGCCACAACATCTTTTGTAAAAACAAAACCTTTTGTTTTTCTAAAGCAAAGCTAAGCATCAAAAAGCTTTTGTAAAACAGGTGATCAAGGAAGGTAATCAGATTCAAGGAAGGTAATGCAGGAATTGTTTTAGCAATCAACTCCTATCACCTAATGCATCAAGCAAGTGAGAAAGATTTTAAAAGTATCAAGGGAGGTGGCAAATGCACCGGGGCTTGCCTTCGTTTACAGGTGATTCGGGTTCGGATCCACAGATATCGAAGTAGAAACTATTCCCGGCCTGGGATTCCGAAGGTGGTGGTGTCCTGTCTTCGGTGACTTCTATCTCTTCTTCACGTTCTAATCATAACCATACATATTTATAATAATGGATGCCATGGGATGCTCATGAGGATGCAAAGATAATATAAACTTATTATCTATGTCTTGAGTACAACTTTCCTTCACGGAATTCCGGGAACTTAGGGTTTCCGGAGTCGGTAAAGGAGTTCATAGGGCAGGGGGGGTGTTTTGGGGTTTGGTGAACAAACAAGGTCCAAATCAATTCAAACCCTACCCAAGGCTTCTAAATAGCATGAGGAACTCATATAAAAATTTTGAGCATTTTTGGAATTACCATTTGTTTTCTAAAAATCCATAACCAATGTTTTTAACCAATTTAAATACCCTAAAATTTCTTACTTCCACTAAAAATCACAAAACTATTTTTACGAAATTCTAGGGAAAATAAGGAGCCTAGGAAAATTGGTTTCACAATTTTAGCATTTTTCTACATTTTTCTACATATTTCTAAAGTTCTTTTGAAAAAGAAAAGGGAAAAGGGTTGAACAGTGATGGGCCGGTTTCAGCTCAGCGGCCCAGTCCAGAGAGGAAAGGCGCCCGCGCGCACCCGCGCCCTGGCTGTTTTGCGCAGAGACCCTCGCGTCTTTGTCTAACAGCGAACGAGCCCTTTCACTATTTTGAGGAGTCGCTGACACTTCGCAAAAACACCCTCCGGTTTCTATCTCTTCGCACGGCTAGGTCCCCGACGACGGCAGCGCATGGAGAAGCTCCGGCGAGCCACTGAACCGGCCGATTGGGGCAGTGACCGGCGCTCCCGAGCGGTGGACACCAAATCGGAGCTAGCCCGAGCATTTCCCCTAACCTAATTGCACGAACGACCAACTACTGAGCTCTGGCCACGGTGACCGAGAGCATTGCGGCTAGGTGGTCGCGTTCCCGGCGACCAGAGGATTTCTAATTCAATTGCATGCGTTGGTGAGTTTGAGGGAAGCTTAAGGATGCTAAAACGAGATTAGAGAGGGCGCGATCGGACCTGGGGAGGACTGGCCGCGGCGAGCTGGAGTTCACGGTGTTCTTCAACTGATTTGGGGAAAGTTTAAAATTGGAGCTTGCTGGTGATTGACTGGGAGCAATACTAGGTGGCTTGGTGCTAGATGACCTAGCGGAGCTGGTGGAGGGCTCAATTTATAGGGAAGGGAAACGGTGGCTCTCAATTTGACCGCGATGTGCTGGCGGCCGGAGACGGGGAACAAGCCTGGCGTGCGCAGTTACGTGGCCAACGGCGTGGCAAGCTCACCGGCGACGATGGGACAGCCTTAAGGTGTCACGGTGGTGCGGTGGAAAGGCTAAGCCACACGGCACATGGCCGGGAGGCGGCGGTCACCGGCGAGGTAATCCGCACAGCCGCAAAGAGGGACAGAGAGCCACGGGGGTCACCGGAGTGACGTCCAGCGCACGGGCAGTGAAGATCTTTTACCCCGCAAGGTTATCCATTAGCTATGAGCACGAATCCGGACGGCGGCAGCACGAATCACGGCGGAGGGAGCCGTCGGCGGTGAGGACAGCCGCGCTGGCGGTCTGATCCCTAATAGAGCACTTTACCATGGGATCGCCATTCAGTCCATCTGACAGCCCAAGTTGGAGCTCGATTTTCTGCGATTTTTATGTGGCACCAGAACTAGCCTTCTGCATCAAAGTTGTAGTGCCACCAACCAGCTACAAGTTTGTTATGGAAATCACTCACAAATTTGCACTGGATCTCAGTTGAATTGACTCTCAAACTTAGAGCAAAGTCACTGTTAACTTGAAATTCAGACTATTTCAGTCTGACAGTCCAACTTTAGGCTCATTTATCTATAAATTTTACTTAACAACTGAGCTCACACTCTTTAGCAAAGTTGTTCTTCTATAGTTGGTCTTCAACTTTGATGTGGTGACTTAGGGCAAAAACCCTATTCTTTGAAAGTTGCAAAGCTCCAAAGTTGAGCCAATTATCTGGTTTTCAGACTTAGTATAGAACTCAAATGAGGTCCATTTAGCATTTAAGTCCAAAACTTAGGGTTTGGCTTTCAAGTCCACATATTTGTGAACCAATTGACTTAAAATACTTATTTGGCTTGGTTTTTGCACTTTAGCCCAAAAGTGGACTAATTTTGCATATAAGCCCCTAGGGTTTGGTTTTAGGGTTTTCCAGGGTTCCAATTAGGGTTTCTAGTATCCCAGGGGTATAAAGGTGATTCAAGTTTATTCTTGGGGTCATTTTATGACTTTTACCCTAAAGTCTTTAGGTTTCCTTAACTTGGGTTAAGTTTTACCCCTTTAACCACTATTTAGGGTTAAGTCCTTTAACCAGGGTTCTATTTGCAAAAACATTAAAACAATACAACTTGTTTGAAATTTTTGCCTAGTGAATGCACTCTAGGTGTGTCAAACATATGCAATGCCAATGCTTATGATGCCATGCTCAAGTTTTAGTTACAGTAACACCAGGGGTGTTACACTCTTCTTCACTTGAAGAAGACCCACTTGATGATTCAATGTCGGTGAGCCAGTCACCAACAATATATGCCTTTCCATTCTTCTTCTTGTGGAACCTCTTTTGCTTCCCATCCTTCCTCTTGAAGAATTTCTTTTCCTTCTTTTCATCATCGCTGTCATCTTCTTTCTTGCCCTTGAACTTATTCTTCTTGGGCTTGTTGCATTGATGAGCAAGATGACCGAGCTCACCACAGTTGTAGCAGTCCATCTCAGAAATGGGCTTTCTTTTGTTGGAAAAGAATTTCTTCTTTCTTGAATCAAATTTGATGCCTTCTCTATTTAGCTTCTTCAACATCTTGGTGGTCTTTCTTACCATCAAGGCAATGTTTGCATCAAGGTCATCATCACTTGAGGATTCTTCCTCAACTTGTATTTTTGCTTTTCCTTTTCTTTCATGATTTGCTTTGAGAGCCAAATCCTTTCTTTTGGAAGATGATTCTTCTTTGTCGTTGATGTGCATGTACATTTCATGGGCATTGATCTTTCCCAAAATCTGTGTAGGTGTGGTAACTGAAAGATCCATTTGATGTAGCACAGTGACAATGTGTCCATATTTGTCTATTGGGAGGACACTGAGAATCTTCTTCACAACATCCGGTTGTTAGATTTGAGTAAGCCCCAATCCATTAACTTCCTCTACAAGAATATTGAGACGTGAGTACATAGCATTTGCATTTTCATTAGTAAGCATTTCAAAAGAATTTAACTTTCGCATGGCTATGTGATATCTCTCCTCACGCTCACTTCTAGTCCCTTCGTGTAGAGCACAAATGTCCATCCACAAATCATGAGCATTTTTATGATTTCTTACTCTATTGAACACATCTTTGCAAAGGCCTCTAAAAAGGGTGTTTTTGGCCTTAGCATTCCATTTCTCATAATTGAACTCATCACCTACAAGATTTGTGGGATCTCTAGGTTCGGGGAATCCTTGTGTGGCGGCTTTATAGACACCAATGTCTATAGCCTCTAAGTATGCTTCCATACGAATTTTCCAATAAGGAAAATCGTCACTATAAAAAACAGGAGGAGGTCCATCCCCACCGGACATCGTAACTCTTAGCGGTTAAGCTAATCTAAGAGCAACAAGGCTTTGATACCAATTGAAAGGATCATGATGCCCAAGAGGGGGGGGGGGTGAATTGCGCTTCTCTAAAAATCAACACTAATTAAAACCTAAGCAAGAGCTAAGCAAGAGCCCAACTTCACCCCAACAACTAGCACTAAGAATATAATACTAGAAATGCAACAATGCTAAGACAATACTTCAAATACTTGCTAAACAAATACACAATGTAAAGTGCTTGAATTAAATGCGGAATGTAAAGCAAGGTTTAGAAGACTCCTCCAATTTTTCCCGAGGTATCGAAGAGTCGGCACTCTCCACTAGTCCTCGTTGGAGCACCCGCGCAAGGGTATCGCTCCCCCTTGGTCCTCGCAAGAACCAAGTGCTCACTACGAGATGATTCTTTGCCACTCCGGCGTGGTGGATCCCTCGAGACCGCTTACAAACTTGAGGCGGGTCACCAACAAGATCTTCACGGTGATCACCGAGCTCCCAACGCCACCAATCCGTCTAGGTGATGCCGATCACCAAGAGTAACAAGCCATAGACTTTCGCTTGACCAAGAGAAGCCTAATGCAAGTGGTGTGTGCTCTAGGTGGCTCTCGCTAGCGCTAATGAGGAACAAACGTGGATTAAGATTCTCTAATCTCCTCACTAGGCTTTTGGTGCTTGCAATGCTCTAGCAATGTGCTGGAATAAATGTGGAGTGCAAGACATTGAATATGGTGGGTGGAAGGGGTATAAATAGCCCTCACCCACCAACTAGCCGTTACAGGCAACTTTCTGCGCACTAGCGCACCGGACAGTCCGGTGCGCCACCGGTGCGCCAACGGTGCGCCACCGGTGTGCCAACGGTCGTTTCCAACGGCTAGTTCTGACAGCTAGCCGTTGGACTCATGGCACACCGTACAGTGAACAGTCACTGTCCGGTGCACACCGGACAGTACGGTGCGATGTCCGGTGCGCCACTAAAATTCAACTCTGAAACAGGCGCTCTCGGGTTTTCTGTGGAGGAAGCTTCTTCCTCGGACCAACCTGGCCCCACCTGGCAGAGGGTGCACCGGACAGTCCGGTGCACACCGGACAGTCCGGTGCCCCCAGGGACAGAAACCCTACTTCTTGTTTTTCAGCTGATTTTCAAATCGGTTTTCGTTCTAACTTGTGAGTGAGTTCTAGAGTGACACCTAGCACTGTATGTGAGTGTGATTGTGCACCAACACTACACTAGAACTCTCTTGGTCAAACTACTCACCGACAACCCCTCTTTATAGTACGGCTAAAAGAGAATAAAAGACCTAACTAAATCGCGAGTGTCCACATCTCCTTGACACTCGGACTCCGTAGACCTTTGCCTTTTGTTTCGTCGTTTTAGCCGTCGCTTCGAGTTCTTATCTCCGAGATTGTTTTCACCGTTGTAGTACTTCTACCTGTCATGCGACCTAACTTACCATTTGTCTCTGCAAAACATACGTTAGTCACATATAATATTACGTTGTCATTAATCACTAAAACCAACCAGGGGCCTAGATGCTTTCAGTGTTAGCCTTCGGTATTATTGAAAATGGTCATTCATGGGGGTTGTGTGGCCATTGATCTTCGACCAGAGGCTCATACACCTCACTACACATATGTTTCCTTGCCATAGATCACATTCTTGGATTTATGGTGGAGACCATTTCTTGGTCAAAAATCCATAGGTGTTAGCCTTCAGTGTCATTGAAAATGGTCGTTCATGGCTATTTTCGACAAAAATGGGGGTTGTGTGGCCATTTGACATCGACAAGAGGCTCATACACCTCACCACACATATGTTTCATTGCCATAGATCACATTCTTGGATTTCTGGAGGAGACCATTTCTTGGTCAAAATTCCGTACGTGTTAGCCTTCTGTATTATTGAAAATGGTCATTCATGGCTATTTTCGACAAAATGGGGGTTGTGTGGCATTGATCATCGACCAGAGGCTCGTACACCTCACCCCATATATGTTTCGTTGCCATAGATCACATTCTTGGATTTCTGGTGGAGACCATTTCTTGGTCAAAAATCCGTAGGTGTTAGCCTCTGGTATTATTGAAAATGGTCGTTCATGGCTATTTTCGACAAAAATGGGGGTTGTGTGGCCATTGATCATTGACTAGAGGCTCGTACACCTCACCCCAAATATGTTTCTTGCCATAGATCACATTCTTGGATTTCTGGTGGAGACCATTTCTTGGTCAAAAATTCGTACGTGCTAGCCTTCGGTATTATTGAAAATGGTCGTTCATGGCTATTTTCGATAAAATGGGGGTTGTGTGGCCATTGATCATCGACCAGAGGCTCGTACACCTCACCCCGCATATGTTTCCTTGCCATAGATCACATTCTTGGATTTTTGGTGCAGACCATTTCTTGGGCAAAAATCTGAATGTGTTAGCCTTCGGTACTTTTGAAAATGGTCATTCATGGCTATTTTCGACAAAAATGGGGGTTGTGTGGCCATTGATCTTCGACCAGAGGCTCATACACCTCACTACACATATGTTTCCTTGCCATAGATCACATTCTTGAATTTATGGTGGAGACCATTTCTTGGTCAAAAATCCATAGGTGTTAGCCTTTAATGTCATTGAAAATGGTCGTTCATGGCTATTTTCGACAAAAATGGGGGTTGTGTGGACATTGATCATCGACCAGATATGTTACACTTCACCCCACATATGTTTTCTTGCCATAGATCACATTCTTGGATTTCTAGTGGAGACCATTTCTTGGTCAAAAATCTGTTGGTGTTACCCTTCGGTATTATTGAAAATGGTCGTTCACGGCTATTTTCGACTAAAATGGGGGTTGTGTGTCCATTTATCATCGACCAGAGGCTCGTACACCTCACCACACATATGTTTCATTGCCATAGATCACATTCTTGGATTTTTGGTGGAGACCATTTCTTGGTCAAAAGTCCGTACGTGTTAGCCTTCTGTATTATTGAAAATGGTCATTCATGGCTATTTTCGACAAAAATGGGGGTTGTGTGGCCATTGATCATCGACTAGAGGCTCGTACACCTCACCCCACATATGTTTCTTTGCCATAGATCACATTCTTGGATTTCTGGTGGAGACCATTTCTTGGTCAAAAATCCGTAGGTGTTAGCCTTCGGTATTATTGAAAATGGTCGTTCATGGCTATTTTCGACAAAAATGGGGGTTGTGTGGCCATTGATCATCGACCAAAGGCTCATACACCTCACCCCACATATGTTTCCTTGCCATAGACCACATTCTTTGATTTCTGGTGGAGACCATTTGTTTGTCAAAAATCCGTAGGTGTTAGCCTTTGGTATTATTGAAAATGGTCGTTCATGGCTATTTTCAACAAAAATGGGGGTTGTGTGGCCATTTATCATCGACCAGAGGCTCGTACACATCACCCCACATATGTTTCCTTGCCATAGATCACATTCTTGGATTTCTGGTGGAGACCATTCCTTGGTCAAAAATTCGTACGTGTTAGCCTTCGGTATTATTGAAAATGGTTGTTCATGGCTATTTTCGACAAAATGGAGGTTGTGTGGCCATTGATCATCGACCAGAGGCTCGTACACCTCACCCACATATGTTTCCTTGCCATAGATCACATTCTTGGTGTTTTGATGGAGTCCATTTCTTGGTCAAAAATCCGTACGAGTTAGCATTCTGTATTATTGAAAATGGTCGTTCATGGCTATTTTCGACAAAATGGGGGTTCTGTGGCCATTGATCATCGACAGAGGCTCATACACCTCACCCCACATATGTTTCCTTGCCATAGATCACATTCTTGGATTTCTGGTGGAGACCATTTCTTGGGCAAAAATCCGAATGTGTTAGCCTTCGGTATTATTGAAAATGGTCATTCATGGCTATTTTCGATAAAAATAGGGGTTGTGTGGCCATTTATCTTCAACCAGAGGCTCATACACCTCACTACACATATGTTTCCTTGCCATAGATAACATTCTTGGATCTATGGTGGAGACCAGTTCTTGGTCAAAAATCTGTAGGTGTTAGCCTTCAGTGTCATTGAAAATAGTCATTCATGGCTATTTTCGACAAAAATGGGGGTTGTGTGGCCATTGATCATCGACCAGAGGCTCGTACACCTCACCCCACATATGTTTCCTTGCCATAGATCACATTCTTGGATTTCTGGTGGAGACCATTTCTTGGTCAAAAATCCGTAGGTGTTAGCCTTCAGTATTATTGAAAATGGTCGTTCATGGCTATTTTCGACAAAAATGGGGTTGTGTGGCCATTGATCATCGACCAAAGGCTCATACACCTCACCCCACATATGTTTCCTTGCCATAGACCACATTCTTGGATTTCTGGTGGAGACCATTTGTTTGTCAAAAATCCGTAGGTGTTAGCCTTCGGTATTATTGAAAATGGTCGTTCATGGCTATTTTCAACAAAAATGGGGGTTGTGTGGCCATTTATCATCGACCAGAGGCTCGTACACATCACCCCACATATGTTTCCTTGCCATAGATCACATTCTTGGATTTCTGGTGGAGACCATTTCTTGGTCAAAAATTCGTACGTGTTAGCCTTCGGTATTATTGAAAATGGTTGTTCATGGCTATTTTCGACAACATGGAGGTTGTGTGGCCATTGATCATCCACCAGAGGCTCGTACACCTCACCCACATATGTTTCCTTGCCATAGATCACATTCTTGGTTTTTGGAGGAGTCCATTTCTTGGTCAAAAATCCGTACGAGTTAGCATTCGATATTATTGAAAATGGTCGTTCATGGCTATTTTCGACAAAATGGGGGTTCTGTGGCCATTGATCATCGACAGAGGCTCATACACCTCACCCCACATATGTTTCCTTGCCATAGATCACATTCTTGGATTTCTGGTGGAGACCATTTCTTGGGCAAAAATCCGAATGTGTTAGCCTTCGGTATTATTGAAAATGGTCATTCATGGCTATTTTCGATAAAAATAGGGGTTGTGTGGCCATTTATCTTCAACCAGAGGCTCATACACCTCACTACACATATGTTTCCTTGCCATAGATAACATTCTTGGATCTATGGTGGAGACCAGTTCTTGGTCAAAAATCTGTAGGTGTTAGCCTTCAGTGTCATTGAAAATAGTCATTCATGGCTATTTTCGACAAAAATGGGGGTTGTGTGGCCATTGATAATCGACCAGAGGCTCGTACACCTCACCCCACATATGTTTCCTTGCCATAGATGACATTCTTGGATTTCTGGTGGGGACCATTTCTTGGTCAAAAATCCGTAGGTGTTAGCCTTCGGTATTATTGAAAATGGACGTTCATGGCTATTTTCGATAAAAATGGGGGTTGTGTGGCCATTGATCATCGACTAGAGGCTCGTACACCTCACCCTACATATGTTTCCTTGCCATAGATCACATTCTTGGATTTCTGGTGGAGACCATTTCTTGGTCAAAAATCCGTAGGTGTTAGCCTTCGGTATTATTGAAAATGGTCGTTCATGGCTATTTTTGACAAAAATGGGGGTTGTGTTGCCATTGATCATCGACCAGAGGCTCGTACACCTCACCCCACATATGTTTCCTTGCCATAGATTGCATTCTTGGATTTCTGGTGGAGACCATTTCTTGGTCAAAAATCCGTAGGTGCTAGACTTCGGTATTACTGAAAATGGTCGTTCATGTCTATTTTTGACAAAAATGGGGGTTGTGTGGCCATTGATCATCGACCAAAGGCTCGTACACCTCACCCCACATATGTTTCCTTGCCATAGATCACATTCTTGGATTTCTCGTGGAGACCATTTCTTGGTCAAAAATTCGTACGTGTTATGCTTCGGTATTATTGAAAATGGTCGTTCATGGCTATTTTCGTCAAAAATAGGGGTTGTGTGGCCATTGATCATCGACCAGAGGCTCGTACACCTCACCCCACATATGTTCCTTGCCACATACCACATTCTTGGATTTCTGGTGGAGATGATTTCTTGGTCAAAATCCGTAGGTGTTAGCCTTCGGTATTATTGAAAATGGTCGTTCATGGCTATTTCCGACATAAATGGGGGTTGTGTGGCCATTGATCATCGACCACAGGCTCGTACACCTCACCCCACATATGTTTCCTTGCCCTAGATCACATTCTTGGATTTCTGGTGGAGACCATTTCTTGGTAAAAAATCAATAGGTGTTAGCCTTCGGTATTATTGAAAATGTCGATCATGGCTATTTTCGACAAAAATGGGGGTTGTGTAGCAATTTATCATCGACCAAAGACTCGTACACCTCACCCCACATATGTTTCCTTTCCATAGATCACATTCTTGAATTTCTGGAGGAGACCATTTCTTGGACAAAAATCCGTCTGTGTTAACCTTCGGTATTATTGAAAATGGTCGTTCATGGCTATTTTCAACAAAATGGGGGTTGTGTGGCCATTGATCATCAACCAGAGGCTTGTACACCTGACCCCACATATGTTTCCTAGCCATAGATCACATTCTTGGATTCCTAGTGGAGACCATTTCTTGGTCAAAAATCTGTACATGTTGGCCTTCGGTCTTCTTAAAAATGGTCGTTCATGGCTATTTTCGACAAAAATGGGGGTTGTGTGGCCATTGATCATCGACCAGAGGCTTGTACACCTCACCCCACATATGTTTACTTGCCATAGATCACATTCTTGGATTTCTAGTGGAGACCATTTCTTGGTCAAAAATTCGTAGGTGTTAGCCTTCGGTATTATTGAAAATGGTCGTTCATGGCTATTTTCGACAAAAATGGGGGTTGTGTGGCCATTGATCATCGACCAGAGGCTCATACACCTCACCCCATATATGTTTCCTTGCCATAGATCACATTCTTAATTTATGGTGGAGACCATTTCTTGGTCAAAAATACGCAGTTGTTAGCCTTCAGTGTCCTTGAAAATGGTTGTTCATGGCTATTTTCGACAAAAATGGGGGTTGTGTGGCCATTGATCATCGACGAGAGGCTTGAACAATTCACCCCACATATGTTTTCTTGCCATAGATCACATTCTTGGATTTCTGGAGGAGGCCATTTCTTGGTCAAAAATCCATAGGTGTTAGCCTTCGGTATTATTGAAAATGGTCGTTCATGGCTATTTTCGACAAAAATGGGGTTGTGTGGCCATTTATCATCGACCAGAGGTTCGTACACCTCACCCCACATATGTTTCATTGCCATAGATCATATTCTTGGATTTCTAGTGGAGACCATTTCTTGGTCAAAAATCCGTAGGTGTTAGCCTTCGGTATTATTGAAAATAGTTGTTAATGGCTATTTTCAACAAAAATGGGGGTTGTGTGTCCATTGATCATCGACCAAAGGCTCATACACCTCACCCCACATATGTTTCCTTGCCATAGACCACATTCTTGGATTTCTAGTGGAGACCATTTGTTTGTCAAAAATCCGTAGGTGTTAGCCTTCGGTATTATTGAAAATGGTCGTTCATGGCTATTTTCAACAAAAATGGGGGTTGTGTGGCCATTTATCATCGACCAGAGGCTCGTACACATCACCCCACATATGTTTCCTTGCCATAGATCACATTTTTGGATTTCTGGTGGAGACCATTTCTTGGTCAAAAATTCGTATGTGTTAGCCTTCGGTATTATTGAAAATGGTTGTTCATGGCTATTTTCGACAAAATGGAGGTTGTGTGGTCATTGATCATCGACCAGAGGCTCGTACACCTCACCCACATATGTTTCCTTGCCATAGATCACATTCTTGGTTTTTTGGTGGAGTCCATTTCTTGGTCAAAAATCCGTACGAGTTAGCATTCGGTATTATTGAAAATGGTCGTTCATGGCTATTTTTGACAAAATGTGGGTTCTGTGGCCATTGATCATCGATAGAGGCTCATACACCTCACCCCACATATGTTTCCTTGCCATAGATCACATTCTTGGATTTCTGGTGGAGACCATTTCTTGGGCAAAAATCCGAATGTGTTAGCCTTCGGTATTATTGAAAATGGTCATTCATGGCTATTTTCGATAAAAATAGGGGTTGTGTGGCCATTTATCTTCAACCAGAGGCTTATACACCTCACTACACATATGTTCCTTGCCATAGATAACATTCTTGGATCTATGGTGGAGACCAGTTCTTGGTCAAAAATCTGTAGGTGTTAGCCTTCAGTGTCATTGAAAATAGTCATTCATGGCTATTTTCGACAAAAATGGGGGTTGTGTGGCCATTGATAATCGACCAGAGGCTCGTACACCTCACCCCACATATGTTTCCTTGCCATAGATGACATTCTTGGATTTTTGGTGGGGACCATTTCTTGGTCAAAAATCCGTAGGTGTTAGCCTTCGGTATTATTGAAAATGGCCGTTCATGGCTATTTTCGATAAAAATGGGGGTTGTGTGGCCATTGATCATCGACCAGAGGCTCGTACACCTCACCCTACATATGTTTCCTTGCCATAGATCACATTCTTGGATTTCTGGTGGAGACCATTTCTTGGTAAAAAATCCGTAGGTGTTAGCCTTCGGTATTATTGAAAATGGTCGTTCATGGCTATTTTTGACAAAAATGGTGGTTGTGTTGCCATTGATCATCGACCAGAGGCTCGTACACCTCACCCCACATATGTTTCCTTGCCATAGATCCCATTCTTGGATTTCTGGTGGAGACCATTTCTTGGTCAAAAATCTGTAGGTGTTAGACTTCGGTATTACTGAAAATGGTCGTTCATGGCTATTTTTGACAAAAATGGGGGTTGTGTGGCCATTGATCATCGACCAAAGGCTCGTACACCTCACCCCACATATGTTTCCTTGCCATAGATCACATTCTTGGCTTTCTCGTGGAGACCATTTCTTGGTCAAAAATTCGTACGTGTTATGCTTCGGTATTATTGAAAATTGTCGTTCATGGCTATTTTCGTCAAAAATGGGGGTTGTGTGGCCATTGATCATCGACCAGAGGCTCGTACACCTCACCCCACATATGTTCCTTGCCATATACCACATTCTTGGATTTCTGGTGGAGATGATTTCTTGGTCAAAATCCGTAGGTGTTAGCCTTCGGTATTATTGAAAATGGTCGTTCATGGCTATTTCCGACATAAATGGGGGTTGTGTGGCCATTGATCATCGACCAGAGGCTCGTACACCTCACCCCACATATGTTTCCTTGCCCTAGATCACATTCTTGGATTTCTGGTGGAGACCATTTCTTGGTAAAAAATCAATAGGTGTTAGCCTTCGTATTATTGAAAATGTCGTTCATGGCTATTTTCGACAAAAATGGGGGTTGTGTAGCAATTTATCATCGACCAAAGGCTCGTACACCTCACCCCACATATGTTTCCTTTCCATAGATCACATTCTTGAATTTCTGGTGGAGACCATTTCTTGGACAAAAATCCATCCGTGTTAACCTTCGGTATTATTGAAAATGGTCGTTCATGGCTATTTTCAACAAAATGGGGGTTGTGTGGCCATTGATCATCAACCAGAGGCTTCTACACCTGACCCCACATATGTTTCCTAGCCATAGATCACATTCTTGGATTCCTAGTGGAGACCATTTCTTGGTCAAAAATATGTACATGTTAGCCTTCGGTCTTCTTAAAAATGGTCGTTCATGGCTATTTTCGACAAAAATGGGGGTTGTGTGGCCATTGATCATCGACCAGAGGCTTGTACACCTCACCCCACATATGTTTACTTGCCATAGATCACATTCTTGGATTTCTAGTGGAGACCATTTCTTGGTCAAAAATTCGTAGGTGTTAGCCTTCGGTATTATTGAAAATGGTCGTTCATGGCTATTTTCGACAAAAATGGGGGTTGTGTGGCCATTGATCATCGACCCGAGGCTCATACACTTCACCCCACATATGTTTCCTTGCCATAGATCACATTCTTCATTTATGGTGGAGACCATTTCTTGGTCAAAAATACGCAGTTGTTAGCCTTCAGTGTCCTTGAAAATGGTTGTTCATGGCTATTTTCGACAAAAATGGGGGTTGTGTGGCCATTGATCATCGACGAGAGGCTTGAACAATTCACCCCACATATGTTTTCTTGCCATAGATCACATTCTTGGATTTCTGGAGGAGACCATTTCTTGGTCAAAAATCCATAGGTGTTAGCCTTCGGTATTATTGAAAATGGTCGTTCATGGCTATTTTCGACAAAAATGGGGTTGTGTGGCCATTTATCATCGACCAGAGGTTCGTACACCTCACCCCACATATGTTTCATTGCCATAGATCATATTCTTGGATTTCTGCTGCAGACCATTTCTTGGTCAAACATCCGTAGGTGTTAGCCTTCGGTATTATTGAAAATGGCCGTTCATGGCTATTTTCGACAAAAATGGGGGTTGTGTTGCCATTGATCATCGACCATAGGCTCGTACACCTCACCCCACATATGTTTCCTGGCCATAGATCGTATTTTTGAATTTCTAGTGGAGACCATTTCTTGGTCAAAAATCCGTAGGTGTTAGCCTTCAGTATTATTGAAAATAGCCGTTCATGGCTATTTTCGACAAAAATGGGGGTTGTGTTGCCATTGATAATCAACCATAGGCTCGTACACCTCACCCCACATATGTTTCCTTGCCATAGTTATTTTTGACAAAAATGGGGGTTGTGTGGACATTGATCATCGACTAAAGGCTCGTACACCTCACCCCACATATGTTTCCTTGCCATAGATCACATTCTTGGATTTCTCGTGGAGATCATTTCTTGGTCAAAAATTCGTACGTGTTATGCTTCAGTATTATTGAAAATGGTCGTTCATGGCTATTTTCGACAAAAATGGGGGTTGCGTGGCCATTGATCATCGATCAGAGGCTCGTACAGCTCACCCCACATATGTTCTTTGCCATATATCACATTCCTGGATTTCTGGTCGAGATGAATTCTTGGTCAAAATTCCGTAGGTGTTAGCCTTCGGTATTATTGAAAATGGTCGTTCATGGCAATTTCCGACATAAATGGGGGTTGTGTGGCCATTGATCATCGACCAAAGGCTCGTACACCTCACCCCACATATGTTTCCTTTCCATAGATCACATTCTTGGATTTCTGGTGGAGACCATTTCTTGGACAAAAATCCGTCCGTGTTAACCTTCTGTATTATTGAAAATGGTTGTTCATGGCTATTTTCAACAAAATGGGGGTTGTGTGGCCATTGATCATCAACCAGAGGCTTGTACACCTCACCCCACATATGTTTCCTAGCCATAGATCACATTCTTGGATTTCTGGTGGAGACCATTTCTTGGTCAAAAATCCATACGTGTTATCCTTCGGTATTATTGAAAATGGTCGTTCATGGCTATTTTCGACAAAAATGGGGGTTGTGTGGCAATTGATCATCGACTAGAGGCTCATACACCTCACCCCACATATGTTACCTTGCCATGGATCACATTCTTGATTTATGGTGGAGACCATTTCTTGTTCAAAAATACGTAGGTGTTAGCCTTAAGTGTCCTTGAAAATGGTTGTTCATGGCTATTTTCGACAAAAATGGGTGTCGACCAGAGGCTCGAACAATTCACCCCACATATGTTTTCTTGCCATAGATCACATTCTTGGATTTCTGGAGGAGACCATTTCTTGGTCAAAAATCCGTAGGTGTTAGCCTTCGGTATTATTGAAAATGGTCGTTCATGGCTATTTTTGACAAAAATGGGGTTGTGTGGCCATTTATCATCGACCAGAGGTTCGTACACCTCACCCCACATATGTTTCCTTGCCATAGATCATATTCTTGGATTTCTGCTGCAGACCATTTCTTGGTCAAAAATTCGTAGGTGTTAGCCTTCAGTATTATTGAAAATGGCCGTCCATGGCTATTTTCGACAAAAATGGGGGTTGTGTTGCCATTGATCATCGACCATAGGCTCATACACCTCACCCCACACATGTTTCCTTTCCATATATCGTATTCTTGGATTTCTAGTGGAGACAATTTCTTGATCAAAAATCTGTAGTTGTTAGCCTTCGGTATTATTGAAAATGGCCGTTCATGGCTATTTTCGACAAAAATGGGGGTTGTGTTGCCATTGATCATCGACCAGAGGCCCGTACACCTCACCCCACATATGTTTCCTTGCCATAGATCGCATTCTTGGATTTCTAGTGGAGACCAATTCTTGGTCAAAAATCCGTAGGTCTTAGCCTTCGGTATTATTGAAAATGGTTGTTCATGGCTATTTTCTAGAAAAATTTGGGTTGTGTGGCCATTGATCATCGACCAAAGGCTCGTACGCCTCACCACACATGTGTTTCCTTTCCATAGATCACATTCTTGGATTTCTGGTGGAGACCATTTCTTGGTCAAAAATCCGTAGGTGTTAGCCCTCGATATTATTGAAAATGGTCGTTCATGGCTATATTCGACAAAAATGGGGGTTGTGTGGCCATTGGTCATCGACCAGAGGCTCGTACACCTAACCCCACATATGTTTCCTTGCCATAGATCACATTCTTGGATTTCTAGTGGAGACGATTTCTTGGACAAAAATCCATAGGTGTTAGCCTTCGGTATTATTGAAAATGGTCGTTCATGGCTATTTTCGACAAAAATGGGGGTTGTGCGGCCATTGATCATTGACCAGAGGCTCATACACCTCACCCCACATATGTTTCCTTTCCATAGATCACATTCTTGGATTTATGGTGGAGACCACTTCTTGGTCAAAAATCCATAGGTGTTAGCCTTCAGTGTCCTTGAAAATGGTCGTTCATGGCTATTTTCGACAAAAATGGGGGATGTGTGGCCATTGATCATCGACCAGACGCTCGAACACTTCACCCCACATATGTTTTCTTGTCATATATCACATTCTTGGATTTCTGGTGGAGACCATTTCTTGGTCAAAAATCCGTAGGTGTTAGCCTTCGGTATTATTGAAAATGGTCGTTCATGGCTATTTTCGACAAAAATGGGTTTGTGTGGCCATTTATCATCGACCAGAGGTTCATACACCTCACCCCACATATGTTTCCTTGCCATAGATCATATTATTGGATTTCTGGAGGTGACCATTTCTTGGTCAAAAATCCGTAGGTGTTAGCCTTCGGTATTATTGAAAATGGCCGTTCATGGCTATTTTCGACAAAAATGGGGGTTGTGTTGCCATTGATCATCGACCAGAGGCTCGTACACCTCACCCCACATATGTTTGCTTGCCATAGATCGTATTCTTGGATTTCAAGTGCAGACCATTTCGTGGTCAAAAATCCGTAGGTGTTAGCCTTCGGTATTATTCAAAATGGCATTTCATGGCTATTTTCGACAAAAAATGGGGGTTGTGTTGCCATTGATCATCGACCAGAGGCTCGTACACCTCACCCCACATATGTTTACTTGCCATAGATCGCATTCTTGGATTTCTAGTGGAGACCATTTCTGGGTCAAAAATCCGTAGGTGTTAGCCTTCGGTATTATTGAAAATGTTCATTCATGTGTATTTTCGACAAAAATGGGGGTTGTGTGGTCATTGATCATCGACCAGAGGCTTGTACACCTCACCCCACATATGTTTCCTTTCCATAGATCACATTCTTGGATTTCTGGTGGAGACCATTTCTTGGTCAAAAATCCGTAGGTGTTAGCCCTCGGTATTATTGAAAATGGTCGTTCATGGCTATTTTCGACAAAAATGGGGATTGTGTGGCCATTGATCATCGACCAGAGGCTCGTACACCTCACCCCATATATGTTTCCATGCCATAGATCACATTCTTGGATTTCTGGTGGAGACGATTTCTTGGTCAAAAATCCGTAGGTGTTAGCCTTCGGTATTATTGAAAATTGTCGTTCATGGCTATTTTCGACAAAAATGGGGTTGTGTGGCCATTGATCATCGACCAGAGGCTCGTACACCTCACCCAACATATGTTTCCTTGCTATAGATCACATTCTTGGATTTCTGGTGGAGACAATTTCTTGGGCAAAAATCCGTACGTGTTAACCTTCGGTATTCTTGAAAATGTTCATTAATGGCTATTTTCGACAAAAATGGGGGTTGTGCGGCCATTGATCATCGACCAGAGGCTAGTACACCTCACCCCACATATGTTTTCTTGCCATAGATCACATTCTTGGATTTCTGGTGGAGATGACTTCTTGGACAAAAATCTGTAGGTGTTAGCCTTCGATATTATTGAAAATTGTCGTTCATGGCTATTTTCAATAAAAATGGGGGTTGTGTGGCCATTGATCATCGACCAGAGGCTCATACACCTCACCCCACATATGTTTCCTTTCCATAGATCACATTCTTGGATTTATGGTGGAGACCATTTCTTGGTCAAAAATCCGTAGGTGTTAGCCTTCAGTGTCCTTGAAAATGGTCGTTCATGGTTATTTTCGACAAAAATGAGGGTTGTGTGGCAATTGATCATCGACCAGACGCTCGAACACTTCACCCCACATATGTTTTCTTGTCATAGATCACATTCTTGGATTTCTGGTGGAGACCATTTCTTGGTCAAAAATCCGTAGGTGTTAGCCTTCGGTATTTATTGAAAATGGTCGCTCATGGCTATTTTCGACAAAAATGGGGTTGTGTGGCCATTTATCATCGACCAGAGGTTCATACACCTCACCCCACATATGTTTCCTTGCTTTAGATCGTACTCTTGGATTTCTGGAGGAGACCATTTTTTGGTAAAAAATTCGTAGGTGTTAGTCTTCGGTATTATTGAAAATGGCCGTTCATGGCTATTTTCGACAAAAATGGGGTTGTGTTGCCATTGATCATCGACCAGAAGCTCGTACACCTCACCCCACATATGTTTCCTTGCCATAGATCGTATTCTTGGATTTCTAGTGGAGACCATTTCTTGGTCAAATATCCGTAGGTGTTAGCCTTCGGTATTATTCAAAATGGCCGTTCATGGCTATTTTCGACAAAAATGGGGGTTGTGTTGCCATTGATCATCGACCAGAGGCCCGTACACCTCACCCCACATATGTTTCCTTGCCATAGATCACATTCTTGGATTTCTAGTGGAGACCATTTCTTGGTCAAAAATCCATAGGTGTTAGCCTTCGATATTATTGAAAATGTCCGTTCATGGCTATTTTCGACAAAAATGGGGGTTGTGTGGCCATTGATCATCGACCAGAGGCTCGTACACCTCACCCCACATATGTTTCCTTTCCATAGATCACATTCTTGGATTTCTGGTCGAGACCATTTCTTGGTCAAAAATCCGTAGGCGTTAGCCCTAGGTATTATTGAAAATGGTCGTTCATGGCTATTTTCGACAAAAATGGGGGTTGTGTGGCCATTGATCATCGACCAAGGGCTCGTACACCTCACCCCACATATGTTTCCTTGCCATAGATCACATTCTTGGATTTCTGGTGGAGACGATTTCTTGGTCAAAAATCCGTAGTTATTAGCCTTCGATATTATTAAAATGGTCGTTCATGGCTATTTTTGACAAAAATTGGGTTGTGTGGCCATTGATCATCGACCAGAGGCTCGTACACCTCACCCCACATATGTTTCCTTGCCATAAAACACATTCTTGGATTTCTGGTGGATACAATTTCTTGGGAAAAAATCCGTACGTGTTAACCTTCGGTATTATTGAAAATGTTCATTAATGGCTATTTTCAACAAAAAATGGGGGTTGTGTGGCCATTGATCATCGACCAGAGGCTAGTACACCTCACCCGACATATGTTTTGTTGCCATAGATCACATACTTGGATTTATTGTGGAGACTATTTCTTGGTCAAAAATTCGTAGGTGATAGCATTCAGTGTCATTGAAAATGGTCGTTCATGGCTATTTTCGACAAAAATGGGGGTTGTGTGGCCATTGATCGTTGACCAGAGGCTCATACACCTCACCCCACATATATTTCCTTGCCATAGATCACATTCTTGGATTTATGGTGGAGACCATTTCTTTGTCAAAAATCCGTAGGTGTTAGCCTTCAGTATTATTGAAAATGGTCGTCCATGGCTATTTTCGACAAAAATGGGGTTTGTGTGGCCATTGATCATCGACCAGAGGCTCGTACAGCTCACCCCACATATGTTTCCTTGCCATAGATCACATTCTTGGATTTATGGTGGAGACCATTTCTTGGTCAAAAATTCGTAGGTGTTAGCTTTCAGTGTCATTGAGAATGGTCGTTCATGGTTATTTTCGACAAAAATGGGGGTTGTGTGGCCATTGATCGTCGACCAGAGGCTCGTACACCTCACCCCACATATGTTTCCTTGCCAAAGATCACATTCTTGGATTTATGGTGGAGACCATTTCTTGGTCAAAAATTCGTAGGTGTTAGCCTTCGGTATTATTGAAAATGGTCGTTCATGACTATTTTCGACAAAAAAGGGGGTTGTGTGGCCATTGATCATCGACCAGAGGCTTGTACACCTCACCCCACATATGTTTCGTTGCCATAGATCACATTCTTGGATTTATGGTGGAGAGCATTTCTTGGTCAAAAATCCGTAGGTGTTAGCCTTCGGTATTATTGATCATCGACTATTGGCTTGTACACCTCACCCAACATATGTTTCCTTGTTATAGATCACATTCTTGGATTTTTGGTGGAGACCCTTTCTTGGTCAAAAATCCGTAGGTGTTAGCCTTCGGTATTCTTGAAAATGTTCATTAATGGCTATTTTCGATAAAAATGGGGGTTGTGCGGCCATTGATCATCGACCAGAGGCTAGTACACCTCACCCCACATATGTTTCCTTGTCATAGATCACATTCTTGGATTTCTGGTGGAGACGATTTCTTGGACAAAAATTTGTAGGTGTTAGCCTTCGATATTATTGAAAATTGTCGTTCATGGCTATTTTCAATAAAAATGGGGGTTGTGTGGCCATTGATCATCGACTAGAGGCTCATACACCTCACCCCACATATGTTTCCTTTCCATAGATCACATTCTTGGATTTAGGGTGGAGACCATTTCTTGGTCAAAAATCCGTAGGTGTTAGCCTTCAGTGTCCTTGAAAATGGTCGTTCATGGCTATTTTCGACAAAAATGGGGGTTGTGTGGCAATTGATCATCGACCAGACGCTCGAACACTTCACCCCACATATCATTTCTTGTCATAGATCACATTCTTGGATTTCTGGTGGAGACCATTTCTTGGTCAAAAATCCGTAGGTGTTAGCCTTCGGTATTTATTGAAAATGGTCGTTCATGGCTATTTTCGAAAAAAATGGGGTTGTGTGGCCATTTATCATCGACCAGAGGTTCATACACCTCACCCCACATATGTTTCCTTGCCATAGATCATACTCTTGGATTTCTGGAGGAGACCATTTCTTGGTCAAAAATCCGTAGGTGTTAGCCTTCGGTATTATTGAAAATGGTCGTTCATGGCTATTTTCGACAAAAATGG